>NC_065548.1:5173281-5829364 GCF_022605725.1 Anthonomus grandis grandis
AATCTTTAGAGTAGTTAAAAAAATCAATAATATTTAAATTCTGTCTCCGAGAACCTAAAATAAAATATTTGTTTAATTAAAACAGCCAAACATTTTTTTATTTCTTACAGGCACACCTGGAATAAAAATTCCAATATTTTCACCTTTAGTGCATCGATTTGAGCTATTTTTTTGAAAAAAGTATAAAAAATCTTTGGAGTAGTTAAAAAAATTAATAATATTTAAATTTTGTCTACGAGACCCTAAGACATTTATTTATCAGAAACAGCCAAAAATTTTTTGTTTCTTACAGGCACCCCTGGAATCAGAACTCAAATAACTTAATTTTTAGTGCAGCCAATTTATTCGTTTCTTGAAAAAAGCTCTTCAGACCAGCCCACGAGTTAATAATTTCTAAATTTTGACTACGACAACCCAAGATGCTTATTTGTCAATAACAGACGATGTCTGATCTTTCTTACGAGGATAATAAACTATAATATAAATCAGCCACTTTAATAAAAAAATTCTAAGTATGATTAGTTCAGATCTCCAAGATTGATAAAATTATTAAAAAGGTAAAAAATATCCGATCAGAAATAGCTGTCCTTTAAACTTTACACCTATAAAAACGCCATCTATTAAGTGTTGCTAACCTAATAAAACCATTATCAACATTTTAAGTGGATTCTTTATAAAATATATCACTTTAGAGAATAAATTAGTGTGTCATCAATAAATAGATTTATTCAGTGAGGCCATTTTTATGTATATCACTTACTTAGGTTTATTTCCGCCATGTTGGTTATTACGAATTACAATAAATGCGGAAGAATTAATGAAGAAACCGGTTAGTGAAGAGGGAAAATTTGTTGATATTAAACTGACGGCAAGAGTGCTCTATTACTAGACACAGGACGTTCCGCTTATAAAAATACCGTAATATTTAATTCGAAACAGAAAATAAACTTACTAAAGGACTTTACAAATATTCTTTAAGAAGAAAAGAAAATTCGATGATAAATATTAGAATTTAAGTGATACATTGATGAATAACTAGGCAACGTTGCATTTTAGGACTTAATAGTCTTAAGATTAAAAAGACTCTCATTGATTAAAAAATAAATGCAGGTGGTTCCATTAAAAAAAAAATTAAATTATATTTCACGCTTTTTTGGGACAACCTGTATCAATCAAAAGTATTTTCTAAATTGAATTTTACTAAAACAGTGACGTAATACCCAAGAAAATAAGTAAGTGGGTATGAATTCGTCACAACAATATAGATTTTACCTAAAGACTTTTGATGTTACACACTGTTGGGCGCCAAAATGCCCATGAATGATCCTACCGACTGCGCTGCCAAAAACCAAATTAACAAATTACTAATTACAGGAACGGTTTTTGTAGAAGGTCGTGAAAACTCAACACAGTTGGCATACAATTTTTTGGATTTGAAGTGAACTATTGACCCTAAACACACCTAGGGACTCTCTAATATCTCAAAGCTTTGAACTAACCGAGGTGCAAAGACAAATAAAGGGCCAGACGTAAGCCCTCCGGCTATAACATAAAGGGACAATATAACCAGCTTATAGAGCACATATAGCCAATGGCAACTTAACTTATTGACGTAGCGAGGCTACAATATACGAATACCCATAATGCAACAAAAAAAAGACGATGTTGTCCAAAAACAAGACGGTATATTATAATCTTAAGAAAACCGAGCGAAGTGATCGTGCCAGTTCGTCAAAGATCGTTCCCCAACGGTATTGACGAGTGGCCCACGAGGGGATACAGAGTCAATACCAACCCCTGGGGATCAGTCGGGGTTCCCCAGGGAACATGGCCGCCAAAAGGGAGCGAAGACGTGGATAAAAGATGCGATTTTGTGTGGATCGGGGTGAGAGAGAGATGCGAAGAAGGGAATTGGGATGTCGGGGGTGGACTAGCTAGGGGGGGGGAGAAGGACAACTACGCCGGCCGTCTCGACGGTCGTTCAGATGCCATCAGAAAAATGTTGCCGGTACGAATAAAGTTTTTTTAATTCATAAATTCCTCGGAAAGTTTAATTAGGAAATTTAGAAGATTCTAACCTCGCCTGACCGATAGCACTTAACTTAGGGCAACAAGTTAATACCGAGGAGTTTTTTTTATTGAAAACTCGCGTGCCGTCGTATCTATACTGGAGCCCGCTCGACTCTTAACCCGACAAATTGGCCCTTAAGTCTAATTTTCGTAATCGAAAGGGCCGTTTGACATGGAACCCCCCGCCCCTGATCGATTACATTCTCATTTTTATTGTATTACGTAACATCGGATGTAAGCAGGCAATTTTACAGTCGAATGCGTTCAGCCGGTTCGAATAAATGTTCTTTTTTGCCGCAAAAGAACTTCAAAAACCGACCCCCAATGCGCCTAAAACAAAAACATCTTTTTAATGCGGTATAATCCCGAGGGAATACCACCCAAGGGGACTATAGACGCTTCAATTAGCCCGGGGTTTACTTTGACTTTTGGTATTGTTTTCCTGTAAATATGCCCGGCGGGAGGTTATCGATTTGGTTATGTATAGTCGGAAGTAAGAAACAAAACCGGAAATAAACATTCAGCAAGAAATTATTTCAATATTTCATCTTGGCAAGAAGCCAAATTAGGAGTTTTTCACAAAGTTATGCATAACTTAAACAGGCATGGGTGTCATTTCTTTATCTAATAGTTTCACCTTATGAATTTGAGCGCCAGGTCTAATGAGTCACGAAATTATGTTATTGTGGCATATTCTGAGTTGGAGATATACAGGATGTTACCTAAAAAAATGGTGATCCTTAAGGGTGTTATTCCTTGTGATTTTAATATGTTCGATTAGTCTCAGGTTTTTAATGCATTTAAAGTTTTATTGTTTTCCTGAATAAAGCAGAAGCCATTTCAATAAATAAAATATGTGCAATACAAAAATCTGTACTAAGAAAAAGCTTTTGATGTTACACACTATTGGGCGCCTTAGGGGAGTTAAGTTCCCATAGGGGATCTTACCGACTGCGCGACAAAAAACTAATATTAATTTAAATTAATAAAATGCCAATTACAGGAACGGTTTTTATTAAAAATCTTAAAAATTCAACATAGTTTAGCCCTAAGATCATACTACATTTACATCACCTTAAATAAATAAAAGAGATTAATAAAGTGGCCTATACAGGAATCTGTTTTAAAAAAAGTTGTTGGAGTTAAAGACTGTTGGGCACCAAGGTTCCCATGGGTGATACCACCGACCGACAGAATATTTCTGGATTATGTAATCCTAACATAATTTAAAGACAAAAGTCAAAATTATGCATAACTTAAATGGGCATGGGTCACATTTCTTTATATAATAGTTTCACTCTATTGGTTTGAGCACCAGGTCTTATGAGCCACGAATATTTGTTATGGTAGCATATTCTAAGTTGGAAATATATAGGGGGTTATTAAATAGGATAATGATCCTTAAAAAACATAAGTTTGACTTAATTTTTAAGCTACAGGGTGTTCTAATATCCTAATTCTAGAATCTAAAAAAAAACAATTATTCGTCATAACTTTATTAACTTATTAAATTTGTTTATCAAATTTAGCACACACTCTCTCAGCAGCCGTACTTTGATGTAGAAGTTTTTTTTAACTTTTACCAGTGGCGTCCGTACAGGAACGTAAGCTAAAGATTTCTGAAAAATATTATGTACGGCACTGTTATTTTGTATATCAAAAACTATTTAAATAATCCTTATTCATTTTAGGCCAAATTTAATTTGTTTTCGTTCTACGTGCGATTACTGCGGAAGAAAAATAATATTTATTTTATAAAGATATAAACATATACTATTAAACCATTTAAGTAAAAGACCAATACGTAAACAAAAATTTAAATACATTTTTAACATTTTAATATTCGGTAGTTTTTTAACACTTTGTAGCTCAAAAATGAAGAAGTTTAGCACATTATTAAAAATTTTCTTCTTAAATTATAATTAACATCTAATTGTGTAATATCCTATATCGAATATATTAAGAATATATTTATGCTTATTGGCCTTAATTTTTAATGAGAAAGTAAGTAAGTAATTAATTTATTCCTAGTGAAGGATTAATAAATAACTGAGATAGTTCTAATTGGTTTTTTTAAATCCTTAATATACTTCGTAAATTCATATATAATATATTGCAATTTGTTTCGTTCAAATATCGCATTTAGTTGAAAAGATACTAAATTTTGAGTGTAATAACTAAATCATTCCTCATCATTGAATTGATGCTGAGTAACCTGGAAACATCGTCTAATGTAAACCAGGAAATAATTAAAAGCTGAAAATATGAATTCAAAAATTAAAGACAGAAGACTGACTTCTATGTCAGTTACGCATAGCTATAGTTTAAGTTATGCATAACTTAAATGGACGTGGGTGTCATTTCTTTATAAAATAGTTTTACTTTATATCCCTTGGTACTACAAAACGGAAGTACAAACGGCTTGTACCTCATTTAGAGATGACATTTTGGACCAAGATAATAGTGGGCTAAAGGGTGATTTTTTAAAAATTGCAAAAAAAAATCAACAAATTACAGTACATTTTTCGAAAAATGCTGAATCCGTTTAGTTGAAAAATATTTACCTAATACTTTAGGTGTTTGACGCTCATGGCTTTTTAGTTATGCTTCTTTTTTTGGGACGAAATCTACTCACTTAAAAAATCCACTTTTTCTTAAATTCTTGTGATTTTTTTTTGCAAAACCCTAAAATAGATATTTAATAATTTGAGCTAAAGAATATTTACAAAATTTGAAGTATCTAAGTTCCCAGGCTACACACAAAAATTAAATTAATGTTTATTTTTTGTTTATATATAGAATTTAATAATATGTTTACGTTATAATGAAAAATTGTTTTAAACCAAAAAAACAGATATTTCTTTAAAACTTAAGAACGTATCTTAAAAAAAACTGAATTTTCAGCTATTTGCTATAAAAAATGGCACAACTACTGCAATTTTCATAGCGGCCTTGCTTTGGAGAAATAAAATAGAGTTTCTTCACGTTTTACACGAAAACCTTAAGGTTATGTGAAAAAAGTGTAAATACAAAACTGTAGATTTTTTTATCAGCTATAATTTTCTTCAAAAGTATTTTTTCTCAGGCAATTATTTTTTGCAAAAAAAACGTTTTTTATTATCCTTACCCTTACCCCCCCCCACCCACCCCACACAGCTTACCAGTAAGAAACAATTTTTAAAAGTCATTGTTTTCCGAGATATTATGTATGAATAAAAGCTGGTTGCGTCGTTAATATCTAATCTAATACCACAGTTTGTTTTTTTGAATTTAATATAATTATATATTTGTATATTAATAAATATTAATTATAAAACAGTGCAATTGAATTGGGTATAATGGACGAAAAATGGTGATTTTTCAGAAGAATTTCTTACTGAGCAAATGTTTGGGGTGGGTGGGGGGGGGCAAAGGGTGTGTACATTTAATAAAATAATATTCCAAGAAAATATCGCGGTACAAGACACTTTTCCTTTAAAAAAATCCTAAAATTGAAAAGTGTACTCAGAAATGCAATTTTTTATTTTGTTTTGATGCCTCGTCCTCACTTAACTCACTTCCTAACTAAGGAGACACCAGAGTAACCTTAACATCTATAATTTACTTCCTCACTTTCAATCCTTTAACTATTATTTAGCCTTTATTTAGTTTTTTTTCTCCACCACCGATCCTCAGATGAGTTTTACTCAGAAGAAGAATTTGTTCGCTTCTTGGTACTCAATTTCCAGTAAAATATTTTTCCTATTTTCTTACATTTATTTTTAAAGCTCCTCTAGGTTTAAAGTTATTTTTTCCTGGTCTGCTGTACCACTACTCAGAGACCATATTTTTGTTTTAAAAATGTTTTAAGAGTCCTTGGATGACTTCTGAGCAGAGCGAGTCTTCTGAGTCTAAAATAAATCAGGCAATTTATCACAATAATTCAGTCTCTCGGCACTCCTGTTTTTCCAGATAAACCTGGCTACAAGAAAGTCATTTAGTGATTATGATAGATGATGTTGAATTTTTAATTTACGATGCACTCTATAAAAATTATCTTAATCAATATCCAGTGATCCACTGTCGCTTTTTCTAATGTCCAAAGAACAACTTTTGGAAATAACATCTCCTGATACGGTGGTATATTGGTAGATCATTTTTCAGATTCTTTTGCAAATTTAAACTAATTTTAGACACATGATATTTGCAATCATTTTTGTCAATATTCGAATAATGAATCTCTTGTGAACTATGTTCATTGGCATCCATAAACTCCATCTCTGTACCACTAGATGACGTGAAGACAAACAATCAAAACCATAACAAACTACAATAGCAGGACAAATATTCCAATACCGAATATACATAAAACCAGTTACGGTCTCCCGGTCTATAGCGTCCATCCGATTGTTCTTTACAGGCCCCGAACAAATTACCAATATTGGAGTTTAATTTGATTTTTAGTCCAGTCAGGGCGCATTAAAAGAATTGGGATGATACATTCGATACATACACGGGATATGGGGAGCGGGTGCCGTGTAATCCCGCAATCCGACCGGGCGTATTTTCGATTTTAGAGACCACCTGGGACTGTTAGGAGAGAGTCGTGAGGAGCAGTGGGTGATGGCGTGCTAGCTTTTGTCGTAGGTCAACTTGAATCGTAATTTAGTTTCGAAAAAAATATTTTTTTTTTATTTCTATTATGTGAGAAATGTAGCAGTAATATACTTCAGTAGAACTTTTTGTACTGTGTGTCCAGAAATATTTCATGGATATATTACCAAATGTTTCATTTAAATATTTGCTATAGTTAAGAAGATTATGGATTTTTAGTATTGGAATTCGAGAACGTAGCAGTGTCTTCGTCGACAACGAAATGCTATACAAGACTCTTACACGACTTTCGCTCCCTTTTTCGTAATTTTCCTTCTGTACAACGTTTCTGGTTATACGATAAGGATAAGGATGCCAACAAAATTAAATGGTTCATTATTTTCTTAGTTTTACATGATGCAAAGTTTAATTTAAACATATACAACAGAATTTTATAAGCCTCTGTTGATTTATCATTCTATTATTTATAAATTACAATTACAGGTTATATCCATATACTTTATCTAGTTTCGGGGAAAATATAATTTTTTTACTTGAAAAATACTTGATTCCTGTCTAGTCAACTAATTAATTCTCTAAGGATAATTGAGAAACTATTGTATTCATGTCTCTAAACTAAGTGTACAGTTTCTAAATAAATATCTTTTTAATAAACTGCCACTGATTTTATTTTAATATCTCTTACAGTTAGGAAGATAATTGATTTTTACTATTGAAATTCGAGAACGTAGCTACAAATTCTTGGAGAACGAAATGCTATACAAGACTTTCGTTCCTTTTTTCGCAATTTTCCTTCTGTACAACGTTTCTGGTTATACAATAAAAGTAAGGGTCTTAAAAAAGAAAGCAAATGGTTCATTTTTTTTCTTAGTTTTACATGATACAACGTTTAATTTAAATGAGAATAGCTAATTGATTTTCAAAAACCTTTATCGAATAATTGTTATACTGTTGAAAATTTGCAGGCTTTATTCACGTTCTTTAGGTAGTTTTGAAGGTTAATTAATAATAATAACTAATTCATTCTTGATGCGTCAATTGACGGCTACTGAAGAGAATAACTTAAAAATGATTCCCTGAATACATTGCCATTAATTGCATTTAAGTACCTTTTAAAGTTAGGAAAATAATTAATTTTTAAATATTGGATTCGAGAACGTAGCTGCGACTTCGTGAAAAACGAAACTCTCTTTTGCTGTCTTTTTCAAAATTCTCCTTCTGTACAACGTTGCTGGTTATACGAGTTGCTTACATATTTTAAAAATTGGCCAAGAAAAGTAATCTTAACCAACGTCCTATTATGAATTAAGAAATGTTATTATTTTGCTTTAAATGTATGAAATATGTATATATATATTTTTTTTACTTTATGAGATATTGTGAGGATAATGGAAGGTTTGTGATCCAGGAATATAAAAGATGTTTTCCAGGCCAAAGAATACCAAGTCACTAACTTAAAAGAAAATTTATTCAAAAGAAAACAGTCAGTTTCCCTTTAGTGATATTTGCATTGAGAGAGGCACTCTAAATAAAGAACCTTTGGAAAAAAAACGTTTTAAGCATAGTTCGTAAAAATCCTAGTAAATAAAAATAAATATTAGAAGAACAGGTACTCATTAAAGATTGCTAAATTGTACATAATATGTTGTGTGTGCTTCACAAAGAAAATTTATAACCGTATCCTATCCAACAGGTACAGAATTTACAAGAGAGTCTAAACAAAGTTTTTAAAGTTTTTTAGTTTTTAAAAAGTAAAGTTTTTGTACAAAGGTACAAAATCAAGTACCTCTAAATTGTTCAGTAAAGAAGCTTAATCAATTATTTATCAGTTAATTACGACTGTTTAAAGCTCCCTCCGTGCTAAAACAGCTGATTTAAACTATAGTAATGAAAAAGGATTCATTTTGCTGAAATTTTAAAACCGTTCAATCCTCGGTTTGACCTAAATCATTTGTTCAAAAATACTCTAACATAAGATCGTTCAGTTTTCCATTCAAAAAATGTCGACCAATGAAAACCACACTTATTTTGATTTTTTTTACAATAGACACCTAAACTTCTTAATTAATAATTATTTTATTGTAATTGTTATGTAAGCCTATCTATCATAAATATTTAAATACGGCAGACGGTAAAATCCGTTGATCTTATAGCGCCATCTCTCTGATGGTTTAACGATTACCGACCGTTCAGTCCTCGGTCCGCCCCAAAACGATCCAGTTGAATCAAGAACAGTTAGTACTACGTCCAACATTGTATTTAAAAATGTGTGAAAAACTGGCAGGTAACTGCCTAAAAAGTGCATTGTTATAATTTCCTGGAAACATTTTTTTTATTAAAATATTAAACTAGCATTGAAGTAGTGAAGTTTTTAATTAATGGTTAAGTAAACCTATTAAAATTATTAAAATATACCAGTCAGTAATAGCTTTTGATGTTATGAGGACAGTACAGAGATAAGAAATCGTTTAGTTTTCCGTTCTCCCGATTTGTATGGTACAAAACCACGTATCCAATGGAAAACAGGCATCAATTAATTGACTGCATTGATATTTATTGTTGTCAAATTAGCATTAACATATTTGTCTTATATTTATCAGACTAGAAAAATTTCAATTTTTTTTAATGAAAATAAAAAAAAAAGCGAGAACTTATTTTTGGTAAATTATTTTGAGAAATAATAAAATTAAGTCCAAAAAAATTAAAACAAAAAAAGAATTTTTAATTGCAAGCTTTATAAAATTAGATCTATTTAATATATTGTAAACACCACTTAACCACGTAACTATTTACACTGGATCCTCTTATATACCTCCTATAGTTAATAATAATGGATATATAGAACTGGATTCGAGAACGTAGCTATAACTTCGTTGAGAACAATTAATTGCTATACAAGACTTATATAAATTTTATCATACAATCATTTGTCACATTTTCAGACGCATTATAAATTTGAGGTAAGAAAAGGAACTTAGCTCTATCTTACCCAAAAACTTTTTTTTTATGTTTTCTCTTCTATAGAGCACATACATTAATAAGGATTAAATTTAATGATGAAAGAATTGGGCAATAAAAATATTGTCTAATGATACGGATCTTAGTGCTTAAGGACAAATCTTGAAATGTGTGCAAAAGCTGAAAAAGTGGCTAGATTACATTAATTATGTACAGTATGATGAATTAATAGAATTACCCGACCAAACACATTATACATGAATAGAACTGTCATAGACTAAACATCTGTCAATGTTATCAAAAAATTTCAATTACAGATACAGCAAGATATGTAGGGTTCTCCTATGATTCTTACCTTAGGTGGGATCCACATAATCAATATATTATTTCAAAAATTAGGAAATTATATCAAATAAGATATTGTTTACCAAGCTATAATATTTGAACAATTTATCCAACGAAATATAATAATTTTTTTATATATATGTTTAATTACTTAAATCAAGGTTATTTCGATCTTAATTATTTATCAAGTTATCGAAGCCAGACTGTAAAAAAATAGGGACGCTACTCCAGTCACACTGAAATAAGGTGATCCTTTTGTTTTCGACGCACACCCTCAGTGACTATGTAATGAGTAAATAAAATAGAAACAAAATAAGAAGAGACACAATTTAACGTGAAAGGAAAAAAAGGACTCGACTTACCCTAGTAATAAATGAAGTAAAGGATGCTAATATAAGGAACACCCCAATCAGCTTTCATTAGATCGACAAAGACGATTCAATAATTGCCGTAGTACTACTGCTTTCCGGTATCGCGCACCTGTTCCGTATTTTAAGTTTTTGGCGGATGACCTCGGTCAAATAGCTTACTCCTCTCGCCCCGAGGGGTCCATAAGGTAAAGTAGGATAAAAGAGCAAGGCTTTATGGAAGGAACATTGGAGTAAGAAAGTAAGGAAAGGTCGAGTTTAAATATTAAGAAATTACCAAGAAACGCGTGTGTTATACCGGTTGAACTTTTATATGCAAAATCAATGTTAATAAACCAAAGTAAACAAAGTATTACCGAACTAATTATTAAATATCGTAAACTTTAAAGAAAACTTATGTTAACCAAAAATAAGTAAAATTAGAAAAAAGTAACAAAAGGAGAGAGAACGAAACAATAGGGAAGCTAGTGTTCTTATTTTAAACCAACACTCTTATTTGCAATCTGCTACTACTGAATGGAAAATATAAAATAAATACAATTTGGTCAGAGAGATTAGCTTAAAAATACACAGAACATTATACTACACAGTACCTAAAATTCACAATATAATTCCTTTAAACTTCAGAACTTTCATATACAATAAAATTAAAAATTTGTGATCTACTTGGATTTTGAAGTCAAGAATACATAGTTGGCAAGTAAGGATACTAAAGATAACGCGCAATTATTTGACCTTAGTAAATAACATTTATCTTTCTTTTGTTGGAACAATATAAGAAAAATTACATATGTAGCTAAAACAAGACATATTTAAAAAAACACATTATGTGTTAGTATATTATACTTTGACTGATAGAAATAAATATTTTTAATTGTTTCTTTGTTTTTATTAGAGGTCTAACGAAAAAACCCGATTTTTCTTATTTTGACTCGATCTCCCGGTCTAAAACCGTGTCCAATTTGCTTTTTATATCGCAACAGACCGCGCGACACGTGACGGTCGCGTGTTCCTGTTTTGTTTTTCAGTCGGAGTGCCACGATTATCGAGTTACAGATCGGTCGACATGTCACCTGTCAAAAATCGAGCGAAACTCCTCCTGTTACGCCACTATAAATGTTAGTTTTTCGATACGATCCTGTTGGATCTTTTATTATTTATATGGGAAATGATTTATTAAATTAGCCCTTTTTTTTAGAAGGGCATTTTAAGCGTTTTAACATCGTGCGACTAGTGTGTTCTCTCTGCAACAGAAGGGAAAGTATTAGAGAAGTAGATTTTTTATCTTAGATGTTTCGTCACTTCTTGAAAGACCAAATAAATATAAGAATAAAATTCAGGTCGCCATTGATGTCAAAATTTTCCTAAAAGACATCCTGAGCTTTGTGACCATATATTTTAGAATCTAACAAAACCTTGAGTAAATAATATTAAAAAAATTATAAGTGACTGGTGTCATAGAGTATCCAAGTACCTGAAAGAAAATAGCTTAGAGAAGATTTCATTAGATCACAATTATATTACAGAACAATTTAGAATTATCAATCAAATGCCATTTGAAATGGTGGATTAAAAACAATGAAAAGGAAATTTTAAGGGAAGATTTTGTTTCTCAAAATGTATTAAGGAAAAGATCAATGCAGAAATTACCAAAAATGACTTCAGGACTTCTGGGCTCTATTTTACCAAAATCAACTTGATTACTCCAAATTGTCACATATTTTATGTATTTTTTCAAGGATTTTAAATAATTTCAGGTATTCAGACCTTTTATGTATTTGAGGCGTTTGATGAGATTTTGTTCATTTTCCAGGCATTAGAGATATTTCTTTATGTCATACAGATTTGTGGAGTAATTTTTTTTGTTATTCCAGGACGTAAACTCATATTTTTTTCTAAGGTACCTACTTGAAATTATTCCTGGGGCTTTATCTATATATTAATATATGTGCTCGATGTAAAAATTTTACGTAATTTTATGTCTTGCAGACATTAGAAATAGCCTTTCATGTTTTTCCTAAATTAATTTTTGATTTTATTCTAGTATTTTAATGGCATTATTTATATTTTTTCCAGAATCCTCTATCCCAATATCTGATCTTAATTTTATCTATTTTTTTTGATATCTTTCAGACATTTTAAATATTTTTTCTTTCGTATTCCAGGAATATGAAATCTTTGAGACAAATTTTTCTTTTATTTAGAATTTGCAATAAATTTTCCTGGATTTTAAAGCTTTTTGAAATATTTTTTTTTAGATATCGTCCTAGAAATTTTACGTAATTTGCCATAATTATCTTCCAAGGATTTAAAATAATTCCTCATGTTACTCCATGCATTTGAAATAATTTTTCACGTTGTTCTAAAAATGTATATTATTTTTTAATTTAAATCTCTTTACTCCAATGATAAAGAAAAAAGTTACAAAAAATTATTAGTACTTAAAGATTTCGTCCAGGCACTTAAAGTACCTCCAACGCCTGTAAGAGAATATCCCTTTAAGTGCCTAAATTATTATTTCAGGCACCTAAAGTGTGTTAAATGTTTAAAATAAAGCTCATAAATTACATTGGGATCTCTCTAAATATTTTTATGTTTTTAAAGGAGGCTTAAAAGTATTTCAAAGGTTTTTTATAGGCGCTTAAGGTAATTCATGTGCCTGGACGAGGCTTTCCAGGAAGGTAAAATAATTTTTAATGTAATATAACTTATTTAAAATATACTTTTAAGAGCCTACGTTATTATTCCAGGCACCTAAAGTAACTTAAATTTTTGACATAAAGCTCAGAAATTTCCTTAGGATCTCTCTAAGTATAGATAATTTTCTGGAAGAGGCTTAATAGTACTTTAAAGTGCTTAAAGTATTGCAAATGCCTGGAAGAGACTTCAAAAGTAAATACTTACAAGTACTAAAGTGTAATTTTTCCAAGCATTTCACGATATAAAAACTATATTTTTTCACGGCTTTTAGATATGTAGAATATTTAAATTGTATAATAATTTATATATTCAATTTTTATATACTACTACTATAGATTTGGAATAGTTTATACAAAAATATTCCAGAAATGTTTCCTTCTTTTCAAACTATTGTAATATATTTTTATATTCGTTAAACTAGAATAATATTTTTAGGTTTTTGGAATCAATCATTTACATTTACAAAGGAATTTTTTATTTTATTCCAGCATATTAATTAAAAATTACTGTAGAAAATACTAAAGACCAATTAAATGAAAAAAAAAACAAACAACATTGCTTTTTTTAAGTGAAATTTAAAAGAGATTGGAGAAAGAAGTATTAAGAGAATTAAAGGAATATAATGGTCAGTATAATAAAAAAATTATAAAATAATGTAAAATTATTTAAACTTTTAGACTAAAATTAAAGAAAAAAATAAGGGGCTATTGCAAAAGTTAATAGGCTTAATATGGCGCTTCTCTTGACGCAGATATGGTAAAAGAAATTGATTTATTCAATATGGACATAGATATTCATGATTAACTCCAATGATGAACAAAACATTATGAAGATTTCTTCCAGGCACTCAAAGTGCCTTTAATGCCTATAAAAGAATATACTTTTAAGAGCCTACGTTATTATTACAGGCACCTAAAGTGACTTAGATGTTTGAAATAAAGCTCAGAAATTTCCTTAGGATCTCTCTAAGTATATATAATTTTCTGGAAGAGGCTTAATAGTACTTTAAAGTGCTTAAAGTACTGCAAATGCCTGTAAGAGACTTAGGAAGTAAATACTTAAAGAATTATTACAAGTACTAAAGTATAATTTTTCCAAACACTTCACGATACCAAAACTATATTTTTTCACGGCTTTTGGATATGTAGAATATATAGATTGTATAATAATTTATATAAAAATATTCCAAAAATTATTCCTTTTTTTCAAACTATCGTAATATTTTTTATAAATGTTAAATTTTATAAATAATATATTCGTTAAATTAAATTAATATTTTCAGGTTTTTAGAATCAATCAGTTTTATGTCATGTAGATTTACAAAGGAATTTTTCATTTTATTCCAGGATTTTAATTAAAAGTTACTGTAGAAAATACTAAAACGCTATTAATTAAAAAAATTAACAACATAGTGAAATTTAAAAGAGATTGGAGAAAGATGTATTAGGAGAATCAAAGGTCATATAATGGTCAGTAAAATAAAAAAATATAAAATAATGAAAAATTATTTAAATTTTAGTCAAAACTTAAAGAAAAAATTAAGGATCTAATGCAAAAGTTGATGGGCCTAATATGGCGCTTCTCTCGACGCAAATATAGTAAAAATAATTTAATTATTTATTATGGACATAGGTAATGATGATTTCTCCTGATTTTAACTACAGAGTTTTTGCATATCAAATAATGGTGCGACGTAAACCTTCTTTCTCTCAATGCCCTGAAGACTAAAGTTTATTTATAAAAATCGTACCAACTTAACTGTTCAATTGTCAAATATGATATATACCCATTCCTATATCCAGTGTAATAAAAAAATTATTAGTTTTTAAAGGGCTTAAAATCTATTACCACCTTCCATTTGTCACAATATAATCACCATTACTGGGCATACTTAGGACTAACTTAAAAAGATTGCTTACTAACAACCCTTGTTATAGCCTGAATAAGTTTTACACTTCGTTTTTTCATTGTATAGTAATTTTTATTATAGTTTGGTTGTAATGTTTTAATTGCCTGTTATTTTATAAAATTTACCTAATTTTTCATAGTGTAATTCTTATTCACTTTCCTATTCTAAATAATTATGGATGTGCATAGCACTTAATTTCTCTTTGCTTCATTAACATTTTGTATGCCCAAGTTCAACAAGATAGAAATCTAATAAGTAACTAATGCTACAAATATGAGTACTTGGTTTGAAATATTGATGAATCAAGAACAGAGAAGAAAAAAAGTTAAAATTCCGTTATTTACTATTAAAAATTCTTCCTACTTCTTCGAAGAAATCTTTGTTCTAACCAGAGAAAACAGAAGAAAAATTAATGAGAGCAACGATATTATTTTCTAGGTAGAAAAAGCAGACAAAATCTTAGAAAAAAGAACAGAACAAACTCTACATAATAATTCCCTAACAAAACCAAATTTTTCAAACCAACTTACGTTGAACCAATCGTGACATTCTGGAACGTAGTCCCCCCAAAAAACCGTATCGCATGGCGAAGTCCATTGCAATTCTTGTTCGTTCAGTGTGTGCTTTGCTGATAGCAGAACGAGGGGGGAAAAAGGGGGTCGGCCGATCGGTGGGCCCACCAAGGGGGCAAAGGCGAGCGGAGGGTAAAAACTGGGGGATACAAAATGGCGTCCCTGGGGAGAGGGTGGGATAGACCGACTAGAAGGGGAGAGAGACCGACGAGCGTCTTATACGCGTTTAGGGTTGTGTGCGAAGGATCGTTGTGTATTTTTATTTTGTGCGTAAAAGTTTTTGCCGGAGTCGGTTTATTCAGCACCGAAATGAAGAGGGTTTCTTCGAGTTGGTTTTCAGATTTTTGCCCTATGAGGTGTATGTACCATTTAGCGGACACATAGGCTTTATATTATTTTAAAAATTAATGATTATATGTAATACTTTATTATTCATTAAACGACCTAAATTAAATATTTGTTTTGTTTTATTTAACTAAGCTAAAAAAAATCAAAGCAATGTCAATTTTTTGAAAGTGTCCGTAGGTTTTTTACGAACCTGGTAAATATTTTCGGATATTTTGCATTTTTTTTTGTACGTTAAATTAATAAATATTTCTCCTAGAACTCTATTAAATTGGTTAAAATAAAGAAGATAAAGATGGAAGCGCAATGAAAGTAAAAACAGAGCAAGAACGAAAAAGTAAATATAGAGTGGACGGAAATCAAAAGCAGGAAAAATATAGAGTGCTACAGATACTCTGGTGCTGTAAATATTCCTCAAAGTAAGGTTATATATTCACCAAAAAATATGACTTTCCAAAAATAGCTAAAAGGGTTTTTTCAATTATAATTCAGCTATTTTTCATATATTCCAGGCTATTAGAGTAATGATCAACAAATTTCTTGGGTAATTTTTTAGTTAATAATTTTTCACTTTTTTGACGCGTTTCAAGTAATTTTTCATTTTATTTCAAATAACCAATGTCAATTTTCCGGCATTGTTTTAAATTTTCAATAATTTTACACGTTTTTTGATTGGCATTTGATTGAGATATTATTTATTTTATTCCAGGTTGATTTGTCGGCGTTTTCCAAAGATTACAAAGATATTTGGACATCCTTAGAAAACGTTAAGTCATCTTTTGCATTTCATGGCATTTAATATAATTTTTTACGTCTTTTAGGTACATACTCGACGTCGTTTTGTTGGCCATCCAGGAACCTCATTTTCCATATTATGCAGACTTTTGATATTATTTTTTCAGTATTTTAGCCATTTAGGATAATTTTTCACCTCTTCCAGACATTTGTTATTTCATTTTAGGTATTTAACGTCAGTTTTTATGTCCAGGCTTTTTAAATAATTATTTATATCTTCCAGGAAAATGCAGATTCCTTGTCATTTTATTCCACGCATATTAATCCTTATGCTTTTTTTTGACAGCAGTATCTCTTTATATGTCAACTTTACTGAAATTAAATGCTTTTCTCATTTTGTGAAATTTTTGACTCGTTTTAAGAAAAAAAATAATAATCTTAACTTTAAAAAAAATATTTCTCTAAAAAAATCTGTGGATCAAATCAATCAATCAATCAAATATGCTTTATTGTCAAAAAATTAAAAAATTTTGTAGACAAAACTATACATAAAAAGCAAAACACAGAAATATATAAATCAAAATACAAGTACTAAATAAATATATACAAAACTGGGTACAAAAGACATAAATGTACCTGGTCAAATTTCCTATACTTAATGTAAAAAAAAAAAATAGTAACAAGTAGAAATAAGCGATTTATTTAAGGAAAAAGAAAAATTGGGTTAACTATCTGTAAAATCACTATTTTGGCTGATAGTACTTGAAAATTCAACTGACACTATCGCTTGAAAAAATAAAAATATGCACGTTAATAAATAACCACTAAGAGACCAAGAATGTTGTTAATAAACTATGAATAAAATAAATTTATCCAAATACTTCTTTCTATCAATTTTTTAATAATCTTTCAGGAATTTGAAGTAATTTCCCCTAAGAATCTTAGATAGTTTGCCCTTTGTTTTAGGCATTTGAATGCTTTAATTTTTCATTTTATTTTAGGGATTCAACGTCAATTTCGAGGCATTTTACATTATTTTTCACGTTTTTAGACATTTTATTCAGGTCATATTTTATTTTATTCCAGGCACTCGCGGTCAATTTATTGATGTTTTTTAATGATTATGAATAAATCTTCATATCTCCAGGAATTTTTAGACATATTTATATATAATGTAATTTTTCAGGTTCATTTGAGCTATTTATTTATTCATATCATTGAACGTTAATTTTTATGTCCAGGCATTTCAAAGAATTAATTACATCCTTCAAAAATTTGAGAATATCTTAGAATTTATTTAAGGCACTTAACATCACTCTAATCATCTTTCAGGAATCTGACATAATTTACTTTAAGAATCTAAAATAATTTTTCACTATTTTTAGGCATTTGAATTATTAAACACTAATTTCAAGACCTTTTAAATAATTTTTTGGTTTTTCAGGAATTTAATTTTATTCCAGGGATTCGATATCGGTTCGTCGACGTTTTTTAGGGATTACAAGTAACATTTTATTGGACTTGGAATATCTTATCGCATTTAGGATAATCTTCTAGATTTTTCAGGCAATTAAAGTCATTGTACATTTTATTTTACGTATTTAACGCCAATTTTTAGAAAATAATTTTTCACGTTTTTCAGGCATTTTATTGAAGTCATTTTTCATTAGTCACTAGACATAAATTCATTGATGTTTCTAAAGATTACAAATAAATCTTTCAGATGTTAGACAAATATTTCCACGTTTTCCAGGCATTTAAAATAATTTTTCATTTAATTTTAGATATTAAACGTCGATTTACAAAAAAATTTTCTATGTTTTTCAGGCAACTGATTAATGTCATTTTTTATTTTATTCTAGGTGCTCGAGGTCAACTTGTTGAAGTTTTTCAATGATTATGAATAAATCTTCATATCTCCAGGAATTGTTAGACATATTTTGTATTTTAGTTATTTAATGTAATTTTTTACGTTTATTTCAGCTATTTATTCATTCATATCATTCAACGTTCATTTTTATGT
The DNA here is from genome assembly GCF_022605725.1 of Anthonomus grandis grandis. Lineage (NCBI taxonomy): Eukaryota > Metazoa > Arthropoda > Insecta > Coleoptera > Curculionidae > Anthonomus > Anthonomus grandis. The sequence goes on from NC_065548.1 coordinate 5,191,900, forward strand.
GCAGGTATTTCAAAGAATTGATTAGGTATATCTTTTAGAAACTTGAAGATTTCTTACAATTTATTTTAAACATCAGTTTCCAATCATCTTTCAGGAATCTGACGTAATTTCCTTTAAGAATCTAAAATAATTTTTCACGATTTTTAGGCATTTGAAGATTTTTTAAATTTTATTTCATGTATTCAACACCAATTTTAAGGCATTTTAAATAATTTTTTCGTTCTTCAGGAAGTTGATTTTATTCCAGGCATTTGATATCGTGGATGTTTTTTCGGGATTACAAGTAAATTTTTAGATCTTTCAGGAATTTTAAGATTTTTTTTTTGTATTTTATTTAATACTTGACGGCATTTTGTTGAACTTAATATAAAAATATCTTATTACATGTAGCATATTATTCCAGATTTTTCAGGCATTTTACTGAAGTCATTTTTCACTTTATTCCAGTCAGTTAGACGTAAATTTCCTGATGTTTTCCAAAGATTATAAATAAATCTTTCAGATGTTTGAAAACGTGTTCGTTTTTTAGGCATTTGAAATGATTTTTCATTTTATTTTAGGTACTAAACGTCGATTTACAGACATTTTAATAATTTTCCATATTTTTCAGGCAACTGATTAATGGCATTTTTTAATTTTATTCTAGGTACTCGACCTGATTCGAAGAATATAAATACGTTTTTTTATCTTCCAGAAACCTAAAGTTATTTTTTGTATTTCAATCATTTAACATACTTTTCCGTTTTTCAAGTAATTTTATTTTAGTTATTCGATAACTTCCAGGCATTTTGAATAATTTTTTACGTTTTTCAAACATTTTATTAAATTTAATTTTTTTTTAGCTTTCCAACGTCAATTTCCAGGCATTTTAAATAATTTTCCACATTTTTAAGGTCATTTTTTATTTTAATCCAGGCACTCGATGTTGATTGTTCAACGTTTTCTAAAGATTACAAATAAAACTCCCAAAAATTTGTAGTAATTTTTTGTATTTCAATTATTTACCATAACTGTCCATGTTTTTCAGGCATTGCTCATGTTATTATAGGTAATCAACGTCATTTTTGCAAGCATCTTAAGTCACATTTGATTGAGGCTATTTTTGATTTTAGTCCAGGCACTGAACGTTGATTTGTCAACATTTTCCAATCACTAGTACATTCAGGAATTCAAGTTCTTTATTCTATTTCAATCACAATAACATAATTCGTCACAGTTGCATTTGAAGTCATTCTTCAATTCATTTTAGGTATTCGACGTAAATTTTAAGGCATCATAAATGATTGTTTTTCAGACATTTCACTAAGATAATTTTTTATTTTATTCCAGGCACTCGATATTGATTTGTCGATTTCTTTCAAAGATAACAAGCAAATGTTCCAGTAATTTTAATTTTTCTTTTGTATTTAGGCATTTAACAAATGTTCCACTTTTTTTAGGCATTTAAAATTATTTTTTATTTTATAGTTTTCAATGTTAATTTTAAAGAATTTTTCATATTTTTCAAACCTTTGATTTATGTCATATTATTCCAGACACTGGTCGTTGATTTGTGGCAGCTTTTAAAAAAACACAAATAAATTTTCATATCTTTTAGGAAATTCAAGTTAATATATTCCATTTATGTAATATAACTTTCTCCACGTTTTTCAGGCATTTGATTAAAGTCATTTTCCATCTTATTCCATTCAACGTTGATTTGCCGACGTTTTCCAAAGATTATATTTAAATTAACCAGGAATTTTTGTTGTAGTTTTGTTAAGCATTATATATTTTTTTTATACGTGTTAAAGTCATTTTTCATATCAGTTTAAAGATTCAACGTCAATTATAAGGCATCATAAATAATTGTCCATGTTTTTACAGATATTTTGATTAACGTAAATTTTTGAATAAACGTAATTTTATTTTAGACACTCGACGTCAATTTGTCGACGTTTTCCAAAAGAATTTTAAGTGATTTTGTAGGTATTCAGGCCTATAACATAATTTTTTACGTTATTTTATTGGACTTGGTTGGGTCTTCCAGAAATTAGAAATAACTTTGCAAATTTCAAAAAAGAAAATTGAAGATTTTTTTGACAAATAAAATTTCATAACCATTAAGCCATCTTTTGCATTTTTGGCATTTAAAATTACTTTTTTACGTCTTTTAGCTAATTGACGTCATTCTGTTGAACTTCCAGATCAATCAAAGTAATTCTCTACTTCATGCAGACTTTTGATACAATTTATTAGGTCTTCCAGAAATTTAGGACAATTTTTTATCTCTATCGGACATTTATTAATCTATCCCACGTGTTTGCCATCAATTTGCATGTCCATGATTTCCAGATAATATCTCAAAAAACACTGACAACAAAATTATGAAATAAATAGCATAAAACTAATCGAAAATAGCTCAATGTACTTTATTTGGAGCAAACGAGCAAACGTCCTACTAAAACTCATATCTCATAAACCACCTAAGATAAAATTCTAAAATTAAATTCGTTTAATTAAAGGAAAGTTGGTCTAAAAATGTTGCTTACGACATAAGTAAATTCGACTAAAAGTTTTCGGGCTCAAATTAATTTGACTTTTCAAGAAGCAAATGACCCTAGCTGACCTATTCCCATTTAAATGAAATATCTCAAAAACTACTGAAAATACAAACATGTATTAGAGTGGTTTTAATTAAACGAAAATTGTTCTAAAAACTTTATTTTGGACGTAAGTAAATTCGATTACCAGTTTTAAAGTTATTCAGTTCCTAAGCTGATGAGCAGACGCTTCCTGCCAAAGTTACTCCCACCAAAAGTCAAATATCTCAAAAACCACTAAAAATAGAATTATGAAATAAAATGAATTTAATTAACGAGGAATAGACTTAAAAATGTTTGTTAAGTCGCAAGTAAATTCGACACTAGAAGTTTTAGGGTTATTCGGCCTTAAATTCAATTGACCCTCTAAGAAACAACCGAGCGTAGTCCCACTAAATGTCGAATAACTCAAAAACCACTAAAATTAAAACTAAAAAATAAAGTGCGTTTAATTACTAGAGAATGACTCTAAAAATGTTGTTTAAGATGTGAGTAAATCGGACTAGAAACTTTAAAGTTATTCGCACAACAAGCTCAGTTGACTCTTTAAAGAGCAAAAATCAAATAAATACTCTTCAAAAATCATCCGACCATCGAAGATTAAATTATGAGATTAAGTGCATTTAATTACTAAAAAACGATTCAAGTGATTTTATTTCCACTTTAATTTTTAAACATATTCCAGGCATTTGAAATAATTCCTTATTTCATTCCAGATATTTAATGCCAGTTTCAAGGAATTTTAACAAGCTTGATTTTCGGGGTTGTTGGATCATTTCCTTGAGTCTTTGGACTTGTAAGGTCATTTCTCATGAACTTCATATAACCATAGTAATTTTCCATTGTATCCTAGGCCTGCAAAGTTATTTTTATGTATTTAAAGGGAAAATTGAATCCAGGAGATGCGACAGAAGCCTTGAATTTTTTTTTAATTAAAAAATGGAAAAAACTAAATTAGAGAAAAAGAAAACAATACAAAAATAACATCTTCATCTTTGGCCGCATGTACTTTATTTGAATTTTTAATTTAAGCTTATGAAATCCTGATTTGAAAAGTGACAAATTCTTATTCTAAAGTCACTATCTAAAAGACCAAATTTTTTTTTCATAAATAATCCAGACCACTTTGCATCTATTCAAATGGCTCCCATACATCTCGTTCATAATTCACCGTGTTCACACATCTGTTGTTTTGACAAAACCGCAATAATATTGACAGCCGTAAATGCGTTGACAACCGAAGCGTCTTAATGCCTCTTATCCCTTAGGGAACGTGTCGTCCTTAATGGCCAATAATTACCTCCTAATTCTCTCACTAAAAGTTTTACCGTCCTTCCGGTTGAGCGACAAATTTCGACGAAACGTCGAATATTTCAGATTTATTTATTTGGGGTTTAAAAATTGAGAGCAAAAACGTGATCTGAAATTTCGTTAATTTCTCTAGGCAATCTACATAAGTGAAAGTCAATTACCGAGTGTGTTTTCGACCCTCCGCACTTAAAAAAAAGAAGGCCTGCACGGTTAATCGTCTATAACAAACAACCCTCTATAGCATATGTTGTTGCTTAAAACACGGAGAAAATGCATTAAATTGAGAAAATTGATTAGTTTAATGCGTTTAGATGGAGCATTGCGATGCTAGTCACGAACTGAATTTGCTCGGGCCTTTCTTTGCCATCGGGCGTACGTACGACTTATTTGCAAATTAATCGCACTTTTGAAACGCTATTAATCAGTTAATGTATTAAGGGTCTTTATGGGAATTTGTAATGGGCGGGAGACATTTTTTTTTCGATAAAATCACTTACCGATCTATTATCACAGGATCCGAGGGGGTTTCGTTACGGTTTCCGCAGCTTTTTTTGTCGCAGCATCGACTGAAAAACAGAAGAAAGTAATTTTTATCTAAAAATGCATTGAACATACGATTTTTATAAGCAAACTTAAGCTGCATTATCTAGTTTTCAAGTAGGGGTATTTTGAATGGCAATTTTGAGGTCAAAAGTGTATAATTGGAAATTTTTAATGGGCTATAATTTCCATACACTTTTTCTATTAAAGCCAGTTAAAGCATTTGAAGAAATAATACAAATTTTGTATTTATAAAGGACTGGTAAAATGTAAACTTACAAAGTTTGAACGGTTGTTCTAGGATAACTAGGGGTTCATTAATTTTAATTCCAATAAATATTGCTTATTTTGATTCCTAATTGATTTTTAAATTAAGTAATTGCAATTTTGATACTCGGAACATAGCGCTAGAGATACTAAAAAAATTTAATTATTAAGGAGTATGTTCTTGGAAAACTTGGAAAATTAAAAATTTCAAGATTTAAAAAACATCTATAATAAAAAAAATCATTTTTTTCGAAGGTTATTATAAAACTATCCAAATAAATTAAATCTTGTCTAATTTTTTCTGAAATTCACATTTTAAGTGCTTATTTTTAAACTCAAGATTTGTTTAGAAAAATCTAAAGATATTCAAAATTTAAAACTTTAACAGGCGATTGTAGAAAAACTAAAGGTTCTTGAAAGTTTTGGAAGTTGACACGACAATAAATTTTTCCAATGAACATGTTAGTGTAAGAATAAAATAAAATTAAAAAAAAAATAAAAATGCTGAATATCCAGGAAAATGACAAATCTGAAATTGTAGAAAAACTAGCGCTTTCTTACGGTAGTACTAGTAAAAATACAAAATTATGGAAAACAATTATGATAAAGTAGTAATGAATTCTTTAAGGTTACCAGATTTCTGATTTTTTAAATATACAAATAAATAATTTGTGGCAAATTCAAAATGCTCAAAATGCGGTGTCAGAAAAATTAGGATTTCTAAATTTTAAAGAATGATTGTAGGACAACTGGGGGTTCATTAAATGTTTTGTTGAATATTTTTTTTACCCATAGAGTTACACAGGAAATCAAGATTAGGAGATGCTTGTAAAAGTCATTTAAAATTTAAATCAATTTGAGCTTTTCACATATGTAAAAGCTTTTGTGGTAAAAGGGCTGGGAAATTTCAAAGGAAAAATAGGAAAAATGCAAAGATTCATTTTAAATAAACACGTCTATTCAGATCTCTTAAAACAGTTACAAAAATGAAATAAAATGTTGAAAAATTCTAATTGCAATCTAAGGTGCCAAAAAAAATTTAAATTTAAAAATATTATTGTAAAAAGCGACTGTAAAAAAACTAGAAATTCTTTATACGTTTATTTAATATAAAAATAAAAAAAAATTAAAATTAGCAAAAGTGAAATTTTGAATTTCAGTTATAAGAAGACTAAGGGTTCATTCATTCTAATTCTAATAAATATCTCATATTTTTAGGGCAAAAAATTAAATTAAATTTTGGAAAATTGTGGTATGTTATACTGGGTGTCCAGGAACCCTACCAACAAATTTTATATTTATGGTAAATATTTTTTAATAAAAAAAAAATACGACACTGCATGTTTCTGAAACGAATTTTATTTTTTAAATCCCTATTTAGTTTTGTCAAATCAAATTTGTATTTTAAATTTTTTTTTATCTGTATATCTTACTTGGTATAATTATTGTGTTTAATACACCTTAATGCATTTGCTATTTTTTCTAGATTTTTTTGTGTATGATATTCTATTATTACATTACTTATTATAAGATATACATATATTTGTATGAAAAGTATATCAGCGATTTTTCAAAAGAATTTCTTACTGGGAAAAAGTTTAGGTGGGTGGGGAGGTAAGGGAATGATGAAAAACAATGTTTTTGCAGAAAGTAAACATGCAATATTTAATATAATAGCACTGTTTATTTAAATTTGATATAAGTATATATATAAATATTTAGTATAAAAATAGCGTTATTGGATTGGATAATATGGACGAAAAACAGTTATTTTTCAGAAGTGTAGTAATCGCGTTTGAAACCCACATATATAAATCCCAGGTCAGTTTTCTTAAATACCGAATTTTTTTTTCTTTCCTAACCAGAATAGTATATTATAAACGTATATTTTACAGTTTAATAAACATGCCTTGACCATATACGGTTGATAAATATACCAAAACCAAAAATTTACTAAAAAAACGTTGAGTAAATTTATATTTAATGCTATTAATATATGATGTATTCTTTGGGTTATTTTATTATAAGATTCTGAATTTTTGAACTTAAAAATAGAATAAATTTGGGTATTATAAACAAAATAAGATATTCTGAATTTATTTTATTTTTGAAAGCCGGTCGTCATAGGCTTACTAAATTTTTTTGTGCTTTTAGGTAGAATCTGGAAAATCAACAAATTTAAATTCGACTGTGACATGATCAAGAATTTATAGGCATTTAGAATTTAAATAAAATAAAGTTTCATTCAGATTCCTCATTTTTAAAAGCGACTTTTGAGGTCAAAAATGAATAGATTTTCGGAAATTCTAATTGCTGGAGGTTTGTGAAAAATTAATAACCCAACCCAACCCAACCCAACCCAACCCAACCCTAAATATTAAGAGCGATTGTACAAGAAAATAGCGATCCTTTATACATTTATTGGACAGTCTCATCTTTTTCTACGTCTGATAGTACCTACAAAATCAATGATTAAAAATGTTGAAAAATGAGTCTCATAACAAAAATAACATGAGTGTCAACTCAAATTTCTCAATTTTCTTCTTACAGAAAAAATGTATGGCATACGTTTAAAAATTATTTGCGTCACATTCGAGATCTTCCAGACATCATCCAGAATACCTAGAACTAACCGCAATAATAATTCTTTGGTAGTTTTTTAGAATCTATATCTTAAGGCATTTGTAGGAATACTAGAGGTTGAAATTTAAAATCAAAGAGACTATAGACTTTGAAATCATCTTGGTGTAAAAATTATATAAAATTAAAATGCTGGATGTGCCAGAAAATTGACAAATCTAAAATTTTGAAGCGTAGAAAAACTAGGGGTTCATTGATTCTAATTCTAATAAATATCTCTCATATTTTCAATCTTAACTGATTTTAAAATTAATTAAAATTTTGAATGTCAAACCAGTTAAGTCAATAAAGTTAAGATTAATCAGATTAAATATTAAACAGAAAAATTAAAAGTCTTTTTAAAGGCAACTATAGAAAAACCAAAAATTTGTTCTTTAAAAGTTGGAAAATTTAAAAATCAAATCTTTGACATTTTGGAAAGACAGATATAACAAAAAATTTAAAAAAGAATGAAATAAGAAGAAATCACTATAATAAGATAAAGAGTAATTTTTCAAAACCAAAATTTATTTTCGAAAATAGGAAATTTCAGAAAAATAAAAAATTTAAAAGGCGACTGTAGGAAAACATTTTGAATTAAATTAAATTTCAAAAAAAAAAATGCTTGACGCATCAGAAAAATGAGAAATCTAGAATTTTGAAGGGTAGTTATAGGAAAACCATGGATTCAATTATTTTTACTATTGAAATTTAAATTTTAAAAACGGAAAGTTTGGAGGTCAAACTTTGAAATTCCGAAGAGACCAAAATGCTAAACGAAGAACCATTTTTGTTTCTTGAAAAACTGGATAATTTTTAAAAAATTAAAAACTGACATTGACACAATAATGAATTTTTGCCAAACCAGAATTTGAGTCAATTTTATTGTTTCAAGTTCCACATATTTGAGGTAAAAATCAAAAGAAATTAAAAAAAAAACTGCTAGATATAGTAAATAAGACTGTAGGCTATTTTTCACGGATTTCAAGTTATCGCATTTTAAATGGCAATTTTAGGGTCAAAAGAGTGAAAATTGGAATTTCTTAATTGCCTGTAATTACCACAAACCACAGTCTAACAACAATGTTGAAATCTATATACTTTACACCAACCTTTCATATTAAAAGCAGGTGAGCCATTACTGGAAAAATCATTTTAAAAATTAATACAAATTTTTTATTCATAAAAGATTGGAAAAATGCAAACATAAAATGTTTAAAAGGTTGTTGCAGAAGAACTAGGAGTTTAATTCATCCTAATGCCAATAAATATTGCCTATTTTTTTCCTAATTTATTTTGAAATTGAATAGTTGAAATTTTAATACTCAGAACAAAATTCAAGGGATACTTAATTATTATGATATAGAATATGATCTTGGAAAACTTGGAAAAAAGGCATTTTTTGTGGTCAAAGTTGAATGAACTTTTGGAAAACTCTGATTATTGGAGGTTCCAGAGAAATTAATAATCCTAAATTTTACGGGCGATTGTAAAAGAAAACAGAGATCCTTTATACATTTATTGAACAGTGTTAGCTTTTTTTACGTCCGAAATTACCTGCAAAATTACTAAATAAAATTTTGAAAAATTAGTATAACTTCATGAAGAATTCTTTCCAGCAATCGTTTGGACTACTAACAGATTTAAATCCCTTTAATTGTCCATTATGCATTTTTATAGGAAAATTTAAAGGTCAACAAAGTTGAAAAAACTCAAATTTCTTAATTTTCTTCTTACAGAGAAAATGTATGTAAAGATATTTTTAATTTTAAAAATTTGAAAGGCAAAGGGTTTTACGCCTCAAGAATGCCTAATTTTGATTGTGTCACATTCGAGATCTTTCAGACATCATCCAGAATACCTAGAACTAATCGTAATAATAATTTTCTGCTAGTTTCTCAGAATCTGTATCTTAAAAAACCAAAATTTCCGACTTCTCAACTCACATATGACCCAATTAAAACATCCCAATCTTGTCTAAAATTTTGCATTTTTGAGCCACTAAGCCTCATTTTAAAAAACAATAAATAATCAAGTATACTTGCTTTATAAAATTCGTATATATATACTAACACAAGAAAGGGATATAAAAACAACATAAAGCAACCCCCCCTTAAGATATTTAAGGGCTGGTAAATTGGACCGGAGGGTGTTCAGGGCCGAAGCTAGCAAAGGGACTTATTGGAATAAATATTTAACAAGAAAAAGGACTTGAAGTAGCTTCGCGTAACCTCATGCAGATCCTGTAACTTTGAAGGTTATTTTTAATTTAACAAATAAGTGAATTAAGATGACTTACCTGCACATGATCTCGTGAGTGAGTAGCACCCTGCACATTTCCGGATTTTTGTCTTGTCCCTCATAAATGATCGCCTGAAAAATGAACAATTATTTAATTTACTATTATAGCGTTGTAAATTGTTTGTGTCTACTACTATTACGGTTAATTATCGGTATGTCCGGCATGTCCATTTCGTTAATTAAAAAAAAAATAGGAGGGAGATACGATCTGGCTTGGACATGCAAAGATGCATGCATGTCTTTTCCATTAATTTTCTACTACTTGAAATAATTATTAGACATGATAGAACGTGTTGAGTTGTTTGTATTTTTTTTCGGTTGGATGTTTTACATGCAAGGGACTAATTATATCTAAGTTTAACATAATAGGTTTCAAGTCTGTATAGGTGTCTAAAGACGCATAAACATTGAACCTGTGACATAACAGATTTGTGCAATTATTAAATACAATATCACATTATAATATAAGAATATTATTATTACAATATGCACCGAGAATATATAAATAGAAGCCGAGAAATCGACCTCTAAAATTCGAATTTTAAGTAAGAGGTATTAAATTGATATAAATTAAACCAGATTGCTTCCAAATAATTTAGCTAATATTAAATTTTAGGCATTTTATAATTAATTAAAAACAAAGTACTAAAAAAAAATAAGATCAATTGTCTGTTTAATTTTACAAGGAAAATACTAAATTTGACTGCCATTAACGGTCACGCCGACCGTCCAATTAAAATTAAAACTTAAAATTAATTCGGTGAAAATAAACATTAAACATATTGAATATTCAATAATTTATTCTGATGGTTCATATTTACGAAATAAATTCAAATAATATATATTATCTGCTCTATAAACAGTAATAAACTCGTACGGAGAGTTTTGGAAAAATGTCATTTTATTGTTCAATCAACAATAATTTTTAATAATTTGTATGGAATTAATTTAGTAAAAATCCATTCAGAAATTGCATGAAAAAAAATGTTTGTTAAACTGAAATTAAATGTTTCTGAGGAATAAACGTGTTTAATAAAATATTAAACGGCACACGCAAAAACTCCCTTAATAATAAATTATTTAACACTACATGGCACAGTTTTGTCATTTAAATGCATAATTAATATAATTATTATTATAAAGCCTATGACAGTGCGCTTTAAAAAGTCACACAAGGGCTTCATTTGGATATTATGAAAATTATTTGCCATTAAAATTATAATATTCAATTGTCGGTTATTGCAAAATAGGGAATTTATTTATTTTAGTTTTTTATTCTCCCAGGTATAATTTAAATTATCACATTTTTGGTTTACACTAGATGTATGTTTTTGGTCAGACAATTATTTTCTGCAAAAAAGCCATTTTTCATTAACCCTACCCTTACCCCCCCACCCACCCCACACAACTTACCAGTAAGAAATTGTTTTCAAAAATCATTGTTTTTGAAAATAATACGCATGAATAACAGCTGGTTTCATCATTAATATCTAATCTAATAACAGTTTTTTTATTTAAATTTGATATAATTATTTTTATGTATATTAGTAGATATTTAATACAAAAACAGTGCTATTAGATTGGATATTATGGACGAAAAATAGTGATTTTTCAAAAAAATTTCTTGCTGGGCAAATGTTTGGGGTGGGTGGGGGGGTAAGGGTTTTGTTGATCAAAAACAAAGTTTTTGCAAAAAATATATATTCAATATTTAATTTATTAACACTATTTATTTAAATTTGATATAATTTTATATATAAATATTTAGTATAAAAACAGCATTATTAGATTGGATAATATGGACGAGAAACAGTGATTTTTCATAAAAATTTCCTCAAAAATTCGAGGTGTAAAAACTAAATATATAAATCCCGTGTCCATTTTTTTCAATACCGAATTTTTTTCATTTTGTAAAAAAAATCGTATATAATATACATATATTCTACAATTCAATAAATATACCTTGACCTTATACGGTTGATAAATATACCATAAATTTACTAAAAAATTGTTAAATGAATATATATTTAATGATAATAATATAGGATGTGTTGCTTGGGTAATGTGAATTGTTTTTTGTGAGCTCAGTTTATATGCTTGCGTAATTTTTTTGTTGAATATATGACAAAAAAACGACGTTTCGATCCGTATGAGATGAACCTCAGGACTTTAAAAGATACAAATAAAATCTTGAATTTTATCATATTTATAATGGTGACATTTTCGTGCAGAATAAGAGTAATAATTGTTTCTTAATTAAAAGTGAGTTTAATTTTAATATTTTGCATTAAATTAATTCTTTAGAGGAATTGATTATTAGGGTGTAAATAACTACTAAAAAAAATTAAAAGAAAAGAAATCTTTAGACTTTTTTTAAAGATTTAACTTACATATATCGTAAATCATCTTTGTTAACAATATTAATTGTAAAATTATGATCAGTACCAAGATCTGTAGAATTTTTATAGTCTATAGTTTTATAATCATTTTGAACCATCTACCTTGCACAATTATTGTAAGACAATTGTTTTTTCAATAGTAAATTTTGTTATCATTATTTTATAGCATGAAACATTACAACATTAGTAGATATATCAGGTGTCTTTAATACTGTGCATCATGTACTATTAAATTATGCATATAAATTATCATTTTAATTAATTTACGTTGTTTATTGCACTATATGTCACAATAATATATTTCTATGTTCTTTAATGAAAATGAAATCTTTGATGTCTGAAAAAACTGCTTTGGTAATTTGATGCATCCAAACTTCACGTGAATTTACAGAACAAATTAAATACCATATAAACGACTTAATAATAGTGCAGCATGCACTATTAGATTATGCATTAAACCTAATATTAATGTAGAATTATGGTTTTCTTTAAATAATATTTAGAACAATCATCATAGTATAAAAATATCAAGTATCATATTTTTATGCTCTCCTATGAAATCTGGGGTTAATACAAATAGAAAACAAATATTCCTTCACTGTTTTGGAAGTTGACACATTCAAACCTTACTCGAATAGCCATTTAAATATTATTAATAAGAATATATCATATAATATATAAAAAAAAACAATTAAATAAACAAACAAACCAAATTTATATTTGAACATAGACGCATCGTGTTCTATTAAGTTATGCATCTAATTTATTATTTATATTTAAATATGTTCTGTTTTATATAATTCATTGAACCTCATCTAACTGCAAATAAATTTATGTATTACTGCTTTGAAAATTTAACACGTCCAAAGTTGGCTCGAACAGTTAGTAAAAAAATAAATTATAAAGCTGCTATTAAGCTAAATATAACCATTATAATTTAACTTAAACGAATTTAATGAAATACGCATAACGTACTACTAAATCATGCATTTTACCCGTTTGATGCTTCCAAACTTTACAAAATTCAATGAGTTTATGATGTTTAAAAAAACGCGCATCGTCTACTATTAAATTATGAATTATTTAGTTTAAATTATGTTTTCTCTTTACATAATTTATTTAGCTTTATATGGCAACTAAGGAATTTAGAACTGCGAAAATAAAAGGAAAATTCTTTTTTACTGCTTGGGAAGTTTGGCGCAAAAATTTAAAAAAAAAAATAAAAATTTCGAAAAACAAGTAACTTTAAAAAAATTATAGTTATATTTAGTTTATTAGTAATATAAGTTACTAATAAATTAAATATATCTGTAATAATAATATCTATTTACAATTTATTAAAATGTATACGGTGTAATGTTAAATTATGCATTCAAGGTTTGAATAATTCCAAATTTTTTAAAACTTTTTAAAAAAATAAATTTATTTATTATTATATTAAAAAAAAAAACGTGATTTATGTACTATAAGATTATGCATCAAATTGATTATTTAAAAAAAATATTTTTTTTTCTGACATAATTTATTAGGCTTCCTATAATGACCAAGAAATTTAGGCCTACGAAAATTGAAAACAAAAATTTAACTTGTACGTAAAAAAACAAATTAAAAGAAGCATACCGTAGTTAAAAATACGCGAATCCTGTACTATTAAATTATGCATCCAATTCATTATATGCCTCATATTAATTATATGCCTGTTATAAAAGAATTTCAGAAAATGTTGATCGTGTGCTATTAAATTATGCCTTTATTTAATTTTTTTTGCTTAATCTTAATTAGAATTTGCACATAAACTATTTAAGGTCCTCAGATTAAAGGAAATATTTATTTGTTTTTATTTTTCCTTTACTGCCTCGGAACTAACAGGTCCAAATTTTACTCTTTGATTTGTATATCTTTTACATCGAAACTTATATCTAACAAAACATATAAAGAAGCCTAAGCTAATGATCTTTTTGAGGTTTTTTCATGGGTATTTTACCCCATATGCCTAGAATCCCTCAACAAAAGACCAGTCCGAGGGTAAGTAAAAACAACACATGTTGCTCCTTGCTCACATCCGTTCAATAATCCCTCAGAAAATCCGGAGCAAAACAGAGGGATGCTTCTTCTACATATTCAATTAAACAAAAATCTATCAACTGTTCTAAAGCTAAGTAGCCATAATCCCATTCTTGACTCGGGGTGCGTCAGGGGTCCAAATCCTCGGGATAAAAAGAGATTTGTCCCATGTTAAGGGGTAATTATATTTTTGGTTTTTGGGAGGCTTATATCTACATGCCAAAATATTTCGTAATTTTAAGTAATATGGTGAATTTCTTTGATAAAACTTTTCTTATCTCACACGCATATAAAAACCGCATTTTTAAGGGTCCCAAGACAACGACGACGTAATCAACTTCACTTTCTTATAAGAGACCCCCCTTGACATCAGAAGATATCACTTGGGGTCCTGTGGGGCCGCTCATCTTCCAGGAAATCGTTGGTCTCCTTAAGGGACCTCTGGAGGTAAATCGAGTCCTCCGCGGGGTATTTTTCAACACCCCGAAGAATTGTTTTCGGTAATCCCATGGGAATTCTCATCGTATTTTTTTAAGAACCTAACTATTTGGTAGTTTTATAACTATTTTCATTTTAGAGTTATAGGCCTCGGAAAATTACCGGATAACTTTTGAACCAATTTAGCTAGAAAGGTAATTTAAACAATTGTTAATAGTCCGCATAATTTCCTTTAAAAAAGTGTAAATCAACTGTTTTCTAGCTATTACAGCTTTGGAGCTGTAGCTGGGAGAAATTTGGGTGACGTCACTTGGATCTTGGGACGGCAGGCTGGGAAGTTTAATGCATAACTTTTGAACGGTTTTAGGTAAAATAATAAATTAAAAAAATTCTTATAGAGTAATAAATTTATCATAAAAAAGTCCCATACAACTATTTTGTAGCTGATACAGCTTTTGAGTTATAATCCCTAGAATTTTAAGTGACGTCATTTGGGTCTTGGGACGGCAGACTGGGAAGTTTTTTGCATAATTTTTAAACGCTTCTAGGTAAAATAATGAATTTTAAATTATCTTATACAATAGAAAATTTGTCATAAAAAAATTTTATACAACTATTTTGTAACTAATAGAGCTTTTAAGTCATAGCCCTCGGAAATTAGGGTAACATCACTAGAGTCTTGAGACGATACCCTCGACAATTTGACGAATAACTTTTGAAGCAATTTAGCTAAAAAATTATTTGAAGAGCTCTTAATGAATAAAGCAATTTTCTTTAAAAAACTACTATACAGCTATTTTGTATCTAATACAACTTCTGAGTTCTGGCCCTCAGAAATTTGGGTGACGTCACTTGGGTCTTGAGACGGCTGGCTAGACATTTTAATAATTATCTTCTTAACGGTTTTAAATAAAAATGTGAATTAAAGACCTTTTAATAATACAGGTAATTTTCCTTAAAAAAGTCTCATACAACTATTTTATAAAAATGTTAACTTTTGAGTTATAGACCTCGGAAATTTCGCTGAGGTCACACGGCTTCTAGGACTAAAGCCTCAATAAGGCCCTCAATCAAAAGTACTAATAACTTTTGAATCAATTTAGCTAGAAAGTTGTTTTAAACATCTATGAATAGCGCATTTAATTTCCAGTAAAATAATTTAGGAAATAACATCCAAATTTATACAAGCAAAGAAAAACGGGTAGTTTTAATTATACCTGGGACAAATAAACACTATGAAAAGATCCGTTCCGGAAACGGTTGCCGTGGCATAAAAGCGCGAAGGGAAAATTAACTTTACAAGCATGATTGGATAAAATTAAATTTAAGAAGTTAAGCGCGGCAAAGTTCTCCCCTTTTGCAGGCGTCGCGACGCCACGCCACGCCGACGCTGCTAAATTTAGTAAATTTTCACGCGGAACAGATTCGGTTTTGGGGGGGTGTAATTTTTAACGACCTACCGACAAATCGGTACGCGGTGCTTTATTTATGGTGGTTTTCTCGGGTTAGTTTTAATTATTTAAAAGTAGTAAATTTTTAATTTTAAAAAGTTTCTTTTAATCTATTTTAAAACTGTATTTAGCCGAAAAATTGAATATTTTAACGTATTCATTTATTGTTTGTTTTTTATATAGTTATTGAAATGAATTAGGTACTCAAAAAATAAATATATTTTTTTAAAAAGTTCGATATAAGGCAAGAAATAACTTTTATCATTTACTTTATTAAATTACTGTTATTTAAATTATTTATATAATTCCAGAATGATTTTTTAAAAAGAAAAATTCCCTGCAAAATAATGCCAAAGCATAATTTAATTATATACGATTTGTATTTTCCTATATAGTAAAGCAGGTCGGAGAATTATTTTCTTAGTCAATATTTTCAATTTTCTTTATTAATTTCAAATAATTCTTTAGCAAAGTAAAAAAGTCACTTAAAAGCAACAGAAATGCATAACTTAAATGTACATGATTTGCATTCATCTTATTTGTGGAATTAATCCTGATAACGTAAATTGCTTGTATATATGCAGAATATATATTTTTATATAGGATATTCAAAGTTTTCAGAAAGAGAATCTTTCATGACACTTTAAAGGCAAAAAACATTGTTACAATTTTTTCATTCGATAAAGTATTTTTTATTAAGAAGCAATTTATCGAAAAATTTATAATAGAGATTAGAATATTACTGGATTTAAGCTGACAGGAGAAAGAAATTGCTTTTTACTATAAGGGTGCTGAAATTAAGAAAATTATAACTAGAAGGTAAATCTAAAGGAATATCAGCCGTTTATATAATAAATCACAACTAAGATAATCGAACTCTTATTGCAGAAGTGTATTTTAATTTTTTCAGTTGTTATGTATTTTTATTGTTAAAATCTTGGATGCCTAAAAGCTACAACTAAATGTGGTGCAAATGATCGAAAAAGTTTAAAACCATTTAAACAACTCAAAATTCAGATTATTTCAATCCAATATTTAATTAATTTTATAATACTGTTAACAAAAAAAAGGCCTTAAGCAACCATATCAATGCATAATTTAATTGTACACGAATTTCATTTTCTTAATAATATATTTTTATTAATTTGGTCAAAAATTACTATGCTACGTAAAAAAAAATAAAAAAAGTAAAAGTAAAAATACTAAGAAGCGATTTATGAGCAGAGTATCCGTAGAATTTACTTTATTATTGGTATTAATAATATTTATTTAATTTTGGAAAGATTTTTTCAAAAGAATCCCTTAGAACTATTAAGGATAAAGCATAATTTATTTATACTCGATTTGCATTTTCTTATATAATAGTGTAGGTAAGAAAATTATTTTCTTAATTTATAGTCTTAGTATTTTGACGATATTAAAAATAAATGTAATATTGCTTCAATACATTTATTTTTAAAATTTTTAATATTTTCAAGCAATTTATAAGTAAAGTAAAAGAATCACATAAAAGCAATGACAATGCATAATATATTAGTATATTATTTGCATTTTGTTTGTGAGGTTAATCTTGCGTTGTAATTTAATTATTAAAAATAATTTTAATTTGTCAGACTAGAATACAGCTTTCTCATTCCTAATACTTGCATATCATTAAAATCTAGAAAAAAGCGTCGTTTTAAACTATACTCAAATTAAAATTCAGATTTTAATAGAATATTTTACTTAAGAATACCTACTGTTAAATTAACAAAAATAAGAAATTACATGTAAATAAGGAGAAAATTAAAACAAACATATTTTTAATTTTATAATGCAAAAATCAAAAATGTACTTCACTAAACTAATGTCACTTTAAATATTCACCTAATTTTCAAAATATAATTCTCTATAAGTAATGCCAAAGCATAATTTAATTATTGCATTTTTCTATGTATTAAAATATGTAAGAGAACTATTCTTTTTATCTATAGTCTACGAGTGTCTTAATAATACAAAAAATTAATGAAATTTTGTTTAATAGCCCTAATTTTAATTTTTTCATTTGTTTAAAATGATTTATTAGCAAAATCAAGGAAGCATTTACAAGCAATGAAAATGCATAATTTAATTGTACATGATTTGCATTTTCTTTATTCTCTTGTTTCATGAACTTAAAAGGTTTTCGATTACTAAGAATTTTAAAATATTTTTTAGTATTTAATAAATATTTTAAATTTTTAAAAAGAAATTCTTAAAGCAAAAAATATATTAAAAAAAAAATGGTTTACATTTCTTTATCCTATTTTTTACTTCTTACTTCGTTTATTCATACCTAGAATATTTAAGTCTGCTTAACATTGCTTTAATTGTTCCCTCAAATACAAAATTCATGTTTATTAGGTTCAAATCTTTAAAAAATTAATTTATTTATAAAGTTTATTACTACAGACATTGATTTTAATTTTTTTAGATCCTAATCCATATATAAGTGTATTTATATCTTTAAGTGTTATTTTGCAAAAACAAACCTGTATGCAGGAAGTAAATGTTTAAAAATTGTAAAAATAAGCCAAAACTCAAAAATAAAATTACTTTAATATATATAATTCAAAATATTGGTAATAAAAAGAATTTTGAAGCAGCACTAACTATGCATAATTTAATTGTACCTTAATTGCATTCCCTTTATGATTTTTTTTAACAAAAAATAAGTATGTAAATAAAACAATTATACAGTGCTTTTTTTTGAAGTCCCCCCCCCCCATTTATTTTTTGAACGGGTCAAAAAAAATTTTTGAAACTTGGCATAAGTAAATTGGTCTATAGATACATGGACAATTTTTAAATCCAAAATTCAAAAATTATAAATTATTTGTATATTATTATAAAAAACGGTAATAAAATCGCAACAGTGTATTTTTTTGGCTGTTACTTTTAGACAGGTCAAAACGGAGTCCACCGAGTCAATGTAATAAATATTAATAGTACTCAATAAAACCTTTTAAATGAGGTAACACAAGATTTCTATTTAACGCATTTATTCAAGATGGCGCTTATGTGTTATTTTGACATTTAGATCTGTCGTTTTTATGTCAAAATAAAATAGTGACGCATTTATTTTCGTACACTGATTTTTACCTATTCAAAAATCATAAAAATGTAAAACGTTAAAATAAAAAAAAAATCTTTTTTATTAGGCCGCCATTTTGAAACTAGTTAAAATATGGGTCTAATATTTTAGGGTTATAAAGTACTCATTGAGACCTTTAAAATGAGGTACCACGCGACCCCCCCTTTCTATTTAAAATTTTTTCTCAAGATGTCGCCCAGCCACCATCTTGGAATTTACAACTACCTAGTTTACAGTGAAAAATAGTATCTATAGACCAATTTACTTATGCCAAGTTTCAAAAATTTTTTTTGACCCGTTCAAAAAATAAATGGGGGGGGGGGACTTCAAAGAAAAGCACTGGATATAAAAATAAATAAAGTACATGATAGTGAGGAAAAAATTTAACAAAAATATTATTTTTAAATTTGTTTTGAGAGAATATTGAATAGCGGTATAAAAAAGAGACAAATGCTCATAAAATTAAATTAATTGTCATTTGAAATATTTATTTAATATGAGAATAACATTCAAAGAAGAATCTTTTCATATAGGGCAAATGCATAATTTAATTATAAATGATTTTTGTTATAGTACATTATAAAGTAAGTATGAGAATTATTATTTTTGTTTATATTTTTTGTAATGTTAGTGACTTCATAATGTTGAAAATAACTGAAAATTAGTTTTTGCAACCGTATTTAAAAAAAAACACTTAAAAGCAATGAAAATGCATAATTTAATTGTATACGAATTGCATTTTACTATTATTATTAAATTTTTAACAAAATTCCTATGTAAAAAATATAAAAGTAAGTACATGTATTTAAGGAAAATTTTTAATGTTTTTTTGCTTTGTTCATTAGAAGGTTAGACTAAAAAAAAAATTATTTATTAATAAACTCTGTTATTCCAGGAGCATCTTTTAATTTTGTTAGGCAAATTAATGTATACTTCAGGTTTTGTTGCTCAAAATTAAAAAAAAAAAACGTTTTCAATCCTAAAGTATACATGCTACTTATGATTAAAAAATATAAAAATAATAAAATAACTCAAAATTCAGTCTTCTTCAGTAGAATATTTATTTAATAACTGTTAATAAAATATTCTCTAAGCAGCAATACCAGTGCATAACTTAAATGTATATAAATTACTTTCTTTTATGATGTTTTTTAATCCTTTAAAAAAAATTATGTAGAAAAATAAATAAAATACACGTAAGTAAGGAAACACTTAGGAAAACATTATATAGCGATATAGAGCATGGAAAGATTTAAATAATTTACTTTGCTAGAATATTGTCACTTTATTTCATAAAAAAATACAGCAGGCATAAATTATATTAAACAATTTTATTGTAGACAAATTACATTTTTTAATTTTTTTTTTATATTTTATAAGAAAAACCTGTGAAAAACTATTAAAAAATTCAATTATTTTTAGAAAGCAAATTTTTTTAATATTTGTTGTTTTGCAGTAGCTCTAGTACTATGGCTGTCATAATTAGTTAATTCTGTTCTATGTTCTCATAATTTTTTTTTAATGGGAAAGTTTATAAGGAAAAAAATATATTTTTCACCGATTTCATAGTCAAATGTTTTTTACAAACTTACTTTTTTTTGCAAAAGAAATACAAATCGAGTACATTAAAATTATGCATTGAAATATTAACTAAACTCTCTTGCCCTAAAATTAAGCGTTGATTTCATGATTTTTTTGCTACATATTAACATGTATTCCGGCCTGTAAAACAAACTTAGTATTCTCGACAAAAAGGCATATTAAAGCCAGAGAGAGAGAGAGAGAGAGATACGGTAAAAACATTTTAAGGGCAATACTCGCCCTCCGTTGTACTGGCTCCACCGTGAAGATATGAGCCTAATTATGGCATAAATTTGCAAAAATTAAGCGTAATACAGCACGCAAGTAGATTAGCCGAAATAAAATTATTTTAGGTAATTATTATTTTTAATTTAATTTGGGCGAACGTTACGGAGATAAGGGAATGACAGCATTATATTATAGAATATATAAGAGATTTTTTATGAATAAATGGGTATCGTGCCTAATTAAGTTATGCATACAAAATAAATAAACGATGTGCTCGTACCCATTTTGCTTGCCCGTTATTTTATAAATAAATTAAACTGTAAAAAGTGTATTAAAATCGCATAAATATTTAAATAGACTTGCGTCAATAAACAAGTAAAAATTACACTCATAAAAATGCAAATGGACATACACACCTCGATATGGTCGTCAAAAATATCCATTTTTTAACAACAATAAAAATTACTTAAATAAATATAAAATATAGGTGAAAGGGGGCAAAATCGATCGGTACGTTCACAATCTCTCGTTTTTCTGGATTGAGCCCGTGTTGAAACCCTTAATGTCCCTAATTTTGTTAGTGCTTGCTTTCCAGTTCCTCTCCCGGTTTTTCCTGGAAGTAATTCTATTAACTGCGAATAGGGTTTTTTTTCGATTTAACACGACAAAAGAAAGATTTCGCCTCAGATATACCAAAACAACTATTAATTAATTAAAACAAAAAAAAAAAACAGATTATTCCTTATCGTATATAGTAGCGAAACGGTTACGAGGACGTTGTTCAAAGTGACGCAGCAGAGGCGTAGCGAATTCTCTCGCTATCTCTTGCTCGCTTATTTAAATTAGTTTGTTCGGGCCCTTCGTGCATATTCATAAAAGTATATCGATGCCATTTGTGAAGAACGGAGGTGATGTTTATTTAGGGCCTACGAGAGCATAGAGAGCTCGAATAATAGAGTCAATATTTTAAGGAATTGTTCAATCAAATGAACTTATTATAATAAAATTCTTACTGGTGATTATCATAAAAGATTGATCAAAATGAACCATTTATTTGTGTTTTATTGAAGATTTTTATTTCATAAAATCATTTATTGTTTGATCATCTAGGAATTAAAGCTTTTTTTTAAATTTGTCAGGGAATAGTCAGAGATTAATTTTTTCCACTTTTTTAGATGGATTTAAAATATGTTTCTAGTTTCTCTAGAATTAATTATTTTTCCCATATAAAACACAGACAACAATGCAATTTCTTAACATGTTTTAAACTGATGAGATAGAAGACGGTCGAATTTTTTACCCGTTTTGAGTTCAGTCAAGTTTTTAAATCACTAGTGTGATTAATATATTTTTTACTTATAATTCAAAATCAGTGACCTTAAAAATCACTGTTGAGATTTAGCTTCTACCACGTTTTAAAATAAATGTTGTTTTCCATATTAAACATTAAAAAAAATTGATCTTGCAGGTCCTAAATCGATGAATATCGACAGTTAATTTCACTGTAGTTTTTCCAGAAATTAAAATTATTTTCCAGGCAGTTGAGTTAATATTTACCATGTAGTTCTTTGCCAGAATTAAAAAATATTTTCCAGGTAGTTGGATTGAATTAAACAAACTACCTGTAAGAAACTCCTCATGAGTTTTGTTTAGTTGAACTGGAGTCTTCACTACCTTTAAGGTTTTTCAAAAGAATTGATGATGTTCTTCCAGGCAGTTGGGTGAGACTATTAGAGGCACTGAGGAGTCTCCAAGTGCCTGGAAGTACTACAATATTTCCATTATTCACATTAAAAAATCCAGTTGATTTTAGTGTCAACTAGTGTGATCAATATATTTTTTACTTATAATTCAAAATCAGTGACCTTAAAAATCACTGTTGAGATTTAGCTTTTACCGCGTTTAAAAATAAATGTTTTTTTTCCATATTAAACATAGAAAAAAAATTGATTTCACAGGTCTTAAATCGACGAATATCGACAGTTAATTTCACTATAGTTTGTCCAGAAATTAAAATTATTTTCCAGGCAGTTGAATTAATATTTACCATGTAGTTCTTTTGCAGGATTAAAAAATCTTTTCCAGGTAGTTGGCTTGGATTAAATAAACTACCTGTAAGAAACTCCACATGAGTTTTGTTTAGTTGAAATGGAGTCTTCACTACCTTTAAGGTTTTTCAAAAGAATTGATTATGTTCTTCCAGGCAGTTGGGTGAGACAAATAGAGGCACTGAAGAGTCTCCAAGTGCCTGGAAGTACTAAAATATTTCCATAATTCACATTAAAAATCCAGTTGATTTTAGTGGCAACTAGTGTGATCAATATATTTTTTACTTATAATTCAAAATCAGTGACCTTAAAAATCACTGTTGAGATTTAGCTTTTACCGCGTTTAAAAATAAATGTTTTTTTCCATATTAAACATAGAAAAAAAATTGATTTCACAGGTCTTAAATCGACGAATATCGACAGTTAATTTCACTATAGTTTGTCCAGAAATTAAAATTATTTTCCAGGCAGTTGAATTAATATTTACCATGTAGTTCTTTTGCAGGATTAAAAACTATTTTTCAGGTAGTTGCCTTGGATTAAATAAACTACCTGTAAGAAACTCCACATGAGTTTTGTTTAGTTGAAATGGAGTCTTCGCTACATTTAAGGTTTTTCAAAAAGAATTGATGCTGTTCTTTCAGGCAGTTGGGTGAGACAATTAGAGCCACTGTGGAGTCTCCAAGTGCCTGGAAGTACTAAAATATTTCCGTTATTTACAATAAAAAATCCAGTTGATTTTAGTGTCAACTAGTGTGATCAGTATATTTTCTTCTTCTAATTCAAATTCAGTGACCTTAAAAATCACTGTTGAGATTTAGCTTTTACCACGTATAAAAATAAATATTTTTTTCCATATTAAGCAAAGAAAAAAAATTGATCTCACAGGTCTTAAATCGACAAATATCGACAGCTAATTTTACTATAGTTTGTCCAGAAATTAAAATTATTTTTCAGGCAGTTGAACTAATATTTACCATGTAGTTCTTTTCCAGGATTAAAAACTCTTTTCCAGGTAGTTGGCTTGAAATAAATACACTACCTGTAAGTAACTCCTCATGAGTTATGTTTAGTTGAACTGGAGTCTTCACTACCTTTAAGGTTTTTCAAAAGAATTGATTATGTTCTTCCAGGCAGTTAGGTGAGACAATTAGAGGCACTGAGGAGTCTCCAAGAGCCTGGAAGTACTACAATATTTTCATTATTCATATAAAAAATCCAGTTCGTTTGATTGCAGTTTTTCCTAATTTTTCTGGGCAGTTCTATATGAAGAAACTCAACAAATTTCAATGCGCTTCTGTCAATAGTTTCTCCAAAAATTTATATTTTCCAGGCAGTTGAGTTGCGTTAAGGTCCTTTTAAGGATGTAGTGTTTTTCCAGGCAAATTTGTTTTCAATTAAAATAATTTTTCTAATAGTTGGAATGGGTTAAAGTAATTAATAGAGAGTTCTTTGAATCTTCTTTTACAATATTGAAAAAACTCTTCTAGGCAATGGTTCAATTAAATTGAAATACCCAGGAAATTCAACTATTCATGGTCACTTGGAAATATGGGTAACAGAGAAATAGGTCTGTAATTAAACAGTAGAATTGGTTTACCCTTTTTAACAGCCGCAGTTTTATGATATTAAGAAAAACCTTCTTCTGCTACACAAGCTGTGTCAGACTTATTATTAGATTTTTTATTTTTTTGATGAAGGTTTGATCACAGTAAGATCAAATGAGTACTAACCTTTTCTATTCCTAAGGAGATTGATAATATCTCTTCTAACTTATTATTATTTTGTAAAAGTTAACCGTATGGTGTATTGTATACTATTTAAAGACGTTTATAAAATGTAAATGAGATTTTTTTTAAATAACTTCACTACCAATGTAGAAATATATATATTTTTTTTAATTTGCAGATATGTTTTAGGCAACAGAAGGCATTTTTTAATGTATAATTTTTTATCAGTGGCGTCCATAAAGGATTTATTGTAAATACTATTTATTAAAAAAATATATATTTTTTAAATCTTTGTTTAGTTTTGAGCAAATTTGAATTTTTGAGTCTTGCTTATTTGTGTCACATTTTTTTCACCTTAAGGTTATGTGAGAAAAGTATAGATTTTTTTATCACCCACAATTTTCTTGAAAATCATTTTTTCTCAGGCAATTATTTTTGCAAAAAAAAAAACGATTTTCATTAACCCTACCCTTACACCCCCCACCCACCCCACACAATTTACAAGTAAGAAATTGTTTTCAAAAATCATTGTTTTCCAAAATAATACGTATGAATAACAGCTGGTTGAGTCGTTAATATCTAATCTAATAATACAGCTTGTTTATTTAATTTTTACATAATTATATATATGTATACTAATAAATATTTAATACAAAAACAGTGCTATTAGATTGGTTGTTATGGACGAAAAACGGTGATTTTTCAGAAGAATTTCTTACTAGGTAAATGTTTGGGGTGGGTGGGGGGGGGTAAGGGTCGTTTTGATGAAAAACAAAGTTTTTACAGAGAATTTATATTATTTTGACATAATTTTATATATACATATTAAGTATAAAACAGCGTTATCCGCCAATGTTCTTTTTAAAATCAATGCTGTCATAAGCATTTTATTATTTTTATGACACGGATTGTTGTTTTTTTCTAAGTAAAAAAATTAAACAAAAATACAAAGAATATTTAAGGCGTCATTAACAATAAAGTATTTGGTATCTTCTTAAGTGCCAGAAATTTGACTATACGAGTTATATAATTTTCATATTATTTAGGGATTTAAAGCCTGTTTGGGTTTGTTCTTTTATTGCTAGTTTTAGTAAAATCGGTATAATTTTTTTATTTGAAAATTAAGGTTTGTTTATTTTATTTTAAATTTAATTGCTGCTGCAGTCTATACAAAAAAATCTTTATTCTTGTGACAAACTCATAATTATTTACTTCTTTTATTGGGTATTACATCACTATTTCAGTAAAACAATTAAAAAAAATAACTCATCAATCCCATACACTCAATAATTTAAGAGTTTTTCTAATGAACAACCACTTTTTACTACTTTTACCATTTATTTCTGGTTTTTCTGATAAAATTAGATGAATAGCTAAGAAAATTAATTTAAAAATTATTTTTAAATCACAAAAATAAAATTGCAATACCTATTAACAAAAATCTAATGAAAACGAATTAAATAAAAATGTCATACATAAAATTCCTTGTACTTGTAAATTTCATATACCTAGGTTAAACCTGTAGATTATTACCAAAAAGAATTAATGAACATAAATTTTACATAAAACACATTGATTATTAAAAATTACATAATATGCATTTGACAATAGCCATAGAATAAACTGGACTGCTTTTAGCAAAGGAACCAAGTGCATCTATATTGTTAAATGAAGATAAAGGCATAGCTACTTGTTTGGTTGATTTTAATAATACATGGATTCCTTTGCTAAGGAAAGAGGTAAAACAGGAAATTGTTCAAATTAATATTTGGAAATATAACTTATTTATGTACCTTCTGATTAAATTTTATTAGGATCACACCCTTTAAATTTAAAAAAAGTAATTTTTTTTCTTTTATTACCTTTTGAAAAAAAATTATCAAAGTCAAATAAACGTTAAATGAAAATTAAAGAATAGTTTATAAACTTTGACAGCGGAGAACAAAAAAAATTTTAAATATTTAATTTTAATTATTTTTATATAATTTACCTTCATAACGGTAGTAGATTTTAGCCACCGAAACGTTGACTAAAGTTAGCTCTTTTTATTAAATAAATAAGTTTTTTGTTTTTTTATTAATATCTAGGAGGTTCAATTCTTAAACTCGGAGTTCGATATATAAAACGTCAGCTTCTGGGTATATAAAAAGCTCTATTATATTTTAAGTAAATTATTGTATTTAAGCTTTAAAGACCGGATTAAATATAATGAAAGGGTTCGTTATAGATTGTTAAGTTTTTTTAAATACGTCTATTTTCTTCTCCTTTTCAATAATTGTTCCTATGAAATTTTTATTAAAATAGTGACGTAATATCCAATAAAATCAGTGCATAATTATAGTTTATTCGACAAACATTGTTTGCAAATATGTCACTTTCTTGATCTGCATGATTTTTGTTGTAAATCACCAAAAATACGTACTTAAAATAACAAAAAATGATAACTATATTTCGATCCAATTACCGAAATACAGTTAATCCCTACTACGGAAAAAAAGCCATTTGGACTCCCTATGTAAGTGGTATAGGCCCTAGAAATATGACGGACTCGATTATCGCGTCACGTGCCATGACACGTGACCGACAAAGGAAGGAAACTGTAGCGCCCACCGTTTCCTTATCGTAAAACGATTGGATCCGATCGGCAAACACTGTTTTGTATGGGAAGTGATTTACATGATCATTAGCCCGACGTAGATCCTGAAATATGGTCAGTGGGAAGGGCGTATTGAGGGATCCGAGATATCGAGAGGAATATTATCATAACGACGTTGCATTTAATTTTTTTTTAATAAGTTAGGTGCTCTTTAAAAATACAAGGAATATGATTTACCTATGGGCTTTTAGACGTCTAGGGCAGGCTGGATACTGCTAAGTATTGTCTATACAATATAAAACATACTGTGAACAAAACCATAAAAACAACCATGCTTTCTTGATCAAAGTCAAATGTTTCATTGAATATGTAGTAAGTATTATTTATAAAAGTTTGTGCTTAAAAAAATAACAGGTTAGATCAAACGAGTCAATTTTTAAAGGATATAAGAAATGTCGTGTCCAAAAAGATTTCTAAATGAAACTTTGTTGTAAAGGTACTAGGAATTTCTAAAGTTTGTAATACATACAAAGAAAATGTGTGTTTTTCTATAAATAAGTATATACCCACAAATAAACGAAAAAAAATCTCAGAAGTTGCCCTCATTGGCCACTTGTTACTGATTTTTTTTTGCTGTTACTACACAAAAGCTTAATTATTAATTATAAAGCGAATGATAAATGGCAATTGAATATTTAGCCTGATATCTTTCATTACAAACACAAAATATTAGACGGTAATGTTTTGTGTTTGTTCGGGATGTAGTTTCACAATTTGGGAGAAAGTCATAGTTATTAGGTTCATAGAGTTTAAGATATTTTAATCTAAATTTTATTTTATTAATTAGTATTTATATTAATTTTATTTACTAATTTTTTTTTTAATTTTTAATAATATTTAATATATTTTATTTATTGATCACTCATGTAAAATTTGGCGACTTTTTTTTGGCGAGTTTTCTGAATTTATTTTTGCAGTTTTGATTTAAAGCGTTTTTCTCCAATTACACTTTGAATATCATTAAGCGGTAAATTTTTTGTTGGATATATACCATCAATACAATATAATATATAATCAATACTAATGTACAATCGATTTATATACATCGATCGACGTTTTGATTTCTATGAGATCATACTTAAGACTATACATCGTAGGACATCTACATTAATAATGATAATAATTGTAAATTCATATAATAGAAAGTATAAAAATGTATGAGATGGTCCAGAGTTTTCAATTTTTTACCATCTAACTTAGGAGATAAATTGAGAAATAGAAAAAATATTTTGGGTAGTTAAACTACCATTGTTATAAAAATCAAGAACGTTAATTACTTTTTAAACCTCTTTTTACTCATTACTGGAGCATACTTAAAGAAATTCACACGAATTGTTTTATATTCACTTAATAAATTGTTATAGTTTTCCTTTCAGGCAGTTGAAGCATTATCCATGAAGAACTCATCTATGCAGCTCAAATTTTATTCATACTTTATTTCATAACTGAGAGCTCCTTTTGTCTTTTGTTTAATAAATTGTTGCAGTTATTTTATATAAGTAATTAAAGCGTTGTCATGCTCCACTGCATTAAATTTTAAAAAATCTTCTAGGCAGTTGAAGATCAAGTGTACATCAATGTGTATAATGCAATGCAGATTGTATGCATAACTTAAATGCATATGACTTTCATTTTCTTTTTTTTTTGATAGAGTATCTGATATTAGAAAAATATATTCCATTTAGTTGAACCATCAATATAAAAGTTAATCAACTTCTCTTTTTATTAATTAGGATAGTATACTTAAAGAAATGCAGATACTAAACGCACATAACTCTATTTTTTTATTTTTTTAAATTAAATCAATCAAGCACTTAAAATATTATCTATCCAATTGCATTTATCAGTTATTACGTATATCGCCATAAAATGACAAAAATGCCAGATAAATAATAGAATTAATTGCAAAGAAAATTTGATTGTATTTTATTTTTAGAAATGTTCATTAGTAAATTTTGTATATATGATTGTCTTATGTCGAATAATTTGGTTTCCTTAAATAATAAATCAGTTGAAACCAATTTCTTTTTTTCAAATATTATAAGCCATTTTTGTATGATGTTTAGTGGTTTAATATGAGAATCTCTAACTCTTTCCCAGCTAGTTATTCCGTAAGTAAGTTATGATTATATTAACGAATAGTAGATTATCATCAATTAATTTAATATCCAAATAAGTCTTTAGGTAATTAAATTTCTATACCAGACCTCTGGACATTTGAATTACGTATTTAATGTAAATAATTCATTTAAGATTTTGATCTACAATAATTCCTAAATATTTAATGGTTTGTGTTTCCGGAATTGAGATTTTTTGATTAACAAATAATGGTCCCATTCCAGGAAGCTTATCATTATAAAATGTAAAACTAATATATTTTGTTTTTTTATATTAAGTGAATTAAGCAAAAACCGTACATTAAGTGAAAATATATATAAAATTTTTTTAAGCTGTGTATTTTAAATCTTGCCACGTCTTTGCCGTATACAAAATTGCAGTGTCATTACAATAACTTACAATCTCCTTACTGGAATTTATTTTGAAAAGACTATTAACGTATATTATAAAAAATAGAAAGAATAAGTAGTAAAGTTGTGTATTATCCGCATATAAATGCAAAATTCAAGACAAAGATAAAACTTAGATAATAATATGTATATTGTAAAAAGAAGAGTGCCAAAAATGCTTACTTCAGACACATCTGTATTTAATTTGTCTAATGTATGATAATTTAGTTTTAACAATAACTTGCTGCCTACTTTATTGAAATATGAATAATTTAACAGCACGATTTGAGAATCCACTAAAATGTAAAACTAATCGCGATATTGCATGGTTTAAAGGATCAAAAGCCTGTAAGTATCCTAGTAAAATGAGAACACTTAGCTTACTTTTATCCTATAAAATCATCATAGTAACATAAGCCGTAGCCCAACTATGGCCCTTTTGTAAAACTTGAGTGATTTGCATGTAAGAGATTGCATTCATCATTTATATAATCATACTGGTAATGTCGGTAAAATATATATTATAAAACTAATAGATCTTAAATCGGTAACTTCTAGAGAAGTCTTCATTTTAGTTTTTAGGTGCACAAAACATGTTTCCATATTTCTGGAAAACAAGAATAATTTAAACAGATGGTATGATATGTAGACAACAAAATTTATGTTATTTGATATTATAGACTGTTTAATTTGAATTATATCGAGTTTTTTATTTTATAATTTACATTTTTGTTTCGATTAGGTATAGAAATTTAGAAAAATTATTTTGGAATAAAAACAGCATTTACCGTAGAAACAATTGTTTTATCAATAGTGCTTAGGTTTGTCAAATAAGTTTTTTCCGTCCATATAAGAAAATTAGTGTAATTTCGTGGTTGTTTATAGTAATGGTAATGTTCATTGTTCTTAGATATTTTAAAGTTTCTGTAGTTTAATTTGCCATCTATCCCATTAATATCGTAAGCATCCAAGAGAAACTTTTTAAATCATGATTAAAATAGGTCCAATTAATAAAAATGTGAGAAAAGTATAGATTTTTTTATCAGGAATAGTTTTCTTAAAAAGTAAATGTTTTTCAGGCAATTATTTTTTGCAAAAAAAACATTTTTTATTAGCCCTACCCTTACCCCCCCCCACCCACCCCACACAACTTACCAGTAAGAAATTGTTTTCAAAAATCATGGTTTTTCAAAATAATACGAGTGAATAACAGCTGGTTTCGTCATTAACATCTAATCTAATAATAGATGGATTATTTTAAATTTGATGTAATTATATATATTTATATTAATAAATATTTAATACAAAAACTTTGCTGTAAGATTGGATGTTATGGATGAAAAAGGGTGATTTTTCAAAAGAATTTCTTACTCTGCAAATGTATGGGGTGAGTGGGAGGATAAGGGTTGTGTTGAGGAAAAACAATGTTCCTGCAAAACATATATATTCAGTATTTAATTTATTAACAGTATATTTAAATTTATTATATTTTCTTATATAAATATTTAGTATAAAAACAGCGTTATTAGATTAGATAATATGGACGAAAAACAATGACTTTTCAAAAAAAAATTATCAATATTTGAGGTGTAGTAGTCGAGTTTAAAAACTAATTATGAAAATCTCGTATCAATTTTTTTAAATGCCGAAATTTTCTCTCTTTTGTGAACAGAATCGTATATAATATATATTATACAGTTTAATAAATATACCTTGACCATACACGGTTAATAAATATACCAAAATGAGCAATATGATCTGTTTCTTGGACCATTATTTAATACTATTATTGTCATTTAATTGTGTAATAAAATAAAAATGTTCTTCCAGACACTTTTCTTTTTCATGTCAAATTTTAAGATCTTTTATAAGATAATGTGAACTTTTACTAAGAGTTGTTAGTAAGTCTTTTTTATTATTTCCCAAGTACTAATTCCCAATAATATAAAATTTGTTACTTTAATTTATTCTTTATTCTTGATTCTGATTTTCTACGTTTTTCTTAATTATGCTTTACATTAAAAATATATAAGTCCTCGTTAGTTATTTTGTTGGTATCTTGTTTTTCTTACGGTAGGCTGTTTAATGTTGTTTAGTGAGAAAATCGTAAATAATTCTGCCTAAATTTTGCACTATTTACTACTAAACACACACTTTTAAAAGAGCTAATTTACTGTGACCATGTGGACCATGAACTCCAGGAATTATAGAAAAATTATAAACAATACAACGAAAATATTAATAATGAAAAACCTTAATTACCATATGTCTGAAAATACCATTATTTATATAACCTAAACATTCTCATAATACTCCAGAAATCTTTAAGGAACATAAAGGGATATACATATACAGGGTACCCCGACAATTTAACAAAATGGGTATTTATTATCAAAACTTCTCACCGGATTACGTCAAAAAAGTGTTAGACAGTAAACTCGTTAAATTCACATTAAAAAGTAAAATTTCATATCGGGGTTTAAAAGTTACGAGGGAGGCAATGCTAATCTAAACTATCCCCCGGGAAATATTCCCTTGCCCGAGTACGTATTACTTCGCAGCCCGGATTGACGGATACACCGTTTTACAATTTATGAAAGCGACTTTTTTGGTTTTTTTTTTGTTTATATAGAAATTATTAATTTTTTTGGTTCTTACCTGTTTTGTAACGGAATCGATCAGCCTTACGTAGATGTCTTGTTCCTGTCGCACTCCTGCAATAGAAAAATATTTATTTAACCATATAAGCGAAAATCATAAAGACTATTTTCATCTCTTGGAGGTAATGTTTAAACTGGTCTTATAAAAGTTATGCTATAGGGTCGTAAAAGCTAGAGCGGATCATATAAAATGTACCCGTTCCAGACAGTTTTGGAAAGCTTCTATGAGAAGTAGCTTTATAGGCTTGAAGTTCTTTCAAAATAAAGAACTGCCTTATTTAGTTGTTTTATTAAATTACATCATTTAAGGGTACTCATAAGTTATTTGATAAAATTTTTTAGCTAAATAGCGCAAGTTCTGTGGTAATTCAGTCTAGATTTGTAAAAATTCAGGAATTATTTGATTAATTCATTAACCAATATTTTGGGTCAATTTGAATATTTTCATCGTAGGTTTTTGGAAGTGCTAAGATGTTTATATGTGTGATTGATGTGCTATATATTTAATAATTATATGGCATTCATGGAGAATTAGGTTATATTTTGAGTTACAATTTTTCGGTTGAAATTCTCTTTATAATGAATTATTTTATTCATTTGGTATTTTTGTCATTTTATAGACAATGTTTCAACTGCTTACCTGATATAACATATTAACAAAAAATAAAAAAATTGAATTATGTGCATTTAATATCTGCATTTCTTTAAGTAAGCTTTTCTAATTAATAAAAGGAGAGTTCGTTAACTACTTAATTTTTATGATGATAATTGATTCAATTGAATGAAATATTTTTTTGTTATTCCATATAGTTAAGTACGACAATTTTTTAATCAACTGGAATATTTTATCAAAAACAGGAGTCATATGCATTTAAGTTATCCATATAATCTGCATTTCATTAGGTACGCTTACGTTTTTAGCAAAAAAGGCGTTAATCAACTATTTTTTTTTCTTTTACTGCAATTGAGAATAACAATGCTTTAATTCCCTAAATTAAATAACTGTAACGATTTAATGATAAAAAAAAACAAAGGAAGTCTGATATTATTTTAAAAAATATAAATAAAATTTAACTGCATGGCTAAATATTGTTTTTATTTTAGGTAATTGATTACGATATTCATATCCTAAGTTAGATGGTTAAAAATTAAAAAGAGTCTAAGAGTCTAATATTCTTATGAATCTATCATATTCAAACACTTTTTTTGTTCTTTGACATTTCAAGAACAAATTTTGACAAGTTTTTTTCTTAGGGGTTAATTGGAATAAATTTCAAATTATTCCAAATATTTTAAATAAATTTCTTCCTGAAATTTGAACCATTTCTTGAAAGCAACTCAGGCCATATTTTGTATTTTCCAGATTATTTAAGTTTATTCTCAATTATTTCTCGCTTTAATTTTATTCAAGTAATCTTCAATTGCATCCAAACTTGATATTATTTTAAGCTTTCTTCATATTATTTTAGGCAGTTTTTTTCGGTTGGTTAAAATAATTTTTTATCCTTGGACTTTTTAAGTAATTTCTTAGCTATTTCAGGTACCTGTAGTAATTTTCCATTTTATTCTAAACTTTTTAAAGTAATTTTGCAAATTTCTACTCTTAGCCATTTTTCTTGTTAAGATTTAACAACTGGCTCAATAATGCCAAAAACAAAAGCAGCAAAATAAAAACAAAAAAACTTGAGAAAGAAGAGGATGAGAAGTACATTAATATTTTTTACTTTTTAGCAAAAATAGGCATCCTACTACTTAATGTTCAAGTGCCTAAAAGATTTTTTTTATTGCAGGCAGTTGAGCACAACAACCCTTAAGCTGCTTAGTAAATAATTGTATTACTTTATATTAGGGACAAATTAAAAAGTAGGAGACATATCCATTTACGTTATGCATAAAATCTTTCTTTAATCATGTCTGAATATGATAAAGGCGTTCGTCTAAATTAGTGGCTGTTGATTGAAAGAAACCAGGCTGATTAGAAAAAATAAGTTATATGTTTGATTTGTTAAAACAGGTTGCAATTACTTTAGAATAGTTGATCAAAATGAAGAGTGGGAAATAGTTATTCACCATATTTCTATCTCCTGACTTAAAGACAGGGCAAGTTTAGGAAAATTGTTTGTGTATAGTGACAAATTGAAAAGAATACACAGAGGTTCAATGAAAGGAGAAGCGCAAATTTTAAACTTATGTACGTTAGACGATTGGATTTTTTTACAGTAAATGGTGTTTTTGCTGACTTAATCAAGTTATTATAATCATCAGGAGTGTAGGTATATCCTGTCATGCTTTCCAAAAACTCGTTTAAATACTACCAACATCTCGATCAAGCCAAGAAAGAATGTCTAGGTTCACAAAATTAGTGATAAATCCTTTTGGGACGTCTAGTTTCTTATAGTACAAGCAGAAATCGGACTATATGGTTAAGGTTCTGTTTGTAATAACAGGTCTCTGTAATATCAGATCTCTGTAACATCATTGTCAATATAATCACTTAGCAAAGAAGACATCTCTAGGGGCCCTTGTTTGTCTCATACGGCTACTGCTAGTCGCCTTGCAATGTCATTTGGATCTTGCACTCTATATTTTACATTTTCTTTTAAGTCTCGGTATTTTTTCAAAAAATGGTCTTAACTAATTTTTACATTTAAATTTACATCTAGATAGAGGTATTTGCCCCTTAAGCCTTTTGTACCTCTGTCTTGTGACAAGTAACGTATTTGGGGGCTGAATTCGAAAGTGTGAGTGAGCATCTAAGCTTATAAAAGTGTGTTTACATACAAAAAAACGGACCGATTTGTTTACGATTAAATACAAAAAAAAAGTTGCGATATCTCTTTTCTGTCTTCTTTTCCATTAATCCCTGAAGGAAGGCGTCTTGTTTATTTGTAGATGCAATTTTTACATTATTATCCTGCATTCATCATCACTTATTACATTACATACTTACATATACACATTTTATAAATACTATATATGTCTAGCAATTTTTCTGTGGCTTACTTTTCATCACTTTTCATTTCTAGATTTTTTTCTTTTGCGACCAATATTGCCATGAGCATCTTCAGGGCACCTCTTATCAGAAGACATTTTGATAAATGATGCAATACACCTTTTCTAAGCAAAATACTAATAATTTAGCAGACACGATTTAGGGAAAGAAAATGTCGATGCATATTATATGAGTTTTCTCACACCGTTCGATCAAACTTTTTCATGATCTGTTTTTAGACTCAGTTGATAGGAACCCAAATTTAAAGGCGATTGGCTATCTTACCTAAAAATGACACCTTTTGGACTTATACGGTTTTTCATCTCACCGATCCAATTAAAAATGTAGATTTTGCCATTTCAGGTAATAAGATTACTAACCAGCAACATCCCTAGACCGTCAAGTAGAATGGTATTTCAGTTTTGCGATAATACAAATGCTGGTAAGTTAAATATGTATATGTGTTATTAACACTAAATAAATTGTACAACTAAGCTATTCCCAAAAAACTATGCCGTGAATAAAGAGTAACGATGCAATCAGGGAGAAGAGGAAAGAGTGTACTTTAGCTATTAATTTTTTTATTATTTTTTTGACAAATTATAAATAATTTTTTTCTCTATTTCAAGGTGTCTTTAGCCAATACGACTTTGGAACCAAAGGCAACCTGAAATGCTACGGCCAAAAACGACCTCCAAAGTACCACTTGAACAACACGATGACCCCGATCGCATTTTTTGTTGGACCAGGAGTGTACGGATCCATCATTTTTCACCCGTTTATTGTTTGAATTCTTTTTTATTTTTAGAATGTCTGCGAGGCGGTGAAACAAATAGGAAATCCCGTTTTAGTTTACTACATCCCTTTCGATCAGTACAGCCCTATACGGACTTTATTTTGGGACACAACAGTTTGGAATTGGTGTATAAACCCACCTATGAACTGATACGTGATATTGATGCCGGGAATTTTACTAAGGATGTTAAATGTTAGCTTTTTTTAATGTGGTTTTAATAAAGCATATTTAGTCAATTCTAAGGGTTTTATTTAATCTTGTGTTGACCAGAAAATTAATACAAGCTTGAATCGTTATTGACGTCAATAATTTCGAATAGCATCAACAACTTATATGGTAAAGTACTGTTGGAAAACATCTATATACAGAGTGTCTTATTTATCAGATAGGTCCTTATAGACGTAAAATGGATCAAAAAGAAGAATTGTTAATCCAGGTTATTGAAGATCTAGAAGTAATCGTAATGCTGAAAGAGCTGTGATAAGTAAATTATCAGTACTAAGGATTTTTTATCGCAAACATCTTTATTCATATCATTTCACGCCTATGAAAACTCTGTTCGATGCAGATCTCTTATTTATAAATAATATTGTATTTACGGATGAAGTGGCTTTTAGTCGACACGGATTTATTAATTTTAGAAACACGTATTCATCGGATTTTGTAAATCCGTACCCCATTACTGACAGATCCTTTTAGCACGAATTTGTAATTAATTAAAATGTCGAACGATTTTTTTTTTGAGGAGTTACCTACAAATCTAAACGAAGAATTATATTAACTAGATACGACGAAAAGTCCATCTTAACCAAATTAACCCGTTAGATTTTTAGACGTTAAAGAATAAAGGTAATGTTTCATTAAGAAAAAATTAAAAAATGGTAGTCATATACATTTAAATTATGCATATTACTTGAAAAAAGAACTGTTTAAAACAAGTT
Organism: Anthonomus grandis grandis; assembly: GCF_022605725.1. NCBI lineage: Eukaryota > Metazoa > Arthropoda > Insecta > Coleoptera > Curculionidae > Anthonomus > Anthonomus grandis. Next base: position 5,229,123 of record NC_065548.1, read on the forward strand.
ATTAAGAAAAAACTTACAATTTATTGAAGAAAAATTAAAAAGAGAGTCGTATATATTGAAGATCTGCGTTTCTTTAAGTATGCTCTGGTATTTAATAAAAAGAGGATTGATATGAATGATAATTCAACTACCTGGAATATTTATTTTTCAACAGCCTAAAAGAATAACTGTAATGTTTCATTAAGAAAAAATTAAAAAATGGTAGTCATATACATTAAAGTTATGCATAAAATCTTTCTTTAATTATGTCTGAATATGATAAAGGCGCTCGTCGACTAATTGATACTCAATTGAAAACTCAACATTTTATTTTTATTTTAGGCAGTTAATCACAACAATGTTTATTACTTAAAAAAATAACTGTTTAAAAGAATTTATTAAAGAAAAATTAAAAAGAGAGTCGTATACATTCAAGATCTGCGTTTCTTTAATTAGTATGCTCTGGTATTTAATAAAAAGAGGATTGATATGAATGATAATTCAACTGCCTGGAATATTTATTTTCCAACAGCCTGAAAGAATAACTGTAATGTTTCATTAAGAAAAAATTAAAAAATTGTAGTCATATACATTAAAGTTATGCATAAAATCTTTCTTTAATTATGTCTGAATATGATAAAGGCGCTCGTCGACTAATTGATACTCAATTGAAAACTCAACATTTTATATTTACTTTAGGCAATTAATCACAACAATGTTTATTACTTAAAAAAATAACTATTTGAAAGAATTTATTAAAGAAAAATTACAATTTATTAAAGAAAAATTAAAAAGAGGGTCTTATACATTGAAGATCTGCGTTTCTTTAATTAGTATGCTCTGGTAGTTAATAAAAACAGGATTGATATGAATGATAATTCAACTGCCTGGAATATTTATTTTCCAACAGCCTAAAAGAATAACTGTAATGTTTCATTAAGGAAAAATTAAAAAATGGTAGTCATATACAATAAAGTTATGCATAAAATCTTTCTTTAATTATGTCTGAATATGATAAAGGCGCTCGTCGACTAATTGATACTCAATTGAAAACTCAACATTTTATTTTTATTTTAGGCAGTTAATCACAACAATGTTTATTACTTGAAAAAATAACTGTTTAAAAGAATTTATTAAGAAAAAATTGCAATTTACTAAAGAGAAATTAAAAAGAGAGTCGTATACATTGAAGATCTGCATTTCTTTAAGTATGCTGTAGTAGTTAATAAAAAGAGGGTTGATATGAATGATAATTCAACTGCCTGGAATATTTATTTCCCAACAGCCTGAAAAAATAACTGTAAGGTTTCATTAAGGAAAAATTAAAAAATGGTAGTCATATACATTAAAGTTATGCATAAAATCTTTCTTTAATTATGTCTGAATATGATAAAGGCGCTCGTCGACTAATTGATACTCAACGGAAAACTCAACATTTTATTTTTATTTTAGGCAGTTAATCACAATAATGTTTATTACTTCAAAAAATAACTGTTTAAAAGAATTTATTAAGAAAAAAATACAATTTATTAAAGAAAAATTAAAAAGAGGGTCTTATACATTGAAGATCTGCGTTTCTTTAATTAGTATGCTCTGGTACTTAATAAAAAGAGGATTGATATGAATGATAATTCAACTGCCTGGAATATTTATTTTCCAACAGCCTAAGAGAATAACTGTAATGTTTCATTAAGAAAAAATTAAAAAATGGTAGTCATATACATTTAAGTTATGCATAAAACCTGCATTTTTTTAATTTTAATATTTGCCTTTTTAGCAGAATAAGGCATTCGTCAACAAGTTGACGCTCAACTGCCTGGAAGAAGTTTCTTATTTATTGATTTAGTTGCCTTGACTAATAATTTATTACTACTCTAAAATTACTTCAAATGCCTAGAAAACGTACAAAATAGTTACTCAGTTCCTAGAACAAAACCTAAAATAAACTCCAATTTTAAATTTTCTAACTCTAAAAGCCTATGAATATATATTTATTATTACAATTTTAAATTCTATGGTCAATTCTAAGTGTTTAAATAAGGCTACTATATGTTTATCTTAAACAAATTAATAAATAAATAGCTCTCTACAATTCACAAATTTACTAACATTTACTGCTGGGTACCCCATTGAAAAATCAGTTAAAATCCGCCGTGATTTTTTTTTTCACATTAAGTCCGTATTCGGTGCGGACCCATAGCGAACCATTAACAGGTCTCTGCCCACTAAAATTCCGCCGCGATTGACTCGCTTGCGAAATCCAATTAAGCCCGAAAGTGACCGGGTAAATTCCCATTTGGGATTCAAGGGGCGTCTGATTTAACTTCTTGTGCGTTTCCTTATACGCCACCGCGACTCTAAGTGTAAATAAGGCCTCGTTTTTTGTTTTTTTTTCTTTCTTTTTTTTTGTTTTTGTTGGTTTTGGGGCCGCCGCGGCTTTTACAACGCAACCAGTTGATATGGTATTGACGAGCTCGTTTGCCGACAGTCACTAACTGTTTGAATTGTAAATTGTCAGCGGTTTTAATGCATCGTGATCGCCGATGTTTGAATGGTACTTGAGGAATATTCAGGGAATGTCTCTGGGATGTTTGGTGTTTACTTCCAGAAAGTGGGACGCCATATTTTACCAAAAAAAATTTATTTACAATTCAAAACTTTGATTTTCAATTAAACTTATATTAATAAAATTATATTTTTATTCTTCCAAGCATATCAAATAATTTTATGTCAGGACTTATAAATATATAAAAAAATTTAACTTTATTTTTATTTTTGTACCAGGAATTGGGAGTATTTTGTTCATGTTTAAAGTAAATAATTTTTTCTTGCAATTTCTAGTACTATAGCAGCTAATAATTTGCAACAGTTCTTCTTCCAGGCAGTTGAAGCATTATGTCAATGAATAAATTTAAAACACCTAAGAAAGTCTAAGCATATAAAAAGTATATCAACGAAACAAAAAGGCTGCTTCAAATACTAGAAAGAACGTTAAAATAGCTTTAAAATTAATAACCAGTACATAGTACCGTAAGCTTTGTACATAACTTAAATGCATCCAACTCATATTTTTTTAAGTTTGCTAATAAAAAAAAATCAGGTAGTTCAAATTTTATTCACAACTTAAATGCATACTTCTTTCATTTTTATATTCCTCCTTAATAAATTGTTAAGGTTATTTTTTATAGCAGGTGAAGCATTATCGGGATCAACTGTCTTGAACAAAAAGTAAACTTGAGGCAAATAAGGCGTTACTCTAGATAATTATTAAAAATGCAACGAACAGAATTGTGATTTCTTTTCACTAAGTGTTTAAAAGTTTAGAGTAAAATTTAACTTTTTTTACCTCTGTATGATAAGTCATTTGGAAGTGTTTGTAAAATACGCGATTATAAGAATGGAATTCTGAATTTAGTACTCTATTATAATAACTGTATTAGAAAAAATATAAAGTTTTTTCAGATTCTTAAAAATTGATTAGTTGTAATAATAAATAACCCAATATACAGGAAGAGAAATCAAGATGATCCGGGCAACTATATATCTTTGGTCCGGTTAATTTTGCGGGCAAGTGTAGTTATCCGCCTGGAATAGAATGATAATTTTGTCCGATAAATAAAAGATTGTAGTGTTCAACTGCCTGCAATAAAAAAAAATATTCCAGGCAGTTGAACATCAACAATAATGCAGAGTATATATACGAATTATGCCGAGGATACTCATTATTTTAATTTTTGTTAATGAGTTCTTTAGTTATAGCTTTATCAGGGATTAAAGGCAAAATTCTTTTAAGCAGCTCAATATTTTAAACGTCGTGTAGTCGACGAATATTTCCTTTTTTTTTACCAAGCCAATCCTAATTAAAGAAATGCGGATTTCGTGCATAATTGAAATGCATACTATTCTTTTTTTTATGTACTAATAAATTGTTTTATTACAAGCATTATCAAAATCAACTGCCTGGAATAAAAACTATTTTTTTTCGACAAACCGCTTCTTGTTAATTGTCAGTTAAATCGTTAAATTGAACTACTTTTCCAGGCAGTCGAAACATTGTACTCAATTATATGGATAAAAAAAATATTTCCAAGTAGTTCATGTTTTATTCACAACTTAAGTGCATAAGATTCTAATTTTTTGTTATAATTGATTTGAATTATTGAGATCGTTGTGCTGAACTACTTGGAATAAAAACATTTTTCAAAACTGTATAATCTGTGTATTTATATTTAATAGCTTTTTGTGTATTTTGAATTGAAGTTATTTTTTTTGTTTGCCAGCAGTCACTTACTATTGCAAATAAATTCTGAATTATAAAAAATTGAAATTTGTTTTTGATTTTATTTTAGGAATTAGAAGTTGATTTCTATATTTTCTAGATGATTTAAGTAAATATAATTTTTTTCTGCGATTTCTTGTTCCATACCAGATGAAGTTTAAAAAGTTGATGAATTCCTTTTTTTCAAGAACGAAAACTTAATTAAAGTTACGTTTTTTTGGCCCAATTATGCTAATTTTTCAATTTATTCCAGGCATTTGACGTAACTTCTTAAGTCTTCCAGGCATCTTAAATCATTTCTTATTAAAGCCTTAAGGGTATTTTTGAGGCATTTGCAATGAGCCTTTAGATCATTAAAAAAAAATCGCTTATTTTCGGCATATCACTTATATTTGTAAAGCATTTCAAATAAATTAATATTTAATTTTAGTTCGTTTAAGTCACTCTTGACCCCAACTATATGAGAAATAACAAAAATTAAAGAAACTTCATCAGAAATTGGTCCAAAAAAAAAACGCGAAAAATATATGGAAAACCTCTTTAATTGCCTGGAAACATTAAAATATTATTCCAGAAATTTGAAAAAATTTAAAACAGGTGAAAATTGACCCGAATAAAATTAGAAATAATCGATTTAATGTTCTTTTAGATTATCATTTTTTTTGGATTTTCTTGAATTTACAAATTTTTAAATACTTAAAAAAGCCTTTAATTAATAAATTACGATTTTATGCATAACTTAAATGTGTACGACTCTTGTTTTTTTATTATTACTTAACAAATTGTTACAGTTATTTTATTAGATATTTGAGTTCTTATCAAATAAAATAAAGGATCTTTTAGGCACTTCAACATCAAGTAGTCCCAAAAATCCATCTTTTTGTCACGAACTTCTTAAGTCTTCCAGGCATCTTAAATCATTTCTTATTAAAGCCTTAAGGGTATTTTTGAGGCATTTGCAATGAGTGTTGTATAATAAATATTCAAGGCGTTTAACGTCGTCTATTATGATTTCTTTGCAGTTAAAGTAATTTTCTTAAGCCTATCGGGCATTGGAAGGAATTTCTCATGCCTTTAGATCAATAAAAAAAATCGCTTATTTTCGGCATATCACTTATATTTGTAAAGCATTTCAGACAAATTAATATTTAATTTTAGTTCGTTTAAGTCACTCTTGACCCCAACTATATGAGAAATAACAAAAATTAAAGAAACTTCATCAGAAATTGGTCCAAAAAAAACGCGAAAAACATATGGAAAACCTCTTTAATTGCCTAGAAATATGGCTCTACTTAATTAGAAAAATTAAAAAATTGTTCCAGGAATTTGAAGTACTTAAAAAATCACTTTAATTGCCTGGAAAAACTCTTTCAGTGTCTGGAAAAATGACACCAATTATCTGGAAAAATTAAAAAATTATTCCAGGAATTTGAAAAAATTTGAAAAAGGTAAACATTGACTTGAATAAAATTACAAATAGTCGATTAAGCCTTTAATTAATAATTTAATTAATAAATTACGATTTTATGCATAACTTAAATGTGTACGACTCTTGTTTTTGTATTATTACTTAACAAAGTGTTACAGGGATTTTATTAGACATTTGAGGTATTATCAAATAAAATAAAGGATCTTTTAGGCACTTCAACATCAAGTAGTCCCAAAAATTCATCTTTTTCTTAAACAGACGAACTTAATATACAAGGTGTTTAAATATCGGCAAAACATAGTAAAACTACGTATTTTCCGAATAATTTAAAAACGGAAAATCCTCTAGCTTTTTTGAAAAACAAAATCAATTTAGGTATGAGCTGTCAAAGTTGTTAAATTGTTATCGACTTGACAAGCACACGGAACTTGGCTTGTTTTTTCAACTCAGTACCACCTAAACTATGAAAAATATTGGTACACCCTATACATACCCCAATAACCTCGATTACTTCCCTTGCATATTTATCAGATTTTTCAAAATTTTAAGCATTTATTGAACTACAATTTTATTACAGACTTCTCCTGCCTATCCTCGTCATATATCAACCCTCTTTCCTCACCCTTTCTCTTTCTTATCCTTACTACTCCAGAATTTCGTGACATCATTGACCAAAAGAATACTCAAATTTTCTCTAAACGCCTAAATCATATATTAAGGCATTATGATTTATTCCTTGCATTATTATCCTCTTTTAAACCCTTTTTTTCCATTTACACTTTCATCATACAATTTTGATTTTTGAAAAAAACGCTTCAGGACTTTTCGTCTTTAAATGAGCTGTAGAATACCTTGGTATACTCCGTCGATTTGTATATAAACCCTGTATATAAATGTAAATTTTATGCATAATTTAAAAGGCGTACAGATTTTAGTTTTTTTTTTATTTTTTCATAATAAATTGTTACAGTCATTTTATAGGCATGGAATACAAAAATCTTAAAGAGAGTTAAATAATAATTAGTCGATACATGCCTGTTTTTGTTAAAAACGCAAACGATATTAAAAAAAAAAGCAGAGCTCAATGCATAACTTAAATGCCTATGAAAGTCATTTTCTTTAGTTAATTGTTAGCTAGGTAACTAAAGCCTTATTGTGATTAATATATTTTTTTATGTGTATGTGTTTTTATATTTTTTGTTCTTATTTGTATTATATATTGTATTTTTTGGTTATTTTCTGGTATGTATTTTCACTACCTTTGTCTATAAAATTTGTAAAAATTTGTTTTACAGTAAAGTAACTTAATATTAGTAGTATTAAAATATTGTTATACTTAACTGCAAATGCAAACATTATTCTAAGCAGTTAAACATTAATTAGTCTACTATTTTTTTGGTAAGGACGCAAACATGATTAAACAAATGCAAAATTAAATTTTTTTGAAGGTAAGTAAAATATTGAATTCTTCTAACCTAATAAGCAAATTTCTTTTAAGGAGTTAAATAATTTAATTTAGTATTTGTTGTACAAATATTTATAGGATGTAAATATGTGTATTGGTATTTTATGTTTTTTTGTGTACTTTATATTGCATTTCTTGTTTTTAGCTTTATCTATAAAATTCCCAAACAGTTTTTTTTAAAAAGAGCAATTTTAGTATTATTATTAAAATATTGTTGTGATCAACGAATAAAAAAATTCTTTCAGGCAATTAAACAACTTTAATAAAAGCCTTTTTCGCTATAAACGCAAACGTAATTAAAGACATGCATAGTTTGAGCATAACTTAAATACCTTTAATTTCATTTTTTTTAACCTCCTTAACTAATTCTTATAATTAATCTTCCAGGCACTTAAAGCCTTATCATACTCAACTGCCTGGAACAAAAACAAAATTTTCAAAGCACTTTTATCATCATTATTATAATAGTCGCAGAATTCCTCCTTTCCTTTAATAACGCAAACCTAATTACAAAACGCATTTTATGCATAACTTAACTGCATATGACTCCTGTTTTTTTATTTATTAATAAATCGAGACCATTACTTGTCCAGACAATTGAAGTACGGTCGTGATCAACTGCCTGAAATAAAAAATAATTTCTTCCAGGTATTTACAGAAAAAATACTTTTTTTGCAAGAAAGCAAACACGAATTATGAAACGCAAATTAAATTGTTTGGTGGTAAGTTAGATACAAAATTTTTCACCAATTTCTTTATAACTTCTATATGCTATGGAAAAAAAACAAGAAACAAAAATACCTTTGATAATAACAACCATCCAGGGGTAAAACATAGAAGGAAATTAAGCAAAAGCGTCAGTTTAACATTCACCGAACGTTTGCTACGTACTGGTTACGTACTTCCTTATACGTCGGCGTACAAATAGCGACGACAAAGTGTAAAAGGCGTTTTTCTGGCTCGACTCGGCGTAACGGCGAGCCGTCAATAGAAATAATTGACAATTGATAAACCATTCAGTTTAAAATAATTAATTAATTGCCGAGTCGAGAGCGACCGACCGACCGGTTCGACTATATGTGAGCTGGATTTCATTACCGAGACGTTACGTAAACGAATATAAAACTCTAACAGGTGCGGATTCGATATTTTATAAAATTGTGCAGCTGAAAGACGATTAATTTCTTAACCAAAACAGTCCCGATGCCAAATTAATCCGTAAGACAGGACCAGGTCGTTGCGGTATCTGGAAATAATTTGCGGTGCGGAATTCCTCAGATAAGCGGTCCAGAAGACGGACTTGACTGCAGAACTCCTCGGACAGCTACTGAGAGTTTAAACACCCCCTTAGGGTGAATTATGGCTTTTGTGGTTAAGGAACGGGGCTGTTTAAGTTTTTTTTTTTTTAATAAATGTAAGTCCTGTTCTGTGTTTTTTATCGAGTAAGTCAGAAAAGGAAGTTGGGGCTTAAAGCGGCGAACCGCACGCGTTTTCCAGGTTTGTCTCTGTCTATTTTAGGCGTAAAATATGGCATAGATTTTATCTGTAATAAGAATTTCTTACTTATTGGAAAATAGTAAGAAACATATATCATCGTCTCATTTTTTTAATAGGGCCTAGATTATCTCGAAATAGTCTATTTCTTTTGTAATGTGTCTAATTATATCCGAAAAACATTATTTTATTTTCATCCTCTTTTAATTTTCAGATTGAAATAAGGATATATAAATGAGAATTCGATTTTACAAATGAAAAAACACAAAAATTTCAAAAACATTTCAAAATATTAAGCTTTTTACTAACAAAACAGAAATTTTAAATCTCATTAATGATTATTTTTTTAATACAGGTCAAGAAATGGCAAACAAAATAAATCCTCAACTATTATTTATTTCTAAAATCAGTCAATGAAACTGAAGTAATTTTACATATAACATCTTTAAAAAAGAACTGTTTTCTTATCCTTAATCCTTCACCCATATCACTAACGCTGATTTCTAAACCTGGAATTATACCCAATCAGTATATTCTATTCATAGGTCAGGCTCTAAGTCACTAATAGACATTTATAGACCAATAGGTTTACTGAAAAATATTGAGAAAATTGTCGAAGGAATAACTTGTAAGTTACTTGGAAAAAATAAAATACTCTCTAATTAACAATATAGATTCGGGAAAAAAGTGCCTTGTGGTTTTCCTTGATATATCCAAAGCATTTGACACTGCCTCCCCTAGTACGTTATTTAAAATCTTAGAAAACTATGTTGTTAGAGGCGATTTAATAGAGTTATTTATAATAGTTATAGTTAGTCATAATAGATTTTAATAAACGAAAGTGAAAAATGACCAATATGAGGTGTCAAGGTCTATGTGAACCTTTTTTCAGCTTGGAAACGGAGGGTGATAATATATCTTTTGCAGATGACACTACTTTGGTTTTTACTAACTTGCTATCTGAATATATATATATATAATGTATAATAAAAAAATCATATGACTTACCGTTTGCAAAAAGGAGCTGAAGCCTGTACTGTATACCATTATTAGTTTTTTGACCGTCTGCCTCCTGTAAATAAAAAAAAATATATATATTACAGAAACACTAAGAACCCTATTATTATTGTGATTTTTTATTATAAAATTCCCAATCCGCCCACGTCGCATAAACTATCCCGTAGTCAACCCCCGAAAAATCGTATAACTCACAAAATCATCCCTTAGAAAAGCCGGGAAAACGACGGAGGTTCGGCGAACAAACGGGAATTAACAACAAAGAGTGAATAAATTCAGGAGACCGTTTATCAGCCCGCGGGCTAAATACCCCCCCAGTATCGATAACACCGTAACGCGGGTTTTACCGTTGAGATTTATTAAGACACATCGTAGTTTTCCCGTAATAGGTGGCGTTACCGTTCTATGAACTGCAATAATTGAGCGAATAAGTTTTATAGATATAGAGTCCCGAATACAGGGAAAGATTATGCATGTACCACCCTGTAAATCAAATAAATTTAAAATAGTTTAATTAGCATTTAAATATAGGTATAGCTTCACCCCTCATACTTATTTTGAAGGTATCTATAACTTTTCTGAGAGTCAGGTACCTTATATATTTTAGGCAATCCTCTATATAAGCAACATAAATTAAAAGGTTTACTTTGAAAGAAATTTGAGTATTCTAGATCTGTATTCTCTATTACTGAAATATAGTGGGATCAGACTTAAGAAATGTAATAATTTTTTTTTTAAACTTAGCTATTAGTAATCCATTATCTATATTATTAACGGCATTACTAAAGTTCAGAAGGGTTTATCACCCTGGTTAATTTTTTAATGTAATTTTTGGCTCTGATATCATTATTAGATACCCAGAAAACTTGTGGTAGTGTTAAATGATGTTTGGAAACCTGATTGACAGCCTAAGATAATTTTCAGGTGATATAAAAAATATGACGTTCTAAAATTATTAAGACCTCTGGTAAATTACTGATAGATTTAATAACTCTAATTTCTTGATAAGGTGGCACTTTGGGTCCGTTAGCTTTCCTACATTCTTTGGGAAACTATTTTGTAAAATACAATAATTATTAATATAAGTCAATATAGAACAACTAATAATATTTACATGGTTTCAGGTTTTAATACATACTTCATCAATTCCTGCCGCATTATTCCATAATTTTTATATTATGTAGAGCTCTCTCTTAATTTAGTAATTTATTGGTAAGTTCTTTAAAAATTTTTTTAGTAATAAGGTAGAAATTGCTGATGTTAATTTTTTAAATGCCAAAAAAATATGAATATTTTCATTAATTAAGTAATCAGACACGAAGCTGCTTTGTTATGCCAATTAATTACAAAAATCATATTTTCCATTAAATATTCATATGCCTGGCGATTCTATTCGATAATGGAATATTTAGATGATAATTGGAAGAAGGGTTTATGTTACGTATCCTTTGACGTCCCTAGAAGTATTTCCTATAAAGTTTAATCTTAAACGATCTTTAAGCATAAATTTGTTACAATGACTATCGTATCCATTAAAGTTATGCCAACTAATAAGAAAGACTATAATATTTACGTGTATCATCAAATTTCTATTAATAAAAAAGGCTATTTTAGGTGTCTTTCTAGATCACTAAATTTAATAGCTCTAACTTATGTTGGTTTACAATTTTATTAGGAAACATTAACCAAAATACCCGGATATATATATTAAAATTATGCCAATAATTAACCAAAATTAGCAATTTCATGAATGTGAACTTCAGTAAATTTGAGTAGAAAAAAATTATTTTTTAACACTGAAAATTCAAATTATATTATAAAATTTTATATTATATTTCTCAACGTTTGAAATTTCAAAAAAACAAGTGCTCGAACTATGAACTGGAGTTAGCTTAGTAGGAAGTACTTAAAATATAATTGCAGGTAGTTAAAGAATAAATTTACCGGACTCAGATTGTACAAGTCTTTTGTTTGATGCCATAATGGCAGAAGAACAATACAATAACGGTTAAAAATTATTATTTTTAACCGATTTTCTTAAGCATTAAAATATTTAAGTATATTATTAAATTGGAAGAAGATTTTTTTGTGAGAATTACCCTCTCTGACCCTAGACCTAATGCACCTAAATTATGGATAATTTAACCATCTAGTGGCAAAAAATTAATTAAATGACTATCGTATCCATTAAAGTTATGCCAATTATAAACTAAAATTAATATTATTAAGAGATTTTTTAAAAATAAAATATATTCCTAGTTCGTTGAAGTTTTATTAATAAATTAAAAAAAAAGGTTGTTTTAGGCGACTTAATATATCATATAAAATTTGACAATATAACCGCTGTATCTATTTTAATGAATGAAGAACGTATTCCTTTCCTTTTTTTAATTAATCCCTATTTTTTTCTACATTTAAAGCAATTTCTAGCCCAATAATTGCGCAACATACTTATAACAGATCTTCTAATTTTAAGTGAACTGAACAAAAATCGTTATGACTTAGAGATAAGAGGGAGAAAAAATAATTCAATATATAAAAAAGCAAAAGTCGAGATACATATAAATAATTTAAAAACGATCAGTAAAAGGAAAAAAATAAACAAGAGCAATGACAAGAAGTTTTATATCTAATTTTGTGGGCTTTTTGCTTTGTCATTTCTGTTCTTTAGTGCCTTTATCTTAATTTTCTTATTTTTTTTTATTTTTTCATTTTTATTTAATACAAAAATGAAATGGTTTTAATACCCATTTTGCTCATTAATTGTAAAGACAGCAGATTTTGCAGTTTTTTTAAATTATTTAATTTCTATTAAAAAACATTTTCATAGTTGTTTTATCATTAAATTTAACCACTTTTTACCATTGTTTTATTTCCTTTTCTATTTTACTTAATATTATATTCCTAATTTATTTCCGTATATATTTTTTATATTTATTCATGTTTCTCAAAAATATGCCACTTAAAAATGATGAAGAAAAAAAGGAATTATAGAAAAATAATAAATAGTATAACTGCATTTGTTGATAAGAATTTTAAAAAACAATATAAAAATGAGCCAAACAACAAATTATGAAGCCATAATTAACGTATTTATTTAATTTAAATAATGATCTATTAAATAAAAGATTTAGGAGCTGTTATCTCTCTTTTTTGCCTTAAAATTAATACCGAATTTCTTCTTATTTTCCTATAATTAGGTTCTTATTTTGTGTGTTAAGTTATGCTAAGAATGAGATATTATTTAAAATATTTAAACCATTGTTTAGTTAATAGGAATAAGAATGAAGAAAAAAAACCTATAATAAACCAAAATTTATTTCTTCATTTCTTAATTATAATTTATTCTAAAAGAATAATTAAAAAAGTATGAATAATTAGCTTTTTGGGTAATCGCTTTATTCAAAGTACAAAATCTACGAAACTAGTAAGAGTATCTTCAATAAAAAATGAGCAAAATATTCTCTAAAGTTGTGTTAAATGCTGTTTTTAGCTTAAAATAGTCCAAGCTAATTTTAGAAAGAAGGACTTTTTAGGCAGTGAGTCTCGATGACCTAAAACGCCCAATATTCTTTAAAAATGTTATGTAAAATGTTCGTTTTATGTAGTTTAAAGTAGTTCAATCAATAATTTTGAAAACACTGGACTCTTTACCCAGTGTAGTCCAAGGGAGACATTTGACCATGAAGGTGACAACTTCGTTCAAAGCTTTGTATGTAAAAGAATAAACAATCAAATAAAAAAAATATTTTTTATTAAAAATTATCCGATTTTGATCGACTTGCTAATTTTTTCTTCTCTTCAATTTTTTTAATATAGTTTTCTTTTCCCAAAGATTTTTGTTTTTAAGCTCTAACCCCAATTATTGAAAATAGTATATTTTTAATTTTCTTTCTGCATTAGTAAATCAGTACTGATAGTACTGTTTATTTGGAAAGAATATTTGTCTAAAATATCAATTTTTGTCCCTTACTATTGGTGTAAGCAAAACAACTTAAAGGTTAATTCTTCCATATACCTGTTTCACCTGTTTGTCTCTTTTCTATCATTAGGTATTTGTTGTTTTGCCTATTTTTTTTTAATTTGTGCTTAATAATTTATTCGATATTTCATCTTATATATCAACATTGATTTTACTTTTTTATATTCGCATAATTAAAACTTCAATTCTTCTATTTTTCCTATAACTGTAAACACCTTTCAAAATGTCTCACTAAATCTAAACCCCAAAACTCAACTTAATATACCCATAAATTACCGTAACTTATTTAACTTTTATTTTACCTACACTTTTAAAATAACACCGTGTACCTAAACCTAAATTCGTACCGTTTCTCCACCCCATATACATTAAAACCTTCGAGGGTTGATTAAAATACGACGGGAGGGGAGCCTCTTATCGCGATCCATCATCAACTCTCCATGTTCTCCATTATCTAAACACGATGGCAAACTCGAAAATTAATCTAAAAAAACTCCGTTTACCTAAACGCGATACTTTATTACTAGGTAATGTCGTTTTAGGTGGGTATAATAAATGGAAACGATCATCGATTTGTAATGTAGACGTTGCTTTTTTATAATATATTGTATATTAAAAGAGCTTTCCGAAAAGAAAATTGCCTGGAATTAGTTTGATTTTTGTTAATAATTAGCATAACTTTAATGGATACGAAATTCGTATCTAAATACGTATTTGAACCTGAGAAGTTAGTTTCTTAGCTACTTTGACTTTCTGGAATAATATTTAGGAGAATTTAAGTATATATATTTATTTTTTGGAATTAACCATCTTATTCTAGGAACCTTATTCCACACATTAAAAAATCTATATTCATTAAATTATGGTTTATTACTGCTTTGGTCCCTCTTTTAATTTTTACTAAAATTAGGTTAAATAAGTATTATAAGATAAACAGGCTGATTTTAAATTATAAATATGATAAATATTGCCCAATTCTTTGTATTACTTAAACACACAAATTAATTAATCAAATTACAAGAGAATAAAAAAATAAAGAACTAACTTAAAGACAAAAATCTATGTTCGGTTTTTATATTACTTAATAACTTTGTTTTTTACCTAATTAGGCTATTTTTTATTTAGTAGATCAATGTTTAATTAATACGTTAATTGTTGCACTTTCTTAGCTTTTTTTATAGTTTTTCTGTTTTGTTTTTCTATTTTTTGTTTCCAATCAATATGGTTAAATTATATATATTTTTCATATTTTTATATTTCCTCCCTCTTAAGGGCTTCAGACGACACGTTTTTCACTTATATAAACCAGAAATGTATATAAAATTAAAATATATTCAGAACTAAACATAAAAATTATTGAAAGGCAGAAAAAGCTAACTAAGCAAAAAAATCAAGGTTCAAAATTGTAAGCTATAAAGATTAATTATGCAAAAAAATAAATGAAATAATTTAACAAAAACTTCAGAATCTGTTGTTTTGTCACTTGGTGGACAAAATGTGTATTAACATAATTTTGTTTTCAATATTATAATAGACCTAATTTTCTTCTGCATATTTTATTTTTTGTATTTTAATTATTGCTGTTTTTTACTCAATAGACAAATAATTAAAAAATATTTTCAAAAAAAAAGGGTTAAAAATAAACGAGGAACGCAGTTTTTCCAATCTTCAGTATTCTAACATAATGTAAAAAAATAAATTTATTTACACAAAATCAAATAAGAACACAATAGAGCATAAAATACTAAAAAAAAATTTCTAATTTTCAGGTTTTATAATTTGTTTTTTGTTTTCACTTTTTATCTCTGTCATTTTTTTGCTTTTATTTCTCATTTTTTTTTAAATGATTTTCAGTAACACGTTTCCTACTTCTTTGAATAAAAAATATGAATATAAAAATGAAACAAATAAGCAAAAAATTTAAAGTCAAAGGTTAAAAATTACAAAGTTTTTTGTTTTTTTATTTTATGGAAAAATTTGTGGTAAGTCCCTGGTTTACTTAAAATAAACTTAGTTTTTCTTTTGCATTTATTTTTTTAATTATTGCTTATTTGCATTTAATAAATTAAAAACATGTAAGAAGATATTCACAAAAAATGAAAAACAATAAAAAATCCCACTTTTCGAATTTTAAGTATTTTGACTTCACCCAAAAATAGGCCAATTACCAAATAAAAATTTAAAACTTAAAATTTATTTAAAATAAAGAAAAAAAAATAAATTAAGGAAAAGTCCAAAAATTAAATACAAGAAGTTAGGATGAAAAATTCTTCTTCCACTTCTTTAAAATGTTTTTCTCTTTTCTTTCCTTTTCTTCTTGTTAAATTTTATTATTAAACAATAGATTTTGGCTTATCATAGGTTATTTTTCTACTTGTAATAGTTTATAATAATTTTCTAATAATGTTTAATATATTCAGTTAAAATAGTAAAATAAGAAAAACTAACAAATTTTAAATTATGTGCAGAAAAATCCTGGCCTAATAACCTGGCCTAAAAACACACAAAATATTTTTTTAAAAAACTGAGAAAAATTATAGAATTTAAGATGAGGCTTCTCCAGTTTTTGTAATTATTCTAATATATTCTTTAATTTTTTTAATGCACCAATGCTTAAAATAAGTAAGTAAATAATATTTTAATTTCTTTTTCTTATATTTTTCCCTTTTTACCTTTTATTTTTGTTGTGTTTTTATTTTTATTGATTTTTGAGGAAACTGTTAGTTTTTGTATTTAACTATATATGCCGAATAAATAATACAATGATAACAAACTATATAAAATAATTTTTTTTTAATAAACAAAATAGTTTAAAAAAAAGCTGCAAAATCGTTTTTTTTTCAATATAGAAACAAAATATGTAGAAAAAATATTTAATTTTTAATTTAATTTTTTTTTAGTTTTCTTGTTCATTTGATTGTTCTTAATTTTTATTTTTTTTATCTAAATAACCTTTTTCGGTTCAATATATTAAAATTAGGTAAAAACTATTTGCAGATAAGGAAGAGACAAACGAAAATAGCAGAGTATTAATTTACACTATTCTGTTTACACAAAAAAATTATTACAAAATAAGATTTAAAAAAAAATCAAAAAATTATTAGAGACAAATAAGATTAAATAAAAGAGATCAATTAAAAAGGGCGAAAACAAAATACAATTAAAAAGCTCGTTATTCCAATTCTTTTATATTTCTTTCCTTTTTTGATCTCTTGTTAATTATTTCCTTTGTTTTTCTGTTTCGTTTTTGGGATTAAATATAGCTTCTGTCATAATTGTTTTATTTTTATTATTTTTCCTTTTTTGTGATCTCTCCTTTTTTTTAATAATAAATTATTTTTAAAGTAGTATAAGAATGATAAAAAAATGCATTTTTAACACATTTGTGGCTTATTTGAATAAAAAGGTTTGAAAATTGTTATTATAATTGAAGAAAACTCAATAAAAAAATAAACTAAAATATAGAGGTACAAAACAAAAAATATTAATTTTTAAAAGTTGAAAAAAAATTAAAAAAAGATCGAATCCAAACTGAAAGATCAGATAAATTTTTGTCTTTATTTATGGACATAATTCCGCAAGTTCTTGCATAAAATCGCAAATTTTAAACGTTCTTTACCTACCAAATAACAAACTGGAAACCATTTATTAATTAATCCGTATGCTACGGAAATCTTCCCCATAACGTATACCAGCCAAAGAGAAGCGAGCGAGAAGGACTCGAAACAAAACATAGCGGGGAAAGTAATTACGTTTCACGCCCGGCATTTATCATAAAGGGCCATTTTAAACGTTAGAATATTTATATTTCAAAAAAGGGGGAAAGTGAAACGTGTCAAAATTAGCGTTTATTGGTATTTTTATAGAATTTCATAAAACTGCTTACCTGGTCCTTTTCTATAAACCCTATGAAGGCGGTTCTTTCGATTTCAATAGGCTGTCCCGCCCTATCGTATAGGGCGATCACAAAATGAAAGAAATTCGACTTTCTTAGGTTGGAGGGTGGTTGTTTTTCGAAATGTGCCCTGCCAACTGTAGACCTGAAACGTTCAAAGAAAAAAAAACAATTAAAGTAAAGGCTTAAAAGTCATAAGTAATTTTTTTTATCATATTGGCTTACAGCTAGCCTAGTATTAAAATAATTCTTTTGAATGTAATGAATAATTTTCTTGCTTATATTGTTGATTAAATTTATTGGCTCACTTAATCTTAAAAGTTCATTAAAAACCTTTGAAATGAGTCTTATAACTGCATTTCCAGAAATGTTTGTATTCCAAGTTTTCTGGAAAAGGCGTTTAAGGTTCCTTAATTTCTTTCATTTAGACCAAAAACTTTTTACTTCTTATAACTCTGTTAACCTATCTAAGCCCCTTGATGGATCAATGGATCATATCCCTTAAAACCTGTTACAATTGAATGAATTTATTTCATATATGGAGCAATAATGAGGCACCTTAATCAACTAATTAGTAATCATAGAACCCATAATTTTTTTACATAGACACATTTAGTGCTTATTCATTAGGTAGCTATTTATAACTTAAAAAATTATTAGACATTTATAAATACAATGATCAATCTCCTTATTTAGAGTGTTGGTTGGCTCACTTAATTTAAAAAAAATCATAAAAAACCTTTGCAAAGGTTTCTATTAGCTACATTTCCAGGCAATGCTGTATTTAATGGTTCAATTATTTGTAACTTAAGGAGTAATAATAACACTCAAACTTAATCATAGGTACATCTCTTTGAGTATTGGTTGAATATATTGGTTTACCCAATATTAAAAACTCATATAAAAAAACAGTTTCCAGGCATTTTTGTAATCCAAATTCTCTGGAAAAGCCATTTATATTTCTCTGATCACTTTTGTTAAGACCATAATTTCCTCTTCTTCTTGTAATCTTTTAACCTATCTAAGCTACTTGACGAATGATGTTCCTAAGGAGTTATAACATTCCAGAATTTAAATTAATTTATTGTAAGAATAACCCTATAAAAGGCCAATTAATTACTAATGATCAAACCCATAATTTTTTACATAGCCACATTTAGTGCTTATTTATTAGTTAGCAATTTATAACTTTAAAAGTTATAATAAGACGTTTATAAATACAATGATCTATCTCCTCATTTAGAGTGTTGGCTGAATTTATTGGATCACTTAATTTAAAAAAATCATAAAAAAATTGCCAAAAAAAAAAAACCCCAAAGGTTTTTATTAGCTACATTTCCAGGCAATTCTGCATTCCAAATTCTCTGGAAAAGGCATTTAAATATCTCCTATTACTCTTGTTTAAACTATAAATGTCCTTTTTCTTCAAATCTTTTAACCCATCTAACCCTCTAGACAAATCAATGATCATATTTTCAAGAAGTTCGATTAAATTCAGAATGGTAGTCAATACTTTGAATTCATTAATTTTATATAAATAGCCATAACTGACCACATCATATAATTATTCATCATCAGACCAATATTTTTTTTTTGTCATAAACCCGTTAAGTGTTTATTCAATGGTTAATTATTTAGAACTTAAGAAGTAATAATAAAACTCAAACTAAATCATAGGTACATCTCTTTGAGTGTTGGTTGAATATATTAGCTCACCTCATCCTAAAAACTTATACAAAACTTTTGAAATGTTTTTGTTGGCTATATTTCCAGACATTTTTGAACTCCAACTTTTCTGGAAAAGCCGTTTAAACTTCTCTGATAATTCTTATTTAGACCATAATTTCCTCTTCTTCTTGTAACCTTTAAACCCATCTAAGCCACTTGATGTGTGCCTAAACAGTTATAACTTAATCCAGAATTTAAATTAATTTACTCTAAAAATAACCCTATAAAAAGCCATAACGGGGCACCTTAATCAATTAATTAATAATCGTCAAACCCATCGTTTTTTTTTTACATAAACCCATTTAGTGCTTATTCATTAGTTAAAGGCGCATATTTGTTGATTGCTTGATTTCATGAGATAACCAGGCAATTACTGGAAAAAACCGTCAACCGCGTTCCATGGCGGAATTAACAATTAATATTATTTTCAAGGAGTGCCACCCTACCGTTCATGCCTCGCACTAATTTAGTAATGGTCTTTTTATGCTTATTTATGCATATTTATGATGGTTATTATGGCAAATTTAGTGTCCATTCAGAGACAATTACTACCGTAAGATCAATACCGAGAGTGCACCTCACCAACATTTGCCTCTGGCCACAGCGAAACTGTAAATCCCCTCCCAGTTTGGGACCCCGGGGCCCTTAATAGGGATTAAAATGTCACCGGGGGTATTAAGGGTCAGCCAAAGGACAATAGAAAGGACAATACTCGTCAGAATGGTAACCCTTTACTACCCGACAAGTCCATATGGCTAAACGATAACATTTAATTGTAGCCGGTGATTTTATCGCGAATCTAGAAATTCTAAAGGGGCATTGTTGCTCATTTTATTGTCGCATATGGTGGTGATGGTAGCGAGTGTGTGGTGTAAACGAGGTGTTGATTAAGTAGGAAATTGGATTATTGTTATGGAAATGCATGGACATTTTGTTTATTTATGGAATATTTGATGTCTTTAAGCTCTGGTGACTCAGGGATAAAAATTAAGTTTTATACTCTTATACAGGCATAACACCCTTAATAGATATCCTATATGTCACATTTTTTCATTCATTACTTTAACGGGAAAAAGTTCCTAAATATGTATGGTCTGAAATGCTTGGTTTTCAAGATACAGCATGTCAAAGATTTATTATTGTTGTTTTCTGAATAATTTCCTAAAGAATGCCGATTTCCCAAGGAAAATTGATACCTTAGGGTATTCTAACATAAGATGAATTTGTCCTTAATTTAGCGCTATTTACGTGTCTTTTATGACTTTCAAGGGCTCATTTTTTAGTCAAAGAAATACAATTTCTAATCATTTTTACGCGAAAAAGGTCCCCTATTAAATGTCGCTAGGAGCAACCGTTTTTGAAATATTTAAGTTTGAAGAAATTCATGAATGTGTTTAAAAAAACGAAAAAATTCGAAAAATTTTTTATTTGCAATAAACAGACGAACAGTAATAAATGATTTTTTTTTTTAATTTCAGGCAGTTAGACTGTCTTATTTGCCCAGAATTCCAGGATGTTTATTTTCGAATTCTAGGACGTGTTCCAGGTTTAATTGCCTGAAATTCTAAATTTATTATTTTTTAATGTAATTCCAGCCAGTTGAGGTAATTCCCGGTCGTGGTCCCCACTGCTTGGAAATCTTGATTAATTTTTTTTTTAATTTTATTTTTTAATTCCAGGCAATTGAGCCAGCCGAACTGTCTCAGTTGCATGAAATTCCAGGATTTTCTTTTAAGTCCAGGCTTTTGGGGTTATTCCAGGATGTGAGTTCAACTGCTTGAAATTTTAAATTTATGATTTTTTTTTATATGTAATTCCAGGTAGTTGAAGTAATTCCCAATCGTGGTCCCCACTGCCTGGAAATCTTAATAAATTTTTTTTTAACTTTTTTTATTACCAGACAGTTGACGTAATTCCTGGTCGTGGTCCTTACTGCCTGAAATTCTTGACTGCTTATTTTTGTAAATTTTATTCTTTAATTCCAGGCATTTGAACCAGCCAAACTGTCGCAATTGCCTGAAATCGCAGGTTTTTTTTTTAAATTCCAGTTATTCACGGATGTAAATTCAACTGCCTAAAATTCCAAATCTATCACTTATTTTATTTATAATTCTAGGCAATTTAGGTAGCTTCCGGACATAGGCCTAACTGCCTGGAATTCTTGATCCATTATTTTTTGACTCGTGCCAACCGAACTGTTTGCCTGAAATTCCAGATTTTTTTTTATTTCAGGCTTTTAAGGTAATTCCGGGATGTGGGTTCAATTGTCTAAAATTCTAAATACATGATTTTTTTTAATATGTAATTCCAGGTAGTTGAAGTAATTCCCAGTCGTGGTCCCTACTGCCTGGAATTCTTGATTGCTTATTTTTGTAAATTAAATTCGTTAATTCCAGGCAGTTGAACTAGCCGAACTATCTTAATTGCCTAAGATCGCAGTTTTTTTTTAAATTTCAAGCATTTGAGATTATGCCAGGATTTGAGTTTAACTGCCTGAATTTCTAAATCCACGATTTTTTTTATCTGTAATTCCAGGCAGTTGATCTATTATTTTTAAAATGTTATTCTTTAATTCTAGGCAGTTGAACCAGCCGAACTGTGTCAATTGCCTAAAATCGCAGTTCTTTTTCAAATTCCAGGCATTTGAGGTTATACCAGGATTTGGGTTTAACTACCTGAATTTCTAAATCCATGATTTTTTTATATGTAATTCCAGGTGGTTGAGGTAATTCCTGGACATGCTAAAACTGCCTGGAATTCTTAATCCATTATTTTTATAAATTTTATTCTTTAATTCCAGGCAGCTGAACTGTCTCAATTGCTTGAAATCGCAGGTTTTTGCAAACTGAAAAAAAAATCGCAACTGTCTAAAATTCTAAATTCATGATTTTTTAATATGTAATTCCAGATAGTTGAAGTAATTCCCGGACGTGGTCCCAACTGCCTGGAATTCTTGTTCTATTATTTTAGTCAATTTTATTCTTTTATATCAGGCAGTTGAACCAGCCAAACTCTCTCAATTGCCAAAAATCGCAGGATTTTTTAAATTCCAAGCATTTGAAGGTATTCCGGGATGTAGGTTCAACTGCCTGAAATTCCAAATCCATGAATTTTTTTTATTTGTAGTTCCAGGCAGTTGAGGTAATTTCCGGACGTGGTCCCAAACTGCCTGGAATTCTTGATATATTATTTTTTATACTTTATTCATTATTTTTTAAACTTAATTCGAGACCATTGAGCCAACTAAATTGTCTCAGTTTCACGAAATTTCAGAATTTTATCCATATTTTTTTTTCTATATGTTGCGTTTATTTTAGCCAAAAAATAGAAATTTTTGTCAAACCATAAAACTGACCAATAGGACGTGAAACGAACATTTTCTATCGAAATTTTTGTCATAATTTTAGCATATTTTGTGTTTTTTTTACCCTTATTTTATTGAAACCTTATACTTAAATTAATTAATTTTTTTGATAAATAATTTCAAAATATACGTGAGAAAAAGCAAATATAAGTAGCTATATTTTGGCTACATTTTTAGGAACTATTATAAGCAACAAAAACATTGCTTAAAACAATATTAGATTAAACGGTCTATGTATTGGTAAATAGGCCCACAATGTTGGGTGCCAAAAATTTGCTCTTTTTTAATTAAATAAATTTTTTTACACTGTCTTTTGAGAAATATTTTTAGATCTAAACATTTTTTTAAGAAACTAAAAAGAAACAAAATATTAATAAAAAAAAACACAAAAATTATTTTAAGTTAATTAGGAATGACTTTAAATTAATTAGGGAAAATTAAACGCCAATATATAAAAGTAATAGTGAAAATAGATGTAGAACATTTATCGTTATTTTAAAAGACGTAAGTAAAAAATAATAATTTTAAATACAAAAGGCAAATATGAGTACCCTTAGTTTGGCTATATTTGAAAGACATAGTTTGGCAACAAGAACATTGTTTAAAAGAATTTTAAATTAAACGGTCTAAATTAAAAAGTCCCACAATGTTGGGCGCCAAAAATGTGTTTTTCCTTATAAATTATAGTTCATTGTTTATTAAATACATATCGTTAAACTGTCTTTGAAGGAATAAAAATCAAATAAAAACATTGTTTAAAACAATTTTCAATTAAACGGTCTAAATTAAAAAGTCCCACAATGTTGGGCGCCAAAAATGTGTTTTTCCTTATAAATTATAGTTCATTGTTTATTAAATACATATCTTTAAACTGTCTTTGAAGGAATAAAAATCTAAGGTAAACAAGTAGATACAAAAAATAATTGCGTTTCTGGAACGGAAGCATCAAAATTTATTAAATATAATATAAGAAACATGAAAACCTCAAATTAATTAGCAAAAATCAAATAACATGCAAGTATTTAATAATAATTACAAAAATATAGCTAAGATAAATTATCCTCATTTTAAAAGGCATGCTCAATTTTAGAGGCAAAAACCTAATATGAGTAGCCACAATTTGGCTATGTTTTTTAGACCTATTATTAGCAACAAATCTAAAAAAGCACTTAAAGAACCGAGTCGTAAGGTTCGTCGTAAGATATACGTTGGATATACGTCTAAAACGTTGATAAACCCCTTGGGTGCCTAATAAAAAAAGATTTATTATTAGAACCTATTTTCTATCAGTTTTTTCCTTATATAGTAATCTTTCCAACAAACGCCCGATTGGGACCGTAGAAAAAACCCCGAAAAAACCTAAACCACATCAGCCCTAAATGGGGCGAAATTCGCTAATAATCTCGGCAAGGGTGGGTACGGTAGTAGGTCCTCGCGTTGACCTTTTTTGCCGCCGAAAAGCGCAAAACGCACCGTCAGTCCTGTTCAGAGGAGGGGGGAGAGGGGTGAATTACGCCCTTAGCCGGGGTAATTTATGCCCCTTCGGTAATTTATACGAGGTCGTTAATGAAGGTGGTAAATGTTCGACTGAGTTTGTTCCTATTAATTTTGTTAGTGCCGCGGAAAGGGCTCCTGTCTGGAAAAAAAAAGGTACGAGCGAGAGAAAATTAGGGAAAGGCGAATTTTTTGGATTTTACTTTACTGCATAAAGGTTACACGAGTTACTCGGATAGCTGTACAGTGCTACGAAGTTATCTGTGGATATTTTCATCTTTAAATTCTGCAAGCTGTAATGTTTAAGAAAGACGTACTTTGGAAGTTGATTCTATAAACTTTTACTTCTCAATGAAATGTAGACAAGAAAAACGACAAAAATACGCCTAAATACTACTCACCCGTTTTGATCAGTGACTCCACCCTGCATCCAACCCCTGGCCAACGGTTCCTCTTTTAAACTGGGCCCACGGGGTTGATGGTGGTGTAACCCGGTACCCGGATCCTGATGATGGTGTAACCCGAACATGAGTCCAGCCCCCGTTCGGGTCGGGGTGGCCCCTGGGGGGTAAAGTTTGCGACCCCAGGCCGCCGCCGCGTCCAGCTCCAAGCTGAGGGTGGGCCACGGGGATGGGGTGGGCACCCCCGGGGTGGTCGACTCGTCTGACCTCGTGGTTGGGCCGTCTGTAAAATACCCTTCGGGTAAGGGTTCGATATGTATTGGTTATGTATTTTTTTTAGTATAAATTCAGTCTTTTTAATATACAGAATCAACTATTTATGTCTATGGGGCTGATCCATTATCGGGAAAGTCAAAATAGATATCAAGCAATTATTTAGTATAAGTAGCTTTTTAGCTTAGAGCGTATAACTGACGAAGTCTATTACTCACGAATTTTACCATTTAATTGATTCATATTTTATTACTTAGTTAATAGTTTCATACTGATCAACGTTAATTATATTGTAATCTTATATATTAAGTTTACAATTTAAGTTAGATTAAGTTTTTCCAACATTAAATAAAAAAAGTTAAAAATGCCTGCTTCTTGATCTATTATTCTTATTTTTTTTTAATTTTTCGTAGCTATTCCCTGATCTGACCAATAAAAATTTTAAATGTATTTTTTTGTACATCCGAAAAAAATTGATGTACAATTATTTTAATACAGATGTAGTAAAATAACAAAAAAATTAAAATTTTAAATTTTCTATAAATATATTATTTATTAATTAAGATTCACTAGTAAATAAACAAACATGGTTGAGAAATACACTTTAAAAATGACTAATTTGAAAAATATATTTAAAAGGTAAAAAATATAATTAGTAAAAATAACATTAATGGTGTCTAAACAAATTAAGCAAAAATACAAATAAAAATTTGACATTACTTATGACAGTGTTAGTTCGTGTTTTTTTTTGTGATAATGGTAGTATTGCTTCAATTATTTCAAAAAATATAATAATTATTTTATATATTTATTTGGGAATCCTTACATTAAAAAAAGTAAAATTCCTTAAAATATATAAAAAATACAAATGGCAATTTTATCGTAACGTTTTTATCATCCTTTTCCTATAGAATAAAAATTATATAGATTTTAAAAATCGAAAAATACGTATATTTTTAACACGTTTGTTACTGCATATATCTAATTATTAATACGAAAATTTGCTCATTTATTTTTTCTTGGCAACGATTATATAAGAAATTATAAGAAAAAATTAAGTATTTTTTTAATCCTTGGTCAGTGGCATTTATTTAAAAAGAATCTGCTTCAAATTCATATAGCTATTTATATAACAAAAAATATAGCTTCTTCATTGTTTATTAAATTAGTTATAACAAAAAAGTGTTAACTTAAATAGATTTAAAACTTTATAGTTTTTTACAACTGAATAAAAAAATTATTATTTTCTCACATGTTGGGCGCCAATTTTTCTTCAAGTTATTTTTCTTTTAAGTTAGTTCCTCATTACCAATTAACATGAAAAATAAAAACTTTAATACTTTCGTAGTTCAAATACATTTTAATAATTTATTTTAAATTTATAACGTTAAAAAAATTTTTTTTCGTCTCGTATATTAAATACCGATTTTTGTTTATTAGCTGTTAATACAATAAATTATTTTTTATCATTAATTTTCTATAAATACCCATCAATACACTATTTATTTATTGATTAATTAAATAACCTATGTATTGGTAAATGACCCCACAGTGTTGGGCGCATCTATGGAGCAATATTTTCATAACCAACCGTTTTCTTTTTAATATTATTAAAGCACTAAATTATATTTTTCTAATTAAATAAAAGAAACAAAAAATATTAACTTTTATAAAATAGTAATTTTTTTCTAAATATAAATTTATTATTTTTTTTATTAAAAAAAAAACAAAATGTAAAATGAAAAGCAGCTTCAAACAATAAAGAAAATTAAATATTTAGAGATTTGTTTATTGTTTAAATGATGTATTAATATAAATTGAATTTAATTTTTTAGGCAGTGGTATTCCTGTTGGGCGCCAATTTTTCTTTAAATTAATATTTAAACGAAATAAAAATTTCGATAATTCTTTTCTAAAAAATATTTTTAATTTACTTTTTTAATTTCTTTAAAACTTTTAGAATTTTTTTATATCTCACATATTGGGTATCATTTTTCTTTCATTGGCAGGTTACACAATAAAATATCTTTAGTTAAATTATTTTTTATTATTAGTTTACTATGAATACTGCATTAATTTACTATCAATTTATTGCTCAAAATAAGAATATTAAGTTAAGTAGTCTATGTATTGGTCAATAACCCCACAATGTTGGGCGCCAACATATATATCTTTTTTTCTTTATTTTATATAATTTTTAACTAAATACATTTTTTTAAACTATCTTATGGATGGATATTAATTAAACGTTTTTTTTTAAATTTAAAAATAATAAAAATATTTTTTAAATTTAAAAAATTACAGAATATTGTAATTTTTTAAACATAAAAATATTAATAGTTAAAAGATATATCGTTAAGCGTATATTCCATAAATTATTAAAAAAAAAATTGCAATTTTTATAGATTTTATTTGTATTTGCTTCTATTTCCAAATTTAAAGTATGCAAAATTGAAATATATGTTTTCACAAACCGAAAATGCTAAAACACTTTTTTATGCAGATTTAATTAATTAAAACAAATGTGCAAAACTCAAAATAAAATTAAAATTAAAAAATGTTCTTATTAATAATGTCTATATATATTTTTCTTAAGACTTCTTTATACAATATACTAAAAATGGTTGCTTTAAAAATGTATATAAATTCAAAAAATAAATTAAGAAAATAATATTAATTTTTTTCTATATTTTTTTAATTTTAAGTATATAAAAAAAATATATTAAAAATAAAACAAATAAAAAGAATTTTTTTCTGAATGATGTTCATATGGAACAAAAAATTTATAAATAAATTATAAAAAATATAAACTCTTCCAATACGTTGGTTATCTATTTTAGGACAGGACAAACTACTCATACATTTTTTCTTGACATATCTTTTATAAAAAAAATTAAAAATTAATTAAATTTTTTTTTTGTAAATTGTTTGCTAGTGCCGTTTTTTTTTTAATTTTATTTATAACAAATGTCTTCTCTCTTTAGATAGATTTTTAATAATTTCCATAAAAAATTAAGTTTCTAAAATTAGAAAATAATTTTTTAGAAATGTATTTATTATTTTAAATTATGTTATATGTATATGAAACAAACCATAATTTTTAGGCAGTTAAAAAAAAATCTTTGCTCCACATTAATTCCTCATTACCAATTAATCCAAACATTTTTATTATACAAAATCATTTTAATTAATTTTTTTAGTTTCTTTTAATGGTTAAAAAAAGTTTCTTTTGCCTCATATATTAAGTGCAATTTTTTCGTCATTGGCAGACGACATAATAAAATAATTTTAGTTAAATTATTTTTATTGCCATTATTTTACTATAAATTCATTACTCAAAATAATGTCAAGTTAAACGGTCTATTTATTGGTAAATATTCACACAATGTTGGGCGCCAAAAATAATATTTTTTTCGTTGAATAAATTTAATTAAAATTAATTAAACGTTTTTTTTTTAATGTTAGAATAATTAAAAAAAATATTTTTTCCAATATGGTCGTAAGCGTGGCAGCCCTAAATTATATTAAATATAAAAATATTAATAAAAACAAGGGTCGAAATAGGATGTAATAAATAATTTTATGTGCAACAAATTGTTTTTGTTCTCTTGAGAATTTGCCTTAATTTACTTTAAATAATTATTTGCTTTCTTTTTTGAGATTAGGTTATTAGAATTCTCCATATAATATCTTAGCATATAATTTAATTGAAAATAAGTGTTTTTAAGTTTAAAAGCTTATCAGCAAATTATTTAGCCCTTCTTCCAAAAATACCAAATTTTTTCTAAAACTACGGCTGTTTTTTTACTCTAAAATCACTTACCCACAAATCCAAACCGAAAACTCTTCAAATCAGCACCAACAATCAATCCCAGGCAAAAAATCAAATTAAAAAAAAAATAGTTCGACGCAGAGTCACCCCCGAAAAACCTGACGACCCTTGACCTTCGACACTACGACGAAACGAAACAAAAAACACCGTCCGAGAGACTCCGGAGTAACAAAAAAAAATAATGAAAATAATCACACGTCGCGCTTTTCCCTTCCTGCCTCACTCCTAACGGAGTAAACTGACACTCGCTACTCAACGCACCGCGATCTCCCACAGAGTACTCCAGATTGTGTCAACTTGTCCCGGTAGACTAAAGATTTGTTCCCTCGCGAACCCAAATCGGCACTGGCAGACCTCAAGTCGTTCTCACCCGACTGTCTCTTCCCTAGGGAGGAGTTCGCTCCCGAACTCACTATTCGAACTCCACCTTCGTTATTTCACTCGTACCAATGGTAAAAGCTCGCGCCAAAGTACACGATCCAATCGCGGACGAGAAACGTTCTCTTTGGGCGGAGCGAACGTGCTGGGAAGGGGGATCGAGGTGTTTTCCGGTGCGGGGGTGGAAGGAGCTAAGGGAGGGTAGTTGAAGCTTGTGGCGCCCACTGGGGTGGAAATTCGGGAATGAAAATGGAGAGCAGGTCTCTTGTTTTCGAGCTGTAGCTGGGGATGGATGTGAGCTGTGTTAGTGGCGACGCGTAGCTGTGCTGCAGCTAAGTTTTGAAGGTTTTTTTCCGGATTATTGGGAAATGTATAGGGTGAGGCAAGAGGAGTGGTGAATTAGGGATGTTTTTTTAAGAAAAAATACTTTAATAACGATAAAACAGACATAAACAGTACAGGAAGCATATATTGTATAGAAAACAATGAAATATGTTTCTCAAAAGTTTCTTTTTTTTTTACTGACAGGTTTTGTGTATATTATATGTTCTTTTGCCCAACGACTGTTCTTTAAGCACCTATTTGCACAAATAAAATATTTCTTATAAAAAAATACTAAAAACTATGTTTACATCTCCTATTTATATACCAATATATATATATATAAACATAGAAAAATTATTTTTGTCCCACATGTTAGGCGCCAATTTTTCTTTAAGTTATTTTCCTTTTTAAAATAGTTCCTCATTACCATTTAGCATAAAAGACAAAAACTTTGATATTTTCGTAATAAAAATACATCTTAATTATTTATTTAAAATTTATTACGTTAAAGAAGTTTTTCTCATATATTGACGAACATTTTTTTATAATTAATTTGCTATAAATTCCCACTAATACACTATTAATTCATTGATTAATTAAATAATCTATGTATTGGCAAATAACCCCACAGTGTTGGGCGCCAATAATAACTCTTTTTGTTGCTTATTAAAATCAATTTCTAATCTAATGTCAATCGTCTTTGGAGCAATATTTTCATAATCAAACATTGTTTTTTTTTATTAATGTTAAAATAATAAAATATATATATTTTTTAAATAAATAAAAGAAACAAATAATATAAACGTTCATAAAACTATAATTTTCTTAAAAAATAAATTTAATATTTTTTGTTAAAAAAAATTTAAAATGAGAAGCAGCTTCAAACAATAAAGAAAATTAAATATTTATTAAATTGTATTAAATTTTTTAGGCAGTGGCATTCCTAGGGGCTTAAAATTGTATTTAAAAACAATAATTTTCCTCCATGTTGGGCACCAATATTTTTTTAAATGCGACGATATTTGCTTTCTAAAAAACATTTTTAATTTATTTTTAAATTTTTTAAAACTTTTGACTTTTTTTTTAATTCACATATTGGGTATCACTTTTTTTCATTAGCAGGTTACACAATAAAATATCTTTAGTTAAATTATTTTTTTAGAAATACCGCATTAATTTACTATCAATTTATTGCTCAAAATAATATAAGTTAAATAGTCTATGTATTGGTCTATTAAATAGCCCCACAATGTTGGGCGCCAACATAATTACCTTTTTTTCATTATTTTATATAAATTTTAACGAAATACATCTTTTAAACTGTCTTATGGATGGATATTAATTAAAGGTTTTTTTTTTAAATTCAAACAGACTAAAACTTTTAAATTAAAAAAATTACAAAATATTGGAAATTTTTTAAACATGAAATTAAACATTTATAGTTAAACGATATATCGTTAAGGGCGGATTCCTTAAATTATCTAAAAAAAATAATTTTCCTATTTTTCATATGTTTTATCTGTATTTGCATTTATTTCCAATTTTAAAGTATGCAAAATTGTAATATAATTTTCTCTGCTAAAATTATCCCTGTAAAAAACTAAATATTAATTTAATTTTGT
The DNA here is from genome assembly GCF_022605725.1 of Anthonomus grandis grandis. Lineage (NCBI taxonomy): Eukaryota > Metazoa > Arthropoda > Insecta > Coleoptera > Curculionidae > Anthonomus > Anthonomus grandis. The sequence continues at coordinate 5,260,079 of NC_065548.1, forward strand.
TTGACTCAAAAATAGTTAATTTTTATTTTAATGTAATAATCTAATCTAACCTGATCTCCAATTTATGATTTATTATAAAGAAATTATTTACCAAAATTTATTATCTACAGTAGCAACAGTGGAAGCCAAAGTTTCTTTGACCCACATGTTGGGCGCCCATGTTCCTTCAATAACATTTTTTGTTTATTATTTTTTTATATGTCAGTTATAAATCTCGTAAGATATGTAGCAATATAAAAAAACTAACATATTCTTTTCCTTATTTTTTATTTTCTTTAATAAAGTATTAACTTATAAAATAGTTTAACTAAATAACTAAGGAATTAGAAAATTGCACTGTCTACCAACGTGAAAATTAACATCTGAAATTTGTCTTAGTTTTCAATTAAAAAATAATAATCAGGTTTTATAACAACTCACCGATGAATCACCGACAACATAAAATTATTAAAAGTCAAAATGTGTTTTTTTTTTTTAAATTTTGACTTTCAAGATTATAACGTTTAAAAAATGTGTAAATATTATAAGTTTTAATTTAAAATATTTTAAATAATAGTTTTTTGGTATTTGACTCTTACACGAATATTCGCAAATTTGTTAATTTAATATTTTGATATTAAATTAATAACAACAAATACACCTGTAAGTAGTCAAATCTAGAAAGAGAATATGTAAATTTAAATTATTTTTTATCGGAAACATTCGTGTCGCAAGATTCTTTTAATTATTTTTTACTATTATTATTTTATAACAATCCCAAATCTAATTTACAAAAATACGTAAAAAAAATAAAAAATCAAAATGTGATTTTTTCATTAATTTTTTAACCTTAAATATTGAGGTGCAAAATTAAAATTTAATAACTTTTAATTAATTTATTATGTTTTTAATTTAATTGTTCGTAATAAAATATCAAGTAAATATCTAGCATTATTATATTAAATTATTTAAAGCGAATACAATTTCACTTTTAAAAATTAATTTTATTAATTTTCATATCCAAAAATAACGAGTTAGCACGCACCATAGTTAGTGCGTGTACATACAACAATTATAAATTTGAAATGGGTTAGCTTGAGAGTACATAGGCCTTATTTCATTTCTGTATTAGGCAAATAAATTTTTAAAAATTATATTTTTTTAATAAAATCTAAATAGGAGCAATATTAATAAGATTTGCCTGATTTTTGGTTCAAAACCTGAATATAATTTTTTTAAACTATATTTTCCTCTGGTTTTTTAAATAGTGAAAAAATTAAATTCAAAATAACTATAATAATGTACCATGACACACGAATTGTTTAAAGTGTATCATTGCATCAGTTGTATTAATATTATTGTTATTGTTTTCCTTATTTTTATTAATTTTTGGATAGTTTATTAGTATTTTTCTATGTAGCTATTTATACCTAAAAATAAAATAAACTATAAACGAACAGCACAATTTTATTAAAATCATAATTTATCAAGGAAAAGTGCTATAGAAGAAACGGTGGTAACCAAAGTAGCTTTAACCCCACATGTTGGGCACCCATATTACAATTATTAAGTTATTCTCTTAATTATTATTCATTATTGATATTTTATAATAATCTCTTTATTATGTCACTAACGAAACCTAAAAATTATATAAAATTAACAAAAATCAAAATGCGATTTTTCTTTTATTTTTGCCTCCAAAAATTAAAATTTTATGACGCAATTAGGTCTTATAGCTAATATACATTTACATAATATTATATATTATTTTTCTCTTTTTATTAGGTTTTTTTAATTAACAACGATTTTGGAAGCAAATGGATACAACTATTAATTTTTCTTACAATTTTTTAGTAAACAGCTTAAGCTTTGTATTATTTAAAATATAAATTGTTTTTTTTTTATTTATACTCTATTTAAAGAGTTACTTCTTTAATTTAATGCTTACGTAAAGAAGTTTGATTTATCGGGGATGCATAGCTTCTGACCCCCATTTTTTTTCATCCCTTATATTTTCCGATATATCTATAAGTGTCCCGGTAAATCCACCGATGTATAATTAGCACAAAAGCGTATAATTGTTGCGTGAGGACATTCCGACCGCCAATAATAGATGGTCGGTTTATTTCACAGTCCCTTGGAAGCCATTTGTCCACTCTTGCGGCCTAAACGCACTAATTTCGCTTCAAAGAACCGCTTTCGTTTGCTTAATTGGATTTCAAATGCACTTTTATTTGTTTTAATTTGTTTTTAAGCCTAAACTGATGGATAAAAGGGGCGAAGTTAAGAGTGAGAGAGTCGTCATGTGTGTAAAGTACTTTTATTAATCAAGTTACAAGATCTTTGTACCTTGGAAGTAGATAGTTATTTTAAGGAAAGGAGCTTAAGTAGCATTAAAGAAATCAGAGTCGTCTGCGGATATTTCCAAGCAATTAAAGCCATTAGTTTCGGAAATATTATACGTGCCCCTAGTTTTCTTATAAAAAGTGGAGTTTACTCATAAAGATCTCCAGAAAAATCTGTTTTAATTTTTTTTTTAAATTGCAAATTTATGGACAGCATTAAATAAATAGGAATTTTAAAATCGTAAGAATACCGCACTTCTAGTTTTTATATAAGTATTAAGGCTTGAATTATGAAACATTTTACATTTTTACCCAGAAAAGGTATTTTTTATTATGCTTAAAAAATTGCTGCTATTTTAGGGTGGGTTTTCCTTGCCCTATGACAAATATGTTGACATAATGATGAATGCACTCCTAGTTTTCTCATAAAAAGCGCAAAATTCCAAACTTTTACCAAAAATGCCCAAACGAATCTAAGTCTATTGTAGATTTCTAAATTACTTGTATTGATTTGCCTTTACTCTATGAAAACAAAAACATTAAACAAGTTCCAATTTTCTTAAAATCTGTCTAAAAATTAAACAAAAAATATTTAAACTTTTCAAAACTTTTTGGACAAATTTCCTTGCCTTACACATACACAAATGTTGAAATTATAAAATACTATAAACTTGCACCAAATACTGCTGTATAAAGGCAAAAATACTAGACGAACCTCTAGTTTTCTCTCAATCATTGTGAAATTTCCATCCAATATCCAATAAAATGAATGAATATTTCACATCTTTTTGGAGGACAAATAAGAATCTTATCAAAAAGAAATCTGTGTACTTTTATGATGCACCCTGTATGGCAAAAAAACTCTCTGTAATTCGAAAAGTCTGCCTCGTCTTTCCAGATTGTCTGTCCTAATAACAGTGAAACGATAACCGTTCTGTTGATGGTGTGCTAAAAACGGTTTTGTGGACAATACGGGCGTTATCAGGCAGCAACGACGGCCCTTTTGGGATATTATAGAGTTTTAATGTGGTTACGTATGAAATTCACTCAGAAACTTTTGAATATTTTCGGTTTTTACTTGACTGTTATAAGTCACAGCAAAAGAATGCCAAGAAACAAGGGTCATGTTTACGAAATTGATATTTAAAGATTTTTTTAAATTAGAAATTTCAAGGATTTTATAGAGTATTTTAGGTAAACTACATTAGGGGGACTTAATAAATAAAATTAAATTTAAAAGAAATAGAAGTAAAAAAAGTGGAAATGACATAACTTTGGCGCCCAACGCGTGGGTCAAAAAGCACTTATATATAATATAGATTTATATTTATATTTTTTTATAGATTGTACTCCTCTTTACTTTTCCATTACTGCCCGAATCATCTTAACATTTTTTTGTAGCAAGATTTTAAGACCGACAAAATAAAAATTGAAAAAACGAAATAAGTTCAATGAAGAATAGAAATAGTTTCAAATAAAGAATTCACTTAGAAACTTTAAAAACTTTTAGATACTTTTGGTTTTTACTTGATTGTTATAAGCCCCAGCAAAAGAATGCCAAGGAACAGGCGTCATGTTTAGGAAGTTATTATTTAAAGATTGTCTTAAATTAGAAATACAGAGGATTTTAGAGAGTATTTTAGGTAAACTAGATTAGAAGAACTTAATGAATAAAATTGAGTTTAAAAGAAATAGAAGTAAAAAAAGTGGAAATGACATAACGTTGGCGCCCAACGCGTGAGTCAAAAAGCACTTATATATAATATAGATTTATATTTATTTTTTTTATAGATTGTACTCCTCTTTACTCTTCCATTATTGCCCGAATCATCTTAACATTTTTTGTAACAAGATTTTGAGACCAACAAAATAAAAATTGAAAAAACAAAATAAGTTCAATGAAAATAAAAATAGTTTTAATTGAAGAATTTACTCAAAAACTGTAAAAACTTAACTTTTAAAAAATGGAATTTAAAAGAAACAGGAGTTCAAAAGGTAGAAATGACATAACGTTGGCGCCCAACACGCGGGTCAAAAATCACTTTTATATAATACAGATTCACTATTTATATTTTTTACTATTGAAATAAACAAAAAATACAAAATGTGTAACTAACTCAATAAAAAACCAGAAACTCCGAGAAAAAGAAATGATTTGTCCGGTAAATTACCTCTCATCTCAACCTCCGGCAAATAAATAACCCCATCTCAGTAGCAGTAAAGTTCTTCCTGTCGGATATCTTATTTCAGTTATTTTTGGCGGGGGGGATGATATCGGGGGCGACCCCACGCGTGTGCAGGGGTTGATTCCCTCAGGAGACCGACACCAGTTTCCTACTGTTAACAATTCAGTAGTTTTACTTCTTGCTGTCGGGATAAAGTGTAATAAAGTCCGATGTCTATGTCGTTTTTCGTTTGCTCTACTCATCTTTTAAGCCCTATCGAAACCCTTTTGGGAACTTTTTTTAATAATATCTTTTAACTTAACTAAGAAAAATGGGAAAAACGGGAAAAAATGGGAATTAACGAGCTACCCTCGTAATTCCCGTTGAATAAATTTTAACGAGAGGGGGTTAATTTTTGGTCAAATCGTCCTATTATCAGTTTTAACTGGTACCGCATTTTGTAATTATTTTAGAGGGCCTAATTAATAATTAATTGGCACTTTGCGCTATTTAATAGTCGAATAAAACCGAAAGCTTTTAGAGGAAAATGATGTTTTAAAACCCTCCGAGGGCTCCCCGAGAACATTTTTATACAAAATACCGGACCATTCGACCCTAATATGACTTGTCAATCAGTCAGATTTAAATAGTGAATTATCGACAAAAGGGCGGACATATTTACGAGTCTTGTAAATTCTAAAAATTCACGGTGAATTAACGTTTTTGGGTCCCTGGGGGAATTGACTATCGAATGGCCGAGTGCTTATTACTAATAAACACCGGCCTGTTTTGTGGGTTACGCCTCTCAGGCTTTTTTTGATTTATGTTTACAGAACCATGGGATTTTTATGGTGCCAATAGGGTTCCGGCTACTGAATGACTATAGATTATTTGTCATTATCGATAGCAGGGGTGCTTCTTAGAACATAGATTGGGGTGTATGTTTCAATGTTTAGAAGCTATTTTTTTTAGATGTTTATTTAAAGTAATGAGACTGAGAAGTATTGAATGGCCTTCATCTGTGCACATTTAACATCGTTGAATTTTTTAGGGAACAACTTGAAAATTAAAATATTTTCCACCCAGCCAACATTACTGGATTATGAAGATGCAACAGCGGATAATTTATGGATGTTATCAAATTACCTCACAAATCCGAAAAAATGTTAAATAGAATTTTTATTACTGTATGGAGGTCCAGAGTCATTATTTGTAGTATTTAATTTGGAAGAATCGTGAAATTCTTGGCTTAACTGTTCTTATTTAGAATTCATTAAAAATAGAATTATATATTATGTACATATGAATTTTGATGATTTAAGCAGATACGAGAAATAGAAAAGTAAGAAAAAATTATATTTTATTTTTCCGAAAACTAATTAAGAAAATTATGAAATTTTGGATTTTTTTTTTAATTTTTATCATATTGACTTATTATTTTTAGGAGTAAAAAATCATATTTTGATATTTAATTATTTTTCATCTTTTTTGAAACTTATGAATATATTATATAATATAGTAACATTATATTTATTTAATTAAAAATAATTAATAGAAAAATTTAATTGAAGAAATATTGGCGCCCAACATGTGGGAGCAAAACAAGTTTGGCTGCCACTATTTCTCCTATAGTACTTTTTGAGACCTTTGAAAATTAAAACAAAAGTAATAATTAATAAATAAACATAAAAGTAATATAATACATAAAAATTAACTCTCCTTGGGATTCAAAAATAAATTAAAATAATATATAATTCGCTACAGAGACATTTTTAGAAAATTATGTAAAATAGAGTTTTCAGTATATTTTTTTAATATTATTTTATGAAAGTAGGTGCAAAAAGAACGATAACTTAGTAAAAAAATATCAAACATTTAATAAATTATACAATAAAAACCTTCTAGGAAAAAGGAACAATTTTAGCAAACTTGCCTTAAATAAATAAAATTTGTTTTTTTTTTATGGATCCGTGTTTGTTGTGATTCTGGCTCATTCTATGTGTTTTGTTATTTAAGGTTTTGCCTGCAATTAACATCGTGCTTAGTGCTTGATATTTTACTTGTTATAATACAGTGTAGGATAAGAACAAAAAAAGAAGTCAAAAATCAAATGCAGCTAAGAATCTATGGATATCGAATGTTTTATGCGAATAGAAATATGTTCGGCTGAAATTGAAGCAGACCTCTCCGCCTTTGGATCCTTCTTCTCTTCAGAAAGACTCCTACGGCTCCAGAAAATTAGAGAAGGCCAAACTAATTATTTTTCTCCAATTAGGTCAAAAATTTTTTAAATAAAACGATGCGAATAGAGGATCAAGCACCCTCTAAAAAAATGGACGTTAACAAGCTTAATATATTCCTCATTAGCATTCAGTCCTTAAGACATAAAACAGACGAATTACATCTTTTATTGGCAGAGCTAAACTTTCCACATATTGTTGCCATAACAGAACATTGGTTAAAGACTGATGAGCCTGTATTTATTAAAAACTATACCACTTTAGCTATATATAATAGAAGTAATTTATCTCATGGAGGTATTATGATAATGTCCACTAACTACGATTTTTCCGCGGTCACAAAATTTAATAATTTATTATCTGAAAAAGTATTCGAATTTTCCATCGTCTATCATAATACCTTTGACCTTTATATAGTTTGTATTTACAAAACACCTGACGCGGACGTGCAAATTTTCTGCCAAAAATTATTAAGCTTGCTAGAATCCCTGCCCTTAATAAGCAAATTAATTTTATGTGGCGATCTTAATATTAACTTCTCCAGTGTGTGTGTGCTGCTAAGGAATCCCTTCAGTCCATATTTGATTCATTTGGGATGGTTGTGCATATTGACTCCCCAACCAGAATAACCAAAACTAGCTCTAGTATCATTGACTACGTCGATCCGGAACTCGTTGATTCAACTGTCTTTAACTCAGGTTTTTCCGATCATGAAGTAGTGTTAACTAAATTTTCTCTAAATCACAAATATAAAAGAGTCCCGCGTAAAATGTGTCGTATCTTTGGGGAAAAAAAAATCCCAAATTTCAAAAATCTATGTCTAAGAACGGACTGGGAGTTCGATTTATAAAGTCACTGTCTGATTGGGCATCCAACTCATTTCCTCTTAGACCCATCAAAATTAAACAAAAAAAACCATGGTCTACTAAAGGCTTGTCTTCTAAAAGTGTCAATCAGTGTGTTCTTTCACGATTACGTAAGGTTGTATAAAAAAATTTACCATAAAACAATAAAGGCAGCCAAGGACCTCTATTACAATAAAAGGATTTCTAATTCTGGAAATGTTGGTAAGGAGACTTGGTCTATTGTTAATGAATTAAGGGATAAGGCTTCTCCATCTATCACAATCCCCACTTGACCGGATAACTTAGACAACTACTTTATAAATGTAGTAAAAAATCTCATGAATACCGTAACTCCTTCCCACGATCCTCTCTCATATCTCGCTAATGAGAGTTTACATAATTTCTTACTTACATCCATAGCATTAGAAGAACTACGCAGCAGAATAAAAGACATTAAAAACAAATCTTCATCTGGGGCTGATGGTCTAACGCTTTATATCACTTTAAACCATCTTACCAACTCGATTAATATGCCTCTTCAAATTGGAATCTTTCTAAGCTGCCTTAAGATGGCAATTATTATTCCTTTAAATAAAGGGGGCGAGAAGGATCAATGTTCGCCCAATTGCACTTCTCCCAACACTATCGAAGATTATTGAAAGACTGGTAAAGAAACGACTTTTATTCTTTTTGCTTAAATATAAAATTATAACCCCGCATCAGTTCGGATTCTTGAGTAACAAGTGCACCAATGACACTATGTTGTCCCTCTTTAATAATATATACTCCAGCCTAAACAGCCATCTTTCTACAGCAACAATTTTCTGTGATTTTTCTAAAGCTTTCGAGTGTGTAAACCATAATATCCTAATTAATAAATTGCAGCACTATGAAATTAGAGGAACACCTCTCGAGTGGTTCATGTCATACCTGAACAACAGGAATCAGTTTGTTAGGGTTGATTCGATGACGTCTTCGTGCAAGCCAATAGAATGCGGGGTACCTCAGGGCTCAGTTCTAGGCCCTATTTTGTTTCTTCTAATTATAAATGATATTGCTAATCTGGACATAAATGGTAAAATTTGTCTCTTTGCGGACGATACTAGTTTTTCTTGGAGCAACTAAAATATGATGGCTCTTCGTAGAACCATATCTCGTGACCTAGTCACCATTAAATCGTGGTGTGATTCAAACGTCTCAAAAAATAAAGTATTATCATTTGGCGGTGCTTTGCAACCTTTTGTAATTAATAACAACAGAATGGATGTCGTCAATTCCGTAAAGTTCTTGGGACTGATGGTAGACAACTCTTTAAAATGGGATATCCACGTCGATTCCTTATCCAAAAAATTAAGTTCTGCATGTTTTGCTCTGAGATCAGTATCCAGGGAGGTAAGTTTGGCAACGGCTATAACAGTTTATTATGCTCTGTTTGAGTCGCACCTCCGATATGCCCTTTGTTGCCAATTTGAACGCATATTTAAGCTACAAAAGAGAGCTATACGCTATTCATTAGGACTAAATTACAGAACTCACTGCCAGAAATATTTAAAAAAATTTAAAATACTAACTCTCCCTTCCTTATTTATATTTGAATACGGCCTGCCTAATCCGCAAGCACTTATCAGATATGTCAGAAAGGCCATCTCACAATTATCCTCTTAGAAACGCAGAGTACGATCTTTATCTACCAACCCCATGATCAGAACTAGTTAAACGATCAATTCTTTACAATGCAAAAAAAATGCACAATCATCTCCCGTTTGAAATCAAATCAATAACAACTTTTACCCAATTTCGAAAAAGCTCTGAAATCATACTTGCTGCAGAGAGCCTATACACAGTAAACAACTTTTTTTAATAATTAATGTTATGTAATTTTAAGCACGCGCTTCCTAAACACTGGTTAATTTGTTTATGTTGTTATGATAATTTACATAAATAATATTCGTATATTATGTAAACAAATTAGTAGTTTGCTAATAATGTTTTTGTTAACAGGTGCCTGCTTTTTTTGCCGACTTTGTATACAAGTGAATGTATATATATATTTTATAGATTTTAAGGAAATGTGACATCAGACAATTTATAAAATTGTTAAGTTTTTTGTATGTTTTGTTGTATTTGTTATTTTTACATATTTGTATTTTTTGTTTTTTCTTTGTATATATTTTGTTTGTATGATTTATTTAAATAATAGCTTTGTCGATAAAATTTTAAATTTTATGCTCATTTATACGCAAATGATACACAGACAATTTGTCGCTTCTTCCGAACGAAATAAGACATTTACTTGAAATAGACACACAATTGCCATCTTATTCATTTTGTACAATTTTTTGTTTTAGGAAACCTACTGGGCGATCCTTCGTAAGGTCAAGAATCTCATTTTCTCAATACTGGAAGTTAAAATTGAAAAACGGTTTTTACTAGTTTCTTTGGATGTTATTTGGCTACTTTTTTTATAACAAAAAATTCATATCATTCCATTAGATTTTTTAGGCGAAAAAGGATTCAACTAAATTGACTATATTTTAGTCGATTACAGTTGCCCATGAAATTTTGTTTTCAGCGGTACCAAATTTGTTAAAATTGGTAAAACCTTTAAAAAGTTAAGCAGGTTGTTGCACAAATAATTAAATACTCAACTCCATCTTTTTTTCTAAAATAATTTATTTGTTTTTTATCAGAATGATAGATAATCTTAGTTAAGTTATTATGAGAAATTTAAAGAAAATGTAATTTTAAATTTTAAGATGGCATTTAAGCCCTTTGCTGGTCATTTTTAGAAATTTAAAAATATTTTTCGGCAATTCTTCATAATCAATTTACCCTATAATTTTTTTTACCCCTAAGTCATACGACGAACGTTTCTCGAGGTATAGCCGAGGAACATCTTAGTCACTTTATTTTTATTTTTAAATCACTCGATATATGGAATGTTTAAGTGTATTAGATTAAATATAAATTAAAATATTTTTGTAATGTTTCGCTTTATTTGTCATAAATAAACATTGTTTTTATTATTTTAAACACTGAAATTTTGCGCTCTTTTTGAATCACCCTTCATACACTTTTATAAAAGGTAAAAACACGAAATCTACAGCATCACAAATACATTTAATAAAATTACGAAGGTTACATGTTTCGCTCGACTAGAGCATCATCAGACCTAAACACTAATTAAAATTATGTAACCCCAAAAAAGGAAAATTCAACAAAAACTTACCATAACATACACCGACATATAAGTAAACAAAGCTTACAATAAAGTGGCACTATCTATGTATAAAGAACTTAACTAAACAATCAAATCTCTTTATACATTTTAGAAATCTAACCATCATTTAAGAGTCTAGAACTACTTAAGGTTATTAAAAACTAGGTGGCTATCAAAATCAAACCTTTCATTAACACAGAACAGATCTGGGCTTTTAAAAGCTTTAATAATTTCCATTGTCTCCAACAAGTCTAGTTTTTTACTTTTGTTGCATTGATGAAGTATTTTTATATTTTGGCTGTCAGGAAAATTATGTTTGGAGTCGAGGAGGTGATTAGCAAAAGCCGATCTGGTCACTGTGATATCGGTATTTTTAAATTTATTATATTGGGCCTTGTGTTCACTAATCCTAGTAGAAATCTTCCTACCAGACAGGCCGACGTACACTGCAGGGCACTCTTTACTCCCGTAGAAGATAGCGGGGGTAGTTTATCTTTAGTTTTAATAAGATGTCTTTTTAATGTATTGTTGGTTTTAAAAGCTGTGGTTATGCCAAAGGAAGAAAAAAAGCGGGATAGTTGTGACGAAATTGGTCCAAAATAAGTAAACGACCTAAAAGTTTTGATATAGTTTGTTTGTTGTCTGATAAAATTAAATGATAATTTATACTTGTTCACATACTGAAAATATATTTTATATATAGGTTTAAAAGGGAAAAAGTTACTGACTGCTAGTTATTTAATTGTAAGGAATTCTTTTTTAAAAGCTTCACGAGAAAGTGGGATGTTAAAAAGTCTGTAAAATAAAGAACGGAAAGCAGCAAATTTAAGTGAAGACGGTGATGTTGAATGTTGAATTATATTGTATAATAATATCTGTTGTTGCTTTTTTACGAAATATTTCAAAGGATATGTTATTTCTTTCCCTCTTAAGTAATAAATCTAAGAAGGGTAAGGTGTTGTTCTGTTCCCGTTCGATTGTGAACTCAATTTTAGAGTGAAGAGAGTTGACAAAATTATGGAAATTTGTAAGATCTACCTCACTTCCATTCCAAATCAAACATATATCATCCACATACCGTTTATAAAAGATGATGTTATTTTTAAAATTACTGCTCATTATTTTGATTTCTAGGTTACTAAGAAATACTTCACTAAGAAATGACGATAAACAAGAGCCCATTGCTAGTCCCTCTTTTTGTTTAAAAACACGGTTGTTAAATTGAAAAAAATTTTGATCTAACATAGTAGAAAGGAGCAAAAGTAGATTTTCCACCAAGAGTGAACCAAGTTTCCCCCTGAGAAGATCTTTGACTAAGACCAGACAATCAGCGGGTGAAATGCTTGGAAATAAGTTTTTCACGTCTAGCGATATAAGCTGGGCTGTATCTGGAATGTGAACATTCTGAATGCTTTTGGCAAAATTCACTGACTTTGTTACAGAATATGGCGCTTTGAAGTTTGAGACATTTCTAAGAACGTTATTAAGCCAAGATAATAACTGGTAACAAGGGGAGTCAATAAAGGAAACTACAGGTCTAATTGGCATGCTAGTTTTATGGACTTTTGGCAACCCATATAATAGAGATGTTTTAGGGTTCATGGGATATATTTTTTGTTTTGTGGAATTAAAATATTCTACTAAAGGTTACCAAGGTCATGTTTAAGACTTTTTTTAATTTATTAATTTATTAAAGAATGAACCCGTCGGATCTCTGTCGACCTTTTCAAAGTTTTCTATGTTTAGAAAATCCATTACTTTATTTATGTAATCGTCTCTTTTTAAGGCAAGTAAGCATGATCCCTTATGGGCTTTTGTGAAAACTATATCGTTGTCCCTCATTTTCTTTTTTATAGATCTTAATATTTTATTGTTGTTTTGATTTATTCTCTGTTTATTGTTAAGGAAACAATTTTGATTTAAAAAGGAAATTATTCTTGCTCTTAAAATGTTCTTATTTGATATATCCGTTGACTGTAGAGCATTTTCAGCCTCTACAGCCAATGTTTCCCTAACACATCGGTCGGTTCTAGTAGGAAGATTAAATTTTAAATTGTTGTTAAGAAATTTTGATTCGACTTCAGAAAAAGAAACACCACTAATTCTATCATATGTCTATCGTGAAAAACACGACTAAAATTACTTTTCCGATATTCGTGGAAATCATTGAGTCTAAGAGAAGTTATATATTTGTTTTTAAGATTACTAAGTTTCTTGTGTAATCTATTAAAAGTAGTAAAGCCGAAAGTTGTTACTTCATCTCTGAATTTACAATCCAAATAAATAAATTCCGCATAATATAATACATTGTTAAGTTTGAAAAATAAAAACTTTAATTTTACATTGACGTTGTTCAACCATGATTTTCTAGCCAGGTCTATGGCTTTTCTACCTGCATGAGTCCTTGTTTTGCATCGCAAAGAAACGAAATTTGGCGTAAGGTGAAAAAGCAAGCATTGTTGAATAAACCATATCTTCAGTAGGTAATTCTTCCTTGAGATAAGGTTTTTCTGGTAGAGGCGGATGAGTGAAGCTTGATTAGCATTATTTAACTCGAAAAATTCATCCATCATCCCATCCCACCCTTCATATGGTGGAAAATTAAGAAATCATATAGGTTAATAGAAATAATAAATATTCCTAAGGAATTAAAACCTTAATTAAATATAGTTTAAAATATTTTTATAATGTTCCGCATTATTTGTCGGAAATAAACATTATTTTTATTATTGGAAACACTGAAATCTTGCGCTCTTTTTGAACCACCCTTCATCCAGTGGGAAATTAAGAAATAATATAGGTTAATAGAAATAATATATATTCCTAAGGAATTAAAATCTAAATTGAATATAAGAAAACTTTTTAATAATTTCTCAAAAATATAAAAATTATTTGAATCACATCAGAAAAATATGAAAAAAAATTTAATTAAAAAAAATATACAAAACAAAAAATTAAAAGACAAATTGCAAAGTTAGCTTCTAATCATAAAAACCAAAAGAAAAATCAAGTTTTTTCAAATTTTGATTGAAACAAAAAAAAACCCTTAAACGAAAAAAATCCATCCATCTGAAAATTTCGGAAATTCACCTTTTCCAGACCCTTTCACGCGTTATAAATCCGAATTAGTAGATCGAGATTTTCCGAGCGACCGAGGACGATGGCGCGGCGTGGACCGGAGGGTTTTTCTCGCGATTTTTCCGCCGCCGGACGAATTATAGCGCTTGTCACGGCTGTTCATTTGTAGATGGAGTTTTTCCTCCCGCGGGAAAAGCCCAATCACGAGCCGAGAAAATTGCTTAGCTGCTCCTCAACTCACACTACTATGACGCACTCTACGGAGGCGACGCAAGTCTGACGTGAAGAGAAACTTCTCGCAGTTTATTATAGACAAATGATTTTTTTTTAAATTTAAAATTTAATATGATATAATTTTGTTGATTAATATATCTAAATAAAAGCGAAAAACATGTAAACTAGTTATAGGTTGAAGAAGTTTTTTGTCACTTCTATCGCATTTAATATCTCTATTACTGCTATAACATTGTATTTCGCCTAAATTTTTTTACGAGATTCCTATAAACATAAAATGAGAAAGGGGAAATGAAAGAATAAATAAACAAAAATTTACTATATTAAGCTATCTGTTGTTTTATTTACTTTTTTTTATGTGAAATGTAGCTTATTTGTTGTAAGTTTCTTTTGTATATTAAAATATTTTAATTGTACCACCATTACTTTCTAAAAAAAACTTATTTTTAATTTTTTTTTATTACAACTTTTGTTGCTGTAATTTGCTTTAATTAATACCTCAATAAACCACCCAGTCTCTATTCTACATTATCCGAGTATAATGCAGCTGCATATCTTCTATAAAGATGGTTTTCTGTCCACTCCCTTTCTAGGTTCTTAAAATAATCTTTATTTTGTTTTTCAGGTGCCATATTCTCTGCGAGGCTTAGAAGAGAAAATCCTGTCAGGATCTTTTAATTCTAAAATCTTTTTTGTGCTTTATGTCAAAAAAAAAACTTTACAAATTACTGGAACTGTTCAGGTATAGTAAAGAAAATAAAAATACGAAAAATAAGGTTTTTAAAAGACTGCCAGTTTGCTATGTGTAGAAGTAATTACTTAATATTCTAGGACCTTAAGGCATTCAGTAGGAGCTTTCAAACGATGTATCGCATGACCCCTCTTTCTGTTTAATTTAATTTTCCAAAATGGCGTTTCGCCGCCATTTTGAAGTTTTGCAAAATGAGCTAGTGACTAAGAAATAGTATTTGGGTTGCTAATGATGTGTGCCAAATTTAAAATTTTTATCTAAATGCATTTAAAAAAAAAGAGGGGAAGAACAATTAAGAGTCGCACTGTATATGGTGGAAGTAGTACCACTGAAATGGACGAGAAAATTACAGTTAAGGATTCTTTATACCTTGTATATGAATTTTTTTTTCTAGGATCATCCGCCTTGTTTGTCTTATCATGGCTCTATAACTAATTTATTATTAGATATTCCTAATAATAATTCCTATTTCTTCTGTCATAATAACTTGATTATGTACAAAATACATACCCAAAATTATTTTTTATTTTTCTTTTATCTCTATACTGTCTCTAACCTATTAAACCACATAGATTATTAAAAATACTTAAAAAAAGAGACACTCAATCTTCCTCAAAATAATGGTTATTTGAGTTTATTTGTCTTTATATATATTTTTAGTATCATTGCCTTTTTAAGATAATGGTTTCTATGAAACCGATATTTTTTAGTTTATCATCCAGTTGAAGAAACGTGGCATTCGGTGACGTCTTTATTAAAAAATGTTGAAATACGTCCTACTGTAGTAGCAGCATTAATATAAGATTAGTAATAGACTGACTAGCATTTAATTTCCAACAAACCAAATGATTATAATATTTTAAAAATTTATAAAAAAAAAAACCAAATTTCTTACATTTTATGTATTACATTTTTACTAAATTCATTTTCATTGAGAGATTTTAATTACTATTTATTATTAACTTATTCCAGGCATTTAAAGTAATTTTGTAATTTGTTCCAGGCATTTGGAGTCATTTTGCAGTATATGTCTGGACATTAAAGTCTATATTGAATTTGGAGTAATTTTGTAATTAATTCCAGGCCGTTGAAGTAATTATTACAATTATTCCAGACATTTGAAGAAATTTTAGAATTTTTTCTAGGCAATTTAAAGTATTATTGAATTTATTCCTGACTGTTCATAATGTTTACCAAAAATGATTGGTATAATGGAATGTTCGCTAATTTTATGGATTAGATGGTTGTTATGATGAAGATGTTTATCATCTAAAATTAGATATTCAATCAATATCTGACATTTTGGCACTATTCTAGTTGCTCGCTTTATTATTTGGTTAATTTTAATCTCAAGCAACACATCATATGTTATTTTCGTTAAATAGATATTTATTCAACACTTTTTTTAGTCAATTTTTTGTTTTGGTTTATTTATTAACCGTATATGGTCAAGGTATATTCAGTAAGCTGTCATATACTATTCTGTCTACAAAAGGGAGAAAATTAAAAAAAATTGACTCGGGATTTACATATCTAGCTTTTAGACTCGATTACTACACTTCAAATATTTGATGAAATTTTTCTGAAAAATCACTGTTTTTCGTCCATATTATCCAATTTAATAACGCTGTTTTTTCTGTAAATAAACAGCGTTAATAAATTAAATATTAAATATATATTTTCTGCAAAAACATTGTTTTTTGTTAACACAACCCTTACCCCCCCACCCACCCCAAATATTTGCCCAGTAAGAAATTATTTTGAAAAATCACCGTTTTATGTCCATAATATCCGATCTAATAGCACTATTTTTGTATGAAATATTTATTTATATACTTTTATATAATTATTTAAAATTTAAGTAAACAAACTGTGTTATTTGACTGGATATTAATGACGAAACCAGCTGTTATTCATGCATATTATTTTAGAAAATAATGATTTTGGCAAAAAATTTCTACTGATAAGTTGTGTGAGGTGGGTGGGGGGGTAAGGGTAGGGTTAATTAAAACGTTTTTTTTTTGCAGAAAATAATTGCCAGAAAAAAAAATGGTTTTTAAGGAAATTATAGGTCAACTAATTTTTATATTTATACTTTTCTCACTAAAATCATTAAATTATTCAAACTCGTAATCTTCAAAAATGTCTATAAATTATGCGTCTTCATTTTGGGGTGAGTATTACAATTCTGAGCACAAATATTTAATGACACCCATAAATAGCTCAATCGACAACAAGCAAACATAAACTTCTTTAGATATTACAGTCTTAATCTTATATTTAATATCACCTTTAATCGAACCCATAACCCTTTATGTTCTACTGTTATTGTACCAACATAATTTTAACTTGTAACCATTAATGATCAGCTGGCATGGTTTAATTTCAGATGTTACATGCGTCTTAATAATAAGGTTAATTATTTGCTAATAAGACAACGTTATCTTTGTTGTACAGATAACTCTGGCAAATAAAGTAAAAAGTACTTGTGTTAAGTACAATATCTAAGTCTAGTTGCTATTTATTTTATGTACTTTTTTCCATTAATTATTTTATAGGAACCTCACCTATTAATGCCCCAATAAACATGATTAATAGTAAGACTAATACCCTATTCTTAATATAACACAACGACTCTATCTATCATCAACTTCAAACATAATTAATAATATTTTATTAACAATTTTATTTCTTCGTACAATTTTAATTTTTTTTATCTGAGGTTTTGTCAATAGTAGGGGAGAGTGGTATATAATGAAACACTGCCATTAACTCATTTAAATTTGCCGCCACAATTTCACTAGGGCTGTCGCGAACGATCCATACAGTATTGCGTCAGCCACCATTAGTTAGTTCTCGTAAGCCGACCAATAAAGATTTTACGGAGCGTTTTCTGTTTTCTTGTGCATAAATATTGAAAAGAGGATCGAACATAGTAAGGTATGTTACTTTTGAATAAATAGATTTAGTTTTTATTAATATGTCATTTTACTTCTTGTGATGTATAAGTTTTAACCTATAAATATGGGGGGCAAAATTTTTTAGGCTTCGCATTACACAATGATACAGCAGTACACAATGATACGTGTTTCATTGTGTATCATTATGATCATTCTATACTGTCGTTTTTTTTATTGCAGGTATACCATGGTAAGAAAGAAGAAAGAATGAACAAGAGCCAAATTTACAAGCGAACAAATGACGGCAGCCGTCCAAGAGGTGAAAAGAAATGGAACTTCACTTCGCGTTGCTGCAGAGATGTTTGACATAAACTTTAGCACATTAAGGCGATATGTGATGAAAGAGAAAAATGATCCTAAAGCCAAATTATGCTGTTCGATTAGTATTTACCTCAGAGCAGGAAAAGATTATGTGTGATTACATTAAGACCTGCAGCAAAATGGCATACGGATTAAATACCCTAAAAGTTAGACAATTTGCGCACGAAACGGCTGCTAAAAACAATATTACTATGCCAGAATCTTGGAAAACTAATAAGTGCGCAAGCAAAGATTGGTTACGGGCTTCTATAAGGATAAATCTATCCTTAAACATTAGAAGGCCCGAGGCTTGCTCTCTATCGAGGCTTACTTCTTTTGCGAAACCTAATATTGAACGATTTTTTTTACATTTAGAGCAAATATATAAAAAACACCCATCAGTTGTTCAAGATATCCGAATATATAATTTAGATAAAACGGCTACAACAACCGTCTTATACTTATACAAAGTATACTTATAGTACGAAAGAAAATCCATGTGTAATAATATATGATAATCACGAAACACATGTCTTTGGAGATAGCAGAAAAAGCAGAATCGAATGGCATAATCATTTTAACCCTACCTCCACACACAAGCAACAAGATGTAGCCTTCAGATAAGTCAGTATTTTTTTATTCAAAAAATTTTCACAAAAAAACAGTGCAATTGATTCGTGGCTTCTTAACCATCCTAGAGTTCCTATGACATTATACCAAATTGCAGAATGTGTATAGCTCACTCAAAATCTATGACTCCTGATACCTAATACAGGAATCTACCCGTTTAACAAAAATATTTTTATGGAAGCTGATTTTCTTTTATCCTCGGTTACTGACGGACAAAAAGATTATTTAGAAACCGACGATCCACAAAAAGGAATGGTGGTACTACCATTATTAATGATATATCGTCAACAAGCATTACAGCAACCTCCAGTGCTGATTTATCTAGTGCAATGAAAATTAGGGAATGTGGACTAGATGAGGAAAACTCAACGTTTGAAATAGCGTCGACATTAGAGAGTTCCTTTACTACGCCATTTAAGCTTCGAGGATTCCCAAAGGCTGCGTCCAGGAAAAATTCAAATCGAACACGGAAATCGAAGAAAAGTGTTATTTTAACCAGCACGCCGGAAATGAAAGAGCTTTCTTACAAAAACAAAATCCCAAATATTAAGAGAGTGACAAAAGTAAAGCGAAATATAACGAAAGTTTTAGACAAGAAAGAGTATAAAAATGACGTACAAAGTAAAAAGAAAAAGACAAGTGGGAGTGAATCAGAAACGGAATCTGAAAGTTCAGAGTTACAGTTAGCGGACTCTTCGAATGATGAATTAACCTTAGCTGATCTCCAATATCATATGATGGAGGAACAGAAAGATGACACGATTACTGCAATTACCGAAACAACTGCAATTTTAGAAGACCCATTTGTATTAGTGAAATTTGAAAATAGCATCCACTATGTCGATAAAATTTTGGAAGTCATAAATTCTAATGACTTTAAAATTTCATATTTAAGAAGAAGTGCTAAGGTGTCCAATTCATGTTCCTGATATTCATACGGGACTGAAATCGGATTTCGTTATGTTATTAGCGAAACCTATAAATACAAAGAACAAAAGGCTTTCTTCTTATTATAAATTTGAATTAGAGTTTAACATAATGATTATACGCTGATATAAATGTAAAAACATAAAGATTTTTTGTATTAATATATTTATTCCAATGTGTTTCATTGTAAACTACCTTCTGTTTCAAACTGTACCACTAGCGGTACACATTGATACAAATTCAGAAATACATATTTTTAAAAATTTCTATGTAATTAATTGTGTTTTTTTATTCAGTAACTGTTAAATTTTATAGGAATATTTATACGCATAACGACATCTTAAATGCAGATTGTTGAAACGTTAAAATCGCACACTAGAGTGGATTTACTAAAAATTGTGTCATTGTGCACCACTCTCCCCTATTCTGATTTTCACCAGAATCTCATTATCTGTAATATTATACTTTGATTCAATAATACCAATTACTCTAATTCTGTGTTTCAAGGTTTTAGTATCCAATACTGTAATTCTCACCCATTTTATAAAATCTAAGAGTGAATAACAGTAAGAGTGTTATAGAATGACTCTATTACGTTCATGGTGGGTAGTTGTGTACTTGATTGTTGTTTACACCTTTTCAGTCTAGTAATCTCCACTTTAAGATCTTGATTTTTCTTCAAGTAAAGGTATGTTTTTTGGTTTAATCTTTTAGTTTTTTTTTATTAAAAATCTCATAGTAGCATTGACTTTAGTCACAAAATAGGAATCTTTAACATCATCCATATTATCTCGTCCAGCTATAACATTCAAAGAAAAAAAATCCTTACACTAAAACAATTAGAACGGAACAAACATTTATTTTACTTTTTATAAACACGACTTTAGCAATCAATGTTAACCTTGCTACGAAACTACGATGAGTACCAAAGTAACACTTTGACTGATTTCAAAAAAGGTGCTAAGTTCAAACTCCAAAACCAATGGTCCATGCTTCACAAATCAATCAATATCCAAGAAGGCATAAGCCCATTACAAGACACCCTGTATATAACAAACGCGTGCAAAAACAATTTTCCATCATAAAACTGCATCGGACCCCAAATAAAGAGCCCTTATCCGAGGGCTTTTTTTGCCTCCCTATCTGCAGTATAGGCAGGGTGCGGGCGAAAACCTGCTTCTCCACTTGTCTCATCAATTATTCAAGGACGCATCTGTCAGACATTTGATACAAAAACTTATTTAGGAGCCGCGTCGCGGGGAGGCGTAACGGGAAAAAATTACGTAATTAATCCCCGATTGTTTGTTTGCCTGATCGACTTTAAGGAGCAAAAAACAGGTTTCATAATAGAAAACGTCGAGTAAGAGTAAATATTGCGACGTTTTACGATTGATTCGAACCTTTTTTTTCTTGGAAAAATTTTTAAAAAAATTGGGTTTGAGAGACAATAGTTTGTTCGAAAATCGGGGTCAGATAAATAAAGTATTTTATATAAATAGTTGGATTCTGGCTATAAGGCGAATAGTTGTATTTTAAGTTACGATGTTCAATATAAACTTTATAGGGGTTTTATTAGTTGTTTTGTGGGGTCACCTAAGTGCATTTGACCAGAATAATCTGATACTAGAATGGAAGGCTTTTAAGGTAAATTTTCCTCAAAAATAAATTAATTTTTATTCTACTAAAGCCTCTTATAGGCCCTGCATAATATATCCTATATTTCTGAGCAACACGAGCAACACAGGCAAAACATTTTTAAAGAAAATCTCCGAAAAGTACATCAGCATAATATCCTATATGAAAGAGGACTAAGGAGGTACCGTTTAGGAGTCACTCCTTTTTCAGATTTAACGAATGCAGAATATAAGTCCATATTGACCTATAGAAGCAAAACTAGACAGTCTAGAGGACTATTTCAGATGCCGCCAAATGAATCTTTTATAGCAACCTCCATTGATTGGAGAAAGAGGGGTGCTGTTACCAGAATCAAAAATCAAGGTCTATGTGGGTCATGTTGGGCTTTTTCAGCTGTAAGTATCTATTTCATTATGTTCTGAGGTCTAGAAAGTTCAATTTATTCATTAATTTAATTACACGTAATACTACTATTCTGAGAGAGAATGTAGTACTAGAGAACTTTTTAATTTTCTCGTTATTTCAGTTTTTGTAACGTAGCTATAGTTTTCTAGAAACTTCTGCTGCTTTTACATCAAGGTATGTAAAACTACTCTTCTAAAATGGAAGATAAGAATTACAATAATTGTCAATTATCTTATTACTTTAGCATCTTGTAACGTAGCTTCAGTCCTCCTCAGGTTAAATTGAATAATCCTTATTAAGAACCTCTGCTGTATCTACGTCATTACATGTAAAACTGCTCTTTTAAGATAGAATATCGGACTTTTGAATAGTTTCATCCTTCAGCATTTTATTGAGATATTGACAAGTCTATCCAGGCAGTCTGTTTTCTAAGTAAAAAAAACTAAATTTGTTAGTAGGGTGACCTTAAAAGGTGCCTAGTTTCCCAACGAAAGTGGTTGAGATAGAAGCTTCAAACCTGGACAGTAGGGAGCACCTAAGTGTGTGTCCCGTGCCTGGGACATCAAGAATTTCCAAAAGTTTTTAACTAATTTTTAACATATGGGCAGGTTTGTCCAGACTGTTTTCGTTAAAATTATTAAAATTTTAAGAAGGATAACCTTATAGCGTTTTCTCATTTTTTAAAGAAACTAGCTGAGCTAGAGCCTTTAATCCTAGACAAGGGTGTGCTCTCAAGTGTCGTGTTCATAAGACATTTCTACAGGATTTTTGATAGGTTGTTGAGATATAGACAGGTTTATCTAAGCAGTCTATGTTTTATCTGAAAAAATTATTAATTGTTTACTGGGGTGGCCTTGAAAACTTTCCTAGTTTAACAACAAAATTAGTTGAGTTAGAATCATTAAACCTAAACAGCAGGGTGCGCTCAAGTGCCCTGTGTATGAGACACAAAATTTTTTTAGAAAATTTTTGATTTATTTTTGCGATATTTACAGGTTTCCTTAGACAGTTTCCATTACAATTAATAAAATTAACAGTAGGGTGACCTTAGAACGTTTCCTAGTTTCTCAACAAAACTAGCTGAGCTAGAGTGTTTAAACCTGTACAAGAATGTGCGCTCTAGTGTCCTGTACATGGTACACAAAGAATTTTTAAAAGATTTTTAATTATTTTCTAAGATATAAATTGGTTTGTCTAGGTAGTCCGTGTTTTACTTTAAAAAAAATAACAAATTGATCAGTAGGGTAGCCTTGAAACGTTTCCCAGTTTTCCATAAAAATCTAGCTAAGTTAAAGTTTTAAAACCTAGACAGTAGGATGCACTTAAATGTCGTGTATACCAAAACAAAAATTTCCAAAAAATTTTTGAGATATGCGCAGGTGTGTTCTGACTGTTTTCGTTAAAATTATGAGTAGGGTTACCTTACAACGTTTCTTTGTTTCCCGATAAAACTAGATGAGCTGGAATTATTCATGGTGTCCTGTGTATGGGATACAAAAAATTTTTAAAAGATTTTTTATTAGTTTTTAGGATATGGATATTTTTGTCTAGGCAGGCTATGTTTCGATTGAAAAAATTATTAATTGGTCAATAGGGTTCCCTTAAAATGTTTCTTTATTTTTCAACAAAACTAGCTGAGCTACAATCACTAAATACACTGGATAGTAAGATGCGCTCAAGTATCCTCGCTCAAATTTCCCAAATATTTTTAATTAGTGTTGGATATATGGGCAGGTTTGTCCAAACAGTTCTTATTAAAATTAATAAAATTATGAGTAGAGTGACCTAACCTTTCCCTAGCTTTACAGCGAAACTGACGGAGGTAGAAATTTTAAAGTTGGACAAAGTTGGGCGCTCAAGTATTCTATGTATAGGACATAACAAACTTCCAGAAAATTTTAAGTATTTTTTGAGATATAAATAGGTTTTTCCAGACCGTTTTTGGTAAAATTAATAGGATTTTAAGTAGAGTAACCTTAAAACGTTTCGCAGCTTTTCAACAAAACTGGGTAATCTAAAGTATTTAAATCTGGATAAGGGTGTGCCCTTAAGTGTCCTGTGTATGAGACATAAAGAAATATTTTTAAAAGATTTTGATTAGTTTTTAATGGACAAATGTGTTTTAATTGAAAAAATTATAAACGTTTCCTAATTTCTCAATGAAACTAGTAGAGCTAGAGTCTTCAAGACTAGAGAGTAGAGAATGCTTAGTTGTCCTGTATACACAGAATTTTTAAAAGACTTTTAATTAGTTTCTAGGATATGGATAGTTTTGTCTAGGCACGCTATGTTTCGACTGAAAAAATCATAAATTGATCATCGGGTTAGCTTTAAAACATTTCTTAGTTTCTCGACAAAACTAGATGAGTTACAATCATTAGACTTGGACAGGAGTGTGCGTTTAAGTGTCCTGTAGACCAGACATGAAAAATTTCCAAAAGATTCTTGATTAGTTTTGAATATATTGACAATTTAGTCAAGACAGTTTTCACTAAAATTACTAAAATTATAAGTAGAGTGACCTTCATACGTTTCCTAGTTTTTCAACGAAACTAGCTGAGGTAGAGTTATTAAACCTGGACAAAGTTGGGCGCTCAAGTGTCCTGTGTATAAAAAAGAAAGAGTTTCCAACAGTTTTTGATTAGTTTTTGAAATATGGACAGGTTTGTCCATACCGTTTTCGTTAAAATTATTAAAATTATAAGTAGGATGACTTTACAACATTTCATAGCGTTCTAACGAAACTGGATGAGCTAGAATTGTCAAACTCGGACAAGGATGTGAGCTCACACATCCTGTGCACGAGACATAAAGAATTTTAAAAAGATTTTAATTCTGTTTTGAAGTATAGACAACTTTGTCTACGTTCTAAGTGAAAAAATAGCAAATTGATCATTGGAAAAGCCTGGAAACATTTCCTAGCTTCCTAAGAAAGCTAGATGAGCTAGAGTCTTTAAGCTCACATAGTAGAGTGCGCTTAAGTGTCCTATGTATGAAACACAAAAAATTTCTTAAAGATTTTTAAGTTTTAAAGATATAGGCAGGTTTGTTCTCAATTCCACACTTTTACGGTAATTTTTTTTATGATATTCTTTCGGGCATTTGTAGTCAATTTTTTATGGTTAAAACTCCAAAGAGCAACTGCCTAATTAAGCTTTAGAATCTCAAGAACTACTTAAAAATTAATGAACTGCCTTGGGTTGAGAAAATAATGCTTTTAGAATGTTACTAAGAATGCGATGCAATCCAGGCAACTATTTCCAAGTTTCCCAAGTCTAACTCTGGTTGATACGTGAAGAGGCAACTGCCCAATTAAACTCCAATAACTCCAAAACTAATAAACTTAAGAAATTTAAATTAACTGCACTGGGTTGAAAAAATATTATTCTTGAAATGTTAATAAGGGTGCAACTCAGTCCAGGCAAGTATTTTCAAGTTTTTCTAGTCTAACTTTGTTTGTCCAGACTGTTTCTGTTAAAATTAATAGTATTCTGAGTAAGATGACCTTAAAACGATTTCTAGCTTCGTTATTCCTAGTTACATAAAAAATGAAGATACAAAAGTTTCTAATTTTTTTATTGCCATTAAACAAAAAAACGCTTTTTCATTAAAACTACCCTTACACCCCCCACCCACCCCACACAGCTTACCAGTAAGCAATTCTTCTGCAAAGTCATTGTTTTTCAGAACCTATACAAAAATGAATATACAAAAAAATAATTACAAATAATAAAAAAAAATATTTAATTATAAAAATGATTTTTTTTTACAAGTTGTTAAAATTTTTAAAAATTACTGCCTAAAATACGTCTTAGAATGCATTAAACACTACTGCACTAAACAATTGACCATTTCGTATACACCAGAAAATTGAAGGACATTAATATACACATAGAATGAATGAGTTTAAATAGGATAGTGTGTACCTAATGTTTTCTTCTACGATAAATTGGTGAAGGCACCGGGAGGTGCACCGTTCAGTCCTCCCTTCGACCCAATTAAATTATTATACGAAAATTACCATTTTAAGTATTAGTTTTATACTCTTTTCGACCTGCAAAAAAAAATGAATTTTCACCAGTGGCGTTCATAAGAGGTTTATCGTAAAAAATGTTTTAATAAAAAAAGAGTATACCAGTGCATTTTTCTAAAATAAATTTGCTTTTTTAAATTCTTGTTGAGTTTTAAGCAAATTTGTAAAGTACAGTATCTTGCAACGTAGCGGTTAACGTTCGGTCATTCAGAAGAAATTTGACTTTAAGTTTTACTCTTTCTACGTCATCATACCTATGACTCTTTATCTAGAAAAGAAAACCATATGATTCTTTACCAATCTCATTATTTTAGCACATATCTTCCATGGACACACTATTAGACAACCAAATTCTTGATTTTCTACTATTTTTTTTCTTCTTTCTGTGTATGCTTTGCACTTTATCTTTAGGCTTATTTTCTTCTTTTTCTTCTTTTTTCTCCTTTCTCTTTCTCTTTCTAGATAGGTTGTGTCGAGAGCCATTACTTCCTCAAACACAACCAACTAGTGCCTTTAAGTGAACAACAGTTGATCGACTGTGCGACCGATCAATATGGCGCTGAGGGATGTAACGGGGGTGAACTTGACTCTGGATTTAAATACATTAGGTACACATCTATTTAATCGTTTAATGAATTTTTATATAATACTTTCTAGGGATCATGGAGTTGAGTCAAGTGCTGACTACCCTTACAAGATGACTCAAGACACTTGTCGGGCCAATGAGGCTTTACCGAATATCACAAAAATTCTTGGTCTAATTGATATTGAAAAGAATAACGAGGAAGCTTTGAAGGCCGCTGTAGCATTAGTTGGTACGTCATTAGCTTCAAAAAGTGTAATTTTTTTTAATTAAATCTGGTTTTTTAGGTCCAATTTCGGTTGCTTTTGACGCATCAGAGCCGGATCTACAGTTTTACAAAGGAGGAATTTACGAGAGTAAATCTTGCAGCCAAACTGAACCCAATCACGCGGTTCTCTTGGTGGGATACGGATCTGAACAAGGGGTGGATTATTGGATAGTGAAAAATTCTTGGGGAATCCACTTTGGTGACCAAGGTTACCTCTATATAAGACGCGGGGTAAATCAGTGCTGTATCGCTTGTGAAGCTAGTTATCCTATTTTATAAAAAAAAAAATGCCCACCCACATTTTCCGAACGTAATCCAAATTGAATAAGTTCGTTCGAATGTACCCACCCTTCTCAGTTGATCTAATGTCAATAGTACAATTCAATTATTTCTACTGTAGTAAACTACCCCGATCGAATTGTACGCAATAAACCATAAGGTCACCACCCTTACGTATGTACATGCGTACGTTTGTCACGCACCCTGTACAAATAACAGAAAAATAATTGTAATGGTAATAGGAAAAGAACAGGGGGGCTTGAGATGCCCATTTGTAAATTTAAAAATTATTTTTTAGGGAAGAAACAATTTTTAGTAGTCTTAAGTATCTTTTATAATCGAGTAGTATATAGACAATGTACAGCAAGTCCATTTAAGTTATGCATGTTTATACTTAATGAAATAAACTTTCTATATTAAAACAGTGTTTTTCAACAACGAAAAAATTACGCACAAAAGCACACTAATAAGTAACATGTGTACTGAATAATACAACAGCACTTACCAAACTGATATGTGCGTAATATGCATTATATTATATTGGGGTGGTGTAAACAATAAGATGTAATCAATATTTTATAACAACTGTTCATTTAATATTGATGGACCTGAACGTAATTGAGATGGACCCTTGATCGTGAGACCCCTCACCTATATTCATGTTAAATGAATGAGAGATTGATATGGTCAGAGGCCATCTGACCTTATGACGAAGGACTTTGTGAAATTATAATTCCAAATAATTTGGTTGAGGAATTTGTCAAATTAAAATTTTACTTAAAAGTGAAATTGTGATATAATTTATTATCTATAGCCAAAAAAGTCCTATTATTAAGAAAAGAGGCTTAACACGAAAGATTTGGAAAGGCTTATTTAAAATTTATTATTTGCTTAAAAAGAACCTCATCAGGGACTTGTTCTTATTAAAGTTTTACTTAAAAATAATTTTCCCCTATTATTGGAATACAAAACAGTATGTCGTGTTCATTTATGTTATGAATTTGTACCGATATTTTGCGGTCAAAAACGCCTCATTTTTAAGAAAACTGTAGTAATATTTACTTTAAACCTCTCATTTTGGTTTATTAATTTAACTCCCCAAGGAGCTAATATAATAAACCATTTACTAAAAAAAATTTGACGTTTTGACTACAATTCCAAAAAATAAACATCATATTCTTTTAAGCTATGTATTTTTATATTTAAATTGTGTTTTACAGCTAAAAATGTTCAATTTTGAAGAACAGTAGCTTAAGCAGAAAAATTTAGAAAGATTTATTTTAGAATTTTTATTTTCTCCAAAGATTCTTGTCAAGAAGGTGTTCTAATTACAAGTTTACTCAAAAATAGTTTTCTCTTGTATTTGGATACAATTTAGAAAAATTTGCGTCATGTCCATTTACGTTGGGCATTTTTATGTTCAAAATTTTATAGGCAAAAAATATTGTATCATAGGACCAATTTAAGAACAAAACTAAGTACATTTTTCATTTTCGTAAATATTCTTGTCTTCCATTTATTGGGCTATGAATTAAAAAAAATATATGTCGTGTCCATTTAAGTTATGCATTCCTGTATTTAAAATTACATTTTCTTTGATACCTGCAGTAAATAATGCCACATTTTTGAGAACAGTTAAAAAAAATTAGTAGTATTTATTTTGAACTGAAAAATAAATTTTCCTTTCATTTGACTACAATTTAAAAAATGTATATCATATCAAGTGATGCATTTTAATATTTAAAACTCTATTCTCTTTAATATTTTTATGTAAAAATACCTAATGGTTAAAATTAAGGGGCGTTGGTCGAAAGAATTAGTAAGATTTATTTAAATTTTTTTAATTTCTCCGAATATTTTCGTCAATCAGTTGTTTTAATAACAGGTTTACTTAGAAATAGTCTTAATATTTATTGGATCATAAATTAAAAAATGTGCATCGAATCCATTTAACTTATGCATTTTTATATATAAATTATATTTTATGCCTGGATACTTACAGCGAAAAATGCCAAAAAAAATTGAAAAAATTCCTATAAAGGATTTAGTAAAATTTATTTTGAATTCCTTATTTTCCCCAAATATTTTGGTCAAATAACACTTTAAATAAAAAATATTTTTTTACTTTTAACGGGTTACAAAAATAAGAAATGTATGTCATGTCTATTTAACTTATGCATTTTTATTTTCGTTTAGATGTATACAGATATTTATTCAGATTTATCTTAAATTTTTAATTTTTCCCGAATATTTTCGTCCAGGAGTATTTTTCTCCTTATATTAAGCTATAAATTTAAAAAAATGTATGTTCGTAAATGTATGTAAGTCTATTTAAGTTATGCATTTCAATATTTAAAAAATTGCATTTTTATTGATATTTACGGTCAAAAATGTCGTATTTTTGATGAAAGTTACGTAAGAAAAAATTTATTTTAAACTTATATAATATTCTAATTTTCCTTAGAAATTCCGATCAAGAAATAAATTTAAGAGAACATTCACTTAAAAATAAATTTCACTCTTAATGCACTAGAATTAAAAAAAAAAAGTGTAGTGTCTTCATATGTTATGCATTTTTTATATTTAAAATTGTATTTGCTTGTATATTTAAACCATATTTATAAGTAAAAAAAGACTTACAAATAAAAATTTTGAAAAATTTAATTCAAATCTCTCATTTGTTCTATATATTCTCACCAAGGAGTTGTTCTACATACAGTGTTACTTAAAAATAGTTACTCCTTTTATTCAGCTATGAATTTAAAAAATGTATGACATATCCATTTAAGTTATGCATTTCAATATTTAAAAAATTTAATTTTCATTGATATTTACAGTCAAAAATGTCGTATTTTTAATGAAAGGTACTTAAAAAAAAATGCGTTTTAAACTTATTACAATAATCTCATTTTCCTTAGAAATTCTGATCAAGGACTTAATTTAAGAGAACACTCACTTAAAAATAAATTTCACTTTTAATTAAAAAAAAAGATGTGTAGTGTCTATTTATGTTATGCATCTTTTTTATTTAAAATTGTATTTGCTTGTACATTTAACCCAAATTTAAATAAAAAGACCTTACAACGAAGGATTTAGTAGAATTTAATTCAAATCTCTCATTTGTTCAATATATTTCCACCAAGGAATTGTTCTACATACAGTGTTACTCAAAAATAGTTTACTCTTTTATTGAGATTCAAATAAAAAATATATGTCGTCTCCATTTAACTTATGCATTTTTATATTTAAAATAGTATCTTATGCCTGGATATTTACAGCAAAAAATACCAAATTTTTAAAAAAATTGCCTTAGAATTAAGGATTTATTAAAAGTTCCTTATTTTCTTCTCCAAATCATTTCTTCAAGAACTTGTTCTAATTACAGTTTAATCCAAAAATATTTTTTCTGCTTTTAATGAGCTACAAAAATAAAAAAACCCATTTCGTGTCCATTTAAATTATGCAGATTTACATTTAGAGTTGTATTTTCCTGAATATTTACGGCAAAAGAAACCCAGTTTTTGAACAAATGCCTAACCACCAACAATTTAGTAAGATTTTTTTAAATTCTTTTTAAGAGTTGTTTAAATTACAGTTTAATTTAAAAAAATTTTTTTTTTACTTTTAATGGGCTACAAAAAATTAAAAAATTATATCGTATCCATTAATTTTTATATTTCAAATTGTATTTTCGTTTAGATTTATACGGATATTTTCATCCAGGAGTTGTTCTAATTTCAGTTTTATTCAATAATATTTTTCTTCTTATATTAAGCTATAAATTTAAAAAAATGTATACCATATCCATTTAAGTTATGCATTTCAATTTTTAAAAAATTGCATTTTCATTGATATTTGCGGTCACAAATGTCGTATTTTTAATGAAAGGTACTTAAGAAAAAATGCATTTTAAACTTATTACATTAATCTCATTTTCCTTAGAAATTCTGATCATGGACTTAATTTAAGAGAACATTCACTTAAAAATAAATTTCACTTTTAATGCACTGGAATTAAAAAAAAAAGATGTGTAGTGTCTATTTATGTTATGCATCTTTTTTATTTAAAATTATATTTGCTAGTACATTTAAACCAAATTTGAAGAAAAAGGCCTTACAACGAAGGATTTAGTACAATTTAATTCAAATCTATCATTTGTTCAATATATTCTCACCAAGGAGTTGTTCTATATTTAGTGTTACTCAAAAACAGTTCATTCCTTTTATTGAGCTACAAATAAAAAAATGTATGTCACCTCCGTTTAAGTTATGCATTTTTATATTTAAAATTCAATTTTCCTTTATATTTACAGCCAAAAAGGCATGATTCTAGAGAAGTGACGTATGACCAGGGTAAGTTTCAAAAGAAGAGATTTCTTAAAAGAAGAAATACTTCAAAAAAATCAAATTCTAGAAAGAATCGATTTCAAAATAATAAAAATTACATTTTCTGAGGCATCCAAGATCTGTATAATTAAGTGTTTTTGAGGAGCCATCAACAGTTTTCAATTTTTTGAAAAAAGGGGATATTCCAGGAACTCGAAATTCGAATATTAAAACAGGATACGACAATATAAACTTAACTCCTTTCAGGTTAAATGACTTCTTAAGGAACCTGTATCTATTGTCCAGTTACTACCAGATTTCGACTGGTCAAAACAAGGTATTTTTAGTAAGGAGGTCTTAACTAAAGGTATTTAAATGAGAAGAAAAAGTTAAGGATAAGTAAAAAAAAATTGACCCTTCGAGTACTTGGTATCCAGAAGGGAAGCTCTATGAAGAGATTATTCCAAAAAATTTTTAATGACTACTAATTATTGTTGTCCCTTTCTGAGGTGGGTCCGTTTTACAAAATTAAAAAAAAAACATTTTTTTTCAATTACATGCTTTTTTAGTTTTCATGGTCTACAACGTAAATTTAAATAAATTTGTGATGTAAAATGACTGCTATACTTTATTGAATGCTCCTGGCATTTAACACTAGAAAGCGACGTCCTTCCTTCAGTGTGACTACTTATGAATAAATAAAAATACAATTAGTAGGATTTATTTCAAACATCTCATTTTCCGTAAATATTCTAACCAAAGAGTTTCATTAATTACAGATCTACTTACAAATAATTTTCCAATTTTATTGCACTAAAACATAAGAAATTTATAGCGTATCCATTTAAGTTATGCATCTCTATATTAAAAAAAAACATTTTCCAAGCTATTCACACTTAAGAATGTCCAATTTTTGTTTTCATTTATCTAAAAATATACATCATACAGTTGTGCACTCTAACAAATGAAATTTCCTCAATGATTTTAATACCAAATAAGTGTAAATCTAAGGGATATATTAGGATTAACCCCTATTTATAATATAACTTGGGCAAACTTAATCAGCGAGCTTGTGTCCACCGAGACCAACGTCAAAATCTTGAGCTGCCAGGCCGCAAGACGTCTCGGAGGTTTGGATTTAATTAATACATTAAAGTTGTAAGCCCAGTTGTGTGATTGACTGTCGGATATAATCAGTAGCGTACATAGGAAACGAATTATTATTGTCAATTTCTACACTGACGATTTTTATGAGCCTGAAAGGAGAGTTCTATTGAGATGTAAAAGTTTGTTGCAAATTTTTATTTTTATACAACAATTGTTAAAGACTTTTTGAACTCATTAGTGGCATTATTTGAGTATAAAATAATAAACGTGCATCGTACTCATTTAAGTTATGCATTTTAATATTTTAAATAATTTATCCGGAGACATAGGAGAACCCAAAAAGTAGAAAAAGGTTCCAGGAGCGTACCTGCATGAAAACATTCTAGCAAATTGAAAACTACTATTTTCTTAGGAGCTCTATTAAAAAATTCAAGTTTTCAATTACTTTTAAATGAAGTTAGAACAACTGGAAAATTAAAGTGTGCGCCCCTGAAAGTTAAACCCAGACCTAAGTTAAGAAACTCTCGCAGTTAGTTTGTCCGAATGCAATCCGAACTTTGACTAAATTATTAGCTCGAGTCGGCAATTCCGGGTTGACCGGAGTTAATGGACACAGATACCTCGGTTAACCGGAAGCACAGATATATCAAACAGAAGCTGGTTTGATTCATAATTGGATTTTAGAGTTTCAGGGTTAGGTCGGCCCAATCTAAGTTCATTAAAGCCTAAGAGTATTTCGTTAATTATTGATAGACTTTGGGATGCGCCGCTTTTAAACTTTGTTCTGTGCTATAAAAGCAAACGGCTATAAATATATAAAATTTACTTATATAATAAATTGAATGCATGTGTATATATATATATTATATAGATATATAAACGTGATGGATCGAGTAAACAGCCAAGGGATTTGGTAAACCTCAACAGGATCCCGCACTCGCCCACCTGATTATCCGGAGATCCTGCAGGAATTTAAAGTTTCGCTTACACTGTTTTGTTGCCGAATATATTTCGACATTTTCAGTTTTAGTTTGGCGATACCGGGGAAGGTAAATACGTATGAAATAATATACTCGTAAATGTAAAATATCTGTAGAATAAATAGATATCATTTATATTTGTTTAGCTCCGACTAAATTAGGAGAAAACGTTTGAAACATTAGCAATAATGCTTTTTTCAGTAAAAAAATGATTTTTTTCGATATCAAATACCAGCGTCTTATTCTCAGCCTATATATCCGGTTTATTATGGGATATAAGCAGATTTAAGGGAATGCGAGCACTTTGAGTCATCTTTCAGACATTTGAAGGCATTACTTGTGTTAACTAAATTCTTTATATAACCCATTGTTTTTAATATGCTCTCTTTGTTTAATATTCTAATATTCAATTCCATGTATATAATCATATTACCTTCTGTAATTATGCTTTTTTTTGTATTGGTGGCTAATAAACGTATTATTATTATTATTATTATCTTATTGAGCTTTAGACTTTTTAGTTCTAGGCTGTCTAAAGTCCCTGCTATTCGGATGATCTAAGTGCCTGGGATAATCCTTTAAATACTCAAATGTTAGGGCTAATTTATTTGAGTAAAAAACTCAACTCTTAACTATCTAAAGTAATTTAAGTGTCTATCCCTGGCATTCGAATGATTCAAGTGCCTGGGATAATCTCTTAAAAGAAAATTTTTAACGATTTTTTCGAGTACCAAAATAGGCTCTACAAGTGCAAAATCAAAACCCATAAAAGAGCTACGATCTTTCAGATATTCTCACGTTAACTAAGGAAAAACCGTTGAAATTTTCACATATGTTAGTCAAACAAGAATATACTGCCAGGAAAAAGTGAGTATCTATCGATAATGTACTCCAGCCGTCACCTGTTCACATCAGTGCTGTAGAGCAAATATCTCAGATGCCCCTGATGAATATTCCCAATTTTAAAATAACACAAGACATGTTAGAACCAATATAGCCATGGTAAGCAATAACAAGTGTTTGTCTTGATAGATTTTTAATAAGAAAAGTTTTACCACGTATTAAGATAACTAGAGGTTCGTAGTTAAAATTAAAAAAAAATCTTAGGCAGGGTTGGGTTGTGTAGAAGTGTTTGAATTAATGTGTTACTTAAAAAATTTTAAAATTTGCTATTTTTGGCGAATTTTTTCATTTACCTAAAAATGTGCAAATCACAGAAACAATAAGTCATACGGCTTTTTAAATGATCTGAAATATTGAGGGTTAAGGAGTTTTTTGTTCTTATTGTGGTGTTAGTTTTTAACAAATAACCCTAAAGTTAATTTTTTTTTATTTTTACAGAAAAAAGTTTTTTTTTCGATTTTTTCTTGCGGTTGATTTACGCTATTTTTACAAAAATACCTCTCCTGGAATATTTCCGTTTATGGATTATTAACGGAGCTATAGGAGGTAAGCTTTTCTGGATGATCATATTTCACCACATAGAACCCAAAATACCGGGCATCGATGAAATTTAATGATTGGTGCATTAGATTTCCCATAATCGCCTTCTAAAACTTCAACAATTATAAAAGTATCCATAATTTATTCGATTTATGGATACGTACCAAAGGCATGAAAATATTTCACTAAAACAATCGGTTTTAAGTTCAGTTTTTTTTTCAATTGTTATGTACATGGGATATTATATAATAATAATATTTATGACAAACAATATTTAGAAAATGAAATGATATAGAAAATAAGAGTGGAAAAATCAAATTGTCATTTATATATCCCTATCAAAATATATGGTCTAAAAATTAGAAGAAAATGGAAATAAAATGATTTTTTTTGGGTATAATTAGACACATTATGTAAGAAAAGCACTGTTTTCAGGCGATACAAACACTATTTAAAAAATGACACGATGATATTAATAATAGGTGAAAAAATCGAATGCCCATTTATATATCCCTATCTGAGTCTAAGAATTAGAAGAGAATGATAATAAAATGATATTTTTGGGTATAATTAGATACATTACTAAAGAAAAGCACTACTTCCAGGCGATCCAAACACTATTTAGAAAATAAAACGATGATATATAAAATAGGTGAAAAAATCGAATTCTCATTCATATATCCTTATCTGAGTATAAGAATTAGAAGAGAATGATAATAAAATGATATTTTTTGGATATAATTGGATACATTAGTGGAGAAAAACACTATTTCCAGGTGATCCAAACACTATTTAGAAAATGAAACGATGATATAGAAAATAGGGAAAAAAAATCGAATTCTCATTAATATATCCCTATCTGAGTCTAAGAATTAGAAGAGAATGATAATAAAATGATATTTTTCGGGTATAATTAGATACATTATTAAAGAGAAGCACTACCTCCAGGCGATCCAAACCCGATTTAGAAAATGAAACGATGATATAGAAAATAGGTGAAAAAATCGAATTCTCATTTATATATCCCTATCTGAGTCTCAGAATTAGAAGAATGATGATAAAATGATGTTTTTCGAGTATAACTAGATACATTACTGAAGAAAAATACAATTTCCAGGCGATCAAAACACTACTTAGAAAATGAAACGATGATATAGAAAATAGGTGAAAAAATCGAATTCTCATTTATATATCCCTATCTGAGTCTAAGAATTAGAAAAAAATGATAATAAAATGATGTTTTTCGGGTATAACTAGCTATATTACTAAAGAAAAATACTATTTCTAGGAGATCCAAACACTATTTAGAAAATGAAACGATGATATAGAAAATAGGTGAAAAAATCGAATTCTCATTTATAAATCCCTATTTGAGTCTAAGAATTAGAAAAGAATGATGATAAAATGATATTTTTCGAATATAACTAGATACATTACTGAAGAAAAACACTATTTCCAAGCGATCCAAACACTATTTAGAAAATGAAACGATGATATAGAAAATAGGTAAAAAAATCGAATTCTCATTTATATATCCCTATCTGACTCTAAGAATTAGAAGAGAATGATGATAAAATGATGTTTTTCGGGTATAACTAGATACATTACTGAAGAAAAACACTATTTCCAGGCGATCCAAATACTACTTAGAAAATGAAACGATGATATATAAAATAGGTGAAAAAATCGAATTCTCATTTATATATCCCTATCTGAGTCTAAGAATTAGAAGGGAATGATGATAAAATAATGTTTTTCGGGTATAACTAGATACATTACTGAAGAAAAACACTATTTCCAAGCGATCCAAACACTATTTGGAAAATGAAACGATGATGAATTCTCATTTATATATAGATAGATTTCAATCAAAGGTACATCTCCATCTTTAACGATAAATAATTTTACTTTGGAAAAGTTTTCACCATAATTTTATTAAATTTATTTAAGTAATTGCTTTATCAACTTCTATATACCCTAAAGTTTTTTAAAAATTACCTATAAAGGATTATAAATTTAAAACAGATTTTTAGTAGGAAATTTTTTAATAATTTTTTCTTAATTGCCGTCTGAAATTGCTGAAATAGGAGTGCCTGTATCGATTTCCATACAGATTAATTTATTTTTTACCTTTATATTTATTATTAAAGGTTTTTTATGCTCATGATTATTATTGAGCAAATTTAGCTCCCTTACAAACATTATTTTCACAAGAAAGTTGACTCTCAAACTTATTATGTTTTACAAGTCGATTGTCGCATTTATTTCCGCATCTACAGACACTAGAGATATGTCGCTTTTTACCCCAAGAATTGCAGGTCGTGTCTGTAAAAAAATAGGAATGGCTGTTGTG
Organism: Anthonomus grandis grandis; assembly: GCF_022605725.1. Classification (NCBI taxonomy): domain Eukaryota; kingdom Metazoa; phylum Arthropoda; class Insecta; order Coleoptera; family Curculionidae; genus Anthonomus; species Anthonomus grandis. The sequence goes on from NC_065548.1 coordinate 5,297,164, forward strand.
GTTGGTTTTTTCTTTTTTTTTTGGCAGCATTTACTTCCTCCAGCTTCCACCTTTTTGGATGGCTTATTATTTCTTTTGTATGTGTTATTGATGTGACCTGACTTCGATACATACTGTAGATTTCCATCTGGTACTACGAGTCCAGAATTTATTTTCGCGGCTTCAATGATAATTGCGATTTCGTAGGCTGTTTTAAATATCTTAATCTAATTATAAGTTCAGTTTTCATCATTCTAGACAGTGGAAGTGAAATTTTCCAGGCAATTAATGACTACTTTTTTTACTATTTCAAGGTAGGTTTACTTATTAAATAGTTTTAATTAATTTCAGACAATTAACAGCCATTCTCTAACTATTGTCTGATAAGTTTAGGTAATACTTGGAAGACAAAGTAAATTCATAATAATTCCAGGCAGTTGAAATAAATTTTCTAATAATTCCAGACACTTGATCAGTTGAAGGCCTTCTTCACTTTTCTACTGACTATTATGCCATGGTTTTAATCGAAGTGATACTTCTTTATTGAGCATAGTAACAAGTAAACGACATTCGCATTTTTACTATACACTGCCTCTCTAAAGATTTGGGTGGCTTTTAATAAAACAAAAAAAACACAAGTTTCGTCTCGTGCCACCGTCGTCGGCTGTCTTATACCAATTTCCTTCATACCTTATTTTCTCTCGGTTTTATTTCACGTTGTGCCGACAATCGTCCGATGTAACACTCGCCGTGGGAATTGCACACACGTAAATGGTTATTGCTCGCAGTTCTGTTGTTGTATTTGTATTGACTTTGGGCGTAATGCCGCCACCACGTTATATTGCCAATAAACGGTCTTGCGGAATAACCCGTCTTTGCTGTTACGATGGCAGTTAAGGTGCTGCGAAATTGTCGTTTTCTTTTGCTCGTATTGGCTTGCTATCTTTTGAAACCGGTAGAATTCTGGTGAGGTGGAAATTTAAAAAAAAATACAATTTTAGGTCACCTCAAGCCTAAGAAAGAGAAAAGTTGTAAGTGGTAGAAAACCGAATAACTTCAATAATCCAAGAATCTTTAATATAGAAAAAAAATTCGGTAAAAACGTACCGGAAAAATCTGAAATCTCAAACTTCAAAGGCCGATATCTCGGATTCTATACGCAAAGTGGGGACCTGCCTCTATTTTAGTAGTGCCCCCACTAACTTTTATTATTATCACATTACTACGAGTTCCTATAAATTTTAGAACTTTACCAGATTTAGATTTTTACCATACATTGTCTATAAACCCCTATTTCTTTTTCTAGAAACCTCTAGTTATTCCACAAATAATTTTATTTGAGTGTATACATCCAAATCTTTTTAGAATTACAGAACTTATTGTTCCAGAACAGTTTAACTTAAATTTCATCAAACCCGGTATTTTTGTGTTCTATGTGATGAGGTATCCGAGGTATATTAGATCCGATGAAACAAATTTTTTTTTGATTATGAATTTTTATGCTTGGGTGCTCCAAAATTAAAAAAAAAACTCACGTTTGGAAGCCGATTATAGAAAAAGTAGCGCTGTAATCACCAAATTTCAAGGAGTTTTTTCATATCGTAAGACTTGTGATTCCCTTAAAACTATCCAGAGAAATCTATCTCTAATATTTCCAGAGATATCAAATTATCAAACATTTTTATAATTTTTAGCATAAAATACGATTTGCTATAAGCCCCTAGTTATTTTAATATTACTCCTAGTTATTTTTACTATTATCGGATTTCTACGAACCCCTATAAATTTTAGCATGATCCCATAGTTATTTTACCAGATTCTTATATCTGTGTTCGGTATCTGTATCTTTGTAATTTTTATCATCGATAGACGACAAACCCCTATTATTTTTCTAAGAACCTCTAGTTATTTCACAACATATTTTATTTGTTAATTGTATTATATGTTAAAGTTTAACGTAAATTTTATCAAAGCTCGGTGTTTCGGTATTCTATGTGGTGAGATACAAACAAATTTTTTTGGGTTAAGAATTTTTGTATTTGGGCTACTTAAAAATTTCAAAAATAACTCACCTTTAGAAGCCGACTATGGAAAAAGTAATGCTTCAATTCTCAAAATGCCAAGCACTATTTTATATACTAAATCTTGTGAATCCATTAAGACTATCTAGAGGAGCGTATCTCTTCTGGTTCCAGAGATATCAAAATATTTTTATAATATACAAAAAACTCCTTAATACTCAATATTTCAACAGGTTTTTTTATATGTTAAATCTTCTAAACCCAATACCATTATCTAAAAGGTTATATGACCTATTGTCTCTGTGGTTTGAATAGTTTTAGACCATTGAAAAAAAATCATATAATTCTTACACTTCTACTCTGACCCTTTGTATATCCGCGTAAGAAAATTTTTACTACGAACCTCTAGTTATTTTAATAGATACTCCTACTTTTATTGTTAAATAACGACGTACCTGCAATATTTTAATGATTTTTTATCGTTAGTTTTCACGAACGCCTAGTTATTTTATTTGATGATAGTCTTTGTTGTACATTCGTCTAATCTAGTGGTATACCTTTTTCATGTGATGTCTATCTAGGATATGTCCAATGTTATTTTAAATTATCGATAGATACTTACTTTTTCCTGGCAGTATATTCCTGTATGGCTAACATATGTAAAGTGAAACGTGATTCTTTTTTAATTCATGTTAAGAGAACTAGAATCACTGTTAATAGCAACAACCTGATACCAACTTTTAACAAACTCCTCAAATTTTTTATCAACATAAAATCTTCATTTACATAAATCCTATTAACGTCCTAACAAGATAAATCCCCTCATGTTTTGCTATGAGCCCCGAGGTATCTTCGTAGTACTCCTAGTTACTTTAACTATTATCACATTACTACGAACCCCTATAAATTTTAGAATGATCCCATAGTTATTTTACCAGATTTTTATATCTGGGTTTGTAATCTGTATCTTTGTAGCATTTATCATCCATAGACGATAAATCTGAATTTTTTTCTAGGAACCTCTAGCTATAATACAAAATATTTTATTTTAGTTATTTTGTCATATCACTTTTGTGTACATATAAACAGTTCTGAATTTTTTAAAGTTCAGCCTAAATTTCATCCGATCCAAATTCAAAGACCGATACCGGTATTTCGGTATTCGATGTGATGAAATACAGGTGTTACTATCTACGAAAAAAACTCACCCTTGGAAGCCGATTAGAGAATTCAAGGATTTTTTAAATTATGTGAATCCATTAACGCTGTCCAGGTGAACATATGTCTAATAGTTCTAAAGATACCAGAACATTTGCGTATATATATATAAATTAGAGCGTAGAAAAATACTTTACGTACTAATCCGAAAGAAAATTTTTTTTTAAAGAAAAATTTAATAAATTATAAATTATTGTGTCAAATAAACTTCAATCAACGTACTAGTGCGTAAAAAGTAATTTGTTTTCACCTTTATCCAGTTATTTCGCCCAAGAAAATTTTTAGTACGAACCTCTAGTTATTTTAATAGGCACTCCTACTTTTGTCGTTCAGTTCAGTAATGAGGTAACTGCAGCATTTTAATGCTTTTTTAAATGTTTTTATTGTTTAATGTTCACGAATTAATTTTACTATGAAGGTGTAGTTATTTTAATACATGCTCCTATTTATTTTTTTTATGATTTCTAAATTTATATTCACTCTGCGACGTATTTTTGTCGTCCAATTAATTCAAATCCGCTTATTTTAATACGAACGCCTAGTTATTTTATTTTATTATTAAAATCATGTAAATTCTACGATGATTTAATAGTTATTGTAATAACAAAAATGCTTTATTGTCAAAAAGTTTTACAATTTATAGACAAAGCCTAAGTTAAAATAAAATAATACAGAACATACAAAAATACACATCGAGAGAAAACAAACATACCCTACTTTACACAATTTAACAAAATTGTATGGGTCAAAATACAAAGAAAATAAATAAATAAAAAAGAATAATTTAAAATAAGGCTAAAAGGTAAACAAGTCAAGAGTATATAGCAACACAAGTGCGTGGAATAAGAATTTAAAAAAAAATTATTTTCATTTTCTGCTTAATTAAAAAATATGTGGGAAATGTTCATTTTAGTATGAATAAACAAGTCGGTTACTGCATTTGTATATTCATCTAATCTGGTGAACTTTTGATTAGAAATTTATTTTTTTAGTACTACTCCTGGTTATTTTTACTATTAACGGATTACTACAAACCCCTATAAATTTTAGAACGATCCCATAGTTATTTTAACAGATTCTGATATCTTTGTGATTTTTGTCATCCATAGACAATAAACTCCTATTTTCTTTTTCTATGAACCTCTAGTTATTCTACAAAATATTTTATTTTCATTATTTTGTCATGGCACTTCTATATACATATGAGCACCTATGTCTTGAAATTCTTAAAGTTTTGCTTAAATTAATTTAAAAGTTTGGTATTTTGATGTTGTATATGGTGAGGTACAACCGTTAGTACCAATGAAAAAAAATTTTTAACTAATAATTTGCATGTCTGAGGTACACAAAAATTTAAAAAAAAATCTGAACTTTAGAAGCCAATTATAGGAAAACTAATGCATTAATCTTCAAAATTCCTATGATTTTTTCATAAAATCAACCCTCTGCCTCGAAAAAGACCATATAGAAGATTGTACTTCTTATAGGGTCCAAGATATAATAATTTTGAGGCTTATGTAAGCTAGGATCTCTAATTTTCTATACAGAACTGCAATCTTTACCTTAAAAAACCCATATCCTAGCAAAAAACACCCATTTTCTGACCTCAAACAAAAGAATATATCCAGATATTTATCCTCCGGAATACAAATTTGCCCTGAGTCATCCCCAAGGGTTGAAAATCACTGGTGTATACCTCAGGGATTCCTCGGCAAACCCTTAGAATTATTTTTACCCTACACCATTTTTTTTTAATTATCAGGGAGTCAAGAAACGATCCGAAATCCGAGGGAGCAACACAATGTACATCATCGAGGGTTTTAGTGAATACTAATCAAAGTTTTATTTTTAACAATCAATTAAAATTTACCTTGATAATTGTATACGCTCAAGTGACCTCACCCAATATGACGTGTCAAACAATAACCGGCACTAAATGACATATTGCCCAGGGGTGTCGCCATGTATTCGAAATCCCACTAATTGTTCAGATTGTCCAATTTCCACTGGGACCATATTCCAGTGTTACCACCGTACAGAGAACATCATAGGTATTATTGAGGGTGAAAAACCGAAAGAAATCAATGTTCGGTTAAATAATAATAAACAAGTAAGGCAATACGCGGGTCCTTTTCCCGACATAAATTTGTTAAAAAAGATGCCGACGTTAAGTGCTCTAAGGGCCGATTACGTGTAAGGGCGTACGGGGGATCCCTTATTAGGTTCATCTTTCAATTAGGTAAAATGATTGAGAGCTCCAGAGTCTAGTTACCACTCGCATATATGGCTATATATTATATTAAATCGTGATCGATGGGTTTTATATGGTTGCTTTTTTTAAAGAAAAAAAATTTTTTTTTATGTTATAATTTGGGGAAATCTAAAGCATTTTGAAAATTTTATTAGCTTTTCCAGATTCTCTGCTATAAAATTTTGGGTCCAAATTTGCTTGGAAAAATTGAAAATTTTGATATTTTTATGGAATCATTTACAAAAACATTAATTATAAAAATTACATAAAAATATTGGAATTCTAATGATTACAAGTGTCCCTGTAATAGACTTTATCATTTGTCGCTTATATAGCAGTAAATATCTTGGGTTCTAATTTCTAGGACTTTGCAGCTATTGATTTTCGAAAAACCTGAATGGATTTTAATGCTTTTATAAAGAAAGTAATAAAATCCAGGCAATAGCAGTCAAAATATTAAAATTTATATTAAAGTGTGATATTATTAGAGTGCCCGTAAGAAACACATTATTTCTCTCTTCTGGAACAAGCAATACCTTCGGTTGTACTGGATAAAAAGAAGCAATGTTTGCCAGTTGTAATTTTTCAAATTCCTTGAAAGTATATTTAGTTTCTTCTTAAAAATTTCATTAAAATTTAAGGTCCAAAAAACTTGTCAAAAAAAATTATTTTCTTTTTAATTTGGAAGTTAATTGCGGAAAAACTAGTGCCTTAATTCTTAAGTTTTCATTAGTTTTTCCACACCCTCAACTGTCCAAATTCAATAAAAGCATCCAGAAGATCGAACCTCTTATAGATTTCGACATATTGAAGCAAATTTAGGATAACAAATGTCTAAAGGCACTTAAATGATGAAAAACCTCCAAATTTGAAAAACGATTGTGCAAAAAGCAATGCCTCATTTTTTTAAACTTTCATCGTTTTTTTCATACCCTCAGAGTACCTGTTATAAAAATTCTACTTAAATCATACCACTCATTCCTGAAAGCTTTTAAAATCAAACAAATAACACCCGCATTTTAAAAAATCTTTAAAAGACAACCTTAACTAAATATGACAAAGTATAACGTAAAAAACATAAAATTTCAACAAAAATACTCCCAAAACGGGAACGGAAAAAAAACCAAGCAACACAACTCCACATCCAGGAATGGTCCTCCTTGCGGTTGCCCTGTCCGATTCCTATGGGATAAGAAGCGGGAGGAGGTGTAGTTTCCAGACTCCTAAAAAGGCGGGTCCTGGCCACGGACCAACCCCGCATCCAGTCTCCAAGAGGCAAAGTAACATTTTATAAATGCATATATTTTGTAATTGTCTATTTATATTTAATTATTTGCCAGGTTCGGTTGCAGTAAATAGGAGTTTGAGTGGTCCGCGGTCCGGATTCGGCTTTCGATAAGTTTCCAGAGAATAGATTCGGTTTGTAGGGATAATGGAGCGTTGCCTTGGGAAAATATTTGGTTATGTTACAGATATTCGTCAATAAAATTATATTTTAATGGCATTAATTTGAACGATCTGGGAAGTTGTCGAGATTAATTAGGGGTCCATATATATGGCTTGAAGTCGCAAAGTTCTACTCAGAAAATGCTTTTTTGGTGAAAAATTACTATGTCTAATTTAGGAGGAAGATTGTGGAAAAACTGATTTATTTTAATCCTTAAAATTTCAACGGTTTTTTCGTAATATAAAGCTTCTGAATTTAGGGAGACTATTTAAAGGTTATATCACTTATTTAGAATTCTTTTTTATTGAAAACTTTTATTCAAATTTGTCGCCCGAAAGAAAGTCTTTACTACGAACCCCTAGCTATTTTTATAGATACTCCTACTTTTATTCGAACTTAATGATTTTTTATCCTTTAATTTTCACGAAAGCCTATTTATTATATTATGAAAATGTAGCTATTTAAACAAATACCCCTATTTATTTTTTTTGGTAATTCTTGAATTAACGGTTACTTTGCGACGTATTTTTAACGCCAAACTGTTACAAATATGAATCTTTGATACAAACCCCTAGTTATTTTATTATACCATCAAAATCATCCTATAAATTCTACAACGATTTAATAGTTCTAGTAGACACTTTTAATTTTTTATCGACATGGAACCTCTATTAACATTAATTATTTTAATTATTAATTTAAATATTAAGAACCCTTAGTTATTTTAGTAGTACTCCTAGTTATTTTCACTATTGTACACAATTATGTATTCCTATAAATTTTAAAACAATTTGTATCATCCAGAGATGATAAACCCCTATTTTTTTTTTCTAAGAACCACTAGTTATGTTACTACATATTTTATTTGTTTTAGGATAATCATATTGAAATGATTCTTTATCTTTTATTGTCAAAGCACTTCTATATACAAGGTGTTCGAAAAATCCGCGTGTGAATTTCAGGGGCAGATTTCTGATTCCTGAAATTTTGAGATACAGGGTGTTAAAAGAAATGTTTTCCTTCAATTTTTTTACACCCTGAAGTCAATTCTTAAAATTGTTTATTGTTTTCTAAAAAGCAGCACAAGATTTCTAGGGAATAAATTCTAGTCTAAAAATATTAAATATTAGTCAATGCATTTATATTTAAATGGCATAAATCTGTATGATATGGCGAGTTTTTCAGTTCAATTTAGATTATTATAGTGCCTGGAATTTCAGGATATTTTTCAACTTCAGGTATTTGAGATATACATTAAATATAAATATATTATACTAACCATACAAATATTATTAAAGAAATTTAGCTGAATCCACATTTTTTTTATGCTCCTGCTTTACCCACTCTGTCTCCTCTATCAATTTTATATAAAACAATTATCCTTATATATTAATTATTGCATTCGAAATATTTGAGTTTAACCGAGTTTCAAAAACTCCAATAGTGTCATAATTACCCTAAATAACAACACCCTTAATATCAGCAAAAGTGACCTTGCATTTAAAAAACTGTATACGTAGGTCTAGGTTTACCCACTCTGTCTCCTCTGTCAATTTTATATATATAAATTATCCTTGTATATCAATGATTGCATTCAAAATATTTGGGTTTAGTTACCAAGTTTCAGAAACTCCAATAATATCATAATTACCCTAAATAACAACACCCCTAAAATCAGCAAAAGCGACCATGCATTCAAAAAACTTTATACGTAGGTCTAGGTTTGGATTAAAATAAAAAAAATTAATTTGCACTTATTACACAAATAAAAAAATCATTTATTTAGAATAATAATAACTACATTTAAAAACTGGTATTAAAGAAGATTATAAAGACGTAAAGACGTATAAAAATTATAGACACAATATTACAAAAACACTGACGAAGACAAGAATAAAATAAATAGACACCACTAGATAACTTGTTAAACTCAATTAAGCCCTTGAGTAAGACGGGGTTAAGTTGAGAGATTGTTAAGCATTTGACTGATTCAACATCTATCTACGATTATTTCTTTCTTTCTTTGTACGATCTGTAAGATTTTCTTCTCTTAATATGTGACAAATATATACAGAAGGTTTTTATTTTAAAAATAAATAAGCACATTAATTAACATAGTTCTCTGTTTTATGGATAACATATTTAGGACATTTAAGATGGACGCAATAGAATTTTTTTGCAAACACGCAAAATTTAGATATGATTGTATTTAAATCTAATTTATTTATATAGAGTCATTCCAATAAAATGCAAAGATTACCGTTCATGTCTGCCTGTATCTTATGTAAATTTTTTCCTACTATAAACAACATAATGTCATCTACAAATAAATTTATTTTACATTTTTTTTGCATGTACCATATCCTTCATATAAAGAAAAAACAATAACGGATCTAAGACTGTTCCCTAAGAAACACAATATATAGACATTAAGAATTTATGACATACCGTTTTTATATTTTACTTGTTGAACCCTGTTAAACAAAAAGCAGTCTAAAACACTAATTCCTAACTGTTTCAACTTATTAATCAAAATATCCCTGCCTATAGTTTCAAAGGCTCTTTTGAAATCTAGGAATATCGCCACAACCATTTCACTACAATCAATTGCCCTGAGAAAATCATCACTCGAACTAACAATACCTGACTCACCTTGATTTATTTTCCTAGCAATTTAATAATAAACATCCAGGGACTCCTATATATTTAACGACAAACCTCTAGTTATTTTAATACGTATTTCTACTGTTATTATTGGGCGTGCTCGTAATACTCAATGATTTTTTAAATTATTGTTATTATTTTCATGAAACCCTATTTATTTTATTAGGAAGGTGTAGTTATTTTAGCATATACCCCGAATTCATAAAATATGTCTGCCATCCAACTATTACAAACCTCTAGTTATTTAATTTTAACATTAAAATCCTATAAATTCTATGACGATTCCTTTAATTTTTTTACTGGCATGGGCCAGCAAATATCCAGGAACCCCTACATATTTTACTACAAACCTCTAGTTATTTTAATAAATAGTCCAATTTACATACTTACTTGTCCTTTTTAAATAGTTTATACATAAAACCCAATTATTCTTATATCAAACTAACTCCCTTAACTGCTTTCCGATATTCAACGCGGAATTTCCAAAGAGAAGTTTGGGAAAAAGTTGTATTTTAAGTTGTTTGACTTAAATAAAAATTTATATATATGAATTACAAAAAACCATATCATGTATTTTTCTAGCAATTATTTTCGATAAGTTATACTTATTATTATTATATTACTTAATAAACAAAATATTGTAAAATAACAAGAAAAACCACCTACATTCGTAATTTTTTATATATTAATTGTTTCATTTTCATGAACGCCTATTTATTTTATTAGGAAGGTGTAGCTATTTTAGAATACGCTCCGATTTCTTAATTTTTTTAATAATTCCTCAATTTTAGTTCGAATCACAACGTATTTCTACTATTCAATTATTACAAATTTCTGGTTATTTAATTTGATCATTAAAATCTCGTATAATCAATTCATTCTTAGTGCTAAAATCAAAAGACTCCTTCTTTACATACAATTCTCGCAACTTTTTATAAATGTTTTATGTTGGAAACAGCTGATTCAAGAATGATGTCAGTACTAAAAGATATATGTATCACATCTAAGAGATCATCAACAATATATGCAACATCACATAGAAACTGTTTCGATATTCCACTCTCAACACCTCTTATAATTTTTTAAACTTTTAAGAATGGAAGGATTGGAAATTTCCAAATTAACTGGGTGTGGTATATTTTAGATAATACTAACAATATATTATTTAAATTTATATGCAATTTTTGCTTCTTGCTTTACTATTTCCACCTCAAAAATTATTTCGTCTGAGATCGTTTGAGTCTTTCCTAGTAAAAGACGTTTAAAGTTATTCTATAGTTCTTTTGGGTTATTTCTATATGCATCAAAGTGTATGAACAAGCAATAGAGTGAAAGAAAAAAATTATATATCATATAAACTCTAAGCAGTTAAAAATGTCTAACTACATTTCAAGCCGACAACTTTAGAAGAAAACAGACAGCACAAACTTACCCCCGGACCATATTTTTCAATTTATCAAAAACTTCGAAAAGGCATTCAAAAGCCGCACACATTTTATTTTCTTCGCTAACTTGCCAAACGAAATGATGGATTCGTCCCCGGGGACCTTGGTCACAACATTTCGATGACAAATGTTTACCCGAGATGTCGAAACTTTTGCTTTTTGGGACTTTGGGGGCGACTTTTTAGCGAGAAATTACCCACAATCGAATTTGACTACTGTTCGTGGAACTTTTGGCGACGTGACGTCCAGTCACATCCGAAGGAGAAATTTTATTTTTGTTTCGACCCTACGTCACTCCCAAGGGAATTAGTGACGTCTTTGACAAGTTTCTTAAAATGTTTCATATTTCGAAAATTAAGTAGCAAAACTTGTTTTAATAAAAAACGGGTCTAACCCCTTGATCTCCTCCTCCCAACCCATTGATCCCTCCCGGAAACTTTTAGGGACATAATCACGTCTACTTGGAAATTCACGTTTGTCCTCTCGGCTACTTGGCAATTCTTCGCGTCCCCCCGGTGTCCCTATTATGTGCCATCTCTCCCGCGGGACAGACACCGAAACGTATTCAAACTGCAATTAAAAATTAAAACTCAATTCTTTCCGGGAACCAGTCCGCCACTACCTTTTCCTTCTCTCGACTTCGCATTTGACTTTCTAATTGCGCAAGTAACTTAATCGCCCTTTCTAACTTTTCCAAGTTCTCTTTGGAAATTTCGCGTTGAATATTTGAAAGCAGTTAAGAAAGTTAGTTTGATATAGTAGTACAATGATTTTATATATAACACTACTTAAAAAGGATAAAGCAATAATGTAAATTGGACTATTTATTAGAATAACTAGAGGTTTGTAGTAAAATATGTAGAGGATCGTGGATATTTGTTGATTCCGTGTCATTAAAAAACTGAGGGATCGTCGTAAAATTTATAGGATTTTAATAATAAAATTAAATAATTAGAAGTTTGTAATTGGACGGCAGAAATATATCGTGAAATTAACATAAATTCAGGAATTAATAAAAGTCGGGGTTTATGTTAAAATAGGTACACCTTCCTAATAAAATAAATAGGCGATCATGAAAATGATACAAAACAAAAATTAAAAAAAACATTGAGTTGTACGAGTACGTTATCCCTAATAATAACCGTAGGAGTACCTATTAAAATAACTAGAGGTTTGTAGTTAAATATATAGGGGTTCGTGGATATTTGTTGGTCCATGCCAGTAAAAAATTTAAGGAATCGTCGTAGAATTTATAGGATTTTAATGATAAAATTAAATAACTAGAGATTTATAGTAATTGGACTGCAGAAAACTGTCGTTAAATAAACATAAATTCAGGAATTAATAAGAAAATTAATAAATCGGGTTATATGCTAAAATAACTGCACCTTCAAAATAAAATAAATAGGCGTTCATGAAAATGATAACAAAGGTTTTAAAAAAATTGAGTATTATGAGTACGTCATTCACTAATAATAACAGTAGAAGCACCTATTAAAATAACTAAACGTTTGTATCAAAATATAGAGTTTTAATTAATCAGACAACAAATATCCGTCGTAGAGTGAATATAAATTTAAGAATTACAAAAAATAGGGGTAGATCTTAAAATAACTATACTTTCATAATAAAGTTAATAGGCGTTCGTGAAAATGGAATGATTAGTATATAAAAAAAATTAATAAAATCCCGCAGTTACGCCATTCCCTAGCAATAAATGTAGGAGTACTTATTAAAATAACTAGAGGTTTGTAGTAAAATATATAGGAGTTTGTGAACATTTGTTGATAAATAATTAGGAGAACACGTAAATTACGGGGTGATTGATGGAAAACAATTCCTCATTGAAAATATATAAACAAATCTTTATCAATATTCGTACCTTTTAAAATACAGGAAACTAAGCCAAAAAAAAAATTCGAATGCCATGTCGGTGGTTTTTCTTGATATTTTACAGTGTTATATTTATTAAGTACTAAAATGTCAAATTATGCCTAATATTAAGTACAACTTATTGAAACTAATTGTTGAAAGAATACACGAAATATATTTTTTTTGCAATTCTTCTACATTTATATGTTTTAATATGTTATAGTCAAACAACTCAAAATACAACTTTTTCCCAAACTTCCCTGAAAATTCCGGGTTGAATATTGGAAAGCTGTTAAGAAAGTTAGTTTGACATAGTAATAATTGGGTTTTATGTATAAACTATTTAAAAGGGATAAGTATATAAATTGGACTATTTATTAGAATAACTAGAGGTTTGTAGTAAAATATGTAGGGGTTCCTGGATATTTGTTTGTTTGGTCCATGCCAGTAAAAAAATATAAAGGAATCGTCATAGAATTTATAGGATTTTAATGATAAAATTAAATAACTAGAAGTTTATAATAATTAGACTGCAGAAATATGTCGTGAAATGTGAACATAAATTCGGAAAATAATAAAAGTCGAGGTTTATGCTAAAATAACTATACCTTCCTAATAAACTAAATGGGCATTCGTGAAAATGATAATAATAATAACAAATAATAACAGTAGAAGTACTTATTAAAAGAACTAGAGGTTTGTAGTAAATATATAGGGGTACGTGGATATTTGTTGGTCAATGTCAGTAAAAAAATTTAAGGAATCATCGTAGAATTTATAGGATCTTAATGATAAAATTAAATAACTAGAGGTTTATAGTAATTGGACTGCAGAAAACTGCCGTTAAATAAACATAAATGTGTAGTAACATAATAAGTACACAATAATGCACATAAAAAGTACATATTAAATAGAGATTATCTACCAAAATAATTACAAGATCCTAAATACAGGGTGTTTGCTAAAAAATTATTCTTCAGAAGAACTATGTACACAAGTTTCTAGAAAAATTGGTCTTAAAATGCATGTAGTTTTCATGCATACAAAATTTTCAATGCCTTTTAGACGCTTCTCTTGATATTTTTTAGTGTCATTTTTAGTAATAGGATGCTAATTTATGGGTATAATTATAAATTATAAGGTACATTGACGTCTTAGAAGACAATATGTTTTTTTTTTCAATTTTATATTTTTAGTCAAAGAACTTAAAATGTCAACGACTGAGCATTAGTATCAAAATATATTTCAATTAATTGGACGACAAAAATTCAACGTAAAGTGAATATAAATTTAAGAAAAAAAAATAGTGGTAGTTAAAATAACTACACCTTCATAATAAAGTAAATAGGCGTTTGTGAAAATGGAGCGATTGGTATATAAAAAAAAAATCAATAAGATCCCGCAGTTACGTTATTCCGTAGTAATAAAAATAGAAGCACCTATTAAAATAACTAGAGGTTTGTAGAAAAATATATAGGGGTTCGTGGACATGTGTTAATACATAGTTAAGAGAACACGTAAATGGGAATATCTGTCCAAATTAATGCAAGATTCTAGTAAAATACAGAGTAATTGATAGATTGACAGCCATTCATCTTTAAAATAATATAAAGAAGTTTTTATAAACATTGGTCCTAAAATTCATAGCTTTTAAAATATAGGAAGTGAAACCTAAATAAAAATATTTTCGAATGCTCTATAGATGATTTTCTAGACTTTTAACAATGTTATTTAATGTAATATTAATGCTATTTGATGCTGATTTCTAGAAAAAAAATTAATACTAAGAAATTGCGAATAATACTAAAAAATTAGATTCTGGGTGATTAACATTTCTTTTTCAGACCCTTAATTTTAAAATATTTAATCAAGCCCTTGAATTTTGACGTTTATTTCTTGAACACCCTGTATATATAAGTGCTATGACAATAAAAGACAAAAAATTATAATAATGATTAATAATAATAATGCGATTAAAATAAAATAATAAAAAAAGTAACTGGAGGTTCGTAGAAAAGAAATAGGAGTTTATTTTATATTAATTTATTATATATTAGTATGCACACAAAAATTTCAATATACTGTAATAGATGCCCTATGCAAAATAAAAATACATTTTTATTTTTTTGTAACAAGATTTTTTTTAAATTATTCATTAACAATAGAAGAAATTTCCATCACGTGTTTAAATGCAGGCCACAATCCAGATACTTAAACTATTATTCAGCGACAACTTTCAGATTTTCTTAATTTTCAAAATACTCAATTTGAAAAAGCCGTTTTCTCCACAACCGATGACAATAAATAAATAAAATACTCGAGCAATAATAAATTAATATTTAATAAATTAAAATAATAATACCCATTGATATTGAAAAATATCATGATTTAAAGTAACTTTGTACTGATTTAGTTAGTTATAAGATCCAAATATCATGCAAAATATTTAACATTAAAATGTTCCAAATTAGTACTCGATGAACTTAATGAGACTGGTATTGATGATGGTTAAAAACTAGTATAGTTACTTAGTGTGAATTATAAAAAAAATTTGTTAGAAGAAAAAGAATGCCGTTGTTATATTTTGAGATTTTTTTTATTTTATACTTAGGAATATTTAAAGTTTTTTGAAAATTTTTGTTTGTTATTTTAATATTTTTATTTCTCCAGCTTTTTTTTATATTATTATACATGCTTTTTTATAAATATATGTAAAATTGGTTACCTAATTGCCCTACAATTTTTATCATTGAAGCGAATCAATCTGTTGGTTAGAAATTTGAAGTTATCAAGAGTTTAATAGAACTGTGGAAAAAAGTACTCCAAGAGGGGTCTGTGGCTTATCTCTACCTCAAAAAATCGGTATTGTTCAATAAAATAATAATAGAAAACCGTATTTTCAAATTATTCAGCGCATAATGCGATTTCTCAGTGAATACATCCTTTAAAAAGACAAAAAAGAACCCTTCACCCTTCATGATAAATATACTCGAGAGAACCAGAAGAATAGGTAAAACACCGCAATAAATCCTTTAAATTTGCCCGCGGCCTTCCAAAGAAGCTGTCCGTAGTGAAGAGCCATAAGTTAAGGGTAAAAGTCAGCTGGCAGAAACAAAGAATACGAAATTTTCGAGTTTGGGACCCTCTAGGGGAGGCCGGGGGGGTGCTCCTGGGGGACTTTTCTCAACCACCCACTTGATCGATGGTCGCTTCATGTTTTATGGTTAAAATAACCGAGCAGGCATTTGTATAAAAAGCCTAAACTATTTTTGTAGGTGCAATAATTCATAGAGTCAACAACAAGTCATTGATCAAGCAACCAAAACTAGTGTTTGACATTCCTCTCGTATGATTTACTCGCCCCCAGTCAGATGGCACCTAAAATTAAAAACGAACGATCTCGATTGCACAAAAATAAAAGGGTAAACTGTTCGATAAATCACCTGTCAAAGTGGCATATAGCGTTTGGGGATTAATTGCAGTCGGAGCAAGGTGTCCATATGGCATACGCAGTCACGCCTGGATGCAGACCCATTGATGGGGTGGTGGATTCTTTTGTGAGGGTTGTTTGTTGATGCGACACGGTGCGGTTGCTCTTCAAGAAGGTTTTTTGGATAAGGGATGAGATTTATGAATGTAGAGGAGTTTAATGAGGTGTGAGGATTACGAAGTTGCTCAAAAGTTCGATTATACAGTGTTTCTTGATTGAAAATTTCCTTTTTTATTTAAATAATAGTCTCCTATTTACTTTAAGATTAACAAGCCGATTTTTTTTAATAAAACATTAAAAATATCTTTTGAACTTACTCAACATTGTAATTTTTTATGTCTTTCTTATGTCGATATATTGAATTTTCAAATCAGGTTAGGAATCGATATATGCCATTTCAGATTTATTTAAGTTAGCCGACATTTTCTCAAATATATCAACTTTCTAAGGATACTACTTAAATACAAAATTTTGGTTTTTTAAATGAAACTATTAAAATTAGTTATGTTTGAATATTAGCGATCACACTGGTCCAAATAATTAAGTAATTTTTTATATTTCTAAATAAATCTTACCAATTAATTTTTTCCCCAAATCTTGGTATATTTTTTTTAAGGGACTTATATTTGATACCTAAAAAAACCCTCGAATGCAAATGTTTTTATTAAAATTCTCCAAAAAAATCGTGTGTTTAAGGTTAGTTTTACCCACCGTATAGAAATAATTTATCAAAAAAAAAAAAAAACGAAATTTATTAAAGGAAATTTGGGATTAAGATTTATTTTTTTTAAATCCAAATTTTTGCATTAACCTTTTTAAAAATTGGTTTCTATTTTATAGATTTACTTAATTTAAAGACAAAATGGCCCAAAAATTTTTTAGATTGGTCTTAAGGGAATTTTAAATTTGTTGATTTTTGTCTGAAAAGAACTAATAATTAAAGTTTATTTTACATATTATTTTATATTAAATTTTTGCACTTAAATTAAATGAAAAATTTTTAGAGGAAAATATTTTTTTTATATAAATCAGTTCCTATAAGAGATTTTTTTAAAATTTTCTCCTACTTTATTTAAATTTTCTTCCTTACTATTTTTTTTAATCAGAAAGTCGATTCTACAAACACATTCTTGATTATAGGTTCAAGGGAATTATAGAAAATGTTTACAAATTTCCAAAACAAGGATCATTTTACAAACATGTTAGATAAATAACTATTTGTGTGATTTTTTTTTTGAAAAATTAATAGTTTAATTTGGTATGTAAAAAAAGCACTGAATACAATTATTTATTATAATATAAATCGCATTGTTATTTTGAGTAAATGGTCATTCAATATTTTCTTCCGCTGTATTGGATTAGGTTTTTGAAAAAAATGGTTTTACTCCTAACTATAGAAATACGTTTTTCTTTGTCGCTTATTTTATTGTTTTAGTTTTAAATAAATTTTAAATTAAACACTGTATTTTAAACCTCATGAGGCATACAGTTTGTTTTTTAATAATAACTTAAATAGATGTAAATAGAAAATAAAATTTAGATAATTGATTCTTGATCGAATTAAATTTTTTTTTTACTAATAAAATAAAAAGATAAATTAAAAAAAAATTAAAACATCTTTAACATTGCTTTATATTCCTAAATTAAATGCCAAAAAAATATTAATTATAAGAAAATTGAGTTTTCTCAAAGGTTTTTTAGATTTTCTCTCTTCTTCTGAAGAAATTCACTTTACTTTAAAAAAATTTCCTTATTTAATTATTTACTGTAAAAAAAATTACAAAAGCGGTTTTTACGGAAAATTTTAGAAAAAATTTATTATATCGATCGATTTATACAACTCTTGATTTATTTAACGCTATTTCTTTGACAGTTGCATATCTAACTGAAAAAAAGGAATAAAACTATTGAAAATTAGTAATCTTTTTAAGAAATGTCAGTTTTTCCTTAAAAGATTTAGATTTTTCACATAACTGCTCTCCTGTGCTTCTCAATGAAAAAAAACTTAAAAACGTTTTAATACTTTATTCTTTATTAAAGGCATACAAGGTGTTTTGGTCAAAGACACCCTTAAACCAAAATTTCTTATTACTAAAAAATCTTCAGATAACTATATATTTTTCTCATAATGACATTAACACAGGGTGTCTTGTTAAAATCTCCCTTGGTCATATATTTTTTAAATCCAAAGACAGATCTTAGAGCTAAGCCATTTAAGATAACTATAAATTCATTCAACAAAGCTTCTTCTTACGAAATTAATTTAAAAATGTATTAACGGTTTTCCTTTAAAGTTGTTAGCCTTATCAATGCGTTTCTTTAATATATTTATTATTTCACTACTTTATTTAGTTTTTTGTTTTCTTTTTTAGCTGCTTTTGTATATATTAATAAAAGTACATGAGAACGCCAGTTTTCCTTAAAGTTTTTTTAATTTTTCAATGTGTTTTTTTATTCAACCTCTGTCTTCTACTACTAACTAAAAAAACTCCATTAACATTACACTTAATTTTTTCCTATAAAGAGGACATAGAGTGCTTAGTTCAAGATGCTCTAAAGCCTAATTTTTTATGAATAGAAAATTAACCCTAATAAAGATTTAATATTTTCCTCTAAAGGGTTTTTTTTTATTTCTTGTTTTAGTAACAAATATTTGCATTGGTAATAAATGTGAAATTTTTAGAGGAAAACTATTTTTTTTAAATAAATAAGTTTCTATGCATGATAATTTTTTTTTTGATTTTCTTCCACTGTATTTTAAGTTTCATGAGGCATATAGTTTGTTTTTTAATCATATCTTAAATAGATATGAATAGAAAATAAAATATAGGTAATCGATTTTTGATCGAATTAAAATTTAAATTTTTCTTTAATAATAAAACAAAATGATGAATTAAAAAAAAAATTAAAACAGAAAACTAAAACATCTTCAACATTGTTTTATATTCCTAAATTAAATGCCAAAAAATTATTAATTATAAGAAAATTGAGTTTTCTCAAAGGTTTTTTAGATTTTCTTTCATTATGTGACAAATTTAATGTTAGCAAAAGTTGCATACTATCTAAAGGAATCCGCTTTACTTTAAAAAAAATCATTATTTTATAATTTACTGTAAAAAAAAATTACAAAAGCGGTTTTTACGGAAAATTTTAGAAAAAATTTATTATATCCATCGATTTATATAACTCTTGATTTATTTAACGCTATTTCTTTGACAGTTGCATATCTAACTGAAAAAAAGGAAGAAAACTATTGAAAATTAGTAAACTTATTAAAAAATGTCAGTTTTTCCTTAAAATATTTAGAATTTTCGTTTAGATTTTGCACATAACTGCTCTCCTGTACTTCTCAATGAAAAAAAACTCGAAAACGTTTCAATACTTTATTCTTTATTAAAGACATACAAGGTGTTTGGGCCAGAGATACCCTTAAATTAAAATTTCTTACAAATAAAAAAAAATACCTGAATAACTATCCGGTATTTTTCTCATAATGACATTAATACAGGGTGTCTTGTTAAAATCTTTCTTGGACATATATTTTTAAATCCATCCAAGGTAACTAATTCTTTCAACAAAGCTTCTTTTTATGAAATTTATTTAAAAATTTATTAACGGTTTTCCTTTAAAGTTATTAGCCTTATTGATGCGTTTCTTTAATATATTTATTATTTCATTACTTTATTTAGTTTTTTCTTTTCTTTTTTAGCTGCTTTTGTATATAATAATAAAAGTACATGAAATTGCCAGTTTTCCTTAAAAATTTTCAATTTTTCAATGTGCTTTTTTAATATAACCCCTGTCTTCTACTACTTACAAAATAAACTCTAATAACAATATATATATATTTTTTTCTATAAAAAGAGCACAAAGTACTT
The DNA here is from genome assembly GCF_022605725.1 of Anthonomus grandis grandis. Taxonomy (NCBI): domain Eukaryota; kingdom Metazoa; phylum Arthropoda; class Insecta; order Coleoptera; family Curculionidae; genus Anthonomus; species Anthonomus grandis. The sequence goes on from NC_065548.1 coordinate 5,317,429, forward strand.
AGTCAAAGATGCTCTTAGGCCTAATTTTTTTATAAACAGAAAATTACCTTATGAATAATGATTTAATTTTCCTATAAAGGGTGTCCAGTCAAAGAGTTCCTTAAACGTAAATTTTTCAATTAAAGGGCAGATCTTAGATCTAAGCTATCCAAGATTATCAAATAAAAAATGAAAAATATTTTAACAAAATTGATTCTGGTTTTATTCAGGCCCCGTTTGCAACTTATTAGTTTCCACTTAAAATATATATGAATTTAATAAAAGATTTTCGGGATTTGCTCCCATCATATACGTAATTCGATTTTGCAAAAAAGGCATGTTTCTTAACGGGTTTGCTCCACTTTATCTAAAAATTTTTGGCTAATTTTATTAAGTGATATTTATTTATTATATTTTTGAAATAAAAATTACAAAGTTTTAAAAGATTTACTAAAAACTATTTTTTTTTGATTAATTAGAAACATATATTTAGTTAATATAAATAAAAATAATTTAGAAAAATGGTTTTTTCAACTTTAAGGGATTTTTGGATTTGAAACTTTTTGTTAAATTTTTGCACTTAAACTAAATGTAAAATATTAAGAGGAAATAATTTTTTTATATAAATAAATAAATAGAAGAGATTTTTCCTAATTTTCTTCCACCGTGTTTAATTTCTCATGATTCCTATAGGTTTTTTTTAATCATAGTTTAAATTTGCCTATTTATCTTAATATTGACAAAAGCATTCAAAAACTTGATTCTATAAACATGTTAATGGCAACTAAAATTCTATTTTATATATTGATAATAAAAAAATATATATAAAGTATGAAAAATATAAAAAATTGCATTATATTCCCAAACTAAATACCAAAAGTTGTCCAGGTAATAATAATAATAATATTAAGTCTTTTATTTGCCACTATTTACATGATACTATTTAACATCTTAAACTATATCTATTTACAAAAATGGCAAAAAGAAGGTTAAAAAACAATTTTAAAAAGATACAGGTTCAACCCTCTATGTAAAGTAAATTACAAAACTCAAAAAGAAAAAAAACATACATATACATATTTACAAAATAATGCCATATTATCTATATTACTCATAACACAATCCTATACTATTCCACACACACGCCATACACATATATGTATATTGACATTACTAGTGTAATAACAACTACTATAGCAACACAATAACGCTCAGTGCCAAATGAATGCAATAAAAATTTAACAGGGAAGCATTCTATTCTTGTAAAAATGTATTAAAAATAAAGTGCGAATTTCTTAAAGGGTTTCCAGTTTTTCTTCCATATTATGGAAAATTTGTTTTATGTAAAAAATGCTAAATAAATCGCAAAACCTGAGGAGCTTCACTTTAATTAAAGGTTTTTTGGTTATTTCATAATTGGTGTACAAAAATACAAAAACTTTTTCCCCCGAGTATATATGTTTTTAAATTACTGAGTTTGTACAAAAAATGATGCAAAAAATTTATTATAATTATTGATTTATATGATTTTTTATTTATTTAATGCTATTTTCCTGCCAGTATTGACACAAAAATAAAAAAAAACTAATGAGTATTTGTTCGTTTTAAAAAAAATATATATTTTTTTAGGTCTGTTAAAAATGAAATTAAATTAAAAATTTTTTAACAAAATTGGCACCATTTTTGAATTTATTAATTTACGGTTAAAACAAATGTGAATTTTATTGACATGTTTTCTATACTTTTTCCCGTTACATGTAAAAATTTGATTTTTGCAAAAAAAAATTACAAAAGCTCAAATCTAAGTAATTATTCCATTTTTATCCTTCAAAATTACTGGATTTATACGTAAAATTATTGGAAAGATAAAATCATAATTATCAATTTATATTATTTTTTATTGCGTTAATGCTATTGTTTTGTAAATAGAAGAATTCATTGATATATTTGAACATCTTCCAACAAAACTGGAATTTCTCGCAATACTTCCGGTTAATCAATTTTTTAAGAAAGTAAAATTCATAAGGAATTATATTATACAAATCTCTATATATTGCCAGTATGTAAAATTGCTTTAGTAGTCATATCAAGACATTTTAAAAATATGGTTCTCATATTTACCACCAATTTTATCTCGATACAATATTTAATGTCATGAATATCCTTAAAAAATCCACAACAATTTCAGACACGTTCTAAAAGCATAGAGCATGTTTTTATGCCCTTTTTTGCACTCATAATAAACACTTTGACCACACATGGCCCCATTTTCAAGCCCCATCCTTTATCTATAAAAAAAAACTAGAGCATACGTTCAAAACCTAGTATCCAAACAGTATCGAGACCATTTTGCAGCACCGGTTATTGATACTATAGGCAATCTGGCCACATTTTTACCACTCGCCCACCCTCCTCCGGCCCTTTATAAACATCTGTGACGGGATTTTTTAAGAGATGGCCCAATAAGTTATCGTGACAATGGGCCTAATCAATGCTTGTCTCGCAGATTTCTCTTGGGGTGCACCGAATTTCGCCCTAGTACAACTAACACAGGCCGAAATCTGGGACTTCTAATGTGACGTTTAAATGTGGAAAAAATTCAGGACTTGATACTTGTTTGGCTTGTCTCAAAAATTGTAAAGATTTATTGGAATTGTAAGGTTTAGAGGGAAGAGAGAAAAGGGATTAAGAGTATTGGATTCTGGCCTGGATGTGGATATAAAACGTGTACTTCAGCAGGCACTCTGGCAGGCACTTAGTTACGTCGGTTTGGACAAGCGACGTCCTCGGTGTGAATAATTAGAACGATAATGGTCGAATAAAAAGAGCTCAGCAAACAGAACAGATGATGGAAAAAGGCTTTTTAATGAAATAAGTGCCTTAGGAGGAGTATTTAAACATCATATTAAAGGCAAAAAAGGAGATTTTTACTCTTTATTCCTTAAAAAAAAATTAAAACACTGGTTATTTCTCTCTCTCCTAACCAACTCGTTAATCTATAGCGACTAAACGGCAAACGGGCGAGTGTCCTGTCGGAAAACAAGTGTCCTAAATCACCCTGACGAGCGTCATACAAAACGACACAATCGTCGAAAATAACGCAACCTGTTAAAAACAGTTAGGACATTTATGAATGGACCTGCCCTATAGTCGGTTTCGTCATTAAATTTGCGACTAAAAAGGGCGTACGTTATTAGAGAGCGGTTGCGTCAATGTGACGATATTATTTCACTGTACACTGTACTAGTAAACAATAATGCGTAACAGTAGAAAAAGTGAATCTTAATAGGATAACACGTCAAAGTAAATTGATTTTGGAGAGAATATTAGTCGTAGATTTAAGTTATTTGGATTGAATTGGATAAATCAGTCATTTTTAGATTAGTCTCTAATATTTTCTTGGGCATAACCACCTTTTTCAGTCAAGGTCTTCACATGCTAAAATCAACCATTTCTTAAAGAAGTTTGATGGTAAAAGAAGGATTATTTATTATTTTGTTATTTCTATAGAGACTATTCTCTGAAAAGTTTTCAGAGATTTTTTATCAAGTAGATATATTTTTATAATTCTTATGTCGTGTTTTTTTTATTGAGAAATTACTAACTATAAACTTAATACAATAATACAAATTTTAAAAAATCAACCTATTATTAATTCAAATTTCCCGCTTAAACTGGCTGTCTTAGATTTAAACCTAAATTCCTTTATTACATATTTATATTTTGGGACATCAAGTTTGACAGTTTAAAGCTAATGAGTGAGACTAAGATGGACAAAACTACGAAAATTGAGAGTTTACACGTCAAAACTAGCTTTACGTAGAGGACTATTTATGGTACAAAAATTTTAAATCTATATGTCTAAATAGTCCGAAGACCTTTGTTTTATAGGGATCATCTTCCTGAAAAATTCAAGCTACTTGATGTTTTTTTTTTGTGAAAATACTTACTGCTCCTTACATTATTATTTATTTTTTTAATAAGTTTATCAATGAGTGCGATAGAGGTGGAAATATTTTATAGTCATACATCTATTTCTCTAGATCATAGGTCCTTTTTTCCAAAAAATTGATTTAATAACGATTATACAAAATTTCAAAGAAGAAAACAATTTAAAGCAAAAATTCATTCAAGAATCAAAGGAGCAACAATGATTTTAAAAGCCATTCAACAGCTTTCAATAACTCGACATACACACCTGCAAAATCACCATTTCCACTTACACCAAAATAAAGTTATCGTTTAACGGACTTGAACGCTCTCTATTTAAAAAAAAAACTACATAGGGGCTGCTAATGAGGGCGCATTCACATGCAAAAGCGTGCCCAATGCGTTTAGCGTTATAGTTAAAGCAGATGACTCCTGGTCTTTGCTCGTTAACGCTATAATGGACTCCATAAAATGCTTTCTGTTAGTTTCGTATAAAAATCAAAAATGCTAAGGTTAATCAAATTTCCAGGGGGTAAAAGTAACGATCCCGCAGGCAGAGGGCCCAATAAACAGTAAACTTTGTAAAGACAAATTCATGATCTTACGACCCCTTAAGCTATAAAAAGTAAATCCGGTAATACGTATACACCCTTCGCGTTAATAAAATTCACCCCCGTTGTCTTGAGGAGAACGCCCCCCCCCAGTAAGGTTTATGGTGTGTTGCATAGTTTGGTTTATAACGTTTGATATTTTTGAGAGATTTTTTTTTGGGGAAAATTTAAAGGTTTTTTAGGAAAATTTGTTTTTTTATAATTGCCTGAAATTAAGTAAATAAGCTTAAAAAATCATTTTTTGGGTCTGATGAATATTAAAATTTGGTAATTTTCTTGATTTATACCACATTTTTTGTTTGCTATGGTAATTTATATTTATTATATTTAAAGTGGCAACTTCTGTGCTTCCTTGACATTAAAATCCATATTGCTTCTTATAAAACAATCCGTTGGTATCAAGGAGATTTACTTATCCTTCTTTTAAACATTTTTCGAATATTTCACCAAAATTATTTATCACTGATATGGGCCTGTATTTATTTGATATCTTGCTTATTTTCAGGCTTAAAAACCGGTGTTACGATTGATGTTTTTTAATAAGATGGAATATTGAAATGGGTAAACGATAAATAATTATGTGTGTTAGAGACTTAAGGATGCGAATTTGTATATTTTTGATAAGAACAGATGATGATGAATCCTGACCTAGATGAGGACATGGTTCTTAATGTATCAATATGTGTATTAATTTTATTTTAATTTAGTGTGTTAAAAATATAGAGTTGTTGTTATGTATTTTATAAGAAAATTGTTAAAAACTTCAGATAGGTTTTTTTATAAATTGACCTTTATAAGGTTTCACATTTTCTTTAAGATAATTTTTACAAGTAGATATTTAAAATATTTGATCTGAGCCTTTTGTATGATTTTATTTATTGAATTTTTATATTTTTTAAAAATATCCAGATTTTCTAGTGAAAGAATCATTTAGCATTTCTAATTGATACAATGATGCCCTAGGATTCTGATTTTCTTATTATACATCACTTAGGCTTATATGTGATAGAAAATTGTATAGGCTTCATCAATGTTAGTTCTTTTTTTCTGTACATTTTCAATGACTATTCCTAATGGATACGCCTATTAAATGATGTTTAGTCAAAGAACATCTTAAGATAAATGTCTTGATATTTTCTTAATTTAATTACGTACTTTATTTGAATATATTGTCTATACAAATAAAAAAGTTAGCATACTCTCTAGTTGGTGAACTAATACAACTTACGAGCTCATATTAAGTAGTCCATGTATTAAATATCAATATTTAAATCTCCTGCTGTATCATTTAATTTTAGTTCCAAGAGAATTTTTTTGAGGTCACTAGTGATCGTTAATTTCCGATTACACCAAATCAACAATAAATTCTTTAGCTATTTCAATTGTTCATCTCAATATATTAATTTCTGTATAGTTAATTATTTTGCAATCTGTGTTTAAATATTTATGAGGAAATATGACCACTCTATCTTTCGTAAATTTTGAGCCAGTATAAAAGGTATCAAAATAAGGAATTGTAAATCTTGATAAATTTTAGGTTAATTCAATGTGGGTATATTAAAAGTTCATTAAATGCAAAGGATATTAAATATTCGATTGTTTGTAAATAGATTACTTAATTTACTATAATTATTAAATATTTCTATCTTGAAACTATCACTTCTCCCTATTAAATTCTATGAAGTAAGACTATGTTGACCTTAACTTAATTTGCAGATTTAAACTTAATCAAAACTAAAACGTAAAATCGTAGCTACTAAATAAATAATGTTAAATCAGCAAATCATAGAAACTCAATATCTATAAATAATTAAATACAAAAATTTAATTTACGGAGGTCTATAACTAAAGAATGATAAAATACAGAAAAGGTAATAAAATTTAAATTAATAAAGTAGTAAATGGACGATGATACCAATGGTTACAAGGACTATTTGATAACAATTTACCAAAACAAGTATGACAAATAGCAAATAGGAAACATAGCTTACACTCATTTAGTAAGAAAATAAATTATTCATTATTACTGCCATTTCAATTTTCCGTTATTAATTTTAGCGGAAAGTTTTGAAATAATCGTAAATAATTTTAATTTCTTGTCTTTTTTTCGCTATACGTACATCGCTGCATTTAAGTATTTTCACTACTTTAAGTACTTTTTACATTAATATTTCTTGTATAAATTTTACCACAATAAGTATAAACTTGAATATGCTTAAAAAATAAGAATAGTCTTATTTACTTTACCTTTACCAAACGTGTCATAATGGTGTTGTAGGAGATGCGACACGTCCACGAAACTGTAAACAAAACCAGAACCATACCATTTCTATATTTTCGTTTTGTTTTCTGTGTTTTCATGTTTTTAAAACACTGTTTTGTATTTTTATAATTATCTTTTGAAAACCCAATAGGGCATATTGATGTGTTGGAGAAGGATTTCAAACATTTTGGTCATTGCCATTAGTTGTTCCTGTGATTTTGTGTTCTGTGATTATTTTAATAAACATTTATTTAATAATTTTTGTATTTTATTTAAACCTAATTTACATTTTATTAAATTTGTTTAAACACTTTTAAAGTTACACTACAGTGTTGGAAAAATGAATATACACTACCAACATTTTTTCGATGCAAAAGATGTGTAAAACATAATTTTTTATAGTGCTTTAAAAGGATATTTTACTATAAGATGACCAGCTATTAGGTACTACTAAATAAATATATTTTAAAAATAAACATTTAATTAAAAAAATGTGTTTTTGTTTGCTAAATGATAACTTATCAATTTTGCTTAACAATAGAGTTTGACTAAAATCAAAATATGTACATTATAAAATTACGTGAAAGTTAACTCCTAGGACTTATTGTAAAATCCATGTTTTCCTACTTTCAGCTCGACACTCCCAAGGCCTGTTATTCCAATTATTGGAACACCAATTTTCAATGAGGTACATCTAAATATGGTTTCTTGTGCTCTCTTCATCACAATATGTCCATGTCTGAAACAAAAAGAAAAGTTTTTAAATAATTATGCCATAGTATGAAGTTTGTGGAATGACTATTAGCTCAGTTGAAGATAAGCTAATAATTGTTCGACTACAGTCTATTCATTTAAAAGAGGCAGAGCAAGAGTACAAAACTACCCAGTATTTATATTTTATATTTTATAGATAGTACAAGAGTGACAAATATTGATAATTGTGATGAGTTAATTAATTTTTATGATCAGAATGCATTACCAACCTTAAATAAGTTTTCTTTTCATCCCACTGATTATAATACTATTTCTGCAATTATATTACGTATTAAGTCTAAAGCATTCGGGGTGGATAATCTTAATATTACGTTAATTCAACTATGCTGTCCTTTTATTATACCATTTATTTTACATATTGTTAACGAGTGTATTAATAAAAACTACTTTCCCAAATGCTGGAAAGAAGCATTTGTGTTGCCATTGCCGAAAGTGCATAATCCAACAGATTTTAGTCAATTTAGGTCTATCAGTATTTTACCTACGTTTTCAAAAATTCTCGAACGCATTCTAGACTCTCAAATTCGTAGTTTTCTTGATAATAATGATATTTTACCACCTAAGCAATCTGGATTTAGAACAAATTATAGTTGTACTTCGGCTATGGCGGACGTTATTGATGACGTAATTCGGGCTAGGGATGAGGGTAAGATTTCTGCTCTGGTGTTGTTGGATTATACTAAAGCTTTTGATTTCGTTAGCCACTCAATTTTAAAGTCTTTGTTTCATTATATTGGCTTTTCTGATGCTGCTATTAATTTAATTGCCTCTTATTTAAATAATAGGATTCAACGTGTTAAAATAGATAACGACATCTCTGATCCTTTGGAAGTTGAAAGTGGTGTGCCTCAGGGTAGTATTTTAGGACCCTTGTTTTTTATCATTTACACGTCTAGACTTTTTGTAGGCCTTTTATTTGCGTAAATTTATTGCTAGATTTTGTAAACTTGTATTTTTTTGTTTCTTCTATGCAAATAAAAAATATTTATTATTATTATTATTATTATTATTATTATTATTATTATTATTATTATTATTATTATTATTATTATTATTATTATTATTATTATTATTATTATTATTTATGCTTATAACGCATTACTGAAAGCAAATTAAGTGAGTCGACGAAAGGGCATCTTATCATGGTACACAATATGTACATATAGGTAAAATAATGTTACTTATTCTCGTTACTAGAAGCATTAAACTATGGGATATTTTAACAAAATGCGCTGTCAATGTCCACTAAACTTATTAAAAGCGTAATTAAAAGTCCAGAGTGAAAACCATCTTCACTTAGCTTATTATTTATATATTAGGTTTATTATTAGGGTCTCAGTTTATTTGATTTTATTGTCTAATTAATTACTACTTACAAAACACTTCTTTTCTCACACAAATTTAGACTGTCAGACTGTTTTTTTTATGTTTTTGTTTTGGTTTTGATATTTCAATCATTTGTGTCAAGTAAGTCAACTGTCAAAAATTTCAAAATCATTACGTGGTTTGTCACTACTCGATTACGCCCTGACCAATCGCGTGGCAATATTGATTCCTGGTTCTGTAACGCTGAGGCAAATACAATACGCAACCTGTACGTAGTTACTTGTACATACGTTGCAAAATAGCAATGATTTGCCCATTAGTTACTTTACCATACGATATGATAAGTTGTATATAATTTAGTCACTCGTACTTGTACTTGGTAATATAGCTGAAATTTAGAAATTTTAGTATGTGTTGTAAAATGAAATTTGGGATTTTATAAGTGATGTTTACTTTTGTATTAATATACTGAAAAACCGGCAATGAATAAAACACAAAACTCGAAATATCTCAAAAACTATTAATGTTAAAAGAATTCTAATTATTATGGTTTTTAATACATGAAAATCATAATCATCCAGGTGACTCTAAACATGATTTTTGGGTCGGACCTTCATGGAAATAGTTAATTATTGCTCTTATCCCCCTGTGTAATTCACAAGAATTTAGTTTATATGTCATTTAATAGACTGATAATGAAGTTTTTTTCCATAATTTTCTTTTTTTCGAAATAAGTAGTATTTAGCGTAAAAATTGCGAAAAACCCAAAACGCCAGAACTCGATAAAAAAAACTCTCTCCAAGTATCTCATTTCTCCTGTAATACTGAGTCGTTTTGCCGGAGAACTTTTTTTATCTAAATTATAGTTTAGCCTCTCAAGTCACTCTAAGTCACTTATATAGGGTATTATAACTCACTCTATAAATGGATCTGGCTCAAAAATTATACAGCTCTTAGGCCTCCTATAACCCTTACGGCCTAAAAATTTCAAGTCGTTTAGAAGATTTGACTTTAAGTTCTCATGAACGGAAGAAATTTGACCGATTTTTTTTACGAATTTTTAATTTTAAAGCAGTAGCGATCCTTCCAACATACTGAGAGGTGACATGCCAAATTTCATTATTTCAATATTCATACAGCAAAAGATATAAATTTTTATTTCCCAAAAAAACATGCTTTTTCGAGCTCTAGGTGATGGGCTTATATACAGGGTGATTTAAAATTGAGTGCAAAGATTTCAAGGGCGTATTTACCAGCCAAAAATAAGAAGTTTTTTTTGTAAAAACGTTTGTCCTTACTTGTTTCGTTTTCTAGATACAGAGTGTAAAAGATTTTTTTTATTGCTATCTGTTGCTTAGGCTAAGTTAAATTTTGAAAATAAATTAAAAAATTCTCAATAATCGATGCGAATTTATTATTTGTCTTAATAGAGCCAGGCACAGATTTTGATTTTTTTTCCTGGAAACAAAGCTAGGTACGAGTAAGGCTCAGGAGGCAAGAAAGTTACATTATTGACCACTTAATCTAAAAAAAAAATTTTAATTGTCAAAAAAGCGGTGGCGTACCATAATTTTACCTATAAGTATGAAGTAGGTAGCCTCCTGAAACGCCACTGGAATTAGTAAATTTATTTTATTCCCAAAAGAAATTCCCAAAGGAGGGCCTTTATGATGACAAATAAGCCTACCAAATTTTATTTAAATCGGCTTTTGAATAATTGTTAAAAAATCAATTTTATTAAATAACTTTTACACTCTGTATCTAGAAAACGAAGCAAGTTAGGACATATGTTTATATGAAACAAAGTTCTTATTTTTGGCTGATAAATACGCCCTTGAAACCTTTGCACTCAATTTTGAATCACCCTGTATACTCGCTAACCCTCTTAATATATAAATATTATATTTCAGCTATGGTACAGCTGCGGTGTATGATTAATCCATTTAGTTACAAGCATCCAATCCATTAAAAAAAATTAAAAACTCTTAAACAATGACTCCTGAAACAATAGGAGCGTCATCTTCCTCGTCATATTTCTCGCCACCTGTTCCGGGAACGTCCATCGACAACCGAAGAAAGAGGGTATCAAAGGCGCGCCACGTAGTCCCCGCATCCCGATTTCCGTTGCCGCGATCCGGATCCCGAGGGAAATCCGGGAGAGACCGACCGCGGAAGGCTCGATTGTCAAACACCCTCCTCGAAAGAATATCATCGCCGGTGAATAATCTGAAAGGAGGCGATACAACTACTGGGCGATCAATTGTTAAAATAAATAATGGAGTAAGAGGGACAGAAAAAAGGGGTCTTTTTACACAAAAAATGATCTTTAATTTTGAGAATAGACTCGTAGGAGTGCTCTAAATATGTTCTTTGGAAATACATTGGAATATTAGGGTGTCCTACAGGATTAACATGCAAAGGAAACAAACATTTAGACTCTTATCTCAAAATTGCCCAATTATTAGCATTTTATTAGTACTCTCTAAAATTCTTGAAAATATTGTAGCTGAAGAAGTCAGTTTTTTTATAGGAATTTTTTGAAGAACAACACTACTTCAGGTATCTGATGATATTTTTAGGGCTTAGAGTGCAAACTTATGTAATTTCCTTATTCTTTTGAATTTTAGTAAAGCGTTGGATACAATAGAAAATTAACTCTTGTAAAATAAATTAAAATATTATGGTCTTGAGGATACGCCTCTACGATTCTTATAAAGTTATTAATTTAATAATTAATTTATTAATAAAAAACCAACAGTGTAAACCGTGCCATATAATGCGATAATTTTAATGTTATTGTATTTTTCAAGAAGTGCCAGGGCTTTAAGGAATTCTTATGGTTCTTACACCTGGATTCTTGAGATTCTAATTTAAGTTTTTTTAAAATAATTTTTTTTGGTTTCAATTCTTGGAAATTGAAATTTTTGGAAAATTTACTTTTTTAAAATTAAAAAAGGAAATTAAATTCTAAATGATTTTTATTTTTTATGATTCTTTCATATTTTCATTACTAACGGAGATATGCTGCATAAATGATGTTTAGAGCTGGATTCCTGGGATTCCAATTTAGGTCTTTGAGGGTCTTTGGGGTAAATTTTTGGAAAAATAGAAAAATGTTGATTACACTTTTCAATAGAAAATTAAATAATTTTTATTTTTCACGATTTTTTTTAAATTTTCATTAATAACGAAGATCCCGCTTCATACATGGTTCTTATAGTCGGATTCCTGGTATTTTAGTTTAAGTTTTTTTGAAATATTTTTATATTTTTAATATTAACGGAGATATTGCTGTATAAATTCCTGGAATTTTAATTTTAGTTAAGTAGAAGAAAGTAATTTTTTTATTTTAATTTAAAAAAAAAATTTAATACACTTTTTTATAGGAAATTGAATTCGAGGGATATTGCTACATAAATTGTCCTTGAAACCCAGTAAACGAGACTGGATACAAATCGTGTCAAACAATGAGTTTTGCACTGATAAGGAATAAAATTAGACCAAGGAAAGATTCTGCAGCAATATTCCGTGACTTATTAAAAGACTTTCTAGAAATTATTATTTTTATCAAAACTATAGTGTAAAACATATTTGAAAAACTAATTTCGAACATAATTTTATTGTAAGTACTGTAATATTATTTATATGCCTTGTTTAACTCAGTATGATCATTAATCTGCAGAAAAATCTAATTGCATGTTTGAATTTTACTTATAATGTGAAAAAGTTTGATCATAGATCACCGTATCAAAAAGAATTCAGCTAGCTATATAAGAGAAAGGCACTAGTTACATATTTTATGTTTTTTAAGTCAGACAGTCTATTTGCCACAGTACCTATACCGAAAACTCATTTTTTACCTCCATATTTCCCAATACAAATATAATTTTGGAAATAGGAAAAACATCTTCCAGGCAGTTGAATTTTATTCCAAAAAAATTAATTTCAAAATGCGACTTCGATAAATTGGAAAGTTGTGGAAAAATAGACGTTTTCTTTGAAGCAGTTGAACTATTTAACTCTTGTTCAGGCAGTTGAATTTTATTTTAAATAATTTCGATAAATTAAAAGAAAGAGAGCTAACGGTCAAGAATTCAGACACTTGGAAAAAAACTACCTTCTCAAAAAATTGCTGGAAAATGAACAAATATTTAACCAGAAAAACGGAAAATATCTATAGTGTTGTCCCAAAAGACAAGTTCATTAATAAAAGATAGAAAATGGTCGAATCCTTTCATGTTTTGCCTCATCAGGGTCATAAAATAAATCATCGTGACGTCACTCTGAGGAATATAAGACGATCAAGGGGGCTACTACGATTATGATAATTGGTTATAAAAATTACGCCGTCAAATAATTGGCGGCTAAATTGTTTTATGTTGTGCAACGAATATAATGTTTGTTTTATTACAAGATCATAATAAATAAAACCTCTAAATAGAAAAAACAATTAATCTTAAAAGCTTGCTTTTTCCAAATTTTACCATTAAGTAACTGAAGCTTGTAGACAGCACGCTGAACCTCGGTGTTGCCGAATGATTGGCGGGTAAATTGTTTGATGTTTTTCAATGTATAATACTTGTATTGCAAGAAGTTAATATATTAAGTAATAAAACATTAAAAAATTTTAATCTGCAATGTTGGTGATCAATTAGCGGATAAATTTAAGTCACTTGACTTGAATTCAAAGAACCTTTAAATGTTTTTAGAGAGCATATCGCACTGAGGTATTGGTACTTAAAAAAGTACTGAACCAGATTTTTTTTTATTACGTATAGAAGCCAAAAATAAATTTAAAGAAAAAAGTAAGCTTGTAGAGAGCACATAAAACCGATTTTTTTTATTGTAAAACTTTAATTAATTAATTTAATTAAAAAGTACCTACTTATAAAAAATTATTAAAAAATTAAACATTTTAGTTGCAGATATTTTAATTTAAATTTCGAGTATTTTATTGATTTATATAAAAACTAAAATATCAAATTCACCTTCAAATAGTCATAAAATATTAATTCTTTATTAAAAACCAAAATAAAAATAAATAAAACAATTTATTAAATAATTTTATTACTAAGTTTAATTATTTTATTTATTTATTGTGGTAATTTTTTTTTTTTAAACCTGAGCAATCCTGGGGAATTTCTGAAAAGTTGCTAGTAGAGACAAATGAGGATGGTGATTCCGATTATCGAATTTGCTTAAAAAATGGCTGAAAAATTAAAAAATCCTTCAACTGCCTTTAAGAAAATATCCAATCATCTAGAAGACAGAACAGATACTCTTGGATTTAACTTTTAAGAAGAAAAATGTAGGTTTTGGAAAATGAATTTCATATCCTGAAAGACCTGTTTTGTTTGAAAAATAAATAGAAAAATTAAAAATATCGGCTAGACAATTGAATTTTATTTCTTAATCACTTAGACAAATTAAACGCAATACAAATAACGTTCCCAAATTCAGATGCCTTTTTTCTTTAATTCTTTGTACATTAAGTTATTAGCAGAAGACATTTTGAAGACTTTAAAAAAAAATTAAAGAATGGTTTTACTAGAGAATAGTCATGAAGATGTTGAACATTGGTGCCGATAGTATGAGCAATGTTCATTAAGTATCTGGCTGCAGTGTGTTCCTGACACAAAAATTTAAGAGTATTTGAATTGACGTTACAATATATACTTCCCTAAGCGAATAACTCGCTTTATAAGCGACAATAATTACCGCAATTAAACAAGCAAGAGTTCCCTAAAATCCAAACAGTTCCAGTTAAATTCCTATTAACCTGGAAGGCAAATCCAGACCGTCGGATAACGTGATTAAGCCTTAAGTTATTAAGGATGTCATCTGCCCGTCTACCGCTTAATTAACTCGATCTTAACTGCCAGCCAGGTGAAATTTTAATTAATTTATACACAAGGATGATGTCGCTTGAATTATTTACATCCCATTCCCGTCGTTTCTCTGATGGCTGGTAATGGCGTTTTCGGTTATTACTTCTTGCCATATTATATATATGTATGTACGTGGATTTCTTTGTCCATTAATCATTTGTTTGTCCGATATCTGTGTAAGGATTTCTTTGGGGATTTGCCTCCTGGATCCGGTGACAGACGTATACCCAATTGATTGGAAAAATATTTAAATAACTTGGTTACAAAGCGGTTTTTCATGATAATATTTCGATCCTTAGAATAGTTTTTTTAATTTAAATATTAGTAATGGAAAAAAAGGTGACTTTTCAAAATAACAGTTAATAATTACGTGTCCGTATAACGTCCGAAATGAAAAAAGAAAATCTGCGGTATAGCGAACTTTTTCAACGGGACAATTCCCGCAATCCCAACTCAATTTGATTTCGTAGCGCGTAATCCTTCGGGATTTCCATCCAGTTCTAAGCCGGTGAGTGCGGGTCACTTGCGGTCGCTCTGGCATCAAGTAAAAGTCAATATTCATCCTCTTGGAAACCTTATTAACGTATATGTGGGTACATGTATACGATAGAAGCCACGGAAATTATATCTCTTTAGTGAGTAGGTTTACTCCGTATGACTTATGTAATAATTTCCCCTTTTATATGGTAAACATACTGTGTAGTAAACAGGAAAGGAAGAAAAATGCGAAAACATCTACATAACACGGCATTACGGAGACTCGAAAAGATGTGCCTCTCATTTGTTATTCCTAGACACACTTTCCCGGTGCAAATTTTCCCTTTTTCTTGATTTTCCAACAATGTACTCTGTCTTCTTTATGTACGGCAGGCACAATAACAGGTACGGAACTTTGCGTTGCGTAATGTTGTACAGACAGATATAGAGGGAGAGTTTTCAACACAAAAATTATCATGTATTGATTGTAATTTCCTAATATTTTGGTCAATTTATAAAAGCTTCAGAGGACAACGATCAATTAAAATAAAAATTATTAAAAAACTATAACGTTAATTCTAAAATTGAATATAAAGATAAGAGAAGTCGATTAAATAAAATTATGACCACTCAAAAAAAATATTATAAAGAAGAAATTAATGGAAACAAAAATTATATGAAGAAAATATTAAAATTAGAAAAGCCGCACCTAAAAACAATAATGAAGTGAATTTTTAAGACGACTAGGCAATTATTATTTCTTGTAATAATTATATCGGTAGTGTTGGGAAAATAGCAAAAAATATACAGATATAATAATACAGAGCAGAAGCAGTCAATCTGTGTTCTTATTTATTGGTTTATATAAAAACGACCCAATATATTTACTAACATATTTTTCAAAAGTTTAAAAGGCGGACTCTACTGAACCTTTTGTTTCTAATATTATCTTAGCAGAACATCAATATGTGTTTTTATCAAGGGGTAGTTCACTGATTAAGTCTCTTATAAAAAGTTACTTGCAAAACGTCAAGTTATTAAGGTTAATAAAATTCTAAGTAAAGAAACATTTACTTAAATAAGGGTAACACAAGGGAAAGTAATTATCCCTATTTTCGTATCACATGTTCTTCAGATAGTAGAAAAATTGATATAATTTCAGTTTCAAATACCTGGAATTAAAAAATTAATATTTTTGTTCCAGGCAGTTGAACATTAAATAGGCCCTCAATTACCTGGAATGCGATAAAGTTGAAAACAAAAAACTGCCTTATTTTATGTAATCGTTACAAAAGTTGGCTTTAGCCTTAATTTTTATTTTTTTTTGTGTAGTATATCGTAATTTCAGTCTCAACTGCCTGGAATTGATAAATCAATATTTGTCTTCCAGGCAGTTGAATGTAAAGTTGGTCTTCAACTACTTGAAATTCGTTGAAGTTGAAGAAGACAGACTGCCTTATTTTATGTAATCGTTGGCTGCAAAATTTTTATTATTGTTATATTCTTCATATAGTACAAAAATTGACATAATTTTAGTGTTAACTGCCTGAAATTAAAAAATCTATATTTGTCTTCCTAGTAATTCAACATAGAATTGATCTTCTTTATGCAGTACAAAACTTGTCGTAATTTTAGTCTCAACTAGCTAAAATTAAAAAATTTAAATTTTTCTTCCAGTAGATTGAACATAAAATTAACTAACTGGAATGAGTAAGTTAATGTTTTTCTTTTAGGCAGTTTAAAAAGGAAAACTCCCCAATTGAATTTAATCTTGGAAACACTGACTTTTGTCCTATTTTCTATTTCTTTTTAAATAGATATGTTCTTCATATAGCAGGAAAGTCACAGAATATTTAAGTCTCAACTACCTAGAGTTTAATTTGAATCTGTTTTATATTTTTATTTAAGCTCTCACCTTAAAACTGAAATTATTAATGGCAGAGTAATCTCATACATCGATGACAGAGCATTAATGTTTAATAGAAAAAATTGGGGTCACATAAAGTAATTTGCTCTAAAGTTTCAATAGTGCATAGATGAATATAAAAAAAAACTTATATTGCAATTATTCATATAAGGACAAATAGGCCAACATTTTCAGGTTTTTTAATTGACAATGGTAAATAAATAAGGGAAACCTTTCAAACAAGATATCTAGCTGTATATGTTGATAAAAATCTAAAAAGCTAATATAAAATAAATACTAAAATAAAAACTTAAAAAACAAATAAAACAATTCTATATAACAAGAACAATTTCAATTTAAATGAACTCATTATTGTCTATAAATTACTAACATAATCCCTTTTATACTGGTACTATGGAATTTTGGTATAAAGAGGTCTATATAGTAATGTTTTACACAAACTAAATGTTGTTTATTAATATTTTTTAATTTACAACTTAAATTTTAACCTACCCGGAAAGCAATGATCCTAGAAAAAATCAAATCTTATGCCTGGAAAAAGTTATTCCAGAGACATTTTCAATGTATATAAACCTGCAAATATTTTAAAAGGATCCATAACCATGTAGATAATTTGAAAAATTTCTAAAACCTTAAAGTCTATAAATCACAAGAGAAAGAACTGTCTAGAAATTAAAAAATTACATTACAATATCAGTATTTTTTCTCTAATTTCCAAAATCAATTTATAATTTTCAAAATCACCTATATACACTAGATAGACCTGAATAACGATATAAGTACTGAAAAATTCATTCTAACCACCAGGGAATTGTGATATATGTATGGACCAGAATTGCAATGGAAATTTTTGTTCACGGTATTGCTTTACCATAATGGCTTTTAATTTAAGCCCATTAGGGAGTATTTTTGCTAAAATATTAATCGTGGTATTACACTGTCTAATAATTACCAAATCATATATCTCTTTCTATCGCTCTTTCTCTGGTTTATTTTTAATCAAATAAAACTTAACTTTTAATTATTATCACAGATAGTTGATGTGAATCCAAATTTTAATATCAGAATGATTATTTTACGTCCTGAAACTGATTATATTAAAACTAAATGTGGCGATTTTGCTTGGAATGATATATGAGGAATCAACTTAAAGATGTGCCCATATCCTTGGGTATTTATTCTAAGGAACTTTTATAAGACCCAAGATTCTCTTAGATTTTGTCTTATTATTAATAAAATTTGTTTAGAATTTTGAAAATTTGACCCAAAAAATTAACTTTTTTAAATTAAATTTTAAATACCTTACATAGTGTTTGCTTTTCAAAGAAATTGCTAATGATTTTTTTGATTAAGCATGTAATGGAGTATCTATTCCAAACAATTAACAATTAAAATTTTTTCATGTTTTGATTTTTTTCCTTGAAGAAAATAAATTATTTAAAAAACGAAAACTTTTGAATAACCCGCTCAATGCTTCTTTAAGAAAAAAATTGCTTAAAAGTTTTACAACTAGGCTTATAATGGAGTATCTATTCGACAAATTAAAAGTTTGAATATTCTATTAGGGATTCAGAAAACGGAATATTTTTAATTAAAAAATTTTCTGCAAATAGGAACAATTTTTCTTCACACGTGGATACTTAATGAGACTCCAAAGAACTTTTAAAAAAACAAAAAGGTATTGACTTTTTTTGAATAAAATGCAGTTTAAAAAATTTGACCTAAAAAAATTATTCTAAAAGGAAAGACCATAAATAACTTACATAGCATTTGTTCATCGGAAAAATTGATAAAATGCTTTTCGATTAGGCTTGTAATAAAGTATTAATTCCAAAAATAAAAATTTTTAATCTTCCATTGAGAATCCAGAAAATCGGATATTTTTATTTAAAATGTTTTCTGGAGTTTCTTTATTTCTATAGAAAATGGGTGCCAATTTAGTGTGTTCCTTAATTTTCTCCACTTTGAACTTTTGCTTTCATTTTATTACTATTTTTAAAAAGGTAAAAGAGTTAATTGGACCGGTGATCATATTTGTATAGAATATTTTTATGAATACAACACTTATTACATCATAAAAATATTCTTATTTGTTTTTAAGATATTCGACTTTGAAGTGAGTGGACATTTAAAAAGAGCAGTCATCGTCTTCAGATATGACTGTATAAAAGTAGTAAAAATATTTTATTTTTTTGAGGGATTAAAGTTAAGCTTGCAGCTTATAAAAAATCAACTCATCTGCCTGGAAAAAATTAAAAATTATTCTAGAGAGAAATCAACTACCTAGAAGAAAAATAAAAAATTAACTCACCTACCTAGTAAAACCACATCAACGGGCTAAAAAAAATTAAAGAAATATAACCGAGTGAAAAAATACATATTTATTTAAATATAAATTTCTGTGACTAATAAAACTTTATTGTCTTTAACATTTCGTCCTATATTTTAGTGATATATCCTTAATAAGCTTCTTATCTAAGCAGCCCACTATTTTTTAGGAAAAAATATCCGTTTTCAACACCTTACACTCTCAAACAACAAAAGTGTGAATAGAAATGGAGACCTGATCCCGAAGGGGATGAAAAAAACATTTCTATTTCCACGTCGCGTGTCGAGTGACGAAACAGGCTTGAAAAATTCGACTTGCAAAGTGCTTTTTGTGTATGTGTCGGTAAAACGAAATAAGATTTAGATACTAAAAGAATATGTTTGACATTTTTCGTTTGATGCATAATATTAATGGATATGACAGTGGTTTTCTTAAAAACCTCCCTTAAATCGTTGCTGACAAAATTGAAATTCATTTAATACGATCAACCGGGGGGCAAAATAAACAAAAGCGGTAGTGGAAAGAGAAATGGAAAAAAAGCAAAGGAAAGAGGCGGAAATTATTGACGGTTCCGTGCCCAATTCTGCCATAATGTTACATTAAAAGAACAAGAATGGCAGAGAAGCGTCGGCCGGAAAAGCGAGCTCCGGAAGAGAATCATGACACTCAGGAGGATCAGATATAAAGGCGGCGGAGGCTACGAAAACGACCGGATGGAACGAACTCCCTATGTTTATTTAAGCAGTTAGATTTAGAGAAAATTTACTATTTTATTTCAATTTGGTGTGTTGAACGTGCTGTTTAGAGGTCTTATAAAAGGTTTTATTCGTCTAACTCCGTTTTTTTTTTAAAGACCTGTAGAAACCTGTTTAATTTTCTTATGGCGATTAAAAGTAAACGAGTTGAATGGTACTTAAGATACTAAAAAAAATTATTTTAATGCATAGCTTACGATTCGCTGGTTGAAAAAATTTAAATCCTTCTTAAAATAGTTAAGATACTGTGACGAAATTCGAGAACACACTTTTATTGACAACGTCAAAGGCACTAACCTAAATCGCCTTGAGTGTCGTTTAATTATTTCCAAGGTAACAATTAAGTAAATTAAATAATTAAAACTGAATGAAATGTCACGATGCGCCTCTTTTTTTAAGTCCAACAGTTTCGAATTATTTAGAATTTCTTCCTTAATTTTGCCAAAAGAGACTAATAAAATTTAGGAGAATACTGGCAGTCAAAGCAAGAAAGCAAGTATACAAATTCTAAAAAATCTTAAATACAAAAATTGACAATAATATAACCTAAATTGGGGCCCTCAAACAGGATAAATCGCATAGACACCATGGTGAAAATGTTAAACCAGACGTAAGTAGAACCCTAAATAGACTTTACGAATTAACTATTAACTACAAAATATGAATAAAATAGTACAAAAACAAGAAGAATAATTTACGTATTTAGATTTTCATAATAATATATTAAATTTTAAACCTTTTGAATTTAAAAGTTAAAACGACTCATTAGTTATGTTTTTTATTGAGTATTTAATTATTGTCAAATCATTTCTTAGAATAATATAACAAATATCGAAAGTTGCAATATGTTTTACTAACCGTTATGCATAACTTAAATATATACTAGTCTCAGATTTTAAATAGCATCATTAGAGACATATTTAATATAAAGCCACAGGTAGAATCAAATTTTAAATCAAAATACGTAAAATTTATATTTTCTATTGATTGTATCTAAAAACCATTAAATTAAACGTGCGTTTATTACACCAAGAAATTCAAATTGTAACATTTTTAGTAACAGTTGTAATACTGATGCATAACTTAAATGGATACGACTCACAATGGGATATTTCATAAATCTGATTAGTATAAATTATAAAAATAATTTTCGCTAAAAAAACTATTAATAATTGCCTATAGGCCTCGATAAAAACATTCATTTTTCACTATTTAAAATTGCCGTATCAGAGCATTGAAGATAAGGAATAACAATAATCTATTTTTATTACTGAAAATAAACGTATTGATATGGTACATTTCTTTGAAAACGTATATTTTTATGGTTAATATTTGTAACTTTAGCCTTTAACCCAGAAGAAAAAATCTTCTTTTATAATAAAAATAAGTCTACCAACATGGTAACCAATTTTTGCCTAAGAATTCAATGCAAAACCCAACATTTTAATATCAATAATTCTCAATACAAAATCATTAATTTTTTTAAAAAACGAAAATAACCTTACCTTCGACATGATATCTAAATTAAGCTAACTAAAAAATTCAAAGCAGTACTCACAGATTTTATATTCGTACACACGCCAAGAGAAAATGTACAAATTAAAACCGTTTTAAAATTCATGAAGTTTATTAGATTTAAAAGGCTTTAAAAAAATTTTCGCAATAAAATTACTAATTCAAATTAACTAAAATTTAACGCCAAAGGTAAGTTTTCTATTCAATTGCCCGATTGTTATTAACTTAATTAGTAGTCGACTATAACAAGTCTAAATATTTTTATTAAAACTTCTAATATCGATGCATAACTTAAATGGATACGACTTTGGGGTTCTAAAAATTCTAATTTAAACCTATTTAAAATTTTCAAAATATATTAGATTTCAAAGCCTTCAAGATTCATTTTAGATTAAAAAAAATTATTTCATTGGAAAAAATAGCTAGAATTTAACTCTACACGTAGGTTTACTAATAAGTAATTATTTGAATGGGTTCTTTAAACAACGTTGTAAGCATCAAAATATTCAATACTTGGAAAAATCCATTTTATTAAAAAAATATTGCTTTTCTATTTTTTTTTTGTTTAATTACGTGAAACTATAAAGTAAAATTTGATAAACAACTAAAAAACTTTAAAATTCCTTATTTCTAGTAAGGCTTGTATAGAAAGCAACAAGTTCTGAAGAAATGTTATGACACAATATGTTCTCTAAATCTTTCGTTTTATTTTTTTTACTGAAAGGCTACCAGTATATGCGTTAGTAAACGAAGCTACTCTAAGAGGAGCAAGATGGTATCCTGAACGTCTTTTTTCTTTTTTTGACTATGAGTTTCTATAGTTATTAATATAACTATAGACATAGTTGCTATTTTTTTTAACTCTTCTATCAGTGCAAGTGAAAGACTGACTAACACTACGATTAAGAGATCAGGTGCTAATTAAGACTGCAATTGCTAGTACCCGCAGGCAACAGTTTGTAAGCAAGATATGCCCTCATATGCATTTGGTTTTAAATTTTTAATAATTTTAACACATATTCATCTCATCACATTTGTATAAATAATTTGTCTTAATCCGATAAGTTTCAGGATATTGTTAACGAGAAAGTGGCCACAAAATATCGAGGCTAGGTACTATCATTAGTCTACTATAATGAAAAAGTTGGAATATTCATATTAAAACTGATGCATAATTTAAATGGATTCGACTATCATGTCTGTTTGGTCTTCTTCCACTTTTATGGTGGTTATATTCGAAACAGTGTTTGGCGCAGAATCCGCAAAATTATTATCATCTATATTTCTCTTTTTCCTACATATTAAAAAATATTTTTCCTCAATAGAATTGTTTTAATTAGGTTTCCTAACTTAAAATTTATTTTATTTTTTTTTCAAAAGCAAATCTTATTTGAGCAAAAAATGGCGAACATAGTTAAGTGCTTATGGCTAGAGAGAACTCAAATTATGAATTTATCATAATTGATTTTGGAGTAAATAAAAGTATTAATAAATATACGAACGAATCTATGACATACATAATTGAGTAACGAATTATTTCTTTCAATGAGTAATAAGTAAATATTAAATTAAATATTTGTCAAGAAATACTCATTGAAATATTTTAAGACTTGTAATATTGATGCATAATTTAAGTGGGCACGACTCAAATTTAAAATCTACTTAAAATGTATTAAATTTTAAAGACTTTAAGTCATATTTATTTCTAAAAAAACTTTTAATTAAAATAACTGGAATATATATACAAAGTAAGTTTTTTTTGAGTAACTGATTATTATTAACATAAATAGTCATCTACTATATCAAGAAAGAAATAATTTAAATGACTTGTAATCAGAATGTTAAAAATATTTGGCATTAAAATATTGCTTAGAAGTAAAATAACCAGAATTAAACTGCAAAGGTAAGTTAAAAATTGAGTATTAATTATTATTTACTAAGCAGGTAGTCTGCTATAAAAAAAGTTAGAATTTTTTTATTAGAACTTGTTAAATCAAAAAAAATGCAAGGAATCTTCAATTATTAAATAATTAAAGACCATTTAAATTAATTAAAATATAATTAAATTTTAAACAGCTTAAGACATATTTAACATAAAATAAAAATGACTATTAAAAAAGCGACAACAAAGCCGGCGAGTGTTTTGAATTTAATTGGTCTAATAAAATAACATTTAATTTTAACCTGTCCTAGATACTATAGATTATATATTTATTTTGGTCGCGTTTTTGTTTAAACTAATTGCATATTATTTTTAGGAAATATTTTCCTTTTTATTTTCTAAGAATATTCCCATTACTTTTCAAGATATTGTACTTCAAAGTAAGTGGTTATGTTAAGAAGCACAGTGTTTTTAGACATAGTATATTAATGAAAATAAATAAGTTTTATGATTTAAAAAGTTCTCTCCTATCAGTCAAATTAACAAAAAATTCGGTAACAATTGTTTAACTTTTCTATTAATTATTTAAATAAATTTTAATTATTTGTTAGTGAGATACAAATTGGATTTTTTTAAACTGAAACTCAATGTGTACAACACTAAAGATTTTAAATTAACAAAGGCAACTTAGGGTAATTAAAAAATCGATTAAAAAACATATTTAATATTAAACAAAAATGACCAACATTTAGGTGAAAATTTAGATGTTTAATAGTGCAATTATTAAATTAATTATTAGTTTTTTAAAGCAAAAGTGGCAAATTAAAATATTTTTAATAAAATTTGAAATATTAATGCATAACTTAAGTGGATACGATTTTCATGTTCTAAAAAATGAAAACTTACTTAAAATGCTTAAAATATATTATATTTCAAAGGCTGCAAGGCATATTATAAATTAAGAAATGTAGTTAAAGATAAAATAACTAGAATTTAACACACCGGTAAGTTTTCCATTAACTAACTAATTATTACTAGAAAAATTAAGCTGGATCTCAAAATCAACTTTTCTGCGGTCCCTAAAATTACCGATTTTATAAGAAGGAGCACAAAAGACTTAAAAATCTTTATTCCAATAACTATATTTAACTAATTAAGCAGAGTCACCACAAGTATCTAAGGTACATTGCTTTGAAGAGAAACATTCCACTTTCTATAATTTAGCATGAGTTTAAATCTGGTCTAAAACTTAAATAAAATTAAGATAAAACGAAATAAAAATTAAAATTAGTAAATTTGATGCATAAATTAAACGGATATGACACTCATTTACTAAAAATCCGAGCTCTTGTTAAAACATTTTGAAATAATATACTTTTTACATCTTAAGAACAAGATTACAACTGGAAAATTCCTTGCTACAACTGAACCAGTCTTAATCCGTTTGAAACGACTTCTCCCCGAACAGAAAAAAAAACAAAATAAGAAAAATTTCACCAGTTTTCCCCGTTTTCTCGCTGTTTACATACACATACCTCGTGTAAAATTTATTCAACTTACCTCTGGCTGTTCTTTAATTCAACAGCGACCGGCAAAATGTACGAAAGGAAATTTAAAAACGCCCGAACAACTGTAGCAACACGTCGCCGTAACTGATAATACATTTCCGGTAAATGGATCCTCTGAAGGCGCTTCTCTGTTCCGGTAAATGAAACTCGAAAACGCGAAGTTTTCTTTTATAAATATGTTAAATATTTATAAGAGTATTTACGCCGGTTATAACCTGTGGAACTTAGTTTTTTTTTGAATCATAGTTTTCGGTTATACTGCAAGGGCATTTTGCAACATATAGTTTGGACTAGGGCAGAGTGCGAGCATGGCGGGGGTGTAAACCCCATTAAAAATGCACCTATGGGGATTATGGGACGCCGCCCCATCGATATACCTAATGTTACTACGCTCTCCGTATTCTAAATCTATTTTAGGGGACCTCGATAGAATGTTTGAGCTACGTACTTGAATTTCTTGTTGAAATTTCGTGTTATTTATCATTTTTTGGATTAATTCAATAATTTTTTTTGTCTAAGAAATGATTTTGGAGTTTCTTTTGGCAAGAAAATCACCATTTCTCAGCTCTCATATGCCATATCTCAGCCTCTCAGTCTGAGATATGGCAAACAATTGTACCAAAATTCTAAGTATAATTTAATATAATTTTAATTCAGGTAGTTATAGTACTGAGTTTCTTCTATATTTATCCTTTAATTGTTCAATAATTAGTCTCATATAGCCCATAACAACACACATATTCCTTAGAAGCACCTAGGTATACAGACATCTGTGAGTGCTAAAAACAGAAAACTAAAGATTATGACATACATACATAGACTTAATTGAAAATAGGTTTAGATTATTTTTCCATAATATTTATGAAAGTGGTCTTTTTCCTGGGATTACCTCAGATTTAATTAGAACATCTTCAAATTTTTTCATATAGTACTAATATATACGAGTATATAATTTATTTCTTTTCTTAAATCAGTTTATATTTTTGATCTCTTTAATTTTCCTTGATAAAATGTAAAAGTACCAAATTAATTAGTAAGTTGGTCAGGTAACTTCTAGGCTTATCATTCCTTATTTTTTAAAGCGATTTTTGGATTATAACCCACCTCATACTAATAATTTTCTGTATTTTTTAAAAATTTAATACATCTTAAAAAAAAATTACGTAGTAGATTCCCATTTAGAGATTTATCAATTACTAGCCCCAGGTATTTAGTTTATCAAACTTTAATACTTTTGCAATACGATGTTACCCTAGTAACATGAAATTATTAAATAAATACTGAAATTGAATATTTTAAAAACATTTTAGGAACATTGGTGTCAAATAAATAAATAAATATATTCTTTTAAATAGAACTTATATTTGAAAATAGATTACCATACTTTAAACATGTATAATTAAAGGAATATGTATTTGGTATTTTGATTTGTGATTTTTTTTTTAATTCTGGCGTTCAAAGAACAAATATTATTAATAATATTATATGTAATTGGAATCATTTTTATAATAATTTTTTAAAAGTTAAACTTTTTTTAGCTATCTGCTAGCAAAAAGTTAAAGATGTGAAAAGTTCAAGATTTAACTCTCATCTGCCTTCATTATTAATTTACTAACTACTGATTTACTATGCAAGGATTTATCTAATTCAATGTTTTTACTATTTATTTATAAACTCTATATTCTGATGTAATTAATTATTAAAAGCCAGGTCTAAGAAAAATAAAAAATGGGACTTAACATTCTTTATTTTTAGTGTTTTTGCACTTAAATATTTATTGCTTTTTAACTGTATGATGTTAAGCTGTTTAAGCAGCTAATCAATTAATAGTTTAAATATCTTAAAAATATTTATTTTAATGATTTGTAAGGTTAGGTCTCTATATTTTTATAAATTTTTTAAGATTTCTGTTGTTGATTTTTTATAGATTTTTAAGATTAATGTTTATGTTAAATTGTATTTAAAGTATTTGTTTTGGTATTCTCTTCGGTCTAATGACACTTTCAAATCTTTTAAGAAGAAATATTAAATCATGATATTTGCTGCATGTTTGTTTCTTTTCTCCCTTTATATATAAATGATCTCAATTTAAACTAAATAACGTTTAATTCTTTTCTTTTGCTTTGCATGGTATTTTTTTATTTTATTGCTAAAAAATTACGACGTGAATTTATCTTTAATAAAAGAACAGGAAATTGAGTCTCTATATTGGTCAATGCAACCAGGGTGCCAATATATATATATATATTAAAACCTCCTTTGTTAGACCTTAAACTAAAGATCTCACTGAGTAATAAATGAGACAACTTTCTTTGAAGATGAATTATACCTACTACTAAAAAAGACCTTTAATTTAAGTTATGATAAACGAGAATGTTTCTAATACCTTGACAAAAAATATGGTGGTTCTAGTTTTTCAGCTTCTCTGACAGTGCCTTCAAACCACAAATTTTTGATAGTTGTATTTTGTGAGATATTCACATTGACACTTTTTAGATTGACATGCTGTATAAATAGCCAGGAATGCCTATAATATATATTAGTGTTTGGGACTCTCTGGGTCCCTAGAATATTAAGTACCATGAGGCGTGATAACAAATAATACGTATCCTAAGTAGAA
Source organism: Anthonomus grandis grandis (assembly GCF_022605725.1). Classification (NCBI taxonomy): domain Eukaryota; kingdom Metazoa; phylum Arthropoda; class Insecta; order Coleoptera; family Curculionidae; genus Anthonomus; species Anthonomus grandis. The sequence continues at coordinate 5,345,273 of NC_065548.1, forward strand.
ACCCGTAAAAAAATAATTTTTCTTTTATTTTTAATTCTCATAAATCTGGGGTAATTGGAGTCGAAGCTCATTTTATATATCAGGCAGCTTCAACTACTTTAGAGCTCCAAAGTGATTAAAAATCTTATTATATAGGGATAAATTAGACCACACTCAAAAAAAATTTCCGTATCCTCAAATATTTTCTGGAAAAAAAATTGGTCTATTAACAAAAATAAAAAAAATAATTTCCTTACAAAACAATTTTTTTTTTGATTTCAGGCACACAAACTGATAATAATCTGTTTCAAGAAAATCATTTGTTTTTGCACTCTGTGAAACTCTAAAATTATAAAATATCCTTCTCCGAATCCCGGAACATAGTCGGATGCAATCATTGATGTATCAGTAGTCAGGCAGTCGTAACGTAAGCAGTATTAAGAATGGATACCCGGTCCATTATTAAGCGTTGGCGTTTGTACACACAGATTTCGGTTTGGTGTTAAATAAAATGTTTATCCGCACCAGACCAGGGAACCTTGTTCGGCTGTCGGAGGATGAATCCGGCGATTTTCACTTATTTATGCCCAAGGGCGTCCGGTTCGCACCTATACCTCCCCCTGAGGGTTTATCTGTTAAAGTGTCATTACCGCACCACTAATTTTGTGAAAAGGCTTAAATTAGGATTAATAGTTTTTATTTATTTCTTAGAACCCACAATATTCCTTAATGATAATGATTCAATATTCAATAATTTTATTGTTAACATTGAAAAGTTGTAACATACCCTTAAAGGTAAGTTTACTTAAATAGCAAGCAAAACAATAAATACTCTACTGTATCTAGAAACTATAGACTAATTAAAAAATTGTGCTAATGTATATAGAATCAACAAGGCAAACAAGAAGATAAAAAAAATCTCAACAGAAAATCAGCGATAATAAGAAAGACACACACTCGTAAAAGTTTTTGCACAAAACAGTACAGTAAATAGGTTTTCAACATTATACATTTTACAATTTTATTTTCTTTGATTTTAATATTGTGAGTGAATATTCATATTTTCATTAAATTCTTTATTTAGTAGTATAAAAATGAAAACACCATATATAGTTACATTTTTTATGCCCTATTTAAAAGCACATTCAAATACAATCAAATCAAAAATTACCACTGTGTTACCTCTTATTACATTGCATTTGGCTAAAGGATATCGATAACATAGTGGAGATTTTCTGTATTATGTCCTAATATAGTTTTTTTTTTGTATAGTGCAATAAAATACAAAATATGGCAGTTTTAAAAAAAATATTAATGTGAACTTGAACACAAATGTTATATAGTTGCCGTTGACGGTTTCAATTGAAAACAAAAAGGTTTTTGCCGATAAACGAAAAACGAAAGGTTGTGGTTTTTATCGCATTTCATGGTCCAGGCATACCTTGAATCATTTTGACATTTCATTTTTCTGAAGTAGTTGAACCCATTAAAGACGTGAAGTACCATTTCATTGTGATTGTCAAGGATTCATGGGTCTCAGATGGGTTTAAATGTCAAAAAAAGGATGAAAAAAAAAATCATATACGTTTGTTGAAGTAGTTTGTAGGATGTCTGGAAGTGTCCCAAATCAAGCAACGACAACCTTTAAGGCATTGACAAAATTGGCTTAAACTACCTTGAAGAAATAAAATACCTCTTCCAAGTTTTGATAAATCTGTTAAATAGTTTCATTCCACTCTTCCTTTTTTCAAAAAATTAGAAGATGTCCATAACTATTCCTGCAAATATGGTATCTTTGCAGGGTACCATGCAGGTTTACCAAGTTTTTACAGATACTCGCTTGTGCAGTTGAGAATTTTGCTTATGCTAAAATTCAAGACTGTATCAATCTGTCGAAAAAGTTTGTAAACCCGCTATTGTGGAAAGTGATTTAATTTGACTGTATGCGCATTTCGTTCCTATATTATCTACATCAGCTCTTTCTAGGTCCTCAATTTATTTCTTTAATAAGACAATTATTTCTCCTTGTGTTTATGTTTTTGGTAGTAGGGTATGATGCTCAATAGTTCAATAATAGATTATATAATAATAGAATACAATGTTCTATAATAGATTTACATGTATTTAAACCAGTCTTTCAAAGTCTATCTGCGCGTGCAATCAGTTCAAATCAACAAGGGATTTAAAACTAATCCCGAAGAATCCCAATCCAGGTAATATTTCACCGGACCGAAATAGAAAAGTCATAAATACAATTTTTCCTTTAGCAGAAAAATTCGCGATGCATCGGCCGTATGGTGGTCAAACTCCGGTTGGCCGGTTCCCGTGGGAATCCAGCCCGGGCAAAAGCATTTGGACAACTTGGGAATAAGCTCGAAAGTTGGCCCCGTAATATTTTTCCATAAATCATTTGTTTTGTGGACGGGTGGGGACCGCCACGTAGATGGATTATCATCTATTTGTTATTTTTCCCGGAAAGAATACCGAAGTGTTGTTTTCATAAGTCTGAAAATGCCCTTTTTTTTTAAATAAGCATAAAGAAAAACGTTAATCGAAAAGGAGTCTCTGAGAGTGGCCAATAAGGAAGTGCGTGCCCGAACTGTGAAATTCGGCCCCAGGGTGTTATCCTGGATAAGGCGAGAGGCATTTCCGAAACCCAATCGGTGATTTTCCAGTCGTTTTCAGCTGCCCAATTGCTACATCACTTCATTTAAAACGTTATTTGATTCCGGGAGCGAGACGTGGTTGAAATAGCGCATTTTGTGGCGGCATAAAATGGTGTTTATTTGGACACAATTTTTTATTTTTTCTCTGAAATGCTTCCTATACTTTAAAAAAGGAAGAAAGACAATTCAAATTTTTAATGTTTAAGTAACTTTTCCGTACTTATTTGGACCGGAGCTACATGTCATATTGCTGGCCTATGACCTTTACGATCAAAGATCTAGACTGCAGATCAACAAAATTTATCCGTATAACATTTTAATTTATAACTAGGGTAAGTAATGACAAAGCCTATGTTCTGTACTAAGGACCAATAAGGCTAATGAAAAATATAAATTAAAAAATGTATGCTTGTTTTTTATTTTTGTTGGATATAGGTCAAAAAAACTACTTTAGATGATCAATTGTAAGCAAACAAAATCATTAAACCAATTTTATCACATTAAATAAATTTAATTATTTTGAAAGTTTATTATAAAACTTAACCAAAATTCAAAAAAAAACTAACTTTCCATACAATCTCTAAACCTTCCAAATTTTAAAACCAAAAGGTCACAATAGATAATATTAAGAGAAACTATCAAATTGAAAAATTTGTATATACACTTACATACAATTTATACAATTATACAATTTACAGTAGATCGTCCTCATCAATAATAATGCCTGTAAAATCATAATTAATATAAGAAATTTGTAGATCCTTCCGTGCTCAGGAGCTTTTTTTTTGATTATCGGAAACTGATATTACAGTTATGATTATTGTCGAGGACGATCTACAATTTATATGAGTGTATATTATATAAGGATTCAAAACTCACACATTATTTAAAAAAATATTTATCAAAATTATCTGGCATAGCTTAGGTTGATTAAATTATTACACACCTTTTGTTTAAAATAAATTGATACATTTGTCTTTTAAATAAAGAGAAACTTTGAATTTTTCTTAAATGTTTGGCAACCATTTAAATATCTTCTGAGCAAAAGGCAGTAGAATTTAAACTACTTCTTATAATTTTTTATTTGTCCAAAATTTCCTTTTTTTTCAAACGACTATTTGACGGATTAGGTTTTCTTTTACTATATATCAATTTTATGCACCATTTTTGTATTTTATTAAGATTTTTTAGATGATGCGATTGTACAAGAGAGAGCTAAAGTAGATCTAGATGTTTTTAATCCAAAAAATCTTATAAAAAATTAAACTTTGATGAAAGGCCTCTTATTGTATTTCTAGTATTTTAAGTCTATTTATATATGTCTATTAATACCAACACCTAGACATTTAATATAAGCTCACTCTAGAATTTTTTCGCTATTACGAAGAACCTTAAATGAACCGATATTAGATAATTGATTTTTCAAAATTCAATGTTTATTGATTTGAAAGCAGAATTGTAATTATTCAAGTTAATCCATAGCACTGTAGAAAATTCCTAGAGTATTTAATTTTAATACTTGTAAATCCTAATAAACCCAGGGCCTGATCAGGGCTTGTCAATTTACATAAATTATTTTTTATTTATACATCATATTTCTCCAGTTTGCCTATAAGAATATCATAAGACTGTATCAAAGGCCTTGCAAAAGTTAACAAAGATGCAAAGATTATATTTGTTTGAATTAAAAGTTATTTGCGTTAAGTTAATTATTAAATCCTAAGTTGACTTTCCACCCTTAAAGCCAAACTACTTCTCAGTAAGAGCATTAAATGTATTGAAAAAGTGAAAAATTTTTTTTAATAGGTACTTTTTCAAATAATGTTAATTTATAATTTGGTGTTTTTCTATTTTGCATATTAAATTTATTACTTGTCTCTGATTTGTTCACAACTAGTTTGCCTTGTTCATTAATCTCTGTTTTAGTTTTTTGACAACCATTGAGTCTACTACCTTACAAAATTCAGCTGCCAAATTTCTATTTGATTCTATTTGCTTTTGAATTTTTGATGTTTACTTTTTAAACTTTTTTAGATATTTTATCTAATTTTTAACACTATATTAATTAGTTTTTAAGTCTGCAGTTTCAAGGAATTGACTATATAATCCATGTTTCTCTTTTATTAAGTTTATAAGGCCCTTGATTATCCATTTCTTTTTGTTCTTGCCGTTAAAGTTTTTAGTTGTTATTCAATTTTTATGTACTACGTTAACTATCCTCTGAACAAACAAGGAAATAAGTTTGCGCCCTTGGTATTGTATTTATTTATATAATAAACGAAATTTCAGGCAACAAGAAAATTTTGGTATTTTTAAGGACAATCAGGATCACTAAATAATATTGTACAACTGTGTCATTCCAGAATGACATGGCACAACATCTTAAATGTTGGCGGGAATTTTCCGAAACAGCATTCTGCCGAGTATATAAGGAGCTGCATCGCGGCTAGTTATCTGTTCAGTGAAGTAGAGTTCGAAATATTGGCGCGAGATTTAAATAGTTGTGAATAAATAGAATAAAAATAAAAATCTCTAGCAATGGTATGTGATTGTATTTTTATAGTGAAGTGTGTAAATAAATTAGTTGAGCATTGGCAATTATTTTAATTCATACCTAACGAATCGGAAAAACGCTGCAATATTATATTAATGTCCCCAACTACTATGTGGAAACTACTTTTATTTTTGATAGTTTAATGATCATGTAAGCTCTCATTAAAATTATTTTCAGTTGGTGACTTATAAATAGCTGTAAGATTTTTAGTTTCTTGTTATTTATAATTATTTTTCTCGTTCAACTCGTTCATGTCTACAAGAGACACAATTGTATAATGGTGTGGATTAAATGCAAAATAAATAGTATAAACAATCTTAATTTCCCAGCTTAAAAGATATCCTTACTTTGTTTTCTTCTTACTTTGTTTCTTAAAAGTGTCTCTATAAATATAAGACAAGATTTTTTTCTTATGCGTCTGATATTGCAATGAATAATTTTTACGTACTATTTAATTCCGCAAGAATATTGGCTAGGAAAGTTGTTAGAAGGACATTTTATCAACCTAATTATTTTAAATATGTGAATCCATACTTTACAATTTTTATTGCATTAAAACTTGCACCAAAAAAATGTAATAATATCATTTTTTAAGAAGTTTAAACAAAAACATTGTTGCAACAACTGAAAAAAAAAAGGTTGTTGTCAAAACCTAGGTTAAAATCAATTTTGAATCGTAAAGCATTTCCTTAACAAGTATCCTTCTTATTCGATTTTTTTGTTTTAAAAAGCCCAAAATTTCATCTTGTAGTATCTTGCAAGCATAGAACAATGAGGTCGTTTACTTTATAAGCATGTGTTGAGTGCGTTATTCACAAATAACATAAGACTATTTTATCCTGATTTTTCACTAAAAGATATCCAGGTATGCTTACAATCGTTGCTTGCCTGTAGACCTGCATTCCTGGACGCTCTCCTCAAACGTGTGCCATAAAAATATCAGCAATTTATGACTCCATAAAAAAAAATTAAGTTAACAGTCAATTTTTCCTAATTCTTTTTTCCCTAAAGATGTTCATATCCCCGGATGGATCCTAAGAAAAAACAAAACTAATAACTTTTTCAAATTTTTACCGCGGGTCATAAAAAGTTTCCGCGTGGCCCCTCTGGGAGCCCCAAACGCAAAAAGGACCTAAGTGAAAAAAGAAACAATAAACACAGTTTCTTATGTTTAACGGGATTGCCTTATTAATTAATGCATTCAAAGGGCCCTTAAGGGATCGATGAAGTCGCAGGGTGTTTTAAAATTAATGCCCTTATTTGTCACTCCCTAAGCGCGAGCCCTACCGTTGTGTTGCGTTTTTTTTCTTTCTACAGAGGCGTCACCATACAGTCAGTTCAATTTTTAAATATATCATTCATTAATTCTCTTTATTAAAGTGCTTATTTTCAGTTTTTTTTACTTAGTTGCCCTAAGCTGTCTCACCCTGGTCAAGAATACATAAATGAATTTCCAGTTTTATTTTAAAGGTTTTTTAGGGAACGCCCCTGGCGAATTCTTAATCAGAAGGGAGGATATGCACTTATTCAGTCCAATACGTATGCTTTAATTGTAAGCCATTTTAAAGCATAATTAGATTGGGGATGAATAAAGCCCCAGCCACTTAGGCTGCAAATTAAATGGGGCAAATTGTGCATTTTAAATACGTTGATTCTAAATAAGGTATATAAGGATAATAAATAAATGTCAAAGATGGTTGCTAATTGGTGAAAAAATTTATAAAATCGCCGCTGCAAATTTTAACCGTTCAGCCATTTGCAAAACCATATATGCCTATAATATGAATCCGGATCAACCTAATATAGTATCAACCAATATAATAGTGTCCTATCCAGGATATTTTTATTAAGGGAAAATTACCCCATCGGCTCGTAAAACATTATAAGGTTCATCGGGGATGGCACGAACGAACTTCGAGTATGCAATAAAAAAGCCGATGGAAGTCCCAGCAGCTTTTAAATATTTGAAAAGTTTGAATGAGACGCCAAATATGCTATATAGGAGATACCTACGTTCGAAAACTTTGAATGGGTCAGCAATATCATGAAGGTTTCGAAGTTATTCCAGAATTTATTTAAAATTTTGACTTTCTACACGGTGAGTTTTTTAAAGTGTTACAATGCGATGTGTCAAAAACGGCTGCAAAATTTTTTTTGACATTTTGGTGACATTTCAAGTATACCGGGGGGCACTTTTTGTGATATTTTTGACATTTGTCCCTTCACCTCCCTAAGAGGGGGGGAGGGTCACTTCCTTATTTTAAATGGAATGACGTGTTTGGAATGGAATGGAAAGTCTGTGTACAAAAAATTTTTAAAATTGCTCTGCTGGTTACGGAATTATGATCAAAAATGTTTTGATTAAATTTAAAAATAATTCGAATATTTTACCATAATAACAGCCGGTTGCCATGAAAATCCTACTGTTTATTTTACTAGTATGGAGACTGGAGACCAGAAGTCGTATGACTGGTAGTCTAAAAAGTAAATGACGAAATCGGATTAAAACGCAAACAGATGAAAATAAGGCAGTTGCTGTATTAGGAGCAGTAGCTATTGATCCTCAAATCAGTACCAGGCGGCTTGCTTTAGATGCTGGAATTAGTCAATCATCAATTATAACAATTCTGCACCGGTACAAGTTTCATCCTTACCACATTACACTTCATCAAGAGCTTTACGGACATAATTTTGAGAATCGCATTAATTTTTGCACTTGGATTTCAACAAAAATGCGTGAAAATAACCATTTTTTGAGAAACGTTATTTTTTCTGATGAGGCTTCTTTTAATAATTGCAAGCAGGTAAGATTTAACTAATTTAAATTAGAACATATTCAAGTTTTGGTTGTTTGTTTTTCTAAAAGGTAAACAGGCACAACATGCATTACTGGGCAGCAAATAATCCTCACTGGATGAGAACTGTACCAAATCAACATCCCTGGTCTGTGAACGTATGGTGTGGTATTTTCGAGGATAGAGTTATTGGTCCGCATTTTTTCCAAGGTCATTTAAATGGACAGGTCTACACAGATTTTTTAAGAAATCAGTTACCTCGTCTACTAAACCGTCCTGGTTTCAGCAGGACGGAGCTCCACCCCATTATGCCATACAGGCCCGTACTTATTTAAATGAGATTTTTGAAAACAGGTGGATTGGGCGAGGTGGTCCTGTCAACTGGCCTGCTCGTTCGCCAGATTTGACCCCCCTTGACTTTTTTTTATGGGGATTTATAAAAGACAAAGTAATGGCTAGTGCACCTACAACTCCAGAGGATATGAAGAACAGGATTCGTGTTGCTTGTTCATTAGTGACACCAGCAATGTTACAGCGGGTACGAAACTCATGTCAAGAAAGGATAAGAAAGTGTTTGGAAGTCGAAGGCGGTCACTTCGAACAGCTCCTTAGGCATAAAGCATAGACGATAAATAGTTAAAAAGTAGGAAATAATTTGTTTTTATTGTAGTAGAATATTCGAATTATTTTTAAATTTAATCAAAACATTTTTGATCATAATTCCGTAACCAGCAAAGCAATTTTAAAAATTTTTTGTAAACAGACTTCATATTTTATGTAGATTCGTATTTAAGAATAAAAAACACGTCATTCCATTTAAAATAAGGAAGTGACCCTCCCCCCCTCTTATGGGGGTGAAGGGACAAATGTCAAAAATATCACAAAAAGTGCCCCCCGATATACTTGAAATGTCACCAAAATGTCAAAAAAAAATTTGCAGCCGTTTTTGACATATCGCATTGTAACACTTTAAAAAACTCACCCTGTAGAAGGAAGTTCTTAATTTTTTAAGCTTTGAAGGTAAATAAGATAAATATCAAAATATTCTTAGGCATTGACTGATTAAATCATTTGTACAATTAGTGCCACTTTCGTTGAATTATTATGAAAATTATAGCATAATCAAATTTGACATGAATAGCACTTTCTTAATAAAATAAAAATTAGGCCAATAATACATTATTTTTTTAATCTAGTTGTAAAAAGTGATTTTGTAGTACATGGAATAATTCAGATCGTCTAAGCAGGACAAGGATGAAGATCTTTAAAACAGTTGTTAAATTCGAAATTGAGAGACACAGTTAATTTTCTTAAATTCGATTCAAAGTTAGTCATGGAAATTGGGTTTCAATGGCTGGTTTAAGTTAGACAAGGCTTAAGGTCATGGAGATTTTAAAAAATAGCTGAAGATACAGAATTAGCGATCATAGAATATGCGTATTGTGATAAATTCTTTAGCAAATATCTACAAAAAATTGTGTGGGTCCCTCACAGCAAAGGAAAGTTAGAAAAATTAAACCATTTTAAAAACTTTAAAAACAGTCGTACTTTCGGGTTTCAAAAGTTTCCTTACCTCGCTCCTTCGCCAGTTTTATAATATAAATGACTGTAACTTTCTTACCGTTTAAATGATTTTAAAAATTTCTTCAGTAGCATAAAGAGCAAGTTAAATGTTTTTTTTAAGGAAGTCGTTTTAAATTTGTCTTACACGTTAAAACCTTCATAACTCTTACAACAATTTCGTCATTTGTAAATTACACTCAACCTATTTTATTGTTACTTGGAATTAAAAGGAATTATTTCTATAGGTCTAAGAACGAAAGATATTGGGGGTTATAAAATTCGATAGACTGGCTCCTTCAAGACTTCTAAATCTAAACTTCTGTAACTTAATTAAGAAAAAGTCAATGATGATTTATTTAAATATAATTCAAAAATCTCGCAGTATCAAAAAGTTTAACATATATTTTTAATATGGAGCAAAAACAAAACGAAAAACAAAAGACTATACGAATTTGTGAGGTAAAAAAATGGCCCAGATTTTTCACCATTTTAAGCCCTTTGAAATATATGTGCAAATTGGATTGAATTGTGCATATTATAGCAAAAGAAACTGTTTTCAAATGGTAAAAAACAGCCATGCTATTGCGTTATAAAAATTCCCTAGAATATGAACTACTATTATTTTTTACCCGAAAAAGCAATTTTTCAAATTTCTTTGGCAGCGTTAAGAACAGGTTAAGTACTTTTTAAAAATAATTCGTTTCAAGTTTTTTTTTTTTTTTGTTAAAGTCTTATTAAGTACTAAGACTCACGTCATTTGTAACTCTAGTTGTATTACTATTTGGCGCCGAATGGAAACGTTTGCATAGGTTTCAAAATAGGGAAGATATTATGAATTTTAAAATTCAATTGCCTGGCTCCTTCACCAGTTCTAAGATCTAAAATTTGTAACCTAATTAAGAAAAAACTTTCATATCATCAAAATCATATGGAACAAAATCAAAGGGCCTTATAAATATGCGAGTTTATAAAAATTGCCTGGATCCTTCACCATATTACCGTGCTCTCTGGTTTTAAAAATACTCTTGCCAAGCTCCTTCGCCAGTTTTAGAATGTAAACTGATATGCCATTTTGAACCTTTTAAGAATTTCAAAAGTTTTTTCGAGTATATAAAAAAAGTTAAATATTTTTAAAGGAATTAGTTTAATATTTTGGAAATGTCTCTTATACGTTTAAGCGTTAATAGATCTTACAGCACTTTAATTTTTTTAGGCTTTATTCCACCTATATTATTGCTATATGACCAGCTCTAAGAGTACAAAAAAATTTTTGAGTTTTAGAATTCGGTTGCCTAGCTCCTTTAACAATTAAAAATTATAATTTTTTAAAAATTTCATAGCATCAACAAGTTCAACGTAGGAGCATAGCATATATAACTAATAATTTAATCAAAACTAATAATCTCTTTACATGATTTTAAACTGATAAATCTCTCCTTTGAATTGACTACCGTATCCTGGAACGTAGCCTTCTCCCTTAATCTCCATTTTTGTTTTTTTTTTCGTGTAGAATTTTATCGAGAGCCGGAAGTCGTCACATCCGGTGTTTATGGTCAAACGGAGGCTATATCAATAAGACCGGATATAGACGGGGTCCCGTTCTGATTCCGGCGTTTTTATTGGTTCCGGAGCGTCCGGAATTTCCCAGGGAAATCATGCCGGAAAGCAAATATTTTTTTTTGTTCCGCTTTCCAAGGTAAAAATAAAAATTAAAACTTTACTGGTCGTCAATGACGTTTTATAGGCACTTTTGTTCTTAGGTGCAGTCGCTGTAGGATGTACGCCCTCCCCCCTTTATAAAGTCCAAAATAAATCCGGAACATTTCTTGCATGGGTAGTCGTATTTATACGTTTGTTTGCACACGCGGTATTGTACGTTATAATAGATTTCTTTACGGTTGAGGTCACTTTAATCTGTTCCTCAATCGAAAACGCAAACAGACCTAAACAAACACTTGACATGGACGCGGGCACGAATGATTTTTATTTTATCGTATGTACGGTATGATTGCACCCTGAATCCTTTTTTAAAATCTACTTCAGGCGTAAAAATTGCATGTAAACATAATAATGTTCTATAAAATTAAATATATGTAATTCCTATTTTCTCTCGATAATACAATCATCAATCAGTATAAAAGAATTACAGAAAGATATCTTAGGTTTCATATAGTTGGAAAAAATTTTAGTTTAATGACCCTTGTAATCCAGGTTTTTTATTATTTTTTTAAATTTTCTTATAAATCACGAGATGTCCAAATTGCTACAACTAAAAGTCATGTAAATAAAAAAACATGAAGTCTCATAAGGCCTTATCGAGCGTCAAACCAAAAAGTCCTTTAGTGTCTTTATTAGCGGCATCGAACACCTGCCCAGTACAAATTCTTCTGCGTTTTTTTACAAAAGGTAATTCGCCGTATACCGCCGGACAAAACCATAACTCCTAATTTGTAAAATTACCAACGACCACCATTGACGACTTTTTTTTTGGATGTCGGTCAACGAGCCGAAATCAGTAAGGATATGGAATGGTATCGGTAAGAAAACCGATAAATGTACTGTTATTGCTTTACTAAAGATAATTTAAAGAATATTGCAACGTAACTTTTTTTCCTAAAAATAATTTAAGTAAGGAATTTTATATTTTTGGTAATTTTATCTAAGGAAGCTATCTAATATCCCTAAAAGTTTCATGCATGTACTGCTCTTTAGTCAAAAATTATTTATTTCCTTAAAAGCCGCTCTTTAAACATAAAGCATTATTTAAATGGCTGCGATTGTTACTTATTGGTTTTTTAGGATAACTTTTATTTATCCCAAAAGTTTTACAATTTTAGGTTCAATTAGTCGTGAGAAATTTTAGTGAAATTGAATTTTCAAAGCATAATTTTTATGGGCGTAGTACCAAGACATGAGTACTAATAATTTATTTCATTAACATTTTTATTTATTTTTCTATTTGGTTTTATGATTTTTTTTTAATTTTGACATTATATAACTGCAAATTTTTTTTATATAGAGAAAAAATTATTCTATTATATTTAAAAAAATGCATTTTTTATATAAATATAAATTCCTAAAAAACTACATAAAATATTACTATTTAGAATAGTTTGTTCCTGTTATTGAATAGAAAATATATTATATAAGAAACCTTGATTACAAAAAATTATAAATAAAAATTTGTATGTTCCTATCACAAAAATAAATTCTAATTTCTGTCTCTCTTCAACTAGTCATTTACGTTCATTTTGAACTCATGAATGCCTAGAAGCCTAGAAGAAACAAAGAAAGAAACCTAGAAAGTGTTGTCGAGAAACATAAGTCTGAGATTGAGTCTTCTACAGATTCATGAGTTATAAATGAATGAAAAAACTGGTTTAAGAGAGATGAACATTAGAAGGCATATCTGTGATAGGATTGTGTACATTCTCATTTAATTATGTTTTTATTTAAGGTTTCTTATAAAATACGTTTTCAGATCAATAAGAATAACAAACTATTTTAAAAAGTAATATTTTATGTAATTTCCTAGAAATTTTTATATAAAAAATTACATATATTTTTTTAGATCTGGCTAAGAAATTTTTTTTCTCGATAAAAAAGTGTGCAGTTTTATAGTAACAAAATAAAAAAAATCATAAAACCATGTAAAAAAATATAAAAATAATTAAAAATTATGTCGACTTATGTTATGCTATAATAATAATTTACCTTAACTAATATAATAACCAAAATTTTCCAGAAATTTTTATATATAACGGTTGGTCATATACAATTAAATTATGCATATACAAGTTTTAAAAAATTAATAAAAATCTTAAAAATTTTATTTTTTTTTTAAATCTGTGTACGCCAAATTTTGGGACTAATTCTCCATCTCAATCCCATAAATAGCAGCCTCTATAAAAAAAACTGGCAGTGTCCAGTACCAAAACCAAAAAAGTTTATAAAACCAAATAGAAAAAAATATAACAATAATATTAAAATAGATAATTGAGAGTCATGTCCATTTATGTTATGCATTGAGATCAATTAACTTTGAGTCTTTGCAATCAAATAACATAAAATTTATGAGACCTACAAATATGAAACTCTCAGTAATAAAAGGAAATAAGGCCAAATATAATTCTAATAATAATATATCTTCTATAACATAAACGTTCTTATTAGAATAATTTGCAAATAAGAAAAATAAACATCATGTCTATTTATGTTATAATTTGACAGTAATTTACTTTGACTATTTCTAATTAAATAACATTAAATTTATGAGAGCTAAAAATAGTATGAAACTTTTAGTTATAATACAAAATATTTTTAAATATAATTCTAAATAATATAAACAAAGTAAGCTTCGAAATTAATTTACCTTCACTTTTTGTAATTAAATAACGTTAAGCTTAGAAGGCCTGCAAAAATAAAACTTCCAGTCACAATAAAAAATATTTTCAAATATAATTCTAAATAATATAAATATTCTAATTAGAATAATTTGTAAATAAGAAAAATTACAGTCTATCCATTAATGTTATGCTTTGAGATAAATTAATCGTGACTATCTGTTATCAATAAACATTAAATTTATGAAAATTTGAAATTTTCTAATTAAAATAGTTTGCAAAATAAAAAAAATAACAGTAATGTTCTTTTATGTAATGCTTACGTAATCTTCATTAACTATTTTATTAGAAATTTTTATTCCAAACGGATGATAAAATCCAATTAAATTATGCATGTGAAAGTTAATACATTTTCAAAGAATATTTCAATTTGCACTTTTGCTAAAATCTTTATAGGACCATTTTCTGGCCAATACAAAAACTGGAAAATTGCGTTTATGTAATTTCAAATTATGCTTTATAAACTTGAACGCCTCGCTAAAAAATTAATTGAAATCATGTTCTGCATTATAATTAAGTTACTTTGGTTGACATGACCTCCGAATCTTTCTTAAAAACTACTTTTTCGACTAAAATTATCAATTTTTTAAAGATTTGCATCGAGTAGCTTTAATACATATATAGAGGGTTGCAAGGAGAGTTATTATAGCTCAGCATGCATCGAAAGTCCCTCTGGACAAATTACGATTAGGCTGCACTTGTCCATTCGAAATGTACACGTAAACCAATTGCGCCCCGTTATTTACGACCTTAGAATCCCGCTGCCAGGAAGATTATTTATTTGACTCTTAGGGCAACAGATAATTTATGATATGATATTTTATTTGAACGAGTAACGATAATTGAAGCTAGGAACTATAGGAGTAAATTGTACATTATGTTTTTGAATATAAAAGCTAAACTATATTAAAGGCCTGTAAGTGTCCCTTTTAAAACAGGTTTCGCCTTTTAAAATTGGGAAAAGCAGACACCCATCTAAGCCCTCACCATAAAGGTGTCACATATAAAACAAATATCCCGAGTTGTCCCTTAAAGTTGGCCGTATGCAAAATGGAGGAAGTATGTTCGGTGTCTCCGGCAAGTGACAAATTGTCACCAGGTGACCTTTTGGGGCCAAGACCGCATCGGCCCCTCTGGACCGTAGCTTCGGAGACCCACGTTTTAATAAACGCGGTCGTGTGAGCCCGATTTTAACTCATGAAGACCCACTAGATATTTAATGTGAATATTTAATTAAGTAGAGAGTAGTTTTTAAGGACGATCAGATGAAAATAATAAATAAAAGCTGTTTTTTTTTTGTTTGAATATAGCTTAACATATTGCTTGTTAAAGTTAAAAGTTTTATATTCGTAGGTTTAACCAATCAAGCCATACTTTAGCCAGTTACCATAGAATGGTAAAGGCATTTCTGTTTGATGAAGCATAATTTAAATGAACGTGATTGTTATTTTACTATCAAATCAATTAAGATATATTAAACTGTAGTTTACATTATATTATTTATAAGTACAGGTAACCGATTTTAGTAATAATTAAAAGATTATGGTATGTGCGTAAGGTGGTATAAGTACACAATTAAAAAAATTAAAATAATAGTTCAAAATGTTTATAGTTAGTTAAAATATACATTTTAGCAAGGAAAACATTGTAATATTTATTTTATTTGACAGTATAGAATTGTAAATGTTTGATATACATTTGTGTTCCTATTTGGATTTAATAAATGTTTATTAGTTTAAGATTTAGTTTTATGAAAATAGTTAATGTGAGTTTTTATACAGATTCAGAGAGACACATTCAGTGTATCTTTACAGTGTATAAAAAAAATCTAAGGTTAAGAATTTCAGTATACAATATTGTGTATAGTATCTTTCTTTTTTTATACATAATTTTGCGTAATTTGAAGTGAATAAACTTAGCCTTTGTATAAGTTTCTACTAAAACTTTGTATAAGCAAATTAAATTATTTTTTTTAAGTATTTCTCTCAGTGTGTCAAATTTTTAGTCAGTTTTGATATAGGTGGACCCTATTTTAAAGATTGATCTATTATAATATCAAGATATTTCATAATGCTCATTTAAATCACTGGATTTTTATTCAGCCTGTTTTATTATTATTTAACACTAAAAAAACCATTTGCATAGCTCTAAGAACACAACAGATATTAGGGTTTTTAAACTTAGGGTTGCCTGGCTCCTTTATTAATTTAAATATATAAACTTCCGTCACTCAATTGAGAAAAATAATTTAAATGTAATTAAAAATACTCATAGTAATAAAACCTTTAACATCTTTTTTTATTATAGAGTGAAAACAAAGGGCCCGATAAATTTGTGAATTAAAAAAATATGCCTGAATCCTCCGCCATTTTGCAGTGAAGCATCGGCCATGCAATCGGATTTTAAGAAGCTCCTTTTCTAGCTCCTTCGCCAATTTTAGAATAACAACTGCTATAAGTTTCTAACTGATTGAGCAATTATTTCAGAATTTTTTTCGATATTATAAAAAGACAGTTAAGTACCTTTAAATGGGAATAAGTTGGATATTATGAAAGGTTTTTTCTATAGGTTGATCTTTGGGTAGCATTAGTATTATTAAAATTGACACAACTTTGATAAATTCAAAAAAATTTTTTTTTAGTTTAGGTTTGTTTGTACTAATAAAATAAATACTTAAGCATTAATAAGGCTTTAATATTTATTTTATTTAAGAGTAGTTGAGGAATTTATTATTATATTTTTATTTTATTTACGTTTAACAACAAGGTTCATTACATGTTTATATTGTATAATTATTATTTCATAAAAGTTAAACATTTAAGTATGATATATTGTATACTATTTAAAGACGTTTGTAAAATGCGTTGAATGGAATAAGTTTTTTTTTTTAAATAACTTTACTATAAATGAAGATATTTGTTTAATTTGCAGATGTGTTTTATGTCTCAGGAAGCATCAAATAAAATAGAGATTTCACGTTTTACTGGAAAACTTTACGGTGATGTGAGAAAAGTACAGTTATAAAAACTATAGATTTTTTTATATTCTCTATTTTCTTAAAACGCATTTTTTTCTTATGCAATTATTTTCGGCAAAAAAAAACGTTTTTTATTAACCCTACCCTTAACCCCCCACTCACTCTACACAAGTTACCAGTAAGAATTTTTTTTAAAAAATCATTGTTTTCCAAAATAAGACGCATGAATAACAGCTGGTTTCATCGTTATTATTCAATTTAGTAACACAGTTTGTTTATTTAAATTTGATCTAATTGTTTAAATGTATATTATTAAATATTTAACACAAAAAGTGCTATTAGACTGGATATCATGGACGAAAAACAGTGATTTTTCAAAAGAATTTTATACTGGCCAAATGTTTGGGGTAGGTGGGGGATAAGGGTTATGTTGATGAAAAACATGTTTTTGCGGGGAAAAAAATTAGCAAAAAATATTATATGATAACATTGACTTATAATAAACGATAATATTATATGATATGTTGCTTAAGTTGTCGCTACTGTCGTTTAATAATATAATACTTGGAATGCTTTTAGTGTTTGATATATTTTTACCAGTTTTCTGTACTATTTGTCTAAACGACATTTGATTCCATTTAAAGTGTCTTTTATTTAATTGTGTGTGAGAGAGGTAACTTCAAATCAAGTTAACCTGGAATATATTTTGCAGTATTCTATATTACATCCATCACAACAAAATATGTTAATATGTTGTCTTTTTGCCTCATAAATATGTTAATCTCAATGCATAACATACATGAACACGACTAATTATTTATTTAAGTAAAATCTGTATTGTTGTGACGAATTCATAATGAGTTACTTATTATATTGAGTATTACGTCACTTATAGTAAAAATCAATTTAGAAATTTTTATCTCACACGCTCAACAATTATTGAAAAGAAGAAGAAAATAGACCTATTCACGTATTTAAAAGAAATATGAACTTAAATCTGTAACGATACCGTTCGATATACTTAATTTAATTTAAGTTCAATAAGTTTTAAATACAATAATTTACTTGAGGTATAATAGATTTTTTTTTTTTTTTTATATACCTAGGAGCTGAGGTTCAATCTATTATTCTCTGAGCTCGTTTCTTCTTTTCAATATCCTACCTAACTTTGTTATGAATAATATAATTAAAAAACGATAAAAAACAACAAGAAGACCTACTTTTTTTTAAAAATACCTAATTTGAACCAACGTTTCGGTAGTTATATCTACTACCGTTATCAAGGTAATTAAAGTAAAATTAAATTAAATTAAAAATAAAATATACTTATCTTTCAAACTTTCAGTAATCCAGTCTCATCAAAATTTCTTCCTAATTCGAAAGTACTTTATATACTTTTTTATATGATTTGACGGTTTATTAATAGTTTGACAAAACTGATAATAGATATAACTACCGAAACGTTGGTTCAAATTAGGTATTTTTAAAAAAAGTAGGTCTTCTTGTTGTTTTTTATCGTTTTTTAATTATAATATTCATAACAAAGTTAGGTAGGATATTGAAAAGAAATAACGAGCTCAGAGATTAATAGATTGAACCTCAGCTCCTAGGTATATAAAAAAAAATCTATTATACCTCAAGTAAATTATTGTATTTAAAACTTATTGAACTTAAATTAAATTAAGTATATTGAACGGTATCGTTACAGATTTAAGTTCATATTTCTTTTAAATACGTGAATAAGTCTATTTTCTTCTTCTTTTCAATAATTGTTGAGCGTGTGAGATAAAAATTTCTAAATTGATTTTTACTATAAGTGACGTAATACCCAATATAATAAGTAACTCATTAATTATTTATTTATTTTAACTTGTTTGCGTTAATGTTTTTTTTTAATTTTATTTTGTCATGTCCTAATTTTGAAAAATCTCTTTATAGATATATGAATAAAATATGGCTTCAATTTAAAAAACACAGTTAATGATGATTTAAAAAAGTTGAAACACTGTAAATATTGTCTCGTTCTTTTTGTTTATGGTCTCGTTCCTCTTATGCTACTCTCTACTCGTCAACTTTTTGAATACCAGTTCCATATTTTTTTATCTCTATCTTGATCTAACTTTTATTTACATAAACAAACTATATAGAACCCTAAATAAACTTAACTAATCAACTGAACTAGAAAAATTAAAGAAACACAGTATACAATATCTGAGGATATATACATATATACTTCTAACCAATATAATGACTTTTCACCTAAAATCCATACAATATCGAAGGGAAAAACGTAATTGTGCAGGCGGCAAGGGGGCCCCAAAAGGGGTACACACGAGTCTGTTTTCGAATGATGGGGGATGAAGCGGAGCCCCATGGGGGCCGTTAACGGTGCCCGGGCCTCGTCTTTTCCACACGGAAACTTAAATTGGATACTGGTCACTTTCTATAATTCATACTCTAGATCATAATTTGCAGGTTTCGGGGGGCGAATAAGGCAGTGGGGAAAAATTCGATAATTTTTTTTTCGTCGGTTCGTTTTTAATGGGGATGTAAGGTGAAAAAGCTGGTTAGGATCGTACTTACTTTATCGATGTTAATTTTTACCCATTTTATGGTTTAAAATGGTCTTAAATTAAAGGAAGTTGATGTCTAATTATATATAGTGTATTTTTGAACCTAGATAATGAATAAATAGTTATATAGAAAATAGTTATAACCAAAAACAAGTTGAAAAATTTTTAAAACTTAATGACTTATCTTTAAAAAAACTGAATTTCCACTTATTTGCGATAAAAAATGGCACAACTACTGCAATTTTTTTAACGATACTCCTATTGTTTTTGAGAAGTAAAATAGAGTTTTTCCACGTTTTAATCGAAAACCTTAAGGTTTTGTGTAAAAAGTATAGATATAAAAACTATACATTTTTTATTATCTATAATTTTCTTAAAAAGCATTTTTTGTGAGGTAATTATTTTCTGCAAAAAAAAATGTTTTTTATTAGCCCTATCGTCATAATTTATATATATTATATATTTAAGTTTGATATAATTATATATAAGTAAATTAAAAAATATTTAATATAAAAACAAGTGCTATTAGATTGGATTATATGGACAAAAACGGTGATTTTTCAAAAGAATTCCTTACTGGTCAAATATTGGGGTGCGTGGTTGGGGGTAAGGGTTTTTTGATGAAAAACAATGTTCTTGCAGAAAATATAAATTAAATATTTAATTTATTGTCATTATTTATTTAAATTTGATATAATTTTATATATAAATATTTAGAATAAAAACGGTGTAATTAGATTGGATATTAAGGACGAAAAACGATGATTTTTCAAAAAAATTACTTACTGATCAAATGTTTGGGGTGGGTGGGGGGGCAAGGGATATTGTCGATAAAAAACAGTGTTTTTTGTAGAAAATATATATTAAATATTTAATTTAATGTCATTATTTATTTAAATTTTATATAATTTTATATATAAATATTTATCATAAAAACAGCCTTATTAGATTGGATATTATGGACGAAAAACGATGATTTTTCAAAAGAATTTCTTACTGGTTAAATGTTGGGGTGGGTGGGTGGGGGTAAGGGTTTGTTGATGAAAAACAATGTTCTTGCAGAAAAAATAAATTAAATATTTAATTTATTGTCATTATTTTTTTAAATTTGATATAATTTAATATATAAATATTTAACATAAAAACAGCGTTATTAGATTTGATATTATGGACGAAAAACGATGATTTTTCAAAAGAATTTCTTACTGGTTAAATGTTGGGGTGGGTGGGTGAGGGTAAGGGTTTGTTGATGAAAAACAATGTTCTTGCAGAAAGTATAAATTAAATATTTAATTTATTGTCATTATTTATTTAAATTTGATATAATTTAATATATAAATATTTAGAATAAAAACAGTGTAATTAGATTGGATATTATGGACGAAAAACGATGATTTTTCAAAAGAATTTCTTACTGATCAAATGTTTGGGGAGGGGGGGGCAAGGGATATTGTCGATAAAAAACAGTGTTTTTTGTAGAAAATATATATGAAATATTTAATTTAATGTCATTATTTATTTAAATTTTATATAATTTTATATATAAATATTTGTCATAAAAACAGCCTTATTAGATTGGATATTATGGACGAAAAACAATGATTCTTCAAAAGAATTTCTTACTGGTTAAATGTTGGGGTGGATGGGTGGGTGTAAGGGTTTGTTGATGAAAAATAATGTTCTTGCAGAAAATATAAATTAAATATTTAATTTATTGTCATTGTTTATTTAAATTTCATATAATTTTATATACTAAATATTTATTGTATAAATATTTAGCCTAGGAACAGCGTTATTATATTGGATAATATGAACGAAAAACGATGATTTTTCAGAGGAATATCATCAAATATTTGAGGTGTAGTAATTGAGTTTAAAAGCTAAATATGTAAATCCCGTGTCAATTTTGTAAATGCTGAAATTTTCTTTCTTTTATAAACAGAATCGTAAATGGTATACGCATATTCTACAGTTTAATAAATATAAATTTAAAAAAAAATTACTAAAAAATCGTTAAATAAATATAAATTTAACAATAATAATATATGATATGTTGCTTGAAGTGATATAAATTGCATTAGAAATATTACATGTTTTACACCCTTTTAGACATCATTAACCAACTCACAGCCAAGATTCAAGAATAATCGTAATAAATGTTGTACGTATAATAATGTAAAAATGCTGTACTTTGCTAAGTGTTCTTTATAGTGCAAAATAAATTTATACAAGCCATCAAGCAAACTCTGATAACCTATCAAATCAATCTGAGCTTTTGAATTTAGATCTCTACTTATTATTGGTCGGACGACAATGCCTATGCTATTTGTTTTCTTAGATTTTTCCGCACAACGTTCGCACTGTTCTATAAACTCTTTTATCATACTCATGGGTATATTAAAATAATGTTCAGCAACGTAAGTTTTTTTTCACCTTTATCTCCGTAAGCTGTATGTAAATCTCGAATTACATTCCACGCATTCATTTTTAGTAGTCATTATTTTATTATCTTTAATTCCACAAACTTTTGTTACCCCAGCTAAATTCGCTAATTTAAAGGAACTTTTGATATGATAGAACTGTCGAGTTTTATTCGCTGCTTCGTTATTGCCTATTTTTTGTAACGTTTTTATTACACTTTTTTCATATTCCTCATTCCATAGCACACTAGATTTTTGAGTTTTATCCATTTTAAAACTTTTAACATTAAAAAAATAGTATATTATTGAGTTGGCTAAAAAAAACTAATTATCAATATTATTGAACAACAAACATAACCTTAAATTTGTGATACTCGCGTTTAGTTTTGATGGTTGCCAATTTCACCTATTCGGCAAATATATATGTGCCGAGAATTCACGTATTAAGACAGAGTTTTGCCTATTACAAGAAATCGGCAATTACACAAATTCGGCATAACATATACTTGTATAAGTGTATAGTAGGAAAAATTTGATGTATCGACCTAAATCCAATAATCGTAAAAGAAACAATAATTTAGAGTAGCTTAGGGATCGCATCGAACGACATTTACTTGAACATCCTGTATAGTCAAACATACATAAGCTAAATCTCATTTTCCGCAGATTTACCGTTCAGGAAACTCAAAAACGGGCCGTCCACACACACATATACACACCATTTTCGGTGACTAATAAATATACATATAAATTAGAAGGGCCTGCTTAGGGACGAAGGACGCCTCTACCTTTTCATATGAATGTTAAAATAAGTTTTAAATTGTCAGGCTCGGTGGAGGCGGTCTCTGGAGGAGCAAACCGAATTGCTGGGGCGAGAAATTCGTATATATATTTTTTAATTTAATCCTTACGACTTACTAGTAATATTGTTCATATAGTAATAATAATAATAAAAATAATACAGTGTATACGAGAAAAAACAGAATTTCATGGAACAAAAGGCAATTTCAGCTTTAATTTTTTTACACGAAGAAACGACTGTTGAAGCCTTGAATTAACAAGATTTTATGCATAACAGTATATATGTTAGTATATATAATATACATATATAATAATATAGTGTATACGAGAAAAAACAAAATTTCATGGAACAAGAGGCAATTTCAGCTTTCATTTTTTTACACGAAGAAAGGACTATTGAAGCCTTGAATTAACAAGATTAACAATTAACAATTAACGTGGTGCTTTATTAAGTTATGCACAATTCTGGTGTTCAATAAGGGTACCAAGTAAGTATTTTAAAATAACGAGAAAAAATAAGCCAACAAAAAAAAGCTCTCAAGGCATGACACGACGGCAAAAGAAAATGTTATTCAATAAGATGTAAATTCGAGGGTGTCAAAGGAAAACGGAAACTTTGCCACCGCCTTTGAGGCTTTGCAAATCAATTTTTCGAACGCCCCTGGGGGTTCGGGCGGGTGTAAAATTCTGTTTACTCAAACACCGAAAGTTTTTTTTTCGTGGCAAAATTCCCTTTTATATGACGAGCCATCGATTGTTTAATTTTATGTTTAGTGAAAAGAATTTTGCCTGGGATCTTTTCAATATAGGATATGAGGGTCTTAGATGAACATGATTTTTTATAATAAAAATGGTCAATCTATTGCTGCCAGTATATATTTTTAAGCAATTAAGAGAGGATACATGATAGATCGTGATGTTGCACCCCGACAAACTATACTATAATAAAAGATTTTATCGAGGCTAATTAGACTAATTTTATTAAAATACTAGGCAAAATGTTTCTTAATACATAAAATTTTAAGATTGATTTTCATATTTTGGTAGTGAAATAATTAATATGTATGTCCTATTTCAGAAATCTATCCAAGTAGACATAGACGAATTATAGTTATAAATTTATTATTTAACAAGCTGGATAACTTGGACAGTTCTGAATGGATTGATTTGAACCCTTAATGAAGTGAATAGCAAAACATGTTCTTATTTCATCAAAATATATCTCATTCATTTAAATACCTTTTGTAGTTTTTAATATAATTGAATTGAAATGGACTTAGAACACTCAGAGATAAAAAAATCATTTGTCAGTCAACTTGTTATTATGATGGATAAGTTGGAAAGTTCTAAATGGGTTGACTTGAGTCCTTAATAAAATTATTCTCATTTTCAAAATTAAAAAAAAAAAGTTGAAAAGAAAATCAACATTGTATTTTTCACATCAGTTTTTCCGAAAAAATTGTGTATATTTTTCTGTCTTGGTCTTCTGTTTTCTGGCATACTTTATTTAACGGTTATGTCAAGTTGGAATTTTTATTCAAAAATTGACGTTTTTAAGAGTAAATTATACGATTCTTTTGGATTTTTTATTAGACTTGCAAAATTCCTTTATAAATTCTGAATTTTTTTTTTCATGAAAACCTTTTTATTTGTTTAAATTTTTTATGGAAAATGGATTTTTTTGTTTCCTACTCAATATACAACAAAAAAAATATTTCGATTCATTTTATAGACTTATTTTCGACAATTCTTTTCATATTTAAAATGAAAAAAAATATAAAAATTTATTTTTAAAACAAAAACCTTATATAAAATATTCCATAAGAATATATAAAATGGTATTTTTTAAATAAATAAATAACTGAATAATATCTTTATTTAGCAAAAAGCTACATTCAATAAAAACATAAATGAAAAATAAAGTAAAAGTATTAGTTGGCCATAACTGTATTAGGATACTCTCACTTATTAAAAACACAGTTAATTGTTTGTACACAGTAAGAGCTGCAAGGTGGCCATAATATCTCCTACATCATCTAAATCAATAACAATATCATCTGTGCGGCTTTTTTTCCTAGCGCGCTCTATCTTGTATGCACCATCACTAAATGCAGAGGGATCACACGATTCACATTTCCATGTCGATTTTCTCAAATGAAAACCGCGCATGTCAACATTAACACACTTTCCATGATAATACTTAGCACACCTGGTACATTGTATTATCGACTTAATGTCATCAAATACTAAATTACATTTAGCACAATTACTTCCTGGATCACCGTCATCCGTAGTACTTCCTCCAGCCATTATTACATTAGTTAATCACAATTTCAAAATCACCCCGTATATGAAATAAATATAAGTTAATTCAGACAAATACTGTTTACAATAGAAAACCCGTTAATGGAAACACTATAATGTTCACGTACGTGCACTATATTTATGTTATACTTATTACACAAATTAGAGAAATAAAAATTGAATTTTACTGATTTATGGCAACCGTAATTCTAAAATAAGTCAATACTTAGCTTGAAAGATGCAAAATTTTAAAAGACTTCTTTTGATATAAATTATTAATCAAAAACTGTACTTTAACCCTTTGAAACACGCGAAAAACTATGGATCGCCTATCATACGTGTTAACTGCTTGGACTATTACGAACGATGATGTTTGGATTTGGATTTGATTTAAACATTTTTTGGAAGAACTGTGACTTTTGATAAGAGCTTATGTATTATTAATTTGTATTTCTGGTATGTCATATTTGGAAAATTTTTAAATTTTCAAAAAAATTTCATTTTCATGGAAATTATTCTTTTGAATTTTTCAAGGAAAATAATTTTTTTTATATTTTTATTTAACTTTATTTAATATTTCTAACTCATGTCAATATTTAGTAAAAAAAAACTTAAAAACTTGTTTTTTTTGGAGAATAAAATTTTTTTCCTCAGATTTTCCATTAAAAATTAGGATTTTTGATGTTTTCTCAAGTCAAATCTCGATAATATTTATATTTTTTTCAAAAATTTCGGTTTATTGTAAATGATACTTTTTCCTTGGATGTTCTGTAGTAAATGGTGATTTTTTACTTTAATTTTAAGGAAATTATTCTTTTGAATTTTTTAAGAAAAATAAATATTTTTACATTTTTATAACTTTATTTAATATCTCTGACTCATGTCAATATTTAATCAAAGTCAAACTTAAAAACTTTTTTTTTTCGGGAATCAAATTTTTTTCCTTAGATTTTGCATTGGAAATTAGGATTTTTGATGTTTTTCTTACTAAACAATTAAAGAAAAATAAATGTTCTACTTAATTTTATAGATTCAAACATCTCAACCATATCAGTTAAATTCTATATAAAATAAATAATTTTCAGACGTTTTTTCGAAAAAAATTGATTTTTAGTGAAAGCTTCTGAATTCATTATTTTTTCTAAAAAAATCGTTTTTTCTATCTTAATTCACTGGTTCTCTGGCATTATTTAGTTAAAAAAACTGAAGTCAAATCTCGAGAATATTTATATTTAATTTAAAAATTTTGGTTTAATGTAAATAATGCTTTTTGCTTTGAAGTTCTATAGAAAATGGAGATTTTTTACTCTTTTTTTCTATGTATCTAAAAGAAAATTACTATTAAAACCTAATTTTATAAATTTGCTGTTTTTTTGAAAATCAGTTCTTTTAAAGCATTCATTCTTCAGCTATTTTTTGGAAAAAATTGAATTTTGATAAAAGCTAATGTAACCTCTAAATTTTTTGTTCTATCTTAATCCACTTCATTTAGCTTATTTTAATATTATATCGAGAAAATTGAAATTTGTAAATAAAAAATTATTTAAAAATTTACGTTTTAACGAAATTGATACATTTCTCTTCGATGTCTTCAGGACATGATGATCCTTTACGTTTTTATTTTCTTTTAGTCAAAAATCAATAGAAATTCCCTTTTTTAGAATAAAAATCAAAATTTCTTGTTGTTTAAATTAAATTTTTACTATTCCTTATAACTTTTTTAATAAATTATTTACTTTTCAAAAAAATATATGTATCCCTCAAGGTAAATGTTTTTTCCTGCTTTATGACTTACAATATTTAGTAAATCTGTAAGGGTTAAGTTGGTTAAGGAGTCAATTAAAATTCAAGCCTTCCAATTTTTCAAAATTTTCTTTTATTATCAACGTTTCGGCCTATATGAGGCTTTCTTCAGGGCACGACAAAATTTAAAAAAAAAACATTTATAGACAAGTTAATACATTAAAAAGACACTTTGATACACTGTTAATACATTAAAAAGATTGTTTTTAATGTACTTTTATTATCAATACTTGTTTTTGACCACTGTATACCATAACGTTTTAACTTGTCTATAAATGATTTTTACTATGTTTTTTTTTTATTTATAGCGTCCTGAAGAAAGCCTATAATAGACCGAAACGTTGGCAATTAAAGAAAAAAAAATTTAAAGAGCTTCTATTTTAATTGATCCCTTATCCAACTTAACCCTCAAAAATTAACAAACTCAAATTGGGTTACTAAAACAACAAACAAAATTCAATATCTAATCAAAGAATATTGAAACTGTAATTCGAAAAATTTCCATTTCTATAAAAACTATACTATTTCTTAGATTTTCACTTGAGAGGTATAAGTTATGACATTTTAATGCTCAATATATTGCCAAAAAAAAGATTATTTAATTTTTCTGTTTAGTCAAGTATACTTTAAGCCAAAAGAGAAAAAAAGTGCTTTTCTGGAAATGAAAATTGAAATTTCCTAATTTTTTAAGAAAACTCAATAAGTGTTTCACGTTATTTTACCATAAAACATCAGTTTTTTATATTTTCAGCACTGCAACTTGTAATTTTTAAAAAAAATCAAGAATCCGTTAGTTTTTGCACTCAAAACATTAAACAAAATCACTTTTTAGAAAATCTAAATCTAATATATTTAAAGAATAATCTGCGATAGATCTTTGTAGATTTTACATTTGTTGTAGATCTTTGTAGATGATTGTACTAAGTAGGTCTTTTAAAGGGCTTAAATATCAAATTTTAAGAGATTTAAATTTTGTTTTAAAAAGATCAACGTCAAAGCAACTTAACAAAAAAACATATTTTTTTCTATCAACATGTTTCAAGTGCTCTTTATTAATGCATTATCTAAGGATATGATTAATTATATTCAAACGAAATTACTTGAGAAATGAGAACTTTTTTTGCAAAATGATTCAAAACAAAAATAAACAATTTGAAGGCATTTTCCAGTGAAAACAAAAGACAATTTCCGAACCTCGTTGTCGATTGTCATCAAACTTATAAAGGGTCAAATATATGCCCTATAAGGGACGCACCCCCGTACTCTGGTGTCAAAGTAATTAGTGTTTCCCAAAAGGTGCGGCACCCACACACACACACACTACTAAGGAAAAAATATCGTTTTTAATTAATAAAGAGAGCGGGAATGTCTTTTCCTTATCGACACGTAATATCGCACTTGGGTAAACATCGTTGTCGAAAATTTACGTGCATGACGTGAAATTAATGTTTTTCGGTGTCGTTTACATTAACTCCTGTCAACCCCCTTCTCTCCTCTTATACGCTAATTAAATGTATACACTATACAGTTATATATAAAAAAAAAACGTCAATCATATCACATAAAGTTATGCGTAAAAACTAACAATCGTGTTTTAATCATATTGTCGAAATAAAATTACGATTCCGAGGGAGTGAAAGGTCGCGAGGGAAATACCGTCGCTCGGCTCACGTACAGTTCAAGATGGAGAATTAAGAAAATCTTGACGTTTGTCAGAAGCTGCAATTCTCGGGACGAATTATACATTCCGGACGTGTAGACAATTCGTACTCGAGCGGGAAATATGAAACTCGCACTCCCCCGGATTCGACCTGTCTGCTCGAGACGTCCTTCTTTCGGGCTCTTTTGGGAATTTGTAATCGCATAGGTAATCATTCTCTTTTATAACCCAGATATAGAAAAATCGTAGTTTTTATTTAAGGATACCTTAAAATCACTAATGTATTAGTGATTTTATTTTATTTTATTTACGCCATTTAACAGAAATACATCCAATTACTGAATGGGAACAAAAATACATTTACAATCAATAATAATAAGGAAATGCTTAAAAAGAAATACAATGAGAAAAGTAAAGAAAAAAAAAACAAAGTTTTACTAATAATAGTGTACTTTTTTGATATATGCTATGCTACAGTTAAATAAGTCACATTGACCCTGACCAGAACCGTTGATTGAATATTTGGGAATATTTATATTAACCCAAATATTCAATCAACGCCAGAACTATATGTGTTACAGGCTCTGCGTAGTGGAGAAAATTTGTTAATGTTAGTCCTTGGTCTAGGTAGGTAAAATAATTGTGAGTTTCTGGCTGATATGCGAGGTATATGAAAGTTCAGTTCTTGTAATAATTCTGGCAAGTCGATTAAGTTGTTCACTAATTTATATAGAAACTGCAAATCAGCAGATTTTCTCCTATCTTCTAAAGAATGAAAGAAAAATCTTTCCAGTAACCGTGTATGTGGAAAACCGATTTCTGGGTACACTCCATCGCATTTATAGCAAAGAAATTTTAAAAATGTTCTCTGTATACCTTCAATCTCATTTATATGGTTTTGGTAATAGGGGGACCAAACTTGAGAAGCATACTCAAGTATGGATCTGACATATGAGAAGAATAAGATTTTTAGGCTAAGGATATAATTAAAATTATGAGAGTTACGTATTACAAAACCTAGCATTCTGTAGCTACGTTTGACAATATCTGTAATATGTGGCTGAAAAGAAAGAGAGCTATCAAATGTTACACCTAAGTCATTCAAAACTGTTGATCTAGGGACTGTGAAATTGTCTATGGTATAGTCATAAATAATTATTTTTTTCTTTAAACCGAAAAAAAGAATATTACATTTAGCAGCATTTAGAGGCAGGTTAATATTTGTACACCATGCATTAAGTTTGTTTAAGTCACTTTGAAGTAAAATAAAGTCCAAAATGCTGTTAATTCTATAAAAAACTTTTTTATCGTCCGCGTATAATAAACTATTTACAGAAAGTTCATCAGATATTTTATTAATAAATGAGTTGAAAAAAAGCGGTCCCAAAATTGGTCCCAACAATCTTTGCCGAGCTTCGACCATAGCATTCTACGTACTGGGGGCGGTCACTCAAGTAGGATCTAAAAAGATTCGTTAGGCCGGAAGAAAATCCATAAATTCGATCGAAGTTGTTAACGAGAATGCCATGGTCGAGTCGGTCAAAGGCCTTAGAAAAGTCCGTATATATGACGTCGACTTGAGAGTTGTTATTTATTGATTCAGTTATAAATTCAGTAAGAGAAACTAGATTTGTTGTGGTAGACCTGCCCTTCATAAAACCGTGTTGTCTACTGTCAATCAGATGTTTCATTGATGGATATAAAGCAGTATGCAGAACACGTTCAAAACATTCATGTTATTAATTATTAATTTAATGACTTTAAGGTAATGACAAGCTATTTCGTAAAGTCTACTAGTAATTTGCTCTTCAAATATTGCAGTTTTTGTATAGACATACTCGGTTGCCCATAAAATTTTTTATATCGATGTTATGTAGGAAAATCGCGTGATATTTAACGCTATATAACATCTCAAGATAGTGATTAGTAGTCGCGGTTAATCCTGTGAAAAGTGCATCGGAGCCTTCCAAGTAAAAACAAAGCTTATCTATATTATAACGTACCAAATATCATTTTAATTGTTCTCGGTGTTATGAATAGCCATGAGCGACAGGGTGTGAAAATTTTGTAAAAAAAACGTTGTTGAATATGTCCATTGCGAGCATTGCAACTCCGCTTTCCATCCGAGCTGTGCCAAAGTTTCTAACGTTACAAAACCCATAGATCACAAAAAGGAAATTATTAGTTGTTGCCAGTCATCAAGTAATACAACTTACAGTAAGGATATAATAAAACAAAGTGCTGATATGGTTGAAAGGAAACTTAGAGCAGTAATGAAGGAGCTTCTATCTGAATTCCTTATTCCTTTTAAAAGAGCCATCGAACAGGAGATGGCTAAAATTAAAAAATCAGTACAATGTATCTCATAAAGCTTCGATGAACAAAAAGTCTAAATAAAAAATATGCCTGACGAATTCAAATGTATGAAGCAGGAAAACATGACTTTAAAGCAGAAGGTCGAGTCTCTTGAAGCGATATTGTATTTCCAGGAAAAGAGAGAAAAGGAAAACAACGTGATTATTACTGGGGTTTCACAACAAGAGGAAACAAATACTAAAAAGATAGTTACACAAACCCTGAGCTCTATTAATATGGAACTGCCCGCCGATAGTGTAATAGAAAGTCATCGTTTAGGAAAAAATGTAAACGCTCCTGTTATGATGCGACTAAACGATCGGAATACTAAAATTAAAATCATGAAGAGAAGCAGAGAACTAAGGGGAATCAGTCCAAGCAGCTGCAACCTCCAAGGTCAATCCGAATTTTTTTTTAATGAAGACCTAACATTACAAAAACAAACGCTATTTGAAGGGGCTAGAGAACTAAAGAAAAATAAAAATCTCCACTCAGCATACACTTTAACGGCAAGATCTATATCGAGAAAAAAAGTACTGATAGACCCATTTGGATAAGACAGATTTACAGCGAATTTAAAATTGCATAGGTGCTTCAACACTTTGTTTAGTCAAATACCTTGGTATGTTTCAGAGCTTTTCCAAAGTGAATCTGAATTGTTGGATGAATTAAATGACCAAAGTGATTATGTAGGTCAGATTTTAGATTTTAGTCATTTATGGAGGGAATTAAATGAAAACTTAAAACTACTAAATATTTTACAACATAATTTTGATGAAATTTTTTTGACCTTTCATATTGTGATATATTGGTTTTTACAGAAACTTTTAATATTGAGAATATCATTTGCTATCATATTCTTGGTTACAACCTATTTTACAATGAAGGCAGTTATAATAAAAATGATGGTGTTGTAGTAAGCACAAGGTCTAATATTGACGTTACTTTTTTAACACATAAATTGCTAACTTCTGGAGCAACCCTCAGCCGATTTGTTTCTTCCATTGATCGTATTACTTTTGGTCTTACTACGGTTTATAAACCGCCTCCAATTTCAAAAAATTCTTTTATTGATGATTTAGATTCATCACTAAATTCTTTTGGGTTACAACAATTTATTGGTATTCCAACTAGGGTGACAAATGAGACCGAAACTTGCATTGACCTTTTTTTGCAAAATTTAAAAGTGACCTATCGTCTAAATCATTTATCATAAATACACACATAACAGATCACTATCCTATCATGCTACAAATTGACTCGCAAGTGAGGCAAATGCAAAACTCACAAAAAAATACGTAGCATAATAGATTATGATAAATTTCTTAATTTAATCAAAAACGAATTTTGGGTTTGGATGTAGGCTTAGCAACTCACAAATTCACAACAAAGTTTATACACATTCTAAACTCATGTAAAATTGAAAGATCTAATAAACATAAGGCAAAAGAATGGATATCCACGGTGCTAATAATTGCTATTCGTAAGAGGGACAAACTAAAAAAGAAATTGGCTAAAAACTTTAGTGCACTTCTAAAAAATGAGTATAAGCAGGTTAGAAATTACGTGAACGACTCTAATAAAAAAAATCAAATTTGAATATTGTAAGTAAAATATGTACATAAAAAAAACAAGTTATAAATGCACTTATACCTAAATAACATGGAAAAATCGTTGGAATTGTGATAATTGAGAGTTTGACTTTCCCGCAAAGGTTGTAAATTTTTAAAATAAACAAGAATTTATTACAGGCAGTTAAAGTCAGGACCTGAATCAACTGCCTGGGATAATAAAAAGGAAGGAATGATGGAATATATAAAATAAGCTAAAAAGAAGACAAAGGCAAGAAAACAAGTCAAAAATAATTACAATTATGTACGTAAAAAAAACAAGTTATAAATGAACTTACACCTATAATAACATGGAAAAATCGTTGGAATTGTGATAATTAAGAGCTTCATTTTTCCTCAAAGGTTGTAATTTTTTTTAAATAAACATGAATTTATTCCAGGCAGTTAAGGTCCAGCCCTGGATCAACTGCCTGGAATAGTAAAAAGGAAATAATGATCAAATATATAAAATACGCTAAAAAGAAGACAAAGGCAAGAAAACAAGTCAAAAATAATTACAAATACTTATGTACGTAAAAAAAACAAGTTATAAATGAACTTATACCTATAATAACATAGAAAAAATCATTGGAATTGTAATAATTGGGATATTTACTAGTTTCATTATCAAAGAGATTTAGATGGTCACTAATTTTCACTGAACAGATATCATTGACGTGTAAAAGGAACAACAGGACTGACACTCGAGGAACACCACAATTAACAATTGAACACCCTCTGAAATACTCTGACCTCTGTTAGACAGATTTCTAACACCATATATTTCAAGCTTTCGAAATAGTATTTCATGACTGATAGAGTCAGAAGCTTTCTTCGAGTCATAAAACACCGCTCCAGAAACCTCAACCTGACTGAGAGCAACATATAGATGCTCTAGAAAAGAAAAGAAAGCATCAGTAGTAATATTCTTCCCTCTAAAAGCACATTGGTTTGAGTTTAATATGTTATGTTTACTCAAGAATCCAAGGCAGTTTAACTAGCCTTTATATGATCTTAGAAAGAGTTGGAAAGAGGTGATTGATAAAACAGAACAAAATAAATTATTGTAAAATATAAAAAAAGTTTGGAAAACGTGGACTTTTTTAAAACACAATTCAAATTTTCTTATTCTCTGTTTTAAATCCTTTAGAAAAAGAATCCGCTCGGCGCAATTACTTGAAGAATATGTTCTATGAATATTCTTAGAATATAAACTTAAAGAGGCAATTAAGTGGTCAAAAAAGATATTCGAAAAAAATGTGTTTAATGTGCTTTCGAAACTCACATTTTACTGTGCTGAAAATCTAAGAAGCTGGTGCTTTATAAAGGAATAACGTAGAATGCTTAATGAGTTTTATTGGCGAATAAAGATATTTTGATACGGAAACGTACTATTTTTTATTTTTGACTTAAAATTCACATGAACAGTGATGAAAACTGAAATTTGAATAATATTTTTTTTCGTTACTTCCTTAGTATGAAAATGTCAGAAAATTGAGAAGAGAGTAATGATTTCTGTAAAAATGAAATTTTTAAAATTTTCTATTTTAATTTTGAACTACACTTTTGAGTTTCTTTGTGATTTATTTTTAATGAAAATTTCAAAGATCCATAAATTTTTTCAAAATTTCAAATTTTTATAAAGAATTTATCGATTATAGTAAAAACCTAATTTAGAAAATAAGGATTTTAATTTTCACTCCAAAAAGGCGATTTTTCATTAAAACTTTTAACTAAAAAAGCACGAAAACCTAAAAGCTCTTTATTTCCCATAAAAATCCAAGAAAATCATAGCAGTTACATTAAAACGTAAATTTTTAAATAAAAACGATCTGCGAATCATAGTTTTTTCGACTTATATTAAAATAAGCCGGACATAATGAAATATTAAGGAAAAAAAGATTTTTTTTGAAAACAATTAAAGGATCCATAAGCTTTTATCAAAATTCAAATTTTATTCAAAAAACGTCTTACACATGAACATTTTACATAGAACCAATGTGATATATTTTTAACGCTCGAAGTTTTCTTGCAGGTTTTTGAAAGCGCCATTCTTAAGTTTCTATAAGATTGTTTTAAGGTGATTTCTTCGCTTATTCGCAAAAATGGTCGTTACATCTAAATTTGGAATTTTAACATTTTTCTTCCAGGTTGATTTGGGTTATCCTGGAACTCCTAATAAAAGAGTTATCGCTGGTATATTTTCGGACAAATTTTTAAAGTTTGGCGTTCCAGATAATATCTAAATACGTTGCAATTCTTATAAAATTTAAATATTTATCTTGCTCAAAGTAAAGGGGTTTCTTGACGTTCCTGGACAAAAAGCCTTCTATTTCTGGTCCTAAAATTATTAATTTCTTCTACGAAGATGCTGATTTAGAAGTGAGTTTTGTAGAATTTGTCTACATTCTAAAATTCGCTTGTTTCCAGGTGAATCCTTGGCTTTACTAAATGCACGAGTACATTTTTCTAGATCTGGAATTTTAACATTTCTCTTCCAGGTTCTTGGAGCTGTGATTGCGGAAGCCCTAGAAGTTTTAAGTAATTAAATAGTCCCCATCAAATTTCTCTTTTCAGCTAATTATTTTCTTACTTAAAAAAATCAGCGATATCCCTTTACTGGCTTTCCTTTTGAGAAAATGTCGGCATTATCTCTAAATTCATTTTACAAATATTCAATTTTTCTACATAAGATATTTCACTTGCTCGAAAGGGGTTTTCTAGGCCTTTCTAGACACGAGAGTCTCTAAGTCTAAATTTAGTTATTAGAATTAGAAGATTAAGAAATTGTAGATAATTATGGATAAGAAGCATAGAAGGAAATTTCTGGAAGAGCCGATTTTAAGATTGTCTTTTTTTTTTTAACTTGTAACAATTTCTGAACCCATTTGAGTTCTAATACAATTTAAATATTTCTTTTGTTCTAAGATGGTTTCTTGACAATTTTAAAATATAATTAAATATTTAGTGCTAATAACAAACATTCTAGGGATGTTAATATTCCTCTTGTGTTCGGTAATTTAAATGTTAAACCAATTAAAATTCACAAGGCGTTTGCACATATATAAAAACCTCCATCTTTTTCAAATCAACAAACGGGAAAATTTGAGAAAATATCCAAATTGGTAATAAATAAAATTTATTTTTGTCACACAACGAGACGGGAATACGGTGAATTTCGCGATGATATATCCCTCTCCGAAGACTGCTTAATTAACTTAGGCAACGTCCCAGGCAGTAACAAAATAAAAAAAAAAAAACGGGAAATCTCCCTTGCGAAATTAAAAAGTCCGGGTTCGAAATGAAACCGGCGGGTTTTTCGTCGGATTTCGACTTCTTTTCCGCAAATAATAATACGCAGTTTTCGCATACAATATCGGAACATAACCGTAAAAAAATTCACCTTTTTTGAGTTTATTTAAATTTATAATAAAATGGCGAATGCGCTTCTAAACAGGTTCACTGTATACTCTATTTAAGAACGCCTCTGGTTTTGTGAGCTTAATGTTTGTTGTGCCATCAATATATTTTTCGAATTTTATTTATACTAAATGTTACCCAATGTACATGCCGTGATTTATTGAGATTTGTTATCCTGTTGAGTTTCCAAATTAATGTCAAAATGGTGCAGGCGCCTCAGAAAATTTCGAAAATTAATTATTAAATAATCTCTCTATAATTCCACTTACAAACGTCACTGATCTCTTCTCTGACTGTCTTCACGATCAATAAAATTAATCACTCGATCATTGGTTCGCGTTTTCGCAATTAATGACCAAATGGCGAACGTGGTCCTTAGAAAGTATTCAAGTATGGAATTTTACCGGTATTTATTGAGATTATACTCACTACAGTACTGGTTTCAACCGACTGTTTACAATTACTGATAAGATCGTAAATACCTGAAAATCACTAGTCTTTTGTCAACTAGTTTATAAAGATTAACTAGAGATTAACTAATTGACAAAAGACTAGTGAGTTTCAGGTATTCATGATCTTCATCAGTAATTGTAAATAGTCGGTTGAAACCAGTACTGTAGTTTAAAATCTCAATAAATGCCGGTAAAATTTCATACTTGGACACTTTCTATGGAGCACATTCACCATTTTGTCATTAATTGCGAAAACGCGAACTAATGATCGAGTGATTAATTGTCATTATGTCATCATAGTTGCGTATAAATAAGGTCTTGCGTTCTGAAGTTTTAAGACATTAATGATAACATCGTGAATTCATTTATTATTTTATGTTGTTTGTTGATCCGACATTTTTAAGTATTTCGCAATCGTCTCCCTATAAAATGATTTTATTAATTGTGCATAGAATAAGTAATAATGTCTAAAGAAGGAGATGACACCTCCTGTCTATTTAATGTTGAATTCAATTCATCTATGGGAATTATTATTTTTTTAATAAATTAAAGAAGTGTGCCATTATTATGTAATAATATGGAGCTTTCTTTATTGATGTCGAAATACCTGGAATAAATCGAATAATTCGCTTCTATATACCAGGCAGTTGAAGGAAGAACAAACGTCCTTTTCGAATAATTGACCTATTTCAAATTTGATATATATATGTATTTATACTATTAATTACTCTTACTATTTGTACTATTAATCAGCTCTAAAATTACGATATCTCGGCTAATATAAAAGGTACGATCTCGCGGATGGTCTCGTTGGATTCAGAAGATCCATCAAAAATCGATTTTCTTCGAATTCGAAAGTAACTATGTCAACATCTTTATTCATATCGCCTACATCACGAAAATATCGGGTGATAACGGAATTTCAGCGTTTTTCTAAAATCGTACAAGATTTTAAAAAAAAACTTTTTTTTTCAATATTAATTTTTTTTCTCTAGTTACACGACAGAATGTCCATAAATATTATGTGAAATTTGCCGGCGTTTTCTTCAATTTATTAAATTACAGTAGAGATAGGCTTAAAGGATCTTACGATGATATTCTCACTCGCTTGTAATACGACGTATTAATTTATTTATAATAGTAAAACTCCCTGAGCTATTTTATTGTTAAATGTGCATTTAAGAGGCAAAGTTCTTTAGTGTCTGTGTATACTAAAGTGAACTCCTTGATTTTGCCTTTTTTGTTATCCGTCAATGTAAAAAGTAATTTGATTTAACTAATTACAGGTTTCGTAAAGGTCTAGTTTGCAATAGTAACTCAACCTGTATGTACCTACCCAAGTACTTGGCAGGTCATCTAGCTATAAGGTCTGATGATACTTTATTAGCGAAACATGTTACCTGATTAATAGATATAAAATGATATTTTGAGATCGAGACTTAGAGTTTTCATTTTTTTTCTCTAGTTACGTAGGTCTCTTTGAGATAATGGACGAGTTTTCTCAATCAGGATATATTAGGTTTTAATAGGGTTAGTTTTAATACTACTAGCTGAATTGTTCTGAAAATCGCATGTAAAATTATGGGCAAAGGATTAAAGTATGTGTAATTTGACCGGGAACAATATTCCGATGGTAGAGTAGTCAATTTTCAAGAGGATTTTTTTTCCAAAAGAAAAAAACAAAAAAAGAAATTTTATGCATCGTAATCGTACCCAGAATTATACGCCTCACCCAATTAAATTTTTCTTAAAACTCCACTTAAAATTATAGGAAAAATAGGGTTTTTAGATTAGACACACAGGTTATTAGATGTCAGGAAAAGTTTCTATGTAATTTTATCATAATAAGTAAATATTTTACAGTAATATATATTTTGAGAAAAGTTACGAAGCTAGACTTTTAACACGGGTTTTCGGACTTAGATGTATAAGAAATATATTTCAATATATCTTAGGAGAGCTAAAATATCGTCTTTTTTGCTGGTTTTTCGGACATATCCCTATCTCAGTTCTTTAGTATCTTCGGTATCATTCTAAAATTGTGTTTTTCTATTGTCGTTTATCCAATCAATTACAATGACGCTCATTTTATAATAATTCTTTACTTATTTTTAAACTGCGACCGGGATATAGGTCTTGTGAGAGGCAAAATCTCGACTTTTTCGGACATATCCCCCATATATAATAGTAATTCCAGTATTTACTTATTTCACAACCCTGAGTACACATTTATTCCTAATCTACAGTGCTGCCCTTAATATTTCAATTGAGGTAATTATTTCGAAGTAAAAGTAGGCAAAATTATTTTTCTTTCTTGGTTTTAGAGCGAGAACATGGCGTCAAGTATTTTTTAAAGGTAACTGGGATTCTTACTCTTTCAGAGTAATTAAAACAATGCAAATGATTTGCATAAGGGCACAAAAGCCCTTAGTCATGACGATTGGACCCATTGCGGATGTGAAAGTTACGTCGCCGTTTCAGGTAAATTTATAAAGGTCTGTCCAAATACAATTTTAAAGTTTATGTTTAGGTGGAGCCAAGTATATAAATTATATATAAAAACAATGAAGCTCCTATCAATGCGTGTTTAATAATGTATTTGAACCTTTTAGAATACTAGCACAAACAACATATATTGTAATTAGTATTAAATTCTTCTTAGGAAACCACACAGGGAAAAGTAGAAACGATTTTTCAAAATATCTTCGGTATTATTCTAAAACTGTGTTTTTCTATTGTAATATCATTCTAAAATTTTATTTTTCTATTGTGGTTTATCCAATCACGTACGAAAACACTCATTTTATAATAATTCTTTGCTTATTGTTAAACTGCATCCATGCAGCATCTAATAGTTCATTTTCCTCGTGAGGAATTTGTTGATATGATATATGCCCTTGGGGCTGCTGAGAAAAATAGCCATTTGGCATCTAGAATTTATGCGCAACTTTATCCTGAAAGGAGACATCCCCAAGCACAAGTGTTTCAAAACTAGAAGAAATATTTGAGAGAACAGGAAGTGTAATTTATAAAAAACATGAACGGGTGAAGCCAGTTACAAATGAGGAAAACAGGATGGCAGTAGCTTTAAGTGTCGTTGAAGATCCTCATAAAAGCGTTAGGCAGCTTGCTAAAGAATTACCCTTTAGTGCAACATCAATATCTCGCATGCTTCGAAAAATTCCATCCTTACCATATTCAATTGTTGCAGGAATTACTTCCGCAGGATTATGAAAGAAGAATGGCTTTCTGTCAGTGGGCGCAAAATAAGATTCATCAGGCCTGAATTTTTTAATTTTGTGCTTTTTTCGGATGAAGCTACATTCCATAATAATGGCAGTGTTAATAAACATAATTTTCATTATTACGACATCAGCAATCCATTCTTCACCCGAGAAATTCATCATCAACATAGATGGTCGCTTAATGTTTGAGCAGGAATAATAGGACATTATGTTATTGGACCGCACTTTTTTAATGGACATCTTACAGGTAAAATGTATTTAAAAACTTTTACAGAACTATTTTAATGTCCTTCTACAAACGTTGCCTGACCATGTTCGAGATAGGATTTGGTTTCAGCATGACGGCGCTCCAGCTTATTATAGCCATGCTGTTACAATTTGTTAAATGAGTATTTTGATGACCGGTTGATAGAAAGAGGTGGGCCCGCAAGGTCCCCAGATTTGACCAAACTGGATTTTTTCTTGTGGGGATATGTGAAGAAAAAAACCTATCAAACAACTCCTACCACCAAGTGAAAATATGAAAAATAAAATTCGGGAGATTTTTCAAACCATCACGTCAATTATGTTGGAAAAGGTTAATGACTCATTTTCAAAAAGGGTAGACGCTTGCGTACAAAATTTAGGAGGTCATATTGAACATAATATATAATAATTGTAATTGATCTTTAAAATTTAAAATTAGTGTAACGATGAAAATTTATGCAAAAATACGTAAGTACCTAGTATGTAAGTACCTACCTAGTATGTAATTTAATTTTGCTGTTTTTTTTAGGAGTTTAGGTGAATAATTGTGTTGGTTAATTTTTCAAGTAGTATGTAATAATAATAATAATAATAATAATAATAATAATAATAATAATAATAATAAAATTAATAATAATAATAATAATAATAATAATAATAATAATAATAATAATAATAATTGTAGGAAAAGTAATAATTCTAATTCTTCAATAATTTTTTCTAAGCAATCTTGATCAAAACTTAAAGAATACCCGTTTTATGCATAGTATTTTACAAGAAAGTCAAAATATCTCAAAAAGTACTTGGTTTAGTTATCGGACATTTTAAATAAAAAATGAAGGTATTTGAGGGACAAACTTAATTAGATAAAAATATACAGAATGTTCCATTTGAAAAATTTGAGATATTGCGTATTTAATTTCAGCAAGTTTGAAAGTTCTTTAAAAACACCCTGTATTAAAAAATTACAAATTATCATAGTCAGCCTAGAGGAGGTACCCTAGACTAACTGTGGTACAAGTTTCATAGGCGCAGATTAAATTTTAAGTTAATTATGATTTTTTAAACGAACCCGCTAAAAGGCAAAAAATAACATAAAAAAAATTAATTACGTTGCAACGCCGCACGGAAATTTTAAAAACATTATACCAAAGTAAAGTACTCTTTTTGCCTCACATTTTAGTACCATAATATACAGGGCGTACCATTTTAAAAAAATCATATTTTATAGTAACTTTTTTGTGACACACCCAGTATACATAAAAATATTTTTAGTTCGTAGGTTTTTGTCAAACCTACAACTTTGCTGTAGAACTTTTTGCTCTACCTCGTATAGTTAAGGCGCTATCTTAGCCGTACACCTTGTTGGCACACCCTGTATAATAAATTAATCCTATCGAACTGAAAAAAGCTGTACTTCCTTAATCCAATACTTGTCTACTTATATTATATACCTACGTATTTAATGCAAAAACTCCAAATTGTCGTCATAGGGGACGCCGTTAATTATGAGATACAAGTCCGGTCTGCGACATCTCTCTCCCTTTTCCTCCTCCCCCATTCCCTTCAGGATTCCTCCGGGATCATGAGACGTCCGCGTCGCGACGTATCTCGGTCGTATTAACGACGCGTTTATACATGAACGAAACGGACGCCTTTTCGACCCTTAAAAGGGTTTTCGCGTCATTTTCGTGGGTAAATCGTTCCGACCGAAGCCCTTAACCACGGACGCCACATTAAGATTATTATTATTATTATTATTATATCGCGATAATTAAATATATTCACCCCTTTTTTATAACCCGAAAATAAAAATTAACATTCCGGGAAAAAAAGAGGAATTATTCCTTTTAAATTAATGATCGGAGTACCCCGGTTTGTCATCGCTATGCCCCTTCGAACGTTAGGGAAAGGGGTGAAGGTTTCACGGTTTGATAAGAAAATTAGATAAACAGTTTTTATACCTCATAAATTTTCGGGGTTTTTTATCGGTTTGGGGGGTAGGTTAGACATACGACCCCTCCGTGAATGTCAAGATGGAACATTTCAGAGATGTTTCTTTTGGTAATGTATTGGTCATACTGTTGTCACAATTAATTTTCAAACAAAATGCGTTTATATATAGAGGAAAGTGCAAATCTTGAAGAATGTTTCCTAAATTTGCTAGGTCCCAATACTCCAGGCTTCAAAACTTTTCAATACTACTATACAGTGCTTTCATTTCAAAACGATCCACCCTTAATAACTTCCTTTAAAAAAAAAAGAATAAAAAAAAAACTCGTCAAATTAGATATACAGAGGGACGTTTAATTATGCATTTACTGAAGATTGACAGAACTTCCTCCTCACCTCCAGCTAACCTCACTTTAATATGTCAAATGGGAACCTCCATCGTGTGATACATCATAGTAAGCAGCGTAAAATTCTTTATTCAACGGTACCAAAAAAAAATGCAATCGGTAAATGTGTAAGCAAATAGTTAGCGAAAATGTCTAGAAATAATGAATATTTTATTTACGCCAAACTTTGGTATGTCAAATGGCTACCCCATGGTGTGATACATTCTTTTAAAGGGCATTCATTATGCTATCAATGGTTGTAAAATAAAATAAAATTGATTGAGCAAGAAGCAATTAAAGTGTACATCGGTTGAATGAAAAATTTGACGTGTTTTTTTTTTTTTTTTTTTTTTTTTTTTTTTTTTTAAGAAAGTTATTAAGGGTGGATCGTTTTGAAATGAAAGCACTGTATATATATATATATATAGACTTCACTTCAGTCTTCTAAAAAGGTTCTAGCAGAAATTTAATCTGCCCAAGCAACTGGTTACATAAACGTTTATTTTTGGTAAAATTTTTGTAAGAACTTCAACTATAAATATCGGATCGATTTGAACCTAGATAGTGAAAATTTAATTACAATCATAAAAAAATTAAATTGTGCCAAAACTTAATGACTTATCTTTAAAAAAATGAATTTCAACTTGTTTGCGACAAAAAATGGCACAACTATTGCAATTTTGCGATATGGCTTGCTTTTAAAAAATAAAATAGGGTTTTTTCACGTCTTACTAGAAAACCTTAAGGTTTTGGGAGAAAAGTATAGATACAAAAACTATAGATGTTTTTATCACCTATCATTTTTTCAAGAGCCATTTTTCTTTCCCCGCAAATTAGGCCGTATTTTCTCAGATCCAAATTTTCTAAATTTTAAGCACCTGTGTCTTACAACTGACTGGAATGTTCACTCTTCTGATGTTGATTCAGAATTCTCTAGATTTATAAAAACGCTATCTAACCTGTCTCAGAAATCCTTTCCTTGAAGGCCTCTCAAACTGAAAAAACATAAACCTTGGTCTACCCAAGGCTTACGTAACATTCGTTCATTATTAATTCATTCGTTCAATCTTGGAAAATTCTCGGACAGCGCTTT
The DNA here is from genome assembly GCF_022605725.1 of Anthonomus grandis grandis. Classification (NCBI taxonomy): domain Eukaryota; kingdom Metazoa; phylum Arthropoda; class Insecta; order Coleoptera; family Curculionidae; genus Anthonomus; species Anthonomus grandis. Next base: position 5,388,531 of record NC_065548.1, read on the forward strand.
CTTTCATGACTATGTAAGACTGTATAAAAATTTTTATCAAAGGACTCTAAAAGCGGCAAAAGACATTTACCAGACTGGCAAAGTCTGGTACTGTCGCTAAAGAATCATGGTCGATTGTTAATAATTTGAGAAATAAACCTTCTAAGTCCAATACTATCTCTACCTCTCCTGAGAACCTCAACAATTATTTTGTAAATGTAGCGAAGAATCTAATGAGTACCATAGCTCCTACCCACGATCTACTTTCTTATCTTTCTAGTGCAGATGAGAATTTACATAATTTTTTCTTTACGCCAACGATTAGGGAAATCAAAAATAAGAGCTCTTTTGGAACCGATGAACTCACGTTGAACATGTTTCTAAACCTGCCAGAGTGTAGATTAAGCCATCTTATAATTTTAATCAACCTGTCTTTTCAAAAAGGAGTTTTTTCCAACTGCCTTAAGAAGGCAATGATTTTTCTAAAGCTTTTGATTGCGTAAACCATCATATCTTAATAAAAAAGTTGCAACACTACGGGCTTAGAGGTATGCCCGTTTAAGTCATATCTCAATAACAGGAGTCAGTTTGTGAAGATTGATACCACGATGTCTTCTTGCAAGCCAATAGAATGTGGAGTGCCTCAAGGTTCAGTGCTTGGCCCTATTTTGTTTCTCATATTTATCAATGATATAGCTACTACGGATGATACTAGTTTTACCTGGAGTAATCCGGATATTGCCGAACTTCATAAAATCATATCAAGTGACTTAACTTCTATCAAAGCATGGTGCGACTCTAATCTTCTTTGCCATAACATCTCCAAAACTAAATTTTTGTCCTATAAAAATAATTTGCAATTTTTTGTACTGGATAACGCAAACATTGGCGAAACCGACTCAGTGAAATTTTTGGGGCTTACTGTTGACAAGTCGTTAAAATGGGACATGCACATTAACCCTTTAACAAGAAAATTAACCTCCGCTTGTTTTGCGCTTAGATCAATTTCCAAGGAGCTTAGCCTCTCAACCTCTATAACAGTGTATTTTTCTCTCTTTGAATCACAACTTCGTTAAGCCGTTCCTTTTTGAGGTGTGTGTAGTGTCACTCAATTTGACAAAATTTTCAGACTTCAAAAGAGAGCTTTGCGTTATACACTTAGACTTAGTTATAGAGCTCATTGCCAGGATTTCTTTAAAAAATGTAATATCCTAACTTTGCTGTCACTACTTATATATGAGTCCGTTTGTCTAATTCGCAAGCACGTTTCATCAAATTCAGATAGGCCATCCCATAATTATTATCCTCTCAGAAACGCGGAGTATGATTTATATCTGCCTACTCCACATTCAGAATTGGTAAAAAACTCTATATTGTACAAAGCTAAAAAAATGCACAATCATTTGCCATTGAACATCAAGTACATCACATCTTTTCCTACTTTCCGTAAGGCATTAAAATGATTCCTATTGGAGAGAGTCTTTTACTCGTTAAACGATTTTTTTAATACTTAATTTTAACTTCACACACACAGACTGATTTATTGTTTTTATATGTACTGTTTTATGTAGCTATATATACAGGGTGTTTCACTTTTTTGTAGCAGGACTTTAACAGTATTTAGAAAAATTAATTTTAAGGTAGGTTTCTCATATAAATATTGATCGTCAAACTTTTTGTTTCTGAGATACAGGGCGTCAGAGTTTCCCAAAAAAAAAAGTTTTTATTTTTTAATTTAAACGTCTAATAAATCGCAACATAGAACAATACCACAAATACTTATAACTTATTTATAACAAACAACAGATTACAAGAACACAACAAACAATTAACAAATTTAAAGAAGATGTTCGAAATGTGAACCATTTTCTGCAATACATAATTCACATCGACGAATAACCGAACGTGAAATGTTATTTATATTAATTTATTTTAATACCTTTTTTTACCGAGTGTTAAGACGGGATCATAGACGTCCTTATCATTTGCAGCCTGTTCAGGGATTACAACCAGGAGATGAAGAACAAAGAACTGCATTTTGTCGTTAGATTCTTAATGCAGCTAATAATACTCCAAGTTTTTTAAATAGCGTGTTGTGGAGCGACGAGTCGTGCTTCACTCGGCGTGGAGTGGTCAATTTCCATAATCAGCACATTTGGGCGCATGAAAATCCACATGGAATTCGACCAAGAAACTTCCAGCATGAATTTAGTGTTAATGTCTGGATTGGTATTTATGACAATCGACTTTTTGGACCGTATTTTTTCCCACCACGGGTAAATGCTGCAGCCTTCTTGGAATTTTTAGAACGGGAGCATGCGAATATGTGGGAAGATATGCCTTTAAATTTAAGGAGACGGAGTTGGTTCCAGCTTGACGGTTGTCCTGCGCATTATGGGAGAATTGTGCGAAACTGGTTGGATACCGATTATCCAGAAAGATGGAGGGCCAGTAGCGTGGCCTGCACGATCCCCAGACTTAAACCCCTTAGACTTTTCAGTATGGGGATTTTTAAAAGAAAGAGTGTATGCGACACCTGTTCCAACAAGGGATGACCTTATAAATAGAATTAGGATTGCTTGTAATGAAATAGTACCATTTTTAAATAACATTTCACGTTCGGTTATTCGTCGATGTGAATTATGTATTGCAGAAAATGGTTCACATTTTGAACATCTTCTTTAAATTTGTTAATTGTTTGTTGTGTTCTTGTAATCTGTTGTTTGTTATAAATAAGTTATAAGTATTTGTGGTATTGTTCTATGTTGCGATTTATTAGACGTTTGAAATAAATTTATCTTCAAATCTTAAGTGATTTTTACAACCCAATTTGAAGAGAAAACGGAGTCAGATACGAAAAAATATCAAGAGGGCATTTTTGTTTACAATTAAATGGACTATTTAAAAATGATCGTTTAATCGACTTAATCCAGTGGCGTGCTACTTTTTTAGTCACATTACCATTATTAATTAGTCATATCTCCGCCACTGGCCAACGTAGAAACATGACATTATTTACGGTTATGACCCTTCATCATAGAATTGTTATACCAATTTTGATTTCAATATCTTTGATAGTTCGGATATTAAAAAATAAAAACTTTTTTTTTTGGAAACTTCAACGCCCTGTATCTCAGAAACAAAAAGTTTGACGATCAATATTTATATGAGAAACCTACCTTAAAATTAATTTTTCTAAATACTGTTAAAGTCCTGCTACAAAAAAGTGAAACACCCTGTATATCTTACTTTTCTTTTATACTTTTTTTAATAAACACTTTTGTATATTTTTATATATATACTTTTTTTACTTTCTTAGGTTTCCCTTTTTTTTTTCTTTTGACATTGTATACATGCAATTGTATATTTTTTAATTTTTAATTGTGTTTTATTTATTTATTGATACTTTTGACCACATACAATTATTGATTTGTATAAGTTTGTATATTTGTTTTACTAGTTTTATTTTATTTTTGTCTTTACTGTAGTTATCAGCTTTGTCTACAAATTGTAAAATTTTTTGACAATAAAGCGATTGATTGATTGATTTTTTCTTAACCAATTATTTTTTGCAAAAAAACGTTTTTCTTTAACCCTACCCTTGCCCCCCCCACCCACCCCACACACCTTACCAGGAAGAAATTGTTTTCAAAAATCAATGTTTTCCGAAATAATACGCATGAATAACAACTGGTTTCGATGTTAATATGTAATTTAATAACACAGTTTGTTTATTTAAATTTTATATAATTATATGTATCTATATTATTAAATATTAATACAAAAACAGTGTTACTAGATTGGATATTATGAACGAAAAACAGTGATTTCTCAATAGAATTTTTTACCGAATAAACGTTTGGGGTGCGTGGGGGGGGGCTAATGGATGTGTTGACGAAAAAACAATATTTTTGCAGGAAATATATGCTCAGTATTTAACTTAATAACAGTTTATTTAAATTTGACATAATTTTATATATAGGTAACTATTTAGTATAAAAACAGCGTTATTAGCTTGGATAATATGGACAAAAAAAAACGTGATTTTTCAGAAGAATTTCATCAAATATTTGAGATGTAGTAATCGAGTTTAAAAACTAGGTAAGTAAATCTCGCGACAATTTTTTTAAGTGTTGAAAATTTTCTCCCCTTAGAACATTGAAAGGCCTTTCAATGTTCTAAGTTTCTCCCTTTTGTAAACAGAATCCTATATGATATACGTATATTCTACAGTTTAATATTCCTTAACCCTATACGGTTGATAAATATACCAAAACAAAAAAATCGCTGAATAAATATATATTTAATATAAATATATATAATAAATATTTATTTAATCGTTGAATAAATATAGATGTGCTGCTTGGTTATCATAGTTTAAGAATTAAATTAGTTCCCAATTCAAACATTTATTCATAAATTTAAAATAGTTTCCGAACTATTTCCTGGATCAGGTCCCACTAAACCACTAAAATTTGAATACACTATTCACGTTTGTAATTTACTGCACCTCGATATTTTTTCCAAATATTCCAGCATTAAAATTACCCCCTTTTGGGGTATTTTGGGTTTGTTAGCCACAAAAAGAGCTCATTCTAATTCCCTAATTGAAAAGCCGAGTGTTCTCATGTTTAAAAAATGCAATTTCGCTCGTAGAATAATGAAATTTTTCGGTTATTTAGACGCGTATAGACACGGTCGAATGTACAGGCGTTCACATAACCTAATTTGGTTAATGAGAGGTCCCTTGATGATACGGATAATAGGGAAACAATGTTGGCAAGGGAGAGGGATGTAGGTATATAAAAAAAAAACATGTTTGAAAAAATTATGTTTATTTAGTATAAATAATTTATAATAAAAGTCTTACTATGTTGTTATTTCTTCGCTTTAGTTGGGTCGTTGCTGGTTAGCAGAATGCACTTTTGCCTATATGTAGAGAAAAAGAATATATCACCAATAAGAAAATTAATTTTTTGGCATATTTTGGGATAAGGATAACAGACGCTAGACTAGTTGGGAATAAGGATTTGCTAAATAAAGAATTAACAGTGGAATTTTTGTAAAATCCAGCAGGGTTTTTAGGATTAGGATCTGCATGTATACAAAGGGTTATGTATGAATAGGGTAAAAATATGTTCAAAAAAATTTTTTTTTTAAATATTCCAGGAGTTTGTAGACGGATTCTCAAAGATGGATTTCATGTATAAATCACTTTTTTGAATCAAAAATTTAATTAGCTAAAGCAGTTTTGAGCAAAAGATTATTTCTTCAAAAAAAATCAAACTTTTAGTACTGGAAAGTTAAGAAATAAGTTAAGAAAGTCTAAAAGTTGAACTCCTATAAAAAATATATTTTTGTGAAAAGACCCTTTCTTGTGTCATACTTTGCAGTGATTTTTTTATAAATTAAAAAAAAACAATTTTGAATTCATTGAAAAATTCAGAAAAATTAAAATTTTACCCAAAATAATTTAAAAAATATTCCAGGCATTGTTGTAAGAAACTTCATCAAAATTTAAAGCAATTCTTAACGAAGAATTTCAAATATGAATAATTTTTGTAGCTCAATATTTTTTCGAGCTAAGCTCACATTCATGAAGCATTGACTTTAAAAAGGCAAAAACTTTTTTAAGGTTTTAAAAATATACTATAAATACAAAAAAGTAGTCAATTTTTCTCAAAGAGACCTCTTAATAATAAAAATTCAGATATTGGAGGGACACAAAGTCAATGGTCTCAGATTATGTTTATTTTAGAAAAAAACTATTACACGTGTTTCGCCCTAAGGCACCATCAGATTGGTAAAGCTATTCATTTAACATCTATCAAAAAATCACAAAACTTCTCAGTTTTGAAACCGGATTTAATGTGAACGTCAGCAATATTTTTTATGTATTTATTTTTTGTTTTAATTTAAATGTTTGTGATGTTAAACGAATGGCTTTACCGATCTGATTTTTAATATACTATACTAGAATTTTTGGGTAACACTTCAAAGACTTTTCGTACAATTTTTAGAAGATTGTAGACAGATTTTGAATGTAAAGAATTGCTTAGGTGTATTTTTTTTTATAATAAGCACTTGTCTAATAACTCAATTCCCAACGAATAATTTCATATCTAAAAACAGTCGTAGCTCAATAAAACAAGAATAAAATAGTGTGATAAAAAGTTCCTTTTAAACGATACTCAAAGAATTTTTATTTTAGCCGGTACTTGTAAATGTAGTTGGTAAATACTATATTTGAGCATATTTTTGATTATTATTCCAATATACTTTATATTTTTTTATTTCCCCGTTTTAGGAAAGTAAAATTATACTTCCAGTCAATTCCCAAACGCTGTATGTTATTCTGAAACTGAATTTCTTTATGTCCACCATATGACATAGAACTCGATATGTGTAGAATTGCCATTGCTAGAGGTGTGCTTATTAGATTGATTAAAGAGTCTGAATTGTATATTACATGATTGTTGACTTTAAAATTTCCAGACTAAAAAATTCGGACTTTAGGATGCAGATACTTTCGTGAAGAAAAAGTACCAACAAAAATTAAATAAATCACTTTAGAGGTATAAAATTACTATTACACTTCATAGCTATATGCTTGTAATGCATCATGCATTCGATTTTACTAATAGCACTATTGGGAACTGATGGCACTAGTCACACGGATGGGTACTATTGACAAGAATCAATAGTACCTTTCAGTTCTATTCCACTAGTTCTTATAAGAAAAATCCATTAGGAAAAGTTTGTTTTTTTCCTGGAACCTTCATACGTATATTTTTGACAGCGTGTTACTAAATTTTGAAAAAAAATTAACTTCTACTCATAATAATTCAGAAACTATGCGAGGTATTTTATGAGATTTTCGCACAAAACTAAAGCAATTCCTAGGGAATGCTTTCACATAATTATAAAGGATTCTTGTCCTTTACAAGTTACAAGCTCATTTATAAGGAAGCGACGAGATAATTGGAGTTTTAAGTAATTTTGGTGAAAAAATCCTTTTAGATGATACGCAAACGCTTTTTTTTTTGTTTAAGTTTTAATTTCTATTTTATTTTTTAAGCACACTCTATACTTGAAGTTGATTGATTGAACAGATTGTTTGCTGAATGAGGTTCGGAGCCTTTTCCTGAGCTACTTTTGAATTCAGTCAGTTTTTTTCTTTCGAACTTATTTGAAAATATTAATTTAATTATTTTCGGGCTTTGGTTGCTTAATATCCATCAAGAAAAACAGCTATATTCTTAAAAAAAAAATGAAAAAGAAAGTTTGTTCATGATAATTGATAAATTATTCGAAGCATTTTTTTGAGATTCTTACCCAAATTGACAACAATTGTTAGTGAACAATTTCATATATAAAGGAATTTTGCAGTTTATGACCTATCCAATTTAGGGCAATTTTTTTTACTGCTTATCCACGATTATTTAAAAACTATTTCAGGCATTTTTATGAAATATTTACCCAAAATAATGAATATTTTCATATACACAGTAGTGGAAAAATGTAGAGCAACATTTAATTAGTTGCTAAAATAAAATATTAGATGATGACTTTTAGCATAAAATTTCTGTAGATAAAAACATATGGTACTTATAAATGGTTTGCCAATAAAAACTGTTTTACCAAGGGACACAAAAAAGAATACTTCAGAGTGGAAAAAAGTAAAGCAACATTTTTGAAATATTTCTCAAATCATGCAAAATATTTTACTTAGTGTCAGTTTAAACTGATAAGTTGACGGTATTTGGCTGCTTAAGATGCCTCGCGGTAAACATTTATCTCTCGATATTAAAAATAGAATTGTTGATTTATACAAAAGTGGTCAAAAGCAGATTGCTATTGCAAAGACATTTAGGTTACATAGATCTATCGTGTCTCGTATAATTAAGCAGTTTCATATAAATAGCGATTTATCTGTTAAGAAAGTCAGGGAGACGTAGAAAAGCCACTCCATATACCGATAAACAAATTATCAAAATTGCTAAAAATGAGCCTTTTCTGGGATCCACGAAGAGCTTGGAGTAAACGTGACTTCGAGGATGGTGAGAAATAGACTATTAGAAGCCAAGTTATTTGCCAGAAGACCTGCCAAAAAAAAATAGACGTTCCCGTTTAAGTTTTGCCAAAACGCATCTACATTATACAGAGCATGATTGGAAAAAGGTAATCTGGAGCGATGAATCCAAGTTTTGTTTGTTCAAAAGTAATGGAATTGTTTATGTTAGACGCCCTGTCAATGAAAGACTCAACCCCAAGTATACCTGTCCAACAGTGAAACATGGTGGTGGAGCAGTAATGGTTTGGGGATGCTTTTCGGGCTATGGTATGGGCCCCCCGTATAAAATAGAAGGTATAATGGACCGGTTTCAATATAGGGACATATTAGAGAGCCAAATATATAATATAATATTTTTCAGCCATTTAAGTTCCTAAATATCTCAAATTTTGTCAAAATCACTTTAAGAGACCATCTAAAGTAGAAAATACTTATTTAGTTACTCGTATAAATAAAAGTAACAAAAAAAGTATTATTATAGGAAATTTTCAAACGATCAGCATTATTCTCTAAACATTTATAAAACCGTTTTCTGGTGGATCCCTCTTCTAATTTAGCTTTCATTTAGCCGTTCAAAATAGGTAATAACTCGCTGACGCACTGTTTACTGGTGTCGTGTACACCCTTTTCTTTATATTACCCCATAAATAAAAATCAAGGAGTGTCAGATCTGGCGATCTCGCCGGCCAATCCCGTGATCCCTTACGTCTAAATCATCTATCAACAAACCTATTATACAGTTCTCTTGTTACACTGTCTCGACAGTGCTACAAGGCTCCGTCAAGTTGAAACCAATCAGAAATTAGTTACACATTTTAAAATTTGGCAGAATTTAGTGATTTATCATAAATTAAAAATTTTACTTGATTATCTTTTATAAGGCAAAATACATTGAAACTAAAATTCTTCCTGAAAACCCTCAAGAAAAATTCGATTGAATATAAATAGCCTCATTAAAACTTCATTTTAGTACTTAATATTTAACTGTCCATTTTTTTCAAATATTATTATGATGTTGCCATTTTTTTATATAAGCGGCAACGCTGGAGCGCTGAAAATATTTTAGAGCATTGTCTGTGTGTCTGGATTTCTTAATTTATAATTGGAGTAGACATGCAGCGGTTCTTGAAGCATGAGGTATTCACTCAACTGCATTCGGTTATTTGTGCACAACCTATTTACCTGAAATTTACAGTAAAAACTGGCGGTTCTTACTCATATCTTTTTCTACCTAGCAGTTGACGATATGCTGAAATTCATATGTATTTATTTAATTCTCGGACATACTCAGCTACAGAATTATCAATTCTAAACGGTATGATTCATACTTCCCTATACTTATGGGGTTTCAGAGAAAAAAATAATTTTGTGTATTTTTGGATAAAAACCAGGGGATTAATAATTATTAATTTTTCAGCCATTTAAGTTCCTAAAAAGCTCAAATTTTGTCAAAATCACTTTAAGAGACCATCTAAACTAGAAAATATTTCTTTAGTTACTCGTATACGTAAAAGTAACAAAAAAAAAGTATTACTATAGGAAATTTTCGAAACGAGCAGCATTATTCTCTAAACATTAATAAAACCGTTTTCTGGTGGATCCCTCTTCTAATTTAGCTTTCATCTAGCTGTTCAAAATAGGTAATAACTCGCTGACGCACTGTTTACTGGTGTCGTGTACACCCTTTCCTTTACATTACCCGATAAATAAAAATCAATGAGTGTCAGATCTGGCGATCTCGCCGGCCAATCTCGTGATCCCTTACGTCTAAATCATCTATCAACAAACTTATTATACAGTTCTCTTGTTACACTGCCTCCTTTAAGAATTCAAGGGTCGAATTCTATAAAATTGCGTTAAAACATCGAATCAAAGCCAACCCCCCCTGGATTGAATAGAAGATCCAAGATGTGGCAAAACGAGGGCTGTACTGACTCGAAACAACGGAAAGAGGCCGTAGTGACTCTTCAGCTGCCCATGGTCGGCTGTACTGGCTTAACCGTTTTACTGGTACAGTTGTGGCGGGCATTGCGGGTACAACATACAATATCTGTCTTTTCGTATCGTTATTTTGTTCACCGTATCTTTTTGTTTATTTAGTCATTTTTTTTGTTTGTTTTTTGTTTTGTTTGTCTACTACTGATTGGCCTGTCGCCTATAAAAGAGAAACATCAAGATAAGAATTTAAAAAAAAAACATATATATACGACAAAAAACAACGAAAATTATGTGTTTTTGGAAAGCCTTTATTATCTATAAACTTACATTTAAAGAGAGGGGAGAGGGTGAGTCCGGTTTTATTACAGAGTATGGAGGTGGCGGCGCTTGCGCGTGACCCAAACGGCCGGACCCAGACAGTACTAAACTAATAACATCAAAAAAATATAGGTTATGTCATATTATGATGGTACTATATCACTAAAAAAGCGTTAATGGTTTTTTTTAAATATCAATCTACATATTTTGGTTATTCAAGACTAATATTAACGTTTTTTTTTGAAGAAATATATCTGGTAATTAAATGAAGTAAAAAATTGTCCATTTTGACGACAACAAACTGGATATTATCGGCAAATAAACGTCGAATATTCTCTATACCAAAAAAAAATAAAATTATGGGAGATACGAACGGATATTTAGGAGCGAGATCGGCTACGGCTCCTGGATTTTTTGTCGTCCGGGCTCCTGGATCGGGACCGTCTGTCCTTCGATTTCGATCTGGAGTCGCGCTTATTGGTGCGGGAACGTGAACGGGATCTGGACACCGACTTATCCTGGAAGATTAAATAACTTTTCAAATTCAAATACGTTTTATTTGCCCAACATTAAATTATACAATAATTTTTATTTTGATAGTATTTACAATGACACATGTCCCTCGATTATGAACCCTCAACCGTACCCGCACAAGGTACAGTTTTAAAAATATACAAAAACTATAGTTACAGAAAAATTAACTTTCACAACTATCTACAGTGCCGGCCAAAACTGGAGAAATTTTCAATTTATTTTCTAATCTTATAATTTATTCAATATTGTTGAACGACTATGTATTAAAAATGTTTATCTTAGCCCCAGCAATAAATATATACAAAAAATTAGTAGAAGTGTTCTTTTTTAAGAAGCATGGTATTATGCGATATGAAAACATATGCACGTGGAAGAGTAATAGAACAGAGATAAAATTAGACTCTCACAAAGTTTAAATTTTTTTTATTTTCTCATAGGTATTTTTTAATTTTGAAAAGGGCCCTTAACCGTAACTATGCAGCCTTAATTTTAATTTTAACATGTGAAGTAAGAGATATAGATTTGTCAAGAATCATCCCAAGGCTTTTTGCTTTCGTTACTATTGGAATGGGTACATTATTTAAAGTAATAAGCAGCGTATTTTAACTTAATACTGTTTGTTATTTGTAGTTTTGCTAGTAATAACTTATGGTTTATTGTATCAAAGGCCTTACTAAAATCCAATAAGGCCATAGAAGTAGAATAAATTTGGTCTTCATTGATTCTTATCATTTAAAATGTTTGTTAAGGCTGTAAGATACGAACATTTTTTATAAAACCAGATTGGGAGGTGATGATTATTATATTTAATTGAGCAAATTGCTATGTTTCGTTACAAATCACAAAAAGTTTTTTAAAAACCTTGGATAATGCAAGCAAAATACTTATGGGTCTAAGATCCCCAAACTCTTTTGGTCCTGGTACTTTTGCAATATGCTTAATGATTGTCTTTTTTCATATCGTAGACATTTTTTGTTATAATATACATTTATTTATAATGTATTAGCAGGTACGAACAAAACGGCAAGCACAACTTAATATCCTTAATGGACAAACCATCCATAACTTTTGCATTGGATTTTAAAGTAAAGCCACAGCCATCTTTACTCTAGCCGCGAACATCGCAAGGGAACACCGCGAACCGCTTATGCTTCCGGATCGATTTAATAGCCGTATTTAACGGGACTCGGCAATGATTTTAAGTTTTTTTACTAACAGAAATGCCCGTTTTGTTGAAAGCATTATGCTATTCATTGGTATGATTTTTTAACTTTATTTTCATAATATTAAGATTATATCCCAATTTATACAACAAAAAAAATATTTACCTCTGGATGTTTACTTATTATTGATCAAATATTTTTTTTTGGCTTTTTTCGAATAATAATTCTACATATGGTAAATAAATGGTGGATACAAAGTGTTAAATTGTAAATTAACATGCAAAGCCTGAATTATTACATATTATACAGTGTGGTACATAATAAATGTGAAACAATGATTGTTTTAAATTGAAAGTTAAGTATCATCAAAAATGTCGTCAAAAACACTTACAGAAATAAGTACATATCATGAAAGCTAATACAGTTTGAGCTAGTGAAGTATCATTTGCAGCTACACCAATTAGACTCTTCCCTCGATAATCCAATCTTTTGGAAATATATATTTCAATTAATAGATCAAGATCTTTTTGACGATATTCCTCTCGCCGTTAGAGGACGAATGATATTTCAACATGACGGCTGTCCAGCTCATTTTCTGATTGGTAGGTCAGGTCCAATAGCTTGGCCAGCACGAAGCCCTGACTTAACCCCGCTTGATTATAGCATATGGGGTCAAATGAAAGCACTGGTTTATGCAACCCCAATAATTACCCGGGAAGAACTTATCCAAAGAATAACCAACGCTGCCCAGCAGCAGGAATACCATAACAACTAGAACAACAAAGACTGAAATGAGAAGGCGCTGCCGAGCCTGTATTCGCAATAGAGGCTCTCATTTTGAACAAGATTTGTGAAGGTAAATACTGATAAATGTGTTACTTTACAATTTATAATAAAAATACAAAACCATGTCACCTAACTTTTAAGTATTTGTATCCTGTGAGCTAGCTTAGATAATAAGAAAGTTTTACGTAAATTTTGAAGAATGTAGCATAATTTTTTTTCAAAAAATATCCACTAGAAAGTGTAGTATTTTATTTAAGAAAAAAAAAATTACACTTTGCATCGAGAATTTACCTATGGTTACAACTATTTGCGGGACTTTTGCCATTACAAACGTAACACTATTGTGTTGAGCATGTATTTTGCCTAAAAAGTTAAAAAAATATACAGCGGATTTTCTGGAAACTGCCTTTTAAACCACTAAGGTCTACATTTTGAAGAAAAACAGAAAAAATTAAATATGTCGAAAACTATCAACTTTTGCATAATACATATTAGGGTTCAATTTACTTCTTACCCCCTCCCCTATCACATCTCCAAAGGAATGTATCGAATTACCAGTAACCCTGTATAACTGAAGTTAAAAATATATATCATTAGTATTTACTATCTATAATTTGTAACAAAAACGTGGAAATATGTAATTTTGTTGCCCTATTATATAAGTGTTCACCTTCACATATCATTTTTTTTTAATTTCAATTTTGTGTCAAAATCAAATTGATTGCCACCTTTATCAGCAACTCTATCTTAATTTAAAATGCATTTTTAATAATTATTGATTTCCTAATTATCCAAGCTTTATTTCAACAATAAAAAATTGCAACATCTAACTAAAAAGTAAATAAAAAAATCACCTACATCTATGTCTATATTGTGACATTAATGAAACAGAATGATCAAAAACCATGTATCCTACACATGTTGCCATTACAGGCGAAATCAGTAAATTTCCATATCTGAAATTTTAAATCGTAATTAGAGATTTCTTACCTTAAATCTTTTTTCAGGTGAACCAGAGGCGCTCCTGGACCTGGACCTTTTACTGGACTGTCTCTTGGTTGGGGATCTGCTCGTGCTGCGATCCTTGGACTCGTGTCGGGATTGGGAACGACGCGACCTGGACCGATCTCTCGACTTTGAACGGGATCTCTTCTCCTTTTTCGGAACCGGGGAACGGGATGATTTCGACCTGAAAGACACCAAATAAAAGAAAGCGTTTATATAAATAAATAAATAAATAATGACTCTTATTTAATACAAAAATTTACATAATGAATAAATGTTCCTATAGAATTATTACTACTTCTGTTTTATGTCAGTTTAAGTGTGGCTCAAGTCTAGCTTAAAGCTACTCAACTGAACCAGACAAAAAAACTATCAGAAAAAAGATAGAGCAACAAAGAACATTGAACATATATCTTTATAATAATTACTAGAAGTATTATCTCAATAAAAATCAAATTTTAAATAACGTTATCCATAAGATTTCTCCCAACTTGACTGATTTTATCTTATTTAATCAATGATTGTTTATTCAGAAACATTTGTGTTTGAGTAGGACCTTCTACTCCTTCCCACAAGTTCTCAAATGGATTAAGGTCGAGGGATTGTGCCGGCCACTCCAAAACTCGAACGTTGTTTTCTCGATACCACTGTCGCAAAGAAGCATGACGTTTTCCATTATATACTTAAAAACAAATCGATCCATGGTTGCATTATTAAAGTGTATATGAGAGTTGGCCTCTTTCCACAAGAAACAACCCTATAAAAAACCACTGCCTTTATCATGTTTAATTGCCGGTGTAACGTAATTAGGATGAAACCTGCTGTTTCAGCTATAATTTTAGGTGCGGAGTATTTGCGCTCCATAATGTTGTTTTTCTTGATCTTCTCGAACGTCATAATTAATTCAGCACAAGAATATTCAGAATTAAAAAATATATATTTTACAATAAACTATTTTTTCTTTACTTTCACTGAAAACCTTGAATCATTTGAATAAATTGTTGTTGAATAATTAATTGTTAACTTGTGCTTTACTTTTGACGCAATCCTAATTAACGTTTAAAACTTTATGCCAAAATGGTATTATATGCCTTAATCATCAAAAGCGTTGTCGCCGATGGCAGCAGCCTAATTTGATATCTTACATTAAGTATTATTAACTAATTCGGGATTTTAATATTAATTTTATGAAAATATTGCCCTACTTTTGTCGGTTAGTGTATCTATTAGCTAAATTAAAGAAGAAATATATAATTTACCTAATATAAAAATAAAATAATTCCATATGTTCGTTTGCCACTGTGCATAAACTTCATAAATTCTAATAATCTTTAAGTTAAAGTAATCTCTCAACTGTTTTGACATTTCTAATACTAACAATGTGAATGACATTTCGAAATACTATACGCTCTTTTAATCAATTGGGAGTCGATTAATTAATTAAGCATCTTTTATAATAAACAATGTTTACTATAAAAGAAAAAACATCTTTTATAATAAAGGAAAAAATGCATATTTCTACGATCACTCATCTTTAACTACCCTTATATAAATAAATGTGGAATATGATCAAATTTGCGCAAACCACCGATAAACCTCAAGCAAGCATTCTGTATCCTGTATACGATTTTTGCTCTCTAAATCTCAAGAAAAAGCATAAACATAGTCACAATATGTAAAATAAAGAACACACGAGTCTCACCTAATTTTTTTCGAGGAATTTACTTAATATGTGCCTATTAGTGTATATGATTAGTTAAAGTTTCTTACTTTCTAAACACTTACCGTGATCTTGCCCTTTTTCTACTGTCGGCGCTGGAACTTCTGCTCTTCGACCTCGAACGGGACCGGGATCTGGACCGTCTACTGTTGCCGCTACTTTTGTCTTCTACCAATCGAATTCTACGTCCGTTTAGTACGGCATCGTCAAACTTCCGGATGGCGTTTTTCATATCGTCATAACTGGCGAACTCTACGATACCTAAAAAGACAATTTTATGCACACATTAATTCATACAAAGATTTATCGTTCATCATTCAAGAAGGCATACAAAAAGGGGGTTACAGAAGTATCTTTTAAAAAAGTCACTTTCACTAAAATTAGATAGTCATCATTTTGAAATTTTTACTTTTTATTTTTCTTAAGTATAATGTATTATAATAGTGGGTTGAAAATAGATCATATCTATTGCATGTTGTACCTGAAAAGTCATAACTGTAAAAACCAGCGTGAATTAGTTACTGTTACATACAAAAAATTAATCAAACAAAAAAATTACAAGACAATATTAGCAATGTCAATTTGTTATCGCCTACTGTGAAATATAATTTTTTAACTTTAAAAACAATCCGCATTTTCAATATTATAATTTTTTTATAAAAATGAGAAGGTTTAGGTATAGGAAGACCTTAATGAATAAAAAAAAAATTCATTGTCACTATTTATCGGTGATATAAAACAGAGGGTGTTCCATTTTAATTAAGCAACTTATTGCCTTGTTAAAACTATAATAATTTAATCCAAATTTTTGAACACCTTGTATAAAATAGGAACTTTTATACGAAAGAAATTTAAAATTTAATAGTTTAGTGCAGATATGGTAGAAAAAAGAGAAAACATGTAAAGGAATTTTTTATTGAAATTGTCTCAGTATTTTCACAAAGCACAAAATATTTTGAAAACTTTAACGTATAGACTGGGTAAACCTTAATAAAACCTACTCTTATTTAAGATGTAGAATCCAAAAACCAAATAATATACAAGGTCTTCTATTAAAAAAAAACATAACTTTTATAATTGTTTATGCACTTTTAAAAGATACTTCTGGAACCCCAATTTTTCAAATGATTTTTACCCTATAGTTTAGCCATAATATTCTGTGTCGTGAATAACCCCGTGTACAGAAAACTATTCCTTTAAGACCGCACTTACCCTCATTTTTATATTTTTTATGTGCATCAGCAAATGTGACTTCTCCGGCTGGCCTCAAAAAATCCTTTAAATCTTGCCAAGACACTCCCGAAGATAAATTCTCCACAAAGAGTCTATAGTTGGTCCTGACGGGTGGACCTTGTCTGGGTCTACCGTGGTCTCTATCCCTGCTGGAGAACCATTCTTGGTCGCGACCCCTTGGACGTCCCCGCGCCATTTCTACACTAACACGGACCCCGTGGAGTTTTTTACCATGGAGTTCGTAGACTGCGTCCTCGGCATCACGGTAATCATCGAACTCTACGAATCCATATCTTCTAGATGAACGGGAAATCGTTAAAGAATGTGGAAATGGGGTTTGGGCAAAGGTGAATGCAATTTTGTTTTATAGAGGTGTAAGTTCTGGGGTCAAAATAACTTTTGATGATATACACATATGAATGTCCTAGACACAGCCCTGTCCAAGCTACAACCATCTTATAAATAGATATGACATTCTGCCTTTTTTCTTGATAATCAAACAATCAATCAATTATGCTCTATTTTAATGTATACTCCTATTTACAAAGCTGTATTAAAAAAAATGAAATAAGAGTACAAAAAACATTAATTAGTAGTTTTCATGTATAACAAAATAACAACAAATATAAGTTTACAAGAGGGTTAACAATACTTGCAGTTTACAATGCTTCATGATAAAATTCCTCAAGAGAATAAAAGGCCTTGCTTAACAGTACTTTCTTGACCTATTTATAAAAAAGTCTCTCACTATCTAAATTTTTTATTTCCAGAAGCAGATGGTCAAATATTTTTATTCCCTCATATATGATTGCTCAAGGAAGTTTTCAAAAAAAAAAATCCTTTATTAATTTAACTGTATAACAATTAAAGTGTTAATATATTGCTTACATTCCCTTTTAAAGCAATTTACATTATTACAGCTCTTTACATAATCAGGCAACTCATTGTATTATTTTAAACCTTTAAAATATAAACTACTTTGGCCTGCACCAGTATTTACCCTGTCTACGTAAAAATTATCTTTTAATCTTGTATTTTATTGATGAATGTCACTAACAAACTTACAGTTTTCTACTAAATGACTTGGAACTAACTGGTGTAATATTTTATGAATAAATATCAAGAAAAATTCTTAACGCCCTATTTTGTTTTTTTTGTAGTAAATCGATTTCGGAGTTATTCATTAAAAATAAAAAGAGTTAAACAAAAGATGAGGTCTTGTATACAGTTAATTTGGACCACACACTTAAATTTATTGACAGATGACCTAAAAGATTGATTTTTTTTGCTATTTTGTGTTATGTAGTTAAATGAATTAAAGATTTTCATCAATTAAACAACCTAAGTATTTAAACTTGTTGAAATATTCTATAACTTGATCGCTAATTAACACATCATGTATTATGTTTATATTAGTATATTTATTTTTTATAATCATAGATTTTGTCTTTTGAATGTTAAGCTGTAGACGATTGTTGTTTAACAACTGATATTTGCTTTTAAGTTCAATATTTAAAGTTTCTATTATTAATGGCATTGTTCTGCTATTTAGTGATCCTTTGTATTTTTTGTAAACCATATTTGCAGTCATTAAAATAAAAAGTGAAGTTAAAGTCAATATTCCTTGGCAAATAAACAGTGCCCCCTAGACCCAACCCCACACAAGCATTGCAAAGCCTGTTTTTGAAAAACAAAAACGGACTGAATGAAATGTCTGCATGCAAAACCCCAAAATTGTATTCTATACCTTAAGTGGGACTCTATTAAGGCAAAATACACTTCCCTTGAAACATTATGTCCCAAATTTATTTTTGCAAGTTATGACCATCAAACATCAACCTACTATCAACCACCAATCACAAAAACTTATAAGTTTGTTTGCTACTTAATGGGACATTATCTACAAACTATGTCAGTTACAGTACATTTAAAGTTTATTGTATTATATATGTATAAAACACCAAAATCAGAAATCAAAATTCTTCAAAGATCTTGCACCGCATATCAAGTGCCTTCATTCTCAACTTACTGAAATTAATACCTTCAAATGCCTGGAATGGAATTGAAAATTCCAAAGTCCTGAAATGTTTCAGAACATTTTTTCAACAATGTTGACGACCTAAACCATGATTTAATCAAAGGTTTGTCTTATAATACTGAATATAGAATATGGAACTGATATCAGCCTCTTACAGAAAGATCTTGATGGCCTTTCTCTGTGGTGCCAAAATAATTTGTTGAATTTGAATATAAATAAATGCTTCCAAATTTCATATCATAGGAAAAAAAGTAGGATACCATCATTTTACACAATTAACGGCCAGAAACTTCAATTAAAGGATGTTGCTAATGATTTAGGAATACTGTTTGACACGAAATTAAACTTCTGCATTCATATAGACCAAATAGTAGTAAAAGCTAATAGAATGTTGGGTTTTACGCTTAGAAATTGTGAGGGGTTATCATTGCAAGCTGTCAAATCTGTATATGTGGAATTGGTACGATCACAGCTTGAGTATGGCTCAATTATCTGGACTCCCCAGTATAATGTCTATAAGTCATTACTGGAGAGTGTGCAAAACACATTTTTAAGATATTATAACTACATGTTTAATTTGGATCTTATTGCTAATCATGATTATACCAAAATATTGAATTATGTTAAAGTTTTTTCTTTGGATAAAAGAAGAACAATGTTTGACATCTGTTTTATCTATAAGTTGTTGAATGGTATTATATCCTGTCCGGATTTACTTTCCCAAGTTAAATTTTCTATTCCTCAGAGAACACTTAGACAAAATAATTTATTTCATATTGGGTTCCATAGAACCATTTAAAACTCTTTTTTGGTGAGATCTCTAGATTTTTTGGATCGGGAGGAGAGGCTAGATGTTTTTGGCAATTCATATGGGTCTTTTAAGGGTAGTTTAATGAAAATTTTGAATACTTAGTATTGTTCAATTAATATTTTTAATTAATATGTTGTTTGATGGGTAAACCAAGTGAGAATTTATGTTCCTAATCTATTAGTTAATACAAAGATATTTTTTTTTTGTTTATTTACTTTAGAGTCTTTTTTTTTAGTTAAGTACTAAAATAAAAAAAAAAAAAATATTAATGTCTTTCGAGTACTATAGTAATAATAATAGTGTTAGTAACAGTTTCCCAATTTTTGTATATAAAAAAATATAAACTATAGTTCTATAATAAAGCCATATGACAAAAAGAGTGAATATATTCTGAAAGGTGTACAAAAACAGTCAATATCTTTACAGTGGTTATTGGCTAGTTAGTCAACACAATCCAGTTAATGTGGTATTTAACTAAGAGCAATTTGGGATCACAACTGAGTCTTTAAGAGACATTAAGAGTGACAATATTCAGAACAATATAATCCATTGGTAACAATTTTATACAAACTGGACAGATTGGGTATAACATGACAATTTTTCAAAGAATTCTGGTTAGATGTTGTAAGTGTAAATGATTCAGGAATTGCTATGAATAACTTTTTAGTAAGATATCTACAAATAATGAAAGAGTCTCAAACAAAATATTTTGTTCCCAAAAATAATCTAAAAAAGGTTAAAAAATGGCACTGTTCTGGGCCCCATTCTTTTCTTAGTTTACATTAATTCCATGTTAAAAATAAATATAGATGGAATATCAATTTCATATGTCGATGATACTGTATTAATTTTCAGTGGAAATACTTGGCCAGAGACTCAACAAAAAGCAATTAATGGGTTCAGGGTAATTAAAAGCTGGCTCTGTGTGAATAAATTGTCCTTAAATCTTACTAAGACTAATTATATAGCCTTTTCATTAACTGAAGCTAATAGACTCCATTCTCAACTATATTAGTAGATAATGGTCAAATTAATATAGTTTCAAAAACCAAATATCTTGGGATAGTAATTGATAAGTACCTAAAATGGGGTCCTCATATTGATTATGTGTTACGAATAGGATCAGAAATCTGCTACATGAATTTTTTCTTCTCAGAGATATATTTAACAAAAAACTTTTACAAACAATTTATAAAAATCTGATAGAAGCTGTAATTCGTTATGGCATATTAGTATGGAGTGGGTTGTACAACATTTATTTAAATAAGCATAACATAATCCAAAAATCGATTCTAAAAATAATGTATAAAAAGCCTAGGAGATACCCATCCCACTTACTTTTTTTAAATTTACGTTAAATAAAAAAAATATCCTTGTTACAAACTTATACAAGCCTCCTTCTACGAATACATCTAGGTTTCTTGATTTTTTTGAGGACATGTTAAGTGTCTCTGTACCATATTATGATAGTGTAATTCTTTTTGGTGACTTTAATATAGACTTATTAAAACAAACTACAATTACTCAAAAATTTAAAAATACGTTAGAAACGTTTAATCTTTCTCAGAAAATAATGGATCCAACTAGAATAAATATTTCCTCAAATACATCTACCCTTTTGGATCTAATAATAATTAGTGATAACCTTGAATACATGAATGCCAAATCTGTATACATGCCAGAGAGTGTAACTGATCATAACCTAACATATATAGAGCTAAATATTCCTAAATATCAAGCATACAAAAAAGTTATAAAATATCGTGACTATGCAAAAACTAATACCATAGCTTTTAAAAATGAGGCAGAACAACTCCCGTGGCATGATATATATTATACTTATAATATTAGTGAAAAAATTGCAATACTAAAAAATAATATTACTTACTTAATTAATAAATATGCACCTTTTAAAACTAAAATATTACAAGAAAAACCTTTTACTCCCTGGATCACGAGCAATATAAAATTTTTAATGAAACTTAGAGATAAGGCACGTCACAAATATTTAAAACAGAAAACTCCTGGGAATTTAAATTACTACAGACAGCTTCGAAATTTCACTAAACATGCCATAAGTAGACAGAAAGCGGCATATTTCAAACAATTTTCCTTAAAAAAAGGTAAAGATTTTTGGAATACCGCTAAAAAACTTAATTTTACAAAAACTAAAACCAATCCTTTACCAGAAACACTAAATAATGCAGTTGACCTAAACTCATTTTTTTCTATCTCCGTGGCTTTTACAAAATCAACCTCAAATGAAAAAATTGACTTCTACAAAAATAATAAACTAAATGTTAATCAGGAAGAGTTTTATATCAATTTAATTGATGAGGAAAAAACTGCGAATATTATAAAAAACATTGGAAGTAATGCAATGGGAGTTGATGAAATTTGTATTAAAGATTTAAATATATGTCTTCCTTATTGTTTAGAGGCTTTAGTTAATATTATTAATAGTTGTATTTTGCAGAAAATTTATCCTAGTGAATGGAAACAAGCTATTCTTATTCCTTTACCTAAAATTTCCTCCCCTGAAGAATTTAAAGACATAAGACCAATAAGCATTTTACCAGTTATATCAAAAATATTAGAACGTCACATTTATAATGAACTCTCTAAATATTTATATAAGTTTAAAATAATTCCTGATTGTCAGTCGGGATTTCGAAAATCTTTTAGTACTACAACAAGTCTCATAAGCCTTATTAATGATATTAGAATTAAAGAAGACAAAAAACAGATAACTTGCTTAACCCTACTTGATTTTAGTAAAGCATTCGACACCATTGATCATAAATTACTATTAGCTAAATTACACTATTTTGGGTTGTCTACAAATGCCATTATATTTTTCCAATCTTATCTTGAGGGTCGGTCTCACTGCGTTCGGGTAATCAAAAAGTCAAATTATGAGTTCTCCAACTTCTTGCCTCTTACCATGGGTGTTCCACAAGGATCCATATTAGGACCGTTACTGTTTTCTCTCTATGTGGCTGATATGGAAAAGTGTCTTCAAAATTCAAAACTCCAACAGTATGCTGACGATTCCCAGGTATATATTTGCCTTCAAAAATAAAATATTGGCTGTGTGATACACTAGTTCTTTCATTACTTGACTATGGGGATATTGTATACGGCGATTCTTTAACTAAATACTTAGCGAACAAAATACAAAAACTTCAGAATAGTTGCATGAGATATTCATTTAATATTGCCTCTAGAAACCGCATAACTCCATATTTAAATTCTAATTTAATTCTGAATATGAGCAATAGAAGGAAAGTCCATATGTTTAATTTAATTTATAAAATAATGAAAACCGGACAGCCTGCAAATTTAAGAAATTTATTTTTTAATCAAGATATTCCTTATAATACAAGAAATCCCCATTTGCTTAGAATTCCTTTACATAGAACAGCAACCTTTAAAAAATCTTTTTTATATATGGGCATTCGGATGTGGAATGAACTACCTATTTATATAAAGGAATGTTCGCCTAAAAAAATTTATTATAAACTTAAAAAAATATCTCTTAAACACGCAAATTATGGTAACCTAATGTGACCGTATTTTATAAAATGGTATTTTTGTTTTAATTAATGTTCTGCACACCTGATCTTGCTAATTGCAAATATTGACATTAAAATTAAATTCTCACTTGCCTGTTATCTACCCTTCGTGCTCGCCCCTATACCGTTCTCGCTCGTCTTTGGATTCTTTTATTTTTTTTTTTTTTTTCTTTTTGCCCAGCTTCTTAGCCACTCGCTAGTTCATTGTAAAATACATATATTGTCCCTTTTGATTTTGGTATGGACCTTATTGTAAATACATAATATTACGTTTTTTAGAAAATAGTTTATTTAGGAACACGGGTTGTACAGCACATGTACAAGTAATCTATGTACTTGCATGTGTATCGGTTTTTTTTTAATAAAAATCGCGTTGCACTCCGATTACCAAACAAATTGTTGTAATTTTGAATTATTTGTATATTCATGGAATTTAGTTTCGTATATTCTGTAATAATGTTTAATAATTTTGAATGGTAATAAAAGTTTTTTTTTTTTTTTTTTTTTTTTTTTTTTTTTTTTTTCACTGAAGAAATTCAAAATGTAAGATGTATTTATATTCACACAGTTTCCATGTATATCCGCAAAAATCAAAATAAATTAATATATATCAATCATATGCATAACACATGTGGTAGAGCAGATCAATTAATTGAAATACCTTTAAGTCGAAACAACATCAATTTCAAATTTATTACTTGGCTTGGGCCAAAAATTTACAACATTTTACCAAAGCAAATTAAAGACATAACACACATAACCTTATTTAAGAGAAAAGTAAAATAATACATCTATCAGTATTATGAAGAAAAATTTAAAAGTATGCTAAATTAAATTAAGATGCAATGAATGTATAATGTAAATTGATATTATGTGAACTAATTTAAAATTTATATAAATTTTTTTTTTAATATTGTTAACTATAATAAATTATTTATTTTGTTTTTAGCACACACAGGTGTTTGTACACCTAGGTGCTACTAAGAAATTTGTTATTTTTTTACCACAGCATTTATATTATAAAACAAATTATGTATTAATTAAATGATAATAAACTTGGAAGGATTACAGGGTGTACTGTATCCTCCTCCTCCTCCTCCTTAAATGTCTTCTATAGATAGGCCAAGTTTAAAGGCAACAAGGAATCTAGGGTATTTTCGTTGAATTTTGTCCAATAATTCAATATATGTATATTTTGATGACCAAACTGGACTAGCATATTCTAGTAAAGGAGCCATAAAGGGCCCAAAAATATTTAATGTTATTTAAAATTCTTTAAACTTCAACTAATAAAACCCAATAGCTTTATAGCTTTTCTGTGAAATTATGTTATCTAATAATTTTGACACTACTGACATTTTTAAAATTGGATGGTAATTTTTAATATCATACTTAACACCATTTTTATAGAAGAGTAGATAAAACACATTGACAATTTTTAAAAAACAATTAATGAGACTATTCTAAGGCATTTGATATGTTGAAGCATGAAATGTTGTGATCCAAACTCTTATTAGATTTAAGGATGTTGCATGCACTTTTTAGTAGCTACTGACTACCTAAGAAATAGGAAGCAAAAAATACAGGTGGCTATACACTGGACCCTCAATTATATTTATAATATAGATAAGACATAGTGTTTCATTGTTATCAACCTGTTGATCCTCTCACTGCTGTAACACCTCTATATTAAAGATTAATGTCCTGAAATTACTATTTTTTTGTTCCAAAAATTAATGCAGTACACTTTAGGATAGTTATACTTTTGAATTTCTCAAAATGCACCAAGAACCTTGGCCTAGATATATAGATACATATTTAAGAAAAACCATATTTTGACTTCCAGAACATGCCCTTAAAAAATTTAGAATACTATATATATTTTACTTCTTTATAACTGACTCTAGAAGAGTGATTATCACTGGTTCCAGAGCTTAGGTTTTACCGAATTTAGGTATATAAATAATTTAAAAAAATATATTAAATTTCAAATAAATTAAACAGTTGTCTGTAACTCATATAGGAGTAATTTAAGAATGCATTTTTGTTGTTCCTTGTTGTCTGAAGCAAACTAATAAAAATTGTAATCTATTTTCTTTCCATTAGATAAGTAAACCCTGTTACCTATAAATTCTAAGAAAAACCAATTATTTTTCTTAATGGCATTTTACAACTAAACTATATGGGCTTATGTACTAAATATTTTAAATTATTAGGATTTGAAGAATTTGGGTTAAGAATCAAGAAGAGAACAATGGTAAGGGTATTATTGTAATATGGCTGTACACTACCTACTGAATGAAAATGAATAGATAAAATCCCTATTAAAATTATCTCATAAGAATGTTGCACTGTAATGATTTTTTGGAGGTTTTTATGGTAACCAGGTAAAAATCATTATGATAGAATATGTTTAAAATGTGTGCTATAGATTTGTCTACAAATTGAGAAAATTTGATTGTTTGAGAAAATATAAAAAAATTTTCTCATGAATGTGCATAATCATTTTTTAATAACAAATTATTTAATGAATTAAGAATAAATTATTATTAAAATAATAAACAAAATACAGGACAGATGTGTTAACTTATTATATATAAGTGACCTCTGCATTATTATAAGGTATGCAATTTTGGTTAGTTAAGGTTTGTACAAGGGTACAAGACATATTTATTAGATACACTAGAGCATTGAAAATTTCACGATTATCTTAAATTCATTTAAGAATACCTGGAAAATTCTTTATAAAATGAAAATTTTAGATATCCATGGAACTCAATGCTTACACATATTATGAGTCTTTCTCATACTGAATTCCTGAAAAACTCCAAGAATTCTATGAAATATTCTGGATAGTTCTTATCCATAATGTAAATTCTAGTCTTACGACATGTACTTAAAATATCTAAAATTTCTGAAAAAAATCTATGGAATTTCTACTTGAAAGACTTTTTCATGTTTTCACAGTAACTAAAATTCCCTTCAAAAATTCTGTCGAATATTCTGGTTGCTTCATTTCCAAAATAAAAATTCCTGAAATGGGTGGAATAAGCATTTATGAGGTATTGTGTTGGCATATTTTAATAAAATATTTGTTAGGATTTACTGCTTGCCATGGCATATTTTTTATAAGTGTTCGAGATGGCACTTTTTGGTATTTTTTAGGATGAGTTGGCTGAGTGCAATAATTGCCGGAAGGCTAAGCTTTGCCAATTGCACAGTTCTAGTGCATTATGTAATTATATATCTATAGGTATGTATTTGCATTGTGTGTACAAAATACCTGAATAAAGATTGTTTTTTAAATTCACCTGTGAATGTATCATACATCTTAATCCCCTAATTAAGAAATTTCAATTTTGAGAAAATAACATTTTGTGGAAGAAACTTTAGAAAAAATTACAAACATGTTTAATTAATCAAAAGGCGTTCAATAATATTTCAATAGTTTTTTTTACCAGTTTGCAGATTTATTATGACAAAATAAAGCAATTCTCAGTATATTTTATACAAAATTGTGTTGGTATAAAATTGTAATATATTATAAAATGGTGTTAATACAATACTCAAAATATGTTGTTACCACATAATTGTCTAAGTTCATGCTTTTGCCTTGGAATGTGAAGGATAAATCAATTATAAATATCTTGATGCCATTACAAAACAAAGAAACCATGTTAGCACCTAAGTACTTATGAGTTAAATGATTACCACTCTGCTAATGAGCCTTACTTCAGGTATAATTTAGGCAATACATTTACAACACATGATTTACAATAAATTTATGAGGATTTCCTGAACTAAAAGATATGAGCCAGTGGTAAGTATTAAAGTATAAGCCATAAGGCTATTTACAAATACAAAGATTAGTATACTAAAAATAATTTTTTTATTAAGAAAATAAAAGGGGTCATGTAAGGTTATGGTGTTGTTGACAATCTGGATCTACATGTAACTTTTCGAGCATTTGACAGAAAGTTTTTGATACACTGAAAATGTGTTGATGATATGTTACTATGACCCCTCGCCTTTACAGAGTTATTCATTTAAACCCTGCAAACTATTATAAACTAATCAAGAATGATTTATGTCTTCCCAACAAAGCCCTAGAGCATTCAAATATTAAAAAACAAGCTTAAGACATGTGAGAAATCAGGCAAAATAGCAGTTACTATGCTACAAATGAATTTTTTGGTCTGCTGCCTCATACTCTGATGAGAAGCGCCAGCAACAGTAAGTAGGTAGTAGTGCTTATGACAATTATTAATATCTGCATGTGGCATTTCAAACATTTGACAAACCTAGATAAATTGATGTGAATTTAACCCCATCGAAGCTGGTATGTTACTATGACACCTCGCCTTTGCAGAGTTATTCATTTAAACTCTAAGAACTATCATAAACTAATCAAGAATGATTTATTTAATCTCAATACAGCCCTAGAGCATTAAAACATAAAAAACAAGCCTAAAACATGTATAGAATCAAGCAAAACAACAGTTTCAAAAGTATGCGGCATGCAAACGAAAATCTTACCCATTCTTAATCAAAACGTCCCGGATCCTACCGAAACCCCTGAAAAAACTTTCCAGGTCCCTCTCGCGGGTTTCATACGGGATTCCACCGACGTACACGCGCGAACCCATTTGGAAAACTTGAAAATAAAACTGAAGAAAACCGCTTTACCGCCAACCTCTTTCAGAGGTTATCTTGTGCAAATAACTGACGATTCTCGACCTAGATTGGGATTTATATAGTGTGGAAAATTCAGGTAGTCAATTCGTTTACTTACGTTAGGGTAAACGTCCCGCAGAGGGTTGAAATGCAATAAAAATTATGAAAATTAGGGATTTTCTACCTGATACACGAGACAGATGCAAAAAAGGACGCGGTCAAACAAACATTTACAATGACGCTAGTGACATTTGACGTTTGGGCAGTGTTGCCAGATTGGTTGGACTCTCTCTCTCACTAGAGGGCCTCCTATTTACCAATAAACTATAGTGGGATGCATAAATTGTATAATACTTTCGGTTTTTAACTTTTTTTAACTTTCGTGTTTACATTTTCTGTTTCTATTGCATGGTTCCCTCATCTTGCGTCTACGTCGCGTCGCTCTACAAAAACTTTTCCCTTGCATAATTCGGTACCTGAGTACTATATCCGTCCTTCTCGCTCCAAGGAAATTTATTAACAGCGACAAGGACGCAACATATAAAAACAACGCGCTAAAAAGAGAGGTACCGCTAATTTTTTTAGCTAGTTATGTTACCGATAAAATTTTAGTTTCTCAAAAGGATTATAAAACTTACATAAAAATGTTTATATTTTTTATATATCATAACTATATTTATCCCACGAAAAATCCCACAAAAAACCCTAAATTTAGTGGTAAAACCTCTAATGACGTTTAAGGTTGCCAAGTTGTGCCTAACTGGAAAACATTTTTTTTTTTGGGAAATGTTTCATATTTTCCTAATCTGTAACGTAGTTTAGTTTCTTATCAACTCGGCTATTTGAAATAAACTAATGAGCCAATGAGTTTAGACTAATAATTAGTTTTTTAAGGCACTGTTTTCTGAAAGTAAGGTTATGATGTTCTCGAGCAAGCAGATTTTCAAATAAGGTTTAACTAATGAAGAAAAAAAAATTAATCAATTTATTATTGCATCCTTTGAGGATATATTATATTATAATATAATTGGAAAGTTGTTAAGTAATAAGACTATTAATTACAGACAATAATAATATGTTTTTTGCCCTTCCTTGTTTATCTTATGTGCATATCTATTTATATTCTTTCCTTATCTCACTTTCTCTTATTAAAATATATGTAATTAGCCCTTACAATTGAAAGTATAAACGTCTAAAAAGAAAATTCGCCATAGAGCAGAGTGGCGCAGTGGAAGCGTGCTGGGCCCATAACCCAGAGGTCCGTGGATCGAAACCACGCTCTGCTAATACTTTTTTTTCAATTTTTTTTTGCTTTTTTCTATGAAAATAAGTAAAATTAACATAAATAACATTAACAAGAAAAAAATCTTTTTAGAGTTCATTATAACCCCAAGGGCGCTAATTTATCACGGAGATACCTAAAACAACCCTTTTAGCGGTGAAAACAACACGAATACGACACATTTTCCGTAATAAAATGAAAATTAATATGCGCTTACGGCGAGTTATACGCTCGCTGAGAACAAGAGCGATCTCTGGGGTGATATAAGTTTCCTTAATACAACTTTCTGATGCTTTATGACCGTCATATAACCAGGAAAGGAATGCCCTTCTTAATTATTAAAGTTTGTTTCGGGTTTGGCTGATGCTTGTTTATACAAATGGAAATACCCTGTTAGCCCTGTTTCCAGATCATTTTGAAATATGAATAATTGGGTGGATATTAGGGGTATTATATACGGTTAAGAAGTCCTACTTATTAGTTAAGAAAAGGGCGCCAAAGCATTTCAAAAAATTCGCGAATATTTCCGGAGACATTCGAAAAAAGCCGATGTTTTTTACTTTTTTTTCGTTCAATGTTCACATCAACAATGATTTTTTATTTTAAATTCGGACCTGGATTTTCTATTTTTGCCTTTGTTCATAAATATAATGATGGTTCATACTTTGTTTTATAGACTTGGGGTAAAATTAAAATAAATATTAATATTAAATTAATATATACTGTGTGAACAATTCTCATTAATGGTTTGTAATAGCAATGAATTTCCATGGCCTCCGCTTAGCTCGGATCTTAATCCTTTGGATTTTTTCTTTTATGGTATTTAGTTTATACAGAAGAAAATAGTACAGGAGAGCAACTATTGCAAAAAATTCATGATTCCACCAATGTTATCAGGAATAAACAATTATTAATAATAATATAATAATAATAATAAACTACTTTTATTTGCAAAAATTCATTACATAATATTTGTATTATAATATGTTTCTTAACCTATCTGAATATAGATTAGGGTTTCTTAAAAAACCTACCTATACCTGCTCGAGCAACGGCTACTGCATTGACGAGCCCTTCGATGACATAGGTCCAGTTCAATAAATTACACAGTTGTGATTTACGATTACATAAGGGTTTATTGTACCTTTTGGTTAGTAATAATTAACAGGTATAGACTAATGAACGATTTACAATGTTGAAGTTAGTTATTTAACAGGGTTTACAATATTAGTTGACGTTACCAGCCTTCCAGAATCACAAGACCAATAGCAGGAACTTAGCAGGAACCAGGAACGGCATTAGCACTAACGTCACCTTGGTTTGTGCAGCTATTGACAACCACTGTTGCACTCACTTTCAGTTCAATTTTCCACCTTTACGCACACTTATTCACTATAGACCTTTTTACATAACTTAAACTACTTTATCGTAACAATTAGGTATACATATATGAACTTTAGACAAATACTTAAACGGAAGAGAGTGAGAGAGAGAGGAATTGCTTGCGCCAACTTGCTCTTGACTAACTTATTTTCTCGGTACTTTAAGCTTTGTGAATTCCTTCACCGGTGAAAGAAACCTTGTGTTTCGGGGGCGCGAGAGTAGGTACTTCTTTTTGCGGTGACTGAGTGAATACTGATTTTTTCTCATGGGACTCGGGGTGAAATGTTGGGTAAAAATGTGGGATGCACGTGTGTCATGGGGCCAACACTTAAGTGAACTTGAGGAGAAAAATGGATTTTTAAGTGCACTTAAGCTAAACTGGTAACAAAGGCATTTCTTAAAAAGTAGGTAAAAACACATGTTGGGATTTGGGAGAAAGTTCAGGCAAAAATTATTTACTTGAGAAAAAAGGTATTATTCGTTTGACAACCATAAACTTCGATTCCATAAAATCATAAAATAAAATAAATTGTTAAAATTAACTTTTAACATACTCCCCCCTTTTGAAGGCTTTGCCTTCAACAAACATTATACATTATAACTTATAGACAAAACTTATCAAGAAATACTATGGTTAAACTAAGTTACTATCAGATTTGGGCAACGGGCATAATTTGGTTATATTTCTAGTAAATATTCCATTTTTAGTCCTAATTTTTACCAAGCGTATTTTACCATCTTTATTAGGTAAAGTGTCTACTACTCTGGCCAACGGCCAATCAAGAGGTTTGGTGTTCTCATCTTTAAGAAGAACAAGGTCATTTGTTTCAATATTGGGGACTGGGGACATCCATTTAGGCCTATTCTGAAGATTGTTGAGATACTCTTTGGTCCATCTAGTCCAAAAGAATTGTTGAATCTGACTTAACCTTTGCCAACGATCTAAGCGGTTTTCAGGAATTGACGAGACATTGGGCTCAGGGTACGAAACGAGAGGACTTCCAACTAAAAAATGTCCAGGGGTAAGACAAGTTAAGTCCAGTGGATCAGCTGATAGGGGAAGAAGTGGCCTGGAGTTTAAAATAGCCTCAATTTGTGCTAAAATAGTGGAAAAATCTTCAAAGGTTAAATTCTGGTTTCCAATTAATCTTCGTAAGTGATGTTTAGTACTTTTTATAGCTGCCTCCCAAAGACCACCCCAGTGAGGAGAGAAAGGAGGTATAAATTGCCACTGTATTTCATGGCATGAGAAAAATGCAGTCAATTGCTCTTGTGTCTGTTGTGACTTAAGCGTGTCATAAACTTCTTTAATTTGATTGCTGGCACCAGAGAAATTTGTACCATTGTCACTAAAAATTGTTGCCGGGCATCCACGTCTTGAAATAAAACGTTTAAAGCATGCTAAAAATGCTTGTGAAGAGAGACTTGATACTAGCTCCAAATGAACAGCTTTAGTGACCATGCATACAAATAAAGCGATATACGCCTTTTCAATTTTGGCGCGTCGAAGAGATGACGATTTAATAATAAATGGTCCTCCAAAATCGACACCTGTTGTTAAAAACGGTCTAGAAGGGACAACTCTGGATTTAGGGAGATCTGCCATAATTTGTTCTCCTGTTTTAAGCTTAAATTTATAGCATTGTAAACAGTTTATAGAGATCCTTTTTATTTCTCTTAATCCATTTAGCGGCCAGTATTTAAGACAAATATTTGACAATATCGTTTGAGGACCAGCATGTCCTAACCTAATGTGTTCTTTTTTCAGCAAGAGTCCAACAACATGGTTTTTTGAGGGCAATAAAATTGGAAATTTTTGATCAAATGATATGGGTGCTTGGGATAATCTGCCTCCAACCCTTATGAGATTGGAGGTATCGATAAAGGGGTTTAACCTAAGGACTTGCTTGTTTGAAATTTTTCTTTCTTCTGACTTTAGTTCACTGATTTCCTTTGAAAACGTTTGGTGTTGAACTTGCTTTACTATAAAAATTTCTGCAGCCTTTAATTCAGTTACAGCTAAAGCACCATAAAATTTTTTACCATTACCTTTACAATTATTTACAAATCTATGTATAAATGCAATAGTTCGTTGCAATCGCGAGAAGTTAGAAAACCGATTAAAAAGTGTTATCCAGAAATCTTCGGAGTTAACAAGCAAGACCGTTTTTGCTTTTCTTGCTTCTTCTTCAGTGGAGCAAGGTCCCTTTTCATACATTTTTAAATTTAAATTCGGGTCCAGTAAGAACTTTGGGCCGTTCCACCAAAGCGTAGAGGTGAGAATCTGGTCTGCGGTAAATCCGCGAGAAAGATGATCAGCTGGATTATCCGCAGTTGGAATATGACGCCATTTGCAGTCTTGGGATAAAACCTGAATTTGAGAAATGCGGTTTGCTACAAACACATTGAAACGAGAAGGGTGGGCATTTAACC
Source organism: Anthonomus grandis grandis (assembly GCF_022605725.1). NCBI lineage: Eukaryota > Metazoa > Arthropoda > Insecta > Coleoptera > Curculionidae > Anthonomus > Anthonomus grandis. The sequence goes on from NC_065548.1 coordinate 5,421,477, forward strand.
AAGCAAGTACAATCTCAGAGTCAGTCCAAAGATTAATGTTGTCAACTGAAAATCTTTCTTTTAATATGGAACACACACGAGTGACTAAATTGGAAAGTAAAAGTGCTCCACAGAGTTCCATGCGGGGAATTGTAATTTCTCTTATCGGGGCTACTCTACTTTTGGCAGTAATAAGTTGACAAGAGACATTTTTGTTAGGATAAAGGGCTCTTATATACACACACGCACCATATGCCTTCCTGCTGGCATCTGAAAATCCATGGATTTGAAGTGAACTGGGATTATTATTAGCTAGGAAAAAACGTGGAATTTTTAAACACATTAGTTGGGGAAGCTCTTTAATAAAGGTGGTCCATTGGGTTAAAATGGGTTCTTTCAGGGGTTCATCCCAATTAATTTTTTCTTTCCAAATGTTTTGCATAATTAATTTAGCATTTACAACAATGGGAGCTATGAATCCTAAGGGGTCGTACATTTGCGCAATTTTAGATAAAACTATACGTTTAGTAATTATGCTTTCGGACCTAGTATCAGGTAAAGAGATAAAAAACTCATCTGAGTCGGGATTCCAGCCTACACCAAGGACTTTATTTGAAATTCCCTCGGTTTCTATGGTGAAACTTTCTTGGGACCCATTATCACAAGTTTTGGACAAAAATAAATTGCTATTTGAACACCATTTATGTAAGTGAAAATTTCCAATCTTGCAAAGTTCCAACAGCTGCCTATGTAATTCTACCAAATTTTCATATGTATCTTGCCCACAGAGAACATCGTCCACGTAACATTGAGATAAAATAGCTTGAGACGCAAGAGGATAATCGTCTTTATGAATAATGGCAAGTTCATTCAGGGTGCGTGTAGCCAAATAGGGGGCACAGTTCGTGCCATAAGTGACGGTGAGTAATTCAATGCATTGCATTGGCTGAGAGGGATGGTCGCGCCATAAAATATTTTGCAGGTAAGTTTGATTTGGGTTAACGCGCACCTGTCTATACATTTTTTCGATATCAGAAGTGAGAGCGAATTTAAAACTTCGAAACCTAAGTAAAATATCAAACAGTTCAGGTTGAACTGTATATCCTTTATGCATTACGTCATTGAGTGATAGCCCAGAAGACGTTTTCATAGATCCGTCAAACACTACACGAAGTTTAGTGCTTGTACTGTCCTCACGAATTACACAGTGGTGAGGCAGAAAGTATCGATTTTTGTGATTTTCAGTTTTAAGGGAAAGGGGAATAATTCGTGCATGATTGAGTGAGATATATTCACCGATAAATTTTTTGTATTCAAGAAAAAGGTCAGGAGATTTTTGAAAACGCTTTTCTAAGTGGTGAAACCTTTTCTTGGCTAATGAATATGACTCTCCTAGCGGATGTGACTCTTGGGGCCTTTTAAGGGGTAAGTCGACTTGAAAATGACCATCTTTAAATACCGTGGTATTTTGAAAATTCTGTTCAACCATAGAATCTTCAGGGGATAGGGGTTTTTCGTGAGTGGGCGAGACATCTTCTAGTAACCAAAATTTCTCAATTAATGAGTCCAGTGAGCAATCTGAATTTAATGATTGCACTAAAAAGCAATTCTTAGAATTTGCCAAAGGGGTTTTGTGAACGAGAGCTTGGGAGGGGATTAATCCTGAAAGAATGTGGCCAAAGTAGGTACCTACCAACGTTAAAGAGTCCTTGTTAACCTTGGTGTATTCGCCTGAAAGAATGTGGTAGTATACATCTGCTCCCAACAATAAATCTATTGTAGAAGGCGTATCAAAGTAGGGGTCTGCAAGCGGTGTATTATTGGGAAGGTTCAACATAAATTTGTTGACTTTAAAGTGAGGGGATTTTTCTGTGATTTTGTCTAATACACAGCAGTTAACATTCAGGAAGTAATCGTGATTGTGACAGGAATGAATTCTCAGGGAAATTGCGTGATTAGAGTGCTTAATTTTGCCGCCAATACCAGAGATTTGTATTGGCTGCGTCTTAGGAGAGAGATCAAGTCTTTGAACCAGCGATTGGGTTACTATTGATATAGTACTCCCGGGATCTAATATTGCCTTTGCAATAATAAAATGACCATTCTTGTCGGGTATTTGAATCAATGAAGTACCTAATGAAACTTCATTATCTTCAGTGGCGAAAACTGACAAAATCACAGGTTTATTAGCGTGAGGGCGATTCGAGTTAATTTCATTGCTTGTGCTTGGGATTTGTGGTTCTTGAGTCTGAGAGGAGCTTTGGCTTGAACCTTGATTCCGAGAATGGGAGCTATTTATGAGAAGCGAATTTCTGTTAAAATTTTGAGATCGTTCATTTTGGGTTTGAGGATTTGGCCTCCAATGTGAATTTCTGCTTTGCAAGGGCTGTGCTGCATCATCCATTGGATGCAAAAGAGAATGGTGTTTCATATGACAAATCTGGCACCTCTGAGATGTACAGGTTTTTACTTGATGCCTTGAACCGAGACAATTAAAACATAGATTATTATGATTAACAAAATCCTGTTTCTGTTTTAAACTAAGATCTTTAAATTTAAAACAAGTATAAATTTTGTGATCAGGGTGCTCACAAAAGGGACACTTTTGTCCTGCAACAAAATGTGAGCGAGAGTTTTGAGGAGAGTTTTGAGGTATGACTTGGTTGCCTTGGCGTTGCCTACCATGAGCATAGTGTGAATTTTTTTTAACAAAGGGAGTGTTGTGTTGAGAAGAACGTCCATGGGAATAATTTCTAGTTGAAGGGCTTTCAGAGAGATCTTCTAACACCGAACAACGCTTTTCTAAAAAGCTTAGAAATTCTTCAAGCTTAGGGACCACATGTGAGGAAGAGCGCATTTGAGAACCTCTCTCGGATATATATGCCTTTCTTGTGCCAAAGTCTAATTTTTGAGAAAAAATATAAATTAAAATTAAATCCCAGTGGTATACTGGAATGTTTTGATTTTTCAGTGAATCAAAGTTCTGTTTTATGCAAACTATAAATTCCCTAAGTGTGTGTGAGGATACCTTATTTAGGATAGGAATGTCAACTAAATTTTTAATATGGGCAAAAATAATTGATAATTGATTATCATATCTTTGTCTAAGGGTATTTAGGGCAATTTGGAGGTTGTCAGTGGTCAATTGTAAATTATCGACCAAATTTAGGGGTTCATCTCTTAAATAAGATTTTAAATAAATTAATCTTTGAATATCAGAGAGAGATTGATTATCTAGAATAAGGGTAGAAAAAAGTTGAAAAAAGGCATTCCATTTAGTGATGTCTCCGTTAAATGGAGGTATGCTAATTTGGGGCAAACTAACATTTGGGGAATGAGAGTGTTGGGGAACTATATGTCTTACTTGAGTTGGCGCTTGCGGGGAAAGTTCTAAAATTTTACGTTGCATTTTAGCAACACACGTTAAGTATTTGTCTTCTACATCATCCTTGTCTACTTTACTTATATCTAAAACTACAATTTGTTTTTCTACCTCTTCAAAATCTTTAAAAGCGTGGGTTAACATACTTTCACGTACCTGAATTTCTAAAAAGTCATGTATACTATCATTATTTTCTAAAAACCAATTAACAATTCGTGTTACTTTAGCCTTTAAATATCCGCGATTTTTAACCAACGCTTCTACTGATATTTCTATTCCTTCAGCCATTTAATTTTTTTGTTTTAGGCTTACAGAATAAACACAAAAAATGACGAGACAACCAGATGCTTATTTTTTGGGAATAGATTTTCTTTAAATTTAAACAATAATTGTTAAGAGAAAATAAACTAATTACCAAGAAACAATTTAAAAGAAAAAGTAAAAAGTGAGTTGCTACTTATTTCCAAATAACAATTATAACAAGTAAAAATAACAAAATAACAAGGGACAAATAACTAAAAGGTTTGTTAGTAAGTAATTAACTAAAATACTGTTTACTCGAAGGACCACCGACACATATGTCGGAACCAATTATATACTTTTTACACAAGAAGTATGTTTTGTTTTTGCTTAGATGAATCGTAAAATCACAACTTGGGAAGATCCGGCTCGAAGGACCATGAATATAGATTAGGGTTTCTTAAAAAACCTACCTATACCTGCTCGAGCAACGGCTACTGCATTGACGAGCCCTTCGATGACATAGGTCCAGTTCAATAAATTACACAGTTGTGATTTACGATTACATAAGGGTTTATTGTACCTTTTGGTTAGTAATAATTAACAGGTATAGACTAATGAACGATTTACAATGTTGAAGTTAGTTATTTAACAGGGTTTACAATATTAGTTGACGTTACCAGCCTTCCAGAATCACAAGACCAATAGCAGGAACTTAGCAGGAACCAGGAACGGCATTAGCACTAACGTCACCTTGGTTTGTGCAGCTATTGACAACCACTGTTGCACTCACTTTCAGTTCAATTTTCCACCTTTACGCACACTTATTCACTATAGACCTTTTTACATAACTTAAACTACTTTATCGTAACAATTAGGTATACATATATGAACTTTAGACAAATACTTAAACGGAAGAGAGTGAGAGAGAGAGGAATTGCTTGCGCCAACTTGCTCTTGACTAACTTATTTTCTCGGTACTTTAAGCTTTGTGAATTCCTTCACCGGTGAAAGAAACCTTGTGTTTCGGGGGCGCGAGAGTAGGTACTTCTTTTTGCGGTGACTGAGTGAATACTGATTTTTTCTCATGGGACTCGGGGTGAAATGTTGGGTAAAAATGTGGGATGCACGTGTGTCATGGGGCCAACACTTAAGTGAACTTGAGGAGAAAAATGGATTTTTAAGTGCACTTAAGCTAAACTGGTAACAAAGGCATTTCTTAAAAAGTAGGTAAAAACACATGTTGGGATTTGGGAGAAAGTTCAGGCAAAAATTATTTACTTGAGAAAAAAGGTATTATTCGTTTGACAACCATAAACTTCGATTCCATAAAATCATAAAATAAAATAAATTGTTAAAATTAACTTTTAACACTATCAGTTGGCGAAGTCTAGCCTAGGGCTATTCAAACTCAACCCTCTAACAGATTTCATTAAATGCTAAATAAATAAATTAAAAATTAGGGAACTTTATTTCAAGTATTTGTTGAAAGGATTAAGGAAATGCCTAGAAGTGATGTTTTCCACTATTTGATTCGTTATTAATGTTATTTCAATGTAGTATTAATAAATTTTTTAATTGTGCAACAAAAAGTTTAAAAACAAATATTTCGAAAACGGTTTGTTTAACCGAAATAAATTTGGTACATGTTTTTTGTTAAAAATCATCATTCTATTAGCTACTTTAATAAGAAAAAAAATAAGATAAAAAAATAAGATGGCCTTAGTAAATATATTTATACACACCTCCATTACGAGATTCGAAAGTACGAAAAAAGACGCCTTTATCACATATGAATTTGAACGTATGAAATGCATCTCATGACTATTTAACCGATGTTCAGTAATGATAAGAAAGTCAAGGTTTTCCTTTTTCAGTATAATCTCAAATCAATTTTTTTAAATTTCTACTGTGAACGTTTAAATGAAGAAATTTTATATGTGACTCAAACAGTAATAGAAGAATTAAATTAAATAGAGCCTAATAATGAACTTTTTGAATCAATAGCATCGTTTAAGCTTTTTAGATCACATCCAGCAGCCATTAAACTTCCCTTTATGGGAACATGTGCATGAAGCAAAATTTTTACAAATTGAATAAGAGTGTGACTGATAAGTGTTTCAAAAACACTCCGCTACACGCCTTGGCTCCGCATCACGGCCATGCGAAAATATCATTTTAAGGGTTTAGAAATCCGGGTATAATTTGAAAACCGTTAGACTTTTTGACTCAATTTTTTTTTTATTTTATGGATAAAGGATCAACACATGTCTGTAATTATATGAAAGTCTGAGTATATGCCTAGAAATATATGAATTTGTTAATCAAACATTGTTGATATTCAAACGCCATTTAAGAGTAATTATACATTTTAAATTAAGTTTAAACATAATTATAGACATCGACCAAACCTTTGTCTAAAGGCTAGTCAAATTTAAAAAAAAAAAAGTTAAACCATTGCTGAAATATTCGCGGATTTCGAGAGCCTTACAAGTGCATTTTTACTAGCAGCGACGTGGCGGCCTCTGCTGATTATATGAGTACTTGATACTTGATGAGATGGGTGGTTTTCAGGTTCGTATTCTAAATATTTTATTTAAATTTAAATATAAGAGTCATATTGGAATCAGATCTATATGTTAGTAAAGGCATATTTGAATCAACTAGGTACCCACTATTTTTTAAGGAAAAAGTTGTGCTCGTGTTTTGATTAATCATTATGACTTTATGAAAATGGCAGTAAATTAATTTAATAAATGTATTAAATTAATTAATTACGCTGAGAATAAAAATTCAGATTACTAAAGCCTATTAAATTAAATCAACACTATTATTAAAATAGCCTAAAAAATACAGGATTGTTATTATTCCAGTTTTCTATCAATCTCTCTTAAATTCCAAATTTCTTGGATGGTAAAAATTATACGAATTTAAGGGTTTTATTCTCTATTTGGCGATTCTTAAAAAGGAAGTGATTTGAAAAAAAGGAACTTATTGTAGTGATTAGGAATATTTAGGAATGGAATAATATACGGGGTGACAATTTAAAAACTTGAAATGACCATTTATATTGGGAACGAAAAACTGGAATAAAAAAACGCTCAAAACGGTTCCTATAACACGAAGGGGGAACAAAAAGAAGCATATTATCCCACCCTTATCTGCACCCCTTGGACAGGGTGAGATAAACCCGTAAAATCTTAAATAGAAAGGGGGGTCGAATAATAGATCATCTTGAAGCTTTTGAAAAATGCTTTCCAATGATACCATAGAAAGCCACATTTCAGGAAATTGATGTCACTCGACTCCCCTTTCTATTTTAGATTTTAGGGGTGTATGTCACCCTGTCCAAGGGGTGCAGATAAGGGTGGGATAATATGCTTCTTTTTGTTCCCCCTTCGTATTATAGGAACCGTTTTGAGCGTTTTTTTATTCCAGTTTTTCGTTCCTAATATATGGCCATTTTAAGTTTTTAAATTGTCACCTTGAATATGTGATACTTTATTATATTTTATTGAGAAAGAGAACTTGCTTTTTAGTTAAAATCACTATTTAATAGTTTGTGTCGATCTACTGTGTATCGCAATTAGGTGGTTCGCCCTTGTTTAATTTTTAGTTTTTTGTTTCTTTTTTTTGTGACAATGGTTCGAAAATTGCTTTAAATGATACCACTAACAATACTTTTCTGTTTATTTTGGTAGAAAATAACATTTGAAGAACAACATTCTTGCGTGTTTTTGATATCTATATTCTTACAAAATTAATACCCACATCATGCTTTTTTTTAATATTTGACTTTTAATCTAGGTAAAAAAATAAAAACTATAAGCTGGCATACAATGTTCTCTTTGACTGTTCACAATTTTTTTTTCATACCTACCTACCTACTTGCTTGACTCCATTGTTATACCTTCTTCTTATTTTAATATCCAATTCAAATAGATACTTTGAATAAGAGTTTATATGGTAAATTTTTTCGATTTGGTATAATTGTAAAATGTGATGATAATGAAAATAAAGACCAATAACACATAAATCAAACAAAACAAGACATTTATTACAAAATATACAAAGTTGGCTACATATAAAAAAAAGCTTATACAATCGTATATTCTTTTAGGGAAATATTTCTAACATGCATATTTTTATTTTTGTGAGGATCTACAAGCTCAGGTAAATAACATATCGAATAGAATATAGTTAATTTCTTTTTCATATTTTCGCAGAATACATCGTTTTTTAAAATAATTTCCTTCTTAATGCCCAAAGATGTCCAAACTGCAAAGCAGCAGTAGGATCTCCCAGTTACCAACAATTGGCCTTGTATTTGGTAAAACCATTTGTGGTTTTTATTAATTTCTCCGTTTTTCTTCCAAAATGATATTTTTCTTTGCATTATCGCATCTTCAGGGGTGAGATTTTTAGCACTAAAGGGGCATTTGATTTCAACAATCCCCTTCTTCCCAATAAGGCCATCGGGAGTCGCTGCCAAGAATAAAATATTTTCGCTTACAAATAAGCCACATATCTTCTCATCAATTAATGTTTCTAAAACATTGATTGCCCGTTTTTCATTTTGTTTGCCCCACTCAATGCTAGCAGAATGAATTGTTTTTGGGTACAGAAGTTGTTCCACGAGCTTTTTTGTATCGCCGTTGCTTCTGGCACTAAATTTAGAGTAAATTGCATAGTAATTTGATGCCGTAAGACGCTTTCTTCGCTCTAAGTGCCACAAATCAGATTGGCTCTGTTCCTTTGTGAGCTTTTCAATAAATTTGATTTCTTCTGCATTTTTTTAAAACTAGCTAGAAAATCTTCTTTTTCTTTTTGCAACTCCTCAGGTGTTAGATCAGGCTTTTGACATTGATCACCGTAACTGCTATCAAGTCCAGACTTCTCTGTGGCTTGGAATACAGCTGTATAAACATTTTTCCCTAGTTGAGTTGATCTAAATAAACAAAACAATATTTGATCAAATAAATTTGTTTTTTTTTATTTATTATTACCAGATAAACCCAACCAGGACCCAACCCAACTATCATTTGAAATTATCTAGGTAGTTTGTCCCTCATAATCTTCTAAAAAGAAACCAGAGCTCTATTACACAACACACGCTCTATTTTAATTAAATAAAATTCCGGAAATATATTTCCTGCTTTTTTTATTGGTAGAGAAGATCTAAATGAACAATGCGCACGTCATGATTCTGCCAACATAGTGCTTTGGTGCGGATCGTACTTTTTTTTATTTCTTACCAAAGAGCAATGGTAATTTAAACGCACATTAAAAATTATAATTATGCAAACAAAAAACATTGTAATTACATATATACTTACAATCTGTCCTTTTTTCAGACCTGGACGTTTTCTAACTGCATTTAACCTAAGTCGGACTTTAAATCCTTTTCTTTTAGCATCCATATTTTACAAGTATTTAAAAAAAAATACTAGTGAAAACACAGGAACACTTTTCAGTTTTTCAGTATGTAACCACCAAAATAAAATGCAAAAAATGATCGCAACGAAACCACACGGCTACATCCCGGAACTATCACGCACTAAACAAAAAAAAACCCAAAATGCATATATAATAGCAATATTAGGTAGTAATGCAGGTATATAATTATACTTGCATAACCTGCACCAAATTTATGAAGGCCAACCCTGAAATTACATCGGATCCGCTGCCCTCAGCTGTATGGCTAGAAGATAGGTAGCGGAGCCGTAAAAGTAGAAATATTTTTAACGTCTACAATTAAATTATATATCTGCAAGGTATTGGGCGATGCAAAATTAATTTTTTTTTGTCGTCATTATGTGAAAATGCAATTTTTCTTTGGCTTATTGTAAACACTTCATGTTTTTTAGATCGAATTAGATATTCTCTTGCATATGTTTTATTGTGACTAAACAAGCAGTTAAAATAATCTTCGAAAGTGATGGTTTTTAATGAAGCTTTAGTAATACCCTTCGCTTTTTATTTACTTCCTTGTTATGTATTTTAATTACGTACATTTTCGACTTTGGGCCAACAAATTCACTCATTATTTTACCGTTATTCTCATCTTCATTACCCCTAATATTTTTTTAATACATCTGTGACAATACTCCTTTATGAAAACTACTTGTTTCCCAGAAAATTCCGACAGTAAACCAAAACCGAAATGGGGTATATAGAGAGAATAAAAGTTCAGTCGCATTTTATTCGATTTCCTATTTAATCTTCCGTTTAAATTTTTCGTCAACTCGATCGGGTCTCTATCAAGGCGTGAACGGTAATTGGGAACCTCGAGACCCAATTGCGGCTTTTTTTTATCGAATTATTTCTCATTTTTCGTCTCTTTCCCGCGTTTGATTGAATCATAAACTTCTCACCCCTCCAGTTCTTTACTAAATTCCGGATAAAACCAATTATTGAGCTCTCGTTTGCCTGGATGAGAAAAACCAATATTCTCACATTAAAAATAACTCGAGTATTAATTTAATAATTGACATCTTACATCCATATGTATCCTATAGACGCTACTTCGTATCATACTCTCAGAAATTCCCAAAAGTGCACAAATAACAGAAATATTAGAATAGAAACGGGCGCGTTTGCGAGTTCGCGATGACAGTTCGGGCCCCATTAAGGGCAAGTTTTACTACCCTAAAGGGATCCCGGGGAATAGTAGGAACGGCGCCAAAGTTTACCCCTTTATATGACTTTATGCACAGATAGTACGAGTAGAATATGTTTCAGCTAGTCAACCCTTAACGTTAAAAATTAAAGGGTTAGAGACGATTGTTTTAGTTCTTTTCAACGGGATAAGATTCTATTGATCCTTTCTTGACACAAAGATGCAATGGAAGGCTCTATATTTACCTAGTAGAAAAAATCCATCTGTAATCAGATTATTAGATCCTTTCATTTATATGGTTCAAAACATAATCCCCCAACTCTTACAATAAAGTCGTGCAATACAGTAGATTTTCTTAATGATACTTCCAAAGGTAATTCAAGAACGTAGTAGTAGAAAACCCTCTCGAAAGCATAAACCCCGAAATATTTGCGGATCTTAAAGCCGTAAATTCATCGCGAAATCCATATAAAGAACATTACGTAAATTGACGTAATGTCGGGAGAAAAGAACGACATTTTCCCGTGAATCGGAGAACGCGTAAAGGGGGATATATTTAAAGAACATTATTTAGGATAAACAGGTGAATTTAGGGTGGAAAAGCGACAATAGGATTGTTTTTGTATGGGGTAAGGTTAAAAGGTGAGGTTAAAAAATTAAATTTTGCACGTTTCTTCGGGTCAACATAGAAAAATTCTTTACTAGAATTAAAACAATGAAAGCCTGGAAATGATTAAGTAATCATGACAATTTATATGAAAGATCAACAATCGATTATAATTATGTAGCGAAGCTTAAGAAGATAATTTGATTTAAAGAAACTTTTATCAATTTTATAAGTAGCAGTTTGTAATTTGTTTTGTGTCAATATTCTTTTAATTATAATGTATATATTCATGAAAAGCGACAATATTATTTTTCATTGTGGGGTAAAGTTAAAAAATTAAGGCTTGAACACTTAAGGAAACCTAACTCAGTCAAGAAATTCCTAGGAGTCTTAGGACCCTAGAAGTAGATTGTGCATATTTTCGTAAGAAAATTTGTATTTCCTTAAAGGTTTTAACATTTTCTTGATTAATTTTCTTAACAGAAAATTTGTTAGAAGTAACAAAAAAAATTAATATCGAAAACCTAAATAGAATCCAAGGAAGTTCTAGGGGACTTTTTTCAAACCTTGTCAAAATTTTCCAGACATCAATCATTCAATTTAGAGGAAAATTTTCTTATTCAGCAGTTGGTGTTTATTATTATATTTCCTCATTTTCATGCATGTGAACTTTATTTAACTTTTCTAAAAATTAAAGAAAAACACTACTCATATGTGACCAATATGCAAAAAATATTTTTTTAGTCTTTGAAATCAATTTTCATTTTATTTCAGCCATTTTTTTAAAAATCCTTCTCATTATATGTTTTTTGGGCATTTTCCTTTTTTTTTAGTATTTTTCTTGCTTATATCTTGCAAATTATTATAACAATACATGATATAAATTTGCAATTGATGTTTTTTTATAATGTTAATGTATTATATTTTCGATATAGGTTACTTTTACTAACTGTGGTGCAAAACGGTGCAAAAGTATACATATATACTCGCCGCGCCGGCACAAAATTCCGCCACCCTGAAATATTGGCCAAGTTTGATGTTTTATAAATTTTTTATTTTTTATCAGATTCTCACGATTTTGCCATCAGTTTTTAGATACATTTGTTGTGATTTTTTAAAATCATTTTGTAAAGTAGCATTTTTCGATTAGGCTATATTATCCAGGAGTAAAACAAACTATTGTTTTTTCTCGTAATTTCAAAAGACCCTGTAGGAAAATTAAGGTGGATGATTCTGTTTACATACTGTTCCTTGTAATCTTTGATACTAAACGTATTGATTTTTGATTCATTCCATTATCTCATTTAGAGTTAAATATCAATTATTTTCACTTGAAACACGGCGCTCTCAGACATGTTCTTTCTCTATAAAATAATTAACTATCAGATTGACTCCAGTTATCTAATATCCCAAATACCTTTCCATATACCTCAGCGAAATTTTCGAAATTCTTATTTGTTTCCAGTCTGTTTGTATAGAACCAATGTAACAAGGAATTCGCCGTTAAGTCGTATGCTTTTCTTATATAATTCCAAATTTTTTCCTGTAGATTTATTTTGCCGCTCTCTTTCAATGTTTAAAAAGAGAATCAGAGATCCTCGTTCTAATTAACAAAAACACAAAATTAGGAACTTAGCACTTTACTGTATTTCTGCTCTTGTATTATTTTTTAATTTTGTATTAGTTAAGTACACCTGAAACCCTTTGTAATTTGTCGATTTTCCTTTGAGCTTCGGCCTGTTAACATCCTATTTGTTCTTGATAAATAAATAAATAAAAATAAATAAATAAAAATATCTCTAGACTTAGCAAAGGCTTTTGATAGAATCATGATGATGATGAATAAACAGGTGTTTAATGGTTTTCTCTTTTTTTTAATTTTTTTGGAATTTTTAATTTCCAAAATTAATTTCTGCATTTTAAAATTTGCTATGATTTTTTTTTAACAATTTGTGTTTTAGTTTTTTTAATATGTAACTTTACTAAACTAATGTCTCTCTAAAATTTTAATTTTTTTCTTTTAATTTTTGAAAAAATGCAAATATTGTTAGTTTTAAATTTTAAATATTCTGATAGTTTCCAGGATATGATCTATTTGTCTTTGAAAAATTTCATAACAATAATACTATTCATTTTTCTTTCATTAGCATAAAAAAGCGACGAACAAAAAACAAATAAATTCCCTAAGAATAAAAATAAAAATAAGTCTGATTTAACAATAACAATAATTTTTAAATCTAGTGCATCACCGCACTTTCGTCAGTACGAGTATACCGATAGTTTGACAAAACCAAACAATTCAAATTATTGTAAAAATGTATAAATGTTAAATTGTATAATTCTATATATTGAGTATTTATTATTTTCATAGTTTTTGGCAAAAGAACTAAATAAGCTATTTAATTACTTTATTAAAACAAATTCACTTTTTGAAACTCTAACTCTCTAGTTTTTTTTTGAGTTTTCAAAATTAATTTCCGCCAATTTAAACATTAAAAAAAAAAAACCAAAATAAATATTTGATGTTTTTTTAAACATTTGTTTCAATTTTTTTATGGTATTTTCTTTTTATTTTAAAGATATGACCATTTTGCCATTAGAATTATATTTATTTTGTTTATGATGAATATTTCCAAGTTTAAAAACAATGAAAAACCTCTAAAATACATTTTTCTAACCATTAAAAGTTTTTTCCTTTTTTGTGTTAATAGATTGATTTTAATTTTTAAATTTAGAAATATGAGCCATTTTGCCTTTTTTGCCAAAGTTTTTTTTTAACATTTTCATCTTCAAAACTAATTTCTGCAATCACATATACATAATTATATAAGTAAATATTTAATGATTTTTTGTCAAAGAAATTGTTTTTATAGTTTATAACAAATAACTGTTGTTATAACTGTCGTTACAAAAAAAAAATTATTTTATTTTGGACTTTATAATGAATATTTTCAATTTTATTAATTTTTATCAAAAATGCTCAAATACGTATTTAAAGATTTTATTAAGTAAATTTAAATTTCAATTTTAAAATCTTTAACTCTGTTGCTTTCATAAATATGAACCATGTGACCTTAGGAGGTTTTTTGTTTAATAAGTTACTTATTTTCCTGGGTATCAGAGATTAATAGATTGAACCTCAGCTCCTAGGTATATAAAAAAAAATTGTTATACCTCAAGTAAATTATTGTATTTAAAATTTATTAAATGAAGTATAATGAAGGGTATCATTAAAGATTTAGGTTCAAATTTCTTTTAAATGCGTGAATAAGTCTATGTTCTTCTTCTTTTCAATTTTTTGAGCGTGTGAGATAGTATTTTCTAAATTGATTTTTTCAATAAGTGACATTATACCCAATACAATAAGTAAATCATTATGAATTCGTCACAACACATATTTTACTTTTTGTTTAATATAAGTTCAACCTTTATATAAAAAGTCTATAACAGCCCAGAAGGAAATAGGAATTAAAGCTTTTTAACACTAAGGAAACTCTTATACATGAAAGTAAATGGAGTTTCTATATCAAAACAATAGTTACTAATATAGAGTAATTACAAAAATCTTGATATATTTTATTTTTATTTATTTTACTAACTATTTCATTTTGAAAAAGAAAAATGATGGTTTTACAGAAATCCAAATCGCAACTAGGTACTTGAGCGATTTTAAAAGTGCCTGCAAATTGCCAAGAGCGAAATAAAACTGAAAAATAAGCCTGGAATATGTAAAAAAAATACCTAAAAAATCTATAACATAAATAAGCCCCGGACCATAAATACATGGGCAACATTATCCGAAACCTGGCAATTTAACGATGTTTCGTTATAAAAGACGACGTTATGTAAATGCGAACTAGAGACGAGGAGAAGAAATTCCGGTAATGCTCTTAAGCAATTTGTGTAATTAAAAGCTTAATTAGTTTTACGCGGCTTTTTGGAAACCCGATCCCGTTCGCTTGGGGGATCTTAAATTCGAATTTTATTATGTGCGGGGGGATAACTTTCAAGGCAAATTAAATGACGATTTAAATTTTCCTTTTTTCCGAGGAAAAAAATATACGAAGTATCAGAAGAAAAAATTCCCTCAAAATACAACTAATATCTAATCGTTTAAATATTAAATGGGAGGGGTTGCTGGAGGGGTGTGGGTGTGTCACACGGTCCTACGGTCAAAGTGGTTTATGTCCTTAACCCCAGAGGGCGCACACATCACGTCCAATTAATACCTGGACGATAATCTTATTTAACTGGACCCAGTTGGCAATTGCATCGAATTTGTGACGTCATATCTAGAGATGGATGATGGGCAGTGCCGTACCATACAATAATTTAATCTATAAATTCTTTGTAGGTAATATACTACCATCATAATAAGGTAGGTACCTTATGATTTAAGAATATAGCTATAATATAAAATATTAGATGTGTTGTACAGCTGGATTGTATTATAAGGTTTATTACTCTATATGGATCTAGTTTATTTGACAATCTTCGTACAATGGGACTTCATAAATTACGTAAGAAATCATTGAATAAATTAGAAAAAAGGTTTCTTATTTTTGGGCCTTGCATCACTTTCACTTAAGAATTCCAGAAAAATATCATAGTGCTATCAAAGAGATTTCTGGAATCTAAATACTATTTTTTTAATTTATATAATTCTTTAAATGAAAAATGATGAAATTGATAAAAATAGTATATTTATACTTTTAACGGGTAGCATCCCGCAGACATATCGACATCTTTGTGGTGTTGCATGTATCTGTGTATCGGTTTTTTATAATCGCGATGCATTCCTTATTTGTCCTTTTTCGAAGAATTGATAAGATTATTTTTGTATTACTTACTGTATTTTATGTGTATATTTTGGACAAATAAAAAGGATTGTTTTTTTATATTTTAAATATTGTAGTTCCGGTTGGTGCTTGTGACAGGATAACCTTGTCCATAAAAAAAGGAAATTGTCTCTAAAATCCTGGAAAACGTGAAGAAATATGTTCAATTCATGTAAGACCTAAAAAATGTTTTTTCTTTAAAAACTATGGTTAAACGGACATTTGGGGCTTGCGGGGACCGCCCCTGTCCAATAACTGTCCAATACCCCAATGACGTATTGTGCATATACAATGCAAGCGTGCCGTTTTGCGCCATAATTAACCGCAATTGTCCGATTGAGCGGACATATACACACACGCAGAACGGCACAACCCGGACAATGCTTAATATGATTTGTCGCCGTTCGACCGGTTATTGCAACCTGCCATCCCGTATCTCTCACTCCCTCCCCCCTCTACAACATTAATTTATTATTCTACCAGGAACGATAAAAATTACCGGATTGTTTAAATCCGTACATGTAGTGTGCATAATTTGTTAGGGCACGATGCGCATATTTTTTCAAAAAATAATAGAATTCGCGAACGTAGCGTTATTATAGAGATTCGGAGTCGGTTTATTTTTTGTTTCGTTTCAAAAATGAATTTATAACCGAAAATTGCGCTCGGAGGTATAAAGGTTTATTTTAGGGCGCTTTATAATGCTGTTTATGGGCTTTTTCAATGTGTTTTATTCGCGCCACTCTTTGCTTTTTTTTTCGACTTTTTCTCGGAGCATTTAAATAATTGAGGCACGGGTCCCCGCGGTCCTTAAGTCAGCGTTGATTTGAAATTTTTATGATGGGGCTCCCGTACCCCCACCGGAATTCCATATAAAAACTGAAGTTCTTTTGAATATTTCTTCTTGTTGTTGTTATACTTGATTGTATGTACAGGCTGTCGGTTTGTTAATTTTCTTCAAATTTAATCGCTTCTTGTCATTAATCCTGGATCTTACTAACATCTCTCTCTCATGTAGTAGTGCTCGGAGAGCACGATCATTTATTAAGTATAATTATATGTTATACAATTTTATAGGAAGATTATAATAATTATATTTCAAAAAGGTGAATTCTAACCTATGACTACTCAAACTAAAATAAAAAAAAACTGTGTTGCTTAAAACAAACTTAATACTCATTAAAAAAAAACAAATAATATAAATCCCTATTTTTTTTTATCAAAGAAGAGATTGCAGTATTGTGTTTAAAGCTGATTAACTTATTTCCAGTATTTACAGAGTAGATATTTGAGTTGGTTTTAATCTTTATTTTATAGGATAAAGAAACTTTTTTCAAAATTCATAATTTTCTATTTAATAGACCTAATAACTGAACTTCTATGCGATGATATACAAGCATTTCGTGTTCCATTTTTGACTTGCTCATTAAAATTTAGCTCATAATTAATTAAAAAACCCTTGTTACATGCAGCTTGTTCACTTTCGAGCTTACTACCTCCTTATGTATTTATGTTAATTTAGTTTTTGATAATATATCTTTTATAAAAGATGATTTGACAGTTTTGGGTTTTACTATATGCTGCTGAAATATTATAGTTATTCGCAAATATTACTTTACCAAAATGTGGTGACTTTAGCACATCAGCGATATCAATGGATTTTACTTATTGTGTTCTCTTTTCAGTGTACAGAATGCTAGAATCTTAACAAATGAGTTGTAAAGATTCTAGCTCAAATTTGTAATATTTAAGCTTTGCTATAAGTAGTTCATAATTTATTGCATCGAACGCTTTTAACTAATTATAAATAGCCGCCCAAACATTTATTAGGCTAAACCGCACTTATGCCCTATTTTGTATTTGAAGTAATTTTCCATTTTATTAAATTACGCTAACTGCCTGGAATAATTAAAAAATTACTCCATTAACCTGGAAAAAATCCAAAAATCTGTCAATTACAAAAATTTTTTAAAAAAATCTTAAAAACGCAATAGTCTACCCTTAAACCCTAAAACTAGATAAAAATATTATGTTGGAATATTTTATATTGCAAATATTATAAGACGTGGAAAAATCACTTCAAAATCTTAATTAAAACTAAAAGAAAAATTGTTTGAAATATTTGGAAGATTTGATAATTGACCTAAAATCCTAGCATAAAACGAGATTTTATCCAAATGTCTGGAATATCATAAAAATACTTAAAAAATCTCCAAAACGTTAAAAATGCCGTTGAACTTAAAAATTTCAACGGAAAACAAAAAATTATTTTAAAACATTAGATTTAAAACGAAAAATTATTTAAAATAATTAAAAGACGTGGAAAATGACTCTAAGGCCTAGGAATAAAATTATATTTTATTCTCAATCTCTGGAGTATTGTAAGGATGATGAAAAATCTAAAAGATATCGAAAATATTTTTTTTTATTTCAAAATTTCTGCAATTTAAAATTTAAAACAGAAAATTTTCCTAAAACTTAAAAATTAAAAGAAAAATTATTTGAAATACCTGAAAGACGTAGAAAAGCCCTGCAATAAAACGAGAGAACAAAACTAGTTCCCAATACCTGAAATATTATAAGAACACTCGGTAAATCCGGAAATAGTTATATATAGGAAAATTTATTAAAAAAAAATTTAAATTCTGACTTCAAAAAAAAACTTATTTTAAAACATTAAAATTAACAGATAGACGACGTGGAAAACCATGAAAAAATTATAATAAAAAATTAACTTATTATATAAGTTCCTGGAATAAAATGAGATTTTATTCCAGGAACGTTATAAGAATGATTGAGAAAACTAAGAAAATTTAAAAACTATTTGAAAAATTTCAATAATTCCGAAATTTAAAATTGAAAACAAAAGCTGTCCCAAAAATTAAATAAAAAATAATTTGAAATACTTGGAAGTCACGAAAAATTGCCCCCAAATCTTGGAATGAAAAGAAATTTTACTCCAAGTGCCTGGAATATTAAAATAGTGCAGAAAAAATCTGGAATTTACTGAAAATTATCCAAAAAATTCCAAAATTTCATGTTTTTCAAAAAAAAATTTAAAACCATATTTTATTCCAAATGCCTGAAAAATTATAAAAATAATTTGAAAACCCGGAAGATGTAAAAAATTTCAAAAATCCTGGAATTAAAAACAAAAACTTATCACAAAATTAACAGAGAAATGATTTGAAATACTTCAAAGACGTGGAAAATGACCCTAAATTTCAGAAATAAGACGAGAGTTAATTCGAAATATCTGAAATATTATAATAATGCTCAAAAAATGTTAAAATTTAAAACATTAGATTTAAAAGATAAATTATTTAAAATACTTAAAAGACGTCGAAAATGACTCTAAGGCCTAGGAATAAAATCATATTTTATTCCCAATATCTGAAGTATTATAAAGATGTTCGAAAAATCTAAAAGATGTCGAAAATATATTTTTTTAATTTCAAAATTTAAAAATTACAAGAAAAATTACTTGAAATACCAGAAAGACGTAGAAAAATCGTCTAATGAAACGGGATATTATTCCCAATACCTGAAATATTATAATGACACTCAGTAAATACGGAAATTGTTAAAGTTTATTAATAATAATTTAAAATTCTGACAAAAACTGAAAAGACTAACTTATTTTAAAACATTAAAATTAACAGATAGACGACGTTAAAAAACGTGGAAAATGACCCCAAGTTCCTGAAATAAAATGAGATTTCATTCTAATGGCCTGCTATGTTATAAGAATGATTGAGAAAACTAAGAAAATTTAAAGACTATTTGAAAAATTTCAATAATTCCGAAATTTAAAATTGAAAACAAAAACTATCCCAAATATTAAATAAAAAATAAGTCATGAAAAATAACCTCCAAATCGTGGAATGAAAAAAAAATTTTATTGTGTGCCTGGAATATTAAAATAATGCAGAAAAAATCTGGAATTCGCTGAAAATTTTCCAAAAAAATCTCAAAATTTCATGTTTCTGAAAATTTTTTAAAACGATATTTTATTTCAAATGCCTGAAATATTTGAAAACCTGAAAGATGTAAAAAATTTTAAAAATCTTGGAATTAAAACCTAAAAACAGACACTTGTCATAAAAATTAACAGGAAAATTATTTGAAATACTTCAAAGACGTGGAAAATGACCCTAAAGTTCAGAAATAAAACGAGATTTAATTTCAAATGCCTGAAATAATATAAGAAGGCTCGAAAAATCCGGAAAATATTAAAATTTATTTTTAAAATATATTCTGACTTTAATAATTGACATAATAAATGACTTTGATAATTTATTTTAAAATAATAAAATTAGAAGGTTAACTTTGTAAAATATTAATAATTTCCCGAAATTGCCGGGGATTATTTCAACTACAACTGTATTTATTACTTCTATTAAAAATGCCACAGTTTGTAAATGTACTTTCATCGATCCATATCATATTCTGCAGAAAATTGAAATAATCAGTATACAGTTTTTAAGTTAAATTAATTTTAAATGGCTTAAATCCGCTTTTTTAAATTTATCTTCAAACACTTGTCTGAGAGATTATAATATTTATCTACAAGTACCTTTTTATGTAGCGCAATAAGTACAAAAATCGCTAATATATATCTCATTAAGTAAGTTTTCTTTAGTTTCTTCATCTATTCCATATCTATACTTACTTTTAGGCTTATTAAACGAACCAAACTACCAAAAATTGTTATTTAATTAAACATTTTTTTATTTACATAAGTTTTAACCATAACTCGGTTTTCTTTATTTGTAAACCATAATTGTTTAAATTATCAGTAAGTTACTTGGCACTTTGTACTACATTACGAATAAAACAGACAAATATTTAAAATATGTAATATTAATAATAGTTGAGATATTGTCTTGTCTTTTCCTGATATTGTTTGAAGTACATTATCAAAAAGTAAAAGTCCAATATAGGGCTCATTAGAAAAAACAGGGTTGATGATAATTGACAAAAAACGAAACGTCGTATTAAAAAGCTACAAACACTATCATGTAGCACTAAAAAAGTAGCAATGTAAAAGTGAACATTATTTTAAAATCTCATAAAAACAAGCTCTAAAATAATAAAATCAATTTTTCAAAATTTCGTATTTTTTCGAATACCCTCGGAACCATTCGGAATTTTAACATTTTTTAAACGGCATATTGTTAAGTTCAAAAATTCTCAACTTTGCCCTAATTTACCGGTCTTTGTATTTCTTATAGATTCAGATATCCCCATATTGAGGCTCGAATTTGAAACATCCTGTACAGGCATACACAAGTAGGCATATATAAGTTACTTAGGGGCTTATTTTAAACTTTTATATAAATTAATATAAACTAATTTTTTGGATTATAAATAAATAAATAAATAAATAATTAAAAATTCTAACACCGTTAAAAAAAACAAAAACATACTTTTGAATCAATCTACTTAGAATTTAAAAACCAAATCAATAAATAAATCATCAAATAAACAATTACATGACTGAACAGCAGGTATCAATTTTTGCATATTATTGACCTTCATTCACCTAAGTCATTGAATTTTTGAAAATGTCTTCAATCTTCTATCATTGCTTATATAATTTTATTAATAAAAAAGTGAAAATCACTGATTTTTTGTACAATTAAATAGGCACCTACAGTTTAAAGAGTATAAATTAAAAAAAAGAAACATTATATAGAAGCCGTTTTTTTTAATTAAAATAATAATAATAAAACAAAGTACACACACAAAAGTGGCATCGCATTATTATTTAAAGAAAAAAGGAACCTTCTCTGGAAATACTAAATTATGCAAACGTGATTGTTAAACCTCAAAATTAAATTTAGCCATAACGAGAGAGGAGGAGAAAAAACGCCCGTCCCGAAATGAAAACTTTAATAATAAATGCAAACATTTTTTTATTTTCGTTATTTTTCTTGCCTATACTGGTTAAATTGTCTAAAAAATTAATTAAACATCAATCCGTATCGCATTTTGTAAACTGGGACGCATTAATAACTTATTAATAATAATAACCCGGGCAGGCGCATTATTAACCATTCTGAGTAATTCTTTATTTGTGGTCGTGAACACTTGAATAAATATAAACGGAGACAATGTAAAGGAATCAGAACATTTGCGGTGGTATAGTAATAACAGTTTTGACCTCTCTGATAATGAAGCTTGTTGTGAGTGTAATAGTTTTTGCTTTATTTAAGCTTGCAAGAGCCCAAAATGGTACGTATTATTCAACTAATAGTCCTTTAAAGCTTAAAAACCCAATTTTTAGAATGCACTTTTAACGTAACAAATCCAGAATATGAACAAACTTTACCAGTACTTCTATATAACTTATCGTCCACCTATGAACTTGCTATACCGAATCAAGGAACTATAGTACTTACCAGCGGTCAAAACATCAGCCTCTTATGTTCTGGAAATAGAAACTACGTTAGGCAAAGTAAGTTTATTAGATTTTTTTTTCAAATATGTTTTTTATTAGCTCTTTTAAAGCTAACTCTAATGTGACCACTGTAACCTGCTTGGAAAACCAGGATGTGAAATTATACAGGAAAGTGTATAAGTTTCACGATATTAAGTGTAAACACGCCGTACGTGGGGATGTTCGTAAAACCGAAGAAAAGTGTGGAAATGGCCAAGGGGTTGTCTATGAAATTGGATATCCGGTATCCAGGAGGGACTGGGTAACGCTTATAACGGTTTGCCATGTTCCTGAAATAGGGCATACGTTGTACACGAGGCATTTGTTACATGGAAAAGAAATTAAATGTAAGTATTCCTTTAATGTCTATATGATTATTATTTTAATGTGACAAGCATATAGTAGATTTTCTGCAATAAAAAATATATTCCATTATGATAAAAAACTAGTTGCTCATATATTTGTCTTGTTTAGGATTTTTACAAATAAAAAAAAAAGAATTTAAAAATGTTTCTTGAGAGACATTTTTAAAAATAAAAATTCAGAAAATTACCATAATTCTTGAAATTAACTTTTGAAAATTTGTACACCTAATCCTAAGTTTATTTTGAATATTGAAATTGAAAAGTATAAAAGAACTTATTTATTTAGTAAAAATACCTAATTAAATGTATGTATAAAGTATATTTTTTATAAAGGTATTTAAAGCATCGATTAAACCTCAAGAAATTTATTGTATTTAAGATTTATTAAATTTACATTAAATTAAATATGACAAAAGGTATTGTTAAAGATTTAAGTTTATATTTCCTTTAAATACGTAATATTTGAAAGTGTGAGATAATATTTTTTAGATTGATCTTTGCTATAAAAGTGACGTAATACACAAAAAAAGATATAACTATTTATGAATTTTTTTAATGGAAATTTAAAACATGGTTTTAAGTCAAAAACCACTCAAAATACACTTTTGGACATTTGAGCACATATTCTTTATCTAAATTAATTAGACATGTATTTTAGTGTTTTTATTGAAGTTAAACGAAAAATTAGAAAAAATTGTTAAAACATAAATTTTTTAAATAAATATTTAGAAAATTGCAAATACTCTTGAACTACTCAAAATACGCTTATAAAAATTTGTACACATAATCCTCATTTAAATTGATCAGATAGGTATTCTAGGGTTTTTTAAAAAAAATGAGCAAGAAATGGAAGAGAATGTATTTGAGGAATATTTTTGAAGTAACAGAAGTGATTGCTTTATAGGAATTTATGCATCAGGTCTAGTTAAGTTATGCACAGAATTAGCTCAAATACGTTTTTGAAGGTGGTAGACAATGGTACAGTGAAAACATCTTGTCGGACTTGCATTGTCTTATTTATTTAATGTAACACGACGTTTCGGTTGGTAAGTATCTCCAACCGTTATCAAGTGTAAACAGTTTACACTTGATGACACTTGATGACAAACGTCGTGTTACATTAAATAAATAAGACAATGCAAGTCCGACAAGATGTTTTAGCTGAAATACATTATAAAAATATATATTTTTTTTTATCTACATTCCTGTGATTTTTATTTAAATTATTCTAGGATATTTTTTGCTTGTCACATACTATGAATCATAAAAACAATTTAGATTTACAATTACTTTTTTTTTTAAATCATCATTAAGTATCAATTTATAAAAAATGCTTTTGACACACATCTAAATTATGTATCCAATAGCTTTTGTATAGTATAAAATTAATGCATGAAAATTTTAATTAAAAGCAAGCATTTTTTTTAGATGAATTTATTAATAGTTTATTTAAATTATACACAAAAAAATTGGATAAACGCTGAAAAAACTATCATTGTGTCAAATATATAGAAAAAAAACATGGAAAAGAAATTAAATGTAAGTATTCTTTCAATATCTAGTCCGTGACGTTTTACGACGAATTCCAGGAATGTGCGAAGCATATTATCAATTTTGTACTTTTGAAAATAGAATTACAATAAAAAATATATTTCATTATAATAAAATACTTGTTCATATATTTTTCAATTAAATCATTAGACACCTTTTTAAGGATTTTTCCAAATAATTAAAAACGTTTTATTGAGTTTTTTTTTAAAGAAAATTCATAAAATTACCATAACTCAAAAACCACTCAAAATTAACTTTTCAGATATGAACATTGTGTCGAATATAATTATGTAAAGAGAAAAAAAATCTATATATTCAAAAAAAAAATTTTTTTCTCAAAATCTAGTACGAATTTTGAAAAACGCTGAAACAGGTATCTAATTAAATTGTACATAGAATATGTGTACAAATTTTTAGAATTGCATTTGGTCAATTTTTTAAGCTATAGATACGTTTTCATATATTATGAAAAAAAAATTTTTTTTTTTTTATATTTTTTTTCTTAAAATCTTGTTCTTGTTATAATTCATAGAATTTGTGTTCCAATTCTCAAACTTGTATTCGGACAATTTTTTGAGTTATCGATATTTTCTCATATATTATGAAAAAAAAATTTAAATTTAAAAAAAAAAATTCTTTTCTCAAAATTGACTACAAATTTTGCAAAATGCTTCAATAGATATCCAATTGAAATGTTCATAGAATATGTGTACAAATTTTCAAAATTCCATTTGGTCAATTTTTTGAGTTATGGAATATTTTTCATATATTATGAAAAAAAATTGTTTTTTTTTTTAATATTTTTTTCTTAAAATTTTATACAAATTTCGAAAAACGCTGAAATAGGTGTTCAATAAAATTATCCAGAAAATATGTGTACAGATTTTTAAAGTGGCATCTGGTCAATTTTTTATAATATGAACATTCTGTCGAATATATAGAAAAAAACTCAATATTTCAAATAATTTTTTTTTTCTCAAAATATTGTACGAATTTGGAAAAACGGTAAAAAAGGTATCCAACCAGTGTACAAATTTTTAAAATCGCATCCGATCAGTTTTTCTAGTTATGGATTTTGTGTCGGATAATTAGAAAAAAAATCAATTTTTTTCAAAAAATATTTATTTTCTTTCTTAGAATTTTCTGCAAATTTGAAAAACGCTGAAGTACGTGTCTAACCAAATTATCCAGGGAATATGTGTACACATTTTTAAAATAATATCTGGTCATGTTTTTGAGTTATGGACTTTGAGATGTTTTTAAAATCGAAATCTAGAAAATTGCTAAAACTCAAAAACCACTCAACATACACTTTTCAAAAGTTGTACACATATTCTGTAATTTGAATAGACACATATTTAAGTGTAAAAAAAACATTAAAAAATTAAAAATAAGGTATCTTGAGAGGAACATAATGGCTATCCAGAAAATGACTATAACTCAAAAAACACCTACACTTCAACCGGTGATATAAAAATATATCACTGGTTTTTGTTGCTTAATTACTGTCTGTATCGTCCTAAAATTATACTTTTCTTATGTAGATTATCTATAACTGCAATTATAACTTTAATAAAATAATTTCATAACCATTGAGATACTTCTCACTGAGATGACTTTATAAGAAAGAAAACAGAACTTTTCACTTTTTGCTACAATTCATCTCAATCCATTTTTTCCCTTCCAAACTTACAGACGCGTCCAAATCCTCCTACAGACCGGGATTCAGCACCGCAGGTCTAGATTCCAGCATTCCAGCGTCTGTAGCCTACAAACAAACCTTCCAGAAAGCCACCTTTAGCAGCATACTAAAATCATCCGAGCTTTCCAATCATTTTGTCACTAACAAATCCTACTTATCCAGAGGACACTTGTCTCCGGACGCTGACTTTCTACAAGCCCCAACTCAGTTTTCTACTTACTATTACCTGAACACTGCACCACAATGGTAAGTGTGAAATAATGCAATGGATCCACTGCAACTGTCATCTGGCAACAGTGTGGCGGCACATCAAAGGAAATTCACTTATGTTGCCAGATTGTGAGAAAAATTGTTTTTTAGGCAGAATATTAATGCTGCTAGCTGGAACAGTATTGAGTTCACCGTGAGAAAGTTAGCAGAGCTTTATGGTGACTTGGAGGTGATCACTGGTACTCACGATGTTCTTACTTATAAGGATAAGGAGGGACATGTGCAGGAAATATGCTTAGGTAATTGTATTTTATGTAAAAACGGCGTTAATAAAATAAATTTCTAGGTCCTGAGGGAAAACTGCCAGTGCCAAAGTACTTCTGGAAACTAGCCTATGAAGAAAAATCCAATAGGGCCATAGTGTTTATCATCTTGAACGACCCTTACGTACAATCACTGGAGAATGAGGTGTTTTGTAATGACATTTGCCAGAGTGAAGGTTTCACGAAGAAATCCTGGAAAGACCTTCATTCCGGATACGTGTTTTGCTGCAGCTATCCAGATTTCTTAAGAGTCGTAAAGACTGCCCCAAGACTAACTGTGGATGACGTACTGTCTAACCCCCAATAAGAGAAAGTTATAAATATTCATGTTTTTAGGAAATAATAATTACCCTTATTTTGATATTATGTTTGCCCTGGTTAGAAGTCACCCCGGGGAAAACTTGTTAAAAAGTTTTTCCCTGCCGTGACTTCTCGGCTGCTAAATTCATTTTTTTTTCCTCGTTTTTGTATTCAAATGAGAGGATGCATTAAACATTTACACTGGCGCAGAGTGGAAGATTAAAGTTTTTTTTTTTGTTTTTTGTTCATGTCGGAAAACGTGTTTTTTCTTTATTTTTTATGACAAGCAAAAAAAAAACGAACGCAAGACGAATGCTCTTGACAGTTTATACGACAAAAATACGTGAATAAACCGCCAGGATGAATAATACAGTCGATTAAGTGACGAGGCCCCCTTTTATTCAACCCAATTTAGTTTGGCGCTCTGAAGGGTCGTAAAACCATAAAATACGATTTATGCCTTTATTGCAGGAGGAGCAGGAATTGCATGGGAGGAGGTGGAGGAGGCCCTGCCTTCTGTTTTAGATGTTTATTCTTTTTTTTTTTTGAGGTACTTTTAGGTGTTTTACAGGATTTAGTTTTTGAATATTTAATGGATTTTTTGTATATGCTTTAACACATACAATTTTGCAAATAGTCTTTAAATAATTGAGGATATTTAAATGAATTTTGAAAATGCTCTATAAAAATGGAAGATTATTGAGAAGCTTATGCAAAAATTCGATCTAATCCTTTCAAACCAAGAGAATTCAGAAATAAAATGAAACAAGAGGATTTAAGTGCTCAATGGAGAATGACTTTGATAAAGTGAGAAAAAGAAGAAAAACTATAGGTTATATTAAACCAATTGCATAAAAAAGGAAAATTTAATCATTGCAGGCTTCAGTAATAGGGTCGCGAGAATTGATTCATGATCAATTCTCACGATCTGAGTGAATTTTAGGTTGGAATAATTTAGTTGTCAAAAAAAATCAATCATTTCTTCTAGGCAGTTGAGGTCCTTAAAGAATGAATAATTTCTCCTAGATAATTGAGGTTCTTAGGTTATAATAATTTTTTCTAGGATTTTGATAGTATCAAGAAAAATAAAAGACTGTGGTAGCTCAATTGCCTGTAAAAGAAAAATTCAATAATTTTTTCTAGGCAGTCAAGCTGCTTAAAATATCAATAATTTTTTAAAGGAACTTCAGAGTATTAAAGAAAAAGAAGAGCTGAATGCAACGATTTCTTAAAGAAATTTGGAGGTATTAAAAAAAAAGAGGCTGTAGTAGCTCAACTGCCTGTAAAAGAAAAATGTTGAAAATGTAGGTAGGTAGTGGGATTAGAGACAACAAATCAAACCTCCAGTTTTTAATTGGCCGACGTTTCGACGTCTTTATCAAGGCTAATATAAAAAATTTAGAGGTTTTCGTAAAACTTATGACTAACAGCCTCCATTGCACATATTTACAAATAACAACGACCAGGAACATAATAAAATTAACGCAAAACAAGAAACATCAATGAAAATTGTATATACATGAGGCAATCTGCGATTTTTTTTTTAAAACAAAAATTATAATATACTGCACGCAGACAATAATAGATGGAGTCGTCTCTTACATTTTCATTATAATACCTTATTGAGGGGCACTATACTCTGTGTACATGTAAAAGAAAAATTCAATAATTTCTTCTAGGCAGTTGAGGGCCTTAAAAAATCAATAATTTTTTATTGTAACTTGATAGTATTAAAGATTAAGAAGCTGTAGTATTTAACTGCCTATAAAAAAAATTCAATAATTTCTTACAGGGAATTGAGGTCCTTAAAGAATCAATAATTGGATTTTTTGACAGTAATAAAAAAAAAGAATGTTAACTGAATCTTAAGAATCAGTCATTTTTTCCAGGAATTTAAGATTATTAAAGAAAAAGAAGAGCTAAATTGAACGATTTTTTAAAGGCAGTTCAGGTATTAAAAAAAAGAAGCTGTAGTAAGTCAACAGTCTATAAAAAAATCAGTAATTTTTTGTTTAAATTTAATAGTATTTAAGAAAAATAAGACGCAGTGGTAGCTCAACTACCTGTAAAAAAAAATTCAATAATTTCTTCCAGACAGTTGAGGTCCTTAAAAAATCAATAATTTAGATTTTTGACAGTATTAAAGAAAAAGAAGAAGCTATAGTAGGTCAACTGCCTGTAAAAGAAAAATTCAATAAATTTTTTCCAGGCAGTCAAGCTTAAAGAATCAATAATTTCTTACAGGGAATTGAGGTCCTTAAAGAATCAATAATTGGATTTTTTGACAGTAATAAAAAAAAAGAATCTTAACTGAATCTTAAGAATCAGTAATTTTTTCCAGGAATTTAAGATTATTAAAGAAAAAGAAGAGCTAAATTTACCGATTTTTTAAAGGCAGTTCAGGCATTAAAAAAAAGAAGCTGTAGTAAGTCAACAGTCCATAAAAAAATCAGTAATTTTTTTTTTGAATTTAATAGTATTTAAGAAAAATAAGAGGCAGTGGTAGCTCAACTACCTGTAAAAGAAAAATTCAATAATTTCTTCCAGACAGTTGAGGGCCTTGAGTAATCAATAATTTCTTTTATGAATTTGGAGGTATTAAAAAAAAGACTGTAGTAAGTCAACAGCCATTAAAAAAAATCAGTAATTCTTTGTTTAAATTTAATAGTATTTAAGAAAAATAAGAGGCAGTGGTAGCTCAACTACCTGTAAAAAAAAATTCAATAATTTCTTCCAGGCAGTTGAGGTTCTTAAAAAATCAATAATTTAGATTTTTGACAGTATTAAAAAAAAAGAAGAAGCTATAGTAGGTCAACTGCCTGTAAAAAAAAAATTCAATAAATTTTTTCCAGGCAGTCAAGCTTAAAGAATCAATAATTTCTTCTTGGAACTTGATAGTAATAAAGAAATATAAGAAGCTGTAGTATATAACTGCCTATAAAAAAATTCAATAAATTTCTTACAGGAAATTGAGATCCTTAAAGAATCAATAATTTGATTTTTTGACAGTATTAAAGAAAAGAGCTGCATTCAACGATTTCTTAAAGACAGTTCAGGTTTTTAAAAAATCAATAATTTCTTCTAGGAATTAGGAGGTATTAAAAAAAGAAGCTGTAGTAGCTCAGCTGCCTATAAAAGAAAAATTCAATAATTTCTTCCAGGCAGTTGAGAGCCTTAAAAAATTAATAATTTCTTCTTGGAACTTAATAGTATTAAAGAAATATAAGAAGCTGTAATATTTACATACCTACAAAAAAAATCAATCATTTCTTACAGACAATTGAGGTCCTTAAAAAATCAATAATTTAGATTTTTGACAGTATTAAAGAAAAAGAAGAGGCTATAGTAGATCAACTGCCTGTAAAAAAAAATTTTATAATTTCTTCCAGGCAATTAAGGTTCTTAATAAATCTATAATTTTGATAGTATCAAGAAAAATAAAAAACTGTAGTAGCTTAACTGCCTGTAAAAAGAAAATTCAATAATTTCTTCTAGACAGTCAAGCTTAAAGAATCAATAATTTCTTCCAGCAACTTAATAGTGTTAAAGAAAAAGAAGAAGCTGTAGTATTTAACTGCCTATAAAATAAATTCAATAATTTCTTACAGGCACTTAAGGTCCCTAAAGAATCAATAATTTGATATTTTGACAGTATTAAAGAAAAAGAAGAGGCTATAGTAAGTGAACTGCCTGTAAAAGAAAAATTTAATAATTTCTTTCAGGCAATTGAGGTTCTTAATAAATCACTAATTTCTTCTAGGATTTTGATAGTATCAAGAAAACTAAAAGACTGTAGTAGCTTAACTGCCTGTAAATGAAAAATTCAATAATTTCTTCCAGGAACTTGAGAGTATTAAAGAAAAAGAAGAGCTGAATTCAACGATTTCTTAAAGGCAGTTCAGGTTTTTAAAAAAATCAATAATTTCTTCTTGGAATTTGGAGGTATTAAAAAAAGAGGCTGTAGTAGCTTAACTGCAGGTAAAAGAAAAATTCAATAATTTCTTCCAAGCAGTTGGGGGCCTTAAAAAATCAATAATTTGATTTTTGATAGTATTAAAGAAAAAGAAGAGGCAGTAGCAGCTCAACTGCTTGTAAAAGAAAAATCCAATAATTTCTTCCAGGCAGTTGGGGGCCTTAAAAAATCAATAATTTTATTTTTGACAGTATTAAAGAAAAAGGAGAGGCAGTAGTAGCTCAACTGCCTGTAAAAGAAAAATTCAATAATTTCTTCCAGGAGGTCAAGCTGCTTAAGGAATCATTAATTTCCTCCAAGAACTAGAGAGTATTAGGCAAAAAAAAAACTTAATTCAATGATTTCTTAAACGCAGTTCAGGTTTTTAAAAAAAATCAATAATTTCTTTTAGGATTTTAGAGGTATTAAAAAAAAGAGGCACAAAAAAATAGTAGGTCAACTGCCTGTAAAAAATCAGCAATTTCTTCTTCGAATTTGATAGTATTACACAAAAATAAGAGGCAGTAGTAGCTTAACTGTCTGTAAAAGAAAAATTCAATACTTTCTTCTTGGAACTTGATATTATTAAAAAAATATAAGAAGCTGTAGTATTCAACTGCCTATAAAAAAATTAAATATGTCTTACAGGAAATTAAGGTCTTTAAAAAATTAATACTTTAATTTTTTGACTGTATTAAAGCAAAAGAAGAGCCTACAGTAGATCAACTGCCTGTAAAAGAAAAATTCAATATTTTTTTTTCTTCCAGGCAATTGAGGTTCTTAATGAATCAATAATTTCTTATAGGATTTTGATAGTATTAAGAAAAATAAAAGAATGTAGTAGCTTAACTGCCTGTAAAAAAAAAATTCAATAACTTCTTCCAAGCAGTTGAGGGCCTTAAAAAATCAATAATTTCTTACAGGAAATTGAAGTCCTTAAATAATATAATTTAATTTTGATTTTTGGATTAAACAATAATTTGATTTTTTGACAGTATAAAAGAAAAAGAAGAGGCTGTAGTAGATCAACTGCCTGTAAAAGAAAAAAGTAATCATTTCTTCCAGACAATTGAGGTTTTTACAGAATCAATAATTTCTGCCAGGAACTTAAGAGTATTAAAGAAAAAGAAGAACTTAATTGCCTATAAAAAAAAACTTAAATAATTTCTACTAGATAATTAAGGTCCTTAAAGAATCAATAATTTCTTCTAGGATTTTGATAGAATTAGGAAAAATAAGAGAATGTAGTAGCTTAACTGTCTGTAAAAGAAAAATTCAATAATTTCTTCTAGGCAGTCAAGCTGCTTAAGGAATCAATAATTTCCTCCAGGAACATAAGAGAATTAAAGAAAAAATAAAATAAAAGCGCTGAATTCAATGATTTCTTAAAGGAAGTTCAGGTTTTTAAAAAAATAAATAATTTGTTCTAGGAATTTGGAGGTACTAAAAAAAGAGGCTGTAGTTGCTCAACTGCCTATAAAAGAAAAATTCAATAATTTATTCCAGGCAGTTAAGGGCCTTAAAAAATCAATAATTTCTACTTGTAACTTGATAGTATTAAAGATATATAAGAAGCTGTAGTATTTAACTGGCTATAAAAAAAATTGAATAATTTCTTACAGGAAATTGAGGTCCTTAAAGAATCAATAATTTTATTTTTTGACAGTATTAAAGAAAAAGAAGAGGCTATAGTAGGTCAACTGCCTGTAAAAGAAAAATTTTGTAATTTCTTCCAGGCAATTGAGGTCTATAAATAATAAGAAGAAACCTTAAATTTGAGCTTAACTAACTCAACTGCCTGTAAAAAAATCATCTATTTATTTCAGGTAGTTAACATAATTAGAAAAAAAGAAAGAGAAAAATACAAAGAAAAACTATAGATTGTATCAACTCAAATACATAAAAAATAAATAGTCGAGAATTTATCGTGCAGTTGTAAGAGAAAAATTTAATATTTTCTTCCAAGTAGTTCAGATAGTTGATATAAATAAGAAGAAGTTAAAAAAATGAACGGAACAAGAGTAAAATCAATGAAACAAAAAATAAGGAAGCAAGATTCCTTTCAGGCAGTTGACACCAATAAAAAAATCATTTATTTCTTTTAGATAGATAACATAATTAGAGAATAAAAACAGAAAGAAGAAGAAAAACTATGGGCTGTAGCAACTTAGTAGCATGATTTATCTTTTGGTCATTTCTTAGTTGGGGTCATTAGTGATAGAGAATTCTAGGTTGTGATGAGTCAATTGTACAAGAAAATTTAAATAATTTTTTGCAGGCAGTTGAGATCCTTAAAAAATCAATAATTTCTTCTTAGAAGTTGATACCTACTTGCTAAGGGCTGTAGTTAATCAACTATCTAGAAAAGAAAATTTCAATAATTTCGTCCAGGTAGTTGCAGAAAATAAAGAGGAAAAAGAAGAATTATTGGCATAAGTAGTTCAACTGCCTATAAAAAGTAAAAGCAGTAATTTGATCCAGGTAGTTGCCAATAGTAAAAAAATTTAAAAAGAAGACAAAGAAATATGAAGTAAAGTCTTTCAACTGCTTGTAAACGAATAGTTCAGTAATTTCGTCGAGGCAGTTGAAGACATTATAAAAGAAGAAGAAGAAGTGTGGAATAAAGTAACTCGGCCACCTGTAAAAAGTAAATTCAATCATTTCTTCCAGGCAGTTGAGGTCTTAAAAAAATTAATAATTTCTTATAGGAACTTTACAGTTTTAAAGAAAAAGAAGAGACTCTAGTAGCTCAAGGCTTTTAAAAGAAGAATTCAATAATTTCGTTAATGAAGAACATTATAAAGGAAGAAGAAGAAGCGTGAAATAAAGTAACTAAATATAAATATAGCAGCCCCTTAGTTCTAAATGTAATAGATAGTCTACAACATTTTTCCTTCAATTGCTCAAAATGACATTCTTATCCTCACTAGTGAACAACAATATCGATGTTCCAAAATTTCAAATTTATTGGCATTTAGACTTTAAAATGTCCTCTAAATTCAGAAATTTTGGAATTAAAAATGTCGCTTTTTAATTTAAAATCCTTTTACTGCATTGCGAAAATATTTCCGAGAAAAGTGAAAATTTCCGAAAAAAATGTGCCTAAAAAACGTTCATTTAATCCAGTGCCCCCGGGTTTTTAGAAACATTCCATTAATGTTAATAAAGTATTATTCCGGAAACATTACCTCAATAACATTCTATTTTGTAAAAGCACTAGACAATAAATCACATTATATTAGTTTTGGGGTTATTTTATTTCCAAATTTAAGGTAAATGTAATTGTGTATAATTTCAGGGTAAATATGCCTATTTTTAGGGTAATTCTTAAGGGATCAGGTCCTCTAATGGATCAATAATTAAAGCGGAAAATAAATTTATATAAACGGCAAATAGTTTAAAAACAATTATTTGACCAATTGACTAATAATACTTTTTCAACCCGTAAAAACTTAATTTTTATTAAGAATATATTTTTCTTAATTCCTCGTTAAATATAAGCCATCTATTGGTGCTCTACGTTACCGAGTCGAGAATCAATAAAAGTGTATAAAAGCTCCCTTATAAAGCAACCTTAATCCATATTTACCTAATTTTTTTATAGAAAACTGCTGGGATATTACAGATTTCTTTTGAAAATACAATCATACAGGGTGAAACCTTAAAACCTTAAAAAAAACAGACGTTTTCTTTAAATAAAAAAATAAATTTTATTTTTAATAACCTTATCAATTACCACAATAATATCTCTACTATATTAGTCTAAAACTAACGTATTACCACTTGTCATGTTTAAAATATGTGCTCACCTAAAACAACATCCTTAATATCAAATTATTTGCATTAAATCTAAATCCTATATGAATAAATACTTTGCAAATTAAACGCGAAAGAAAAAACAACAATCTTCAATCCTATGTACGTATGTATGTAGATCAGGGCCGAGTCTTTAGATAAAGGTCTCTGCCATGACGTTCATTTGTTTTGAATTTTTTTAAATAAAAAACAAATAAGCTTATAAGAAATGCAAGAAAGAAGCTGACTTTGACATACATATATTATATACTTAAATTTGTTTTTTATTATTATGTACAGTATGCAGATTAAGTAATTTTAAGGTTATTTTTGGAGTTGATTAGTTTAAGATCGTTAATTATTTATGTATGAATGATCCTTGAGGAACTATTTAGAATAATTGTTAAAAGAACTTAAATAGTTGTTAAGGCATATTTAGTTTTTATATTTTGCAAAAAATTTTGTGACACATGGTTTATTAGTGCATAATTTAATTGGACATAATTTACATTTATTAATTTTTTAAATGAAAAGTTATTTTAGCAAAAGACTGCTGAGGTAACCTGAAAGTTTCATTCTCTTACAGCTATTTAGTAAAAAGTTATTTGAGCCTAACTGTTACATAACTTAATTAGCCATACTTGTCATTTATAATCTTTGAAATTAAAAAATAATTAAGCCCAAGAGTGGCTTAAATATTGCTTATTTATCCTGAAAGTTACACCCTTTTAAGCCTTTTCAGTAAAAAGTTATTAGCGCTTAAACATTAAACTGATGCATAATTTAAATGGAGATTATTATCATTTATTTATTATTTGAATTAAAGTATGATAGCCCTAAAGTAAAAATTTTCTGTAACGACGACTGATTTACCCTGAGAGTTTTCTTCTTTTAAGTCTCTTCAGACAAAATATTTTTTACAACATATAGTTGAGAAACAACAGTTTTTCACACAAAAAAAAATCAAGAAAAACCATCACTTTGAAGTTCCCAAAGGAGCTCCACACTTGACTAAATCCTTAACTAAACCTATACTTTACCTATCGCTAATATCAGTCAAACATTTTTTTTTTATTCCAATAAATTTCTGCAAGTAAACACCCCTAAAAAATGTCTATTTAGGAACCTTCTTAGGCAATCTCCATAGCGCAATTTCTTCATAAAACAAAGAAACTATTTAAAAAATCCTTCATTTAACTGTAAATTCTGATCAGCTTAGGGCCAACAATGGCTCACTCAACTCCGTCTCCTTTTTCTGTAACCTCGCCTCGTGTTTCTTCTCCGGTTTTAACTTCAGCAACTTCCTCTTGGACTTTGACATCTTCTTCTCTGGTGCAATTTCAATCACATCTCCCTGCTCGTACTGGGGTAACTCCAAAACGTTTCTGAGCATTGCACCGTGGTTCTGAGTTCCACTGTCGAGCAAAGCGAGGCTTTCTAGGATATTCTTAGGTCTGTTAATCTCAGGTTTCTGAGCCAGAGAGGGATTTACGGTACTGGTTCTGGTGCCGTTCTTATTAGTGTAGACGACTACGTACTGGGAGTACTGACGTTCTGGTGGACTGTTAATGTCGGCGAAGTCTCTGAAGTTTTCGAATTGTTGTTGCTGTTTGGCTGAAAAGGAGTTAAGAGGTAAGAATTTTAAATTATATTAGAGGATACAAATTGCTGTTAATATTATAAAGAAATTATTTATTGTTTATGGAATAGTTACATATATAGAGTTGGTTTTTTAAGGAAATGATGCCACTTGGAATTTATTAATGTTCACTTCCTATTGGATTAATTGAAGGCCCTAAATCTGTTTGACGAATTAGGTAGTCATTGATAGAATTATTACAATAAAGAAGTTTGAGGTTATCTGCATACAGAGGAACCAGACAGCTAAGGTGCTCATTCAGTAGCTAATACTTTGGAAATTTTAGGCAGTTTGGCAACGTTGCGCTGTTTTCTTAAGCATATGTTTTTGTAGCACATTTGTCAAGCAACATATCATATGTTATTATAGTTAAATCAATATTTTTTTAACGAGTTTTTAGTGAATTTTTGCCTTTGGTATCTTTATCAACAGTATATGGTCAAGGTATATTTTTTAAACTGTAGAATATACGTATATCATATACAATTCTG
This sequence comes from Anthonomus grandis grandis, assembly GCF_022605725.1. NCBI lineage: Eukaryota > Metazoa > Arthropoda > Insecta > Coleoptera > Curculionidae > Anthonomus > Anthonomus grandis. The sequence goes on from NC_065548.1 coordinate 5,457,912, forward strand.
TTTAAAAAAGAGAGAAAATATTGGCATTTAAATAAATAATTGGCATGGGATTTACATAATTAGTTTTTAGACTTTATTAAACTAAAATATTTAATAAAATTCTTTTAAAAAATCACTATTTTTGGTCCATTTTATTCAATCTAATAACGCTGTAATAAATTTATATATTTTTATATATAAATTTATTACTAAATATATATATATATATATATATATATATATATATATATAAATATAAAAATATATCAAATTTAATTAAATAGTGTTATTCAATTAAATAATAAATTTATTTTTTCTACAAAAACATACCTTAACCCCCCCACCCACCCCAAACTATTGCCCAGTAAGAAATTCTTAGAAAACACCGTTTTTTTGTCAATAATAATTAATCTAATAGTACTGTTTTTGTATTAAATATTTATTTTTATACATATATATCATTATGTCAAATTTAAATAAACAAACTGTGTTATTAAATTGGATTTTAACGACGTAATTATTTTGGAAAACAAAAATTTTCGAAAACAATTTTTTACTGGTAAGTAGTGTGGGGTGGGTGGGGGGGTAAGGGTAGGCTTAATAAAAAATGTTTTTTCTTGCATAAAATAAAAAAAATAAATGAAAAAAAATTAATAAAAACGATGAAAAAAAAAAGATGAATAAAACGTAAACCTAATATTAAATTCATCAATGTATATCACGCGGACATTTTATTCGATATTCATAGTTGAATTTTAGCCAAAAATGTACATCTGATGTAAACCAAAAATAAACGTTTATCTAACCATGGTGTGTTGCTTGAGTTGTTTTTTTTTCAGAGCCTCTTAGCGATTATATTAGTTGCCTTCCTTTTCCTTAACTTTATTTATGTTCTCTGTCCTTGTTTAATTTTGTTTTCTATCCATTACATTCAACTTTCTATTACATGTCTCAACATTTAACTTTCACAGTCTTTCTTTTTTGCAGGGGTTCTTCAGTATCGTTTATTCTCTTTCTTTGACTATCCTTTGTTTTTATTAAGTTCTTCTTTATCAGCTTTTAATACAATTTTTCTTCATATTTTTTCAAGTTATTTGTTTAATTCTCTCATGGTTTAATTTTTGTTTATGACCTTATATTTTTTTTTTATTTTTTGATCTTTTTATTTCTTTATTTTTTTTTAATAGACTCCCATACCCTTTAATCTCCATGTTTGTTCTTCTTTTCAAATGTTTAACCTTCCTTCTTTCTTTTTGCTTCCTGGAAGTACTTTTCATCCAGAAATTGCGTATTTTTCTATTTAAAATAGGACCTTAACTGCCTGAAATAATTTAAAGATTTTGATTTTTCCTACAGTAAAAGTCATTTTTAAAACAAACTTTATCAGCAATAATTAACCAAACTTAGGCAGTTTGGTTAATTATTCACAGTTTTCCAGAGAGTCCAATAGACCACTGGTTTGCTAGAAGTACCTTTTATCCAGATATTATTTGTTTTTTCTATTTCAAATAGGAGCTTAGCTGCCTGGAAGAATAAGAAGATTTTAGTTCTTCTATATAGTAACAGTAATTTTTAAAATAAATTTTATAATTTTTGGTTACTTCCAGGCAGTTAAGGTTAATATTCTCAATTTTTTAGGCCATCCATTTATTACGTAGACGTACTTTATTTTTCTAGGGAAATAGTAATTTTTTAAACAGATTTATTGATATTTTTTCCTATTTACATTAAGTTGTATTTTAGCTTCTTGTTTATGCATTTTTTTATACTTTAATAAAAATAATTTCACAGCTTCACATTTGCATCTGTTTGCTTTTCCCTAGATATATAGGATGTATTTAGAAAGTATTATTCTTTTGCTTATTACATCATTCTTTATCTCCTTTTCTCGCATATTGTATTATTTTGCTTTCTCTTGCCTTTCAGTTTTATTTTATTCCCCGCTTAGTTTATTTCTTCATTAACTTTTTCTTTTTTTAAAAATAGCTCTTCTCTGTTTTTATACTGTTAAAACATTTTTACGTTTTCCTTTCTTCCTGAAGTCTCTATTAAACCTTCTAGTATAGTTCATACCTATTTCTTCTTCTTTTCTATTTTGTGATTTTATTTTTACTTGTTTTCAGATTCAATTTCCAAAAAATACTATTTATATTAAAGCTCTACTCCTTCTTGAGTCCATTTTTAACAGTTTTTATTGGTTTGTCTAGTTTCCTTTTTCTGTTTATTGACTTCATTCATAATTTGCTTTCTTTTACCTTTCAGTTTCAATTTTTTGGTTGCTCTAACTACGTCATTATCAGCTTTTTCTTTTTTAAGCCTCTGCTTCTCAAGTTGTCTTGTTTCTTGTCTCTTTTCATCTCCTTTGAATTATTGCTTTTCTCCATATATTTCCCTTATCAAGTAGTCTTCTTAGAATCCTAACCTTGTCTCTTTATTCTCTTTTTGGTTCGAAATTTTGACTTCTAAACTCAGATTTTTGCAATCTTCTATTTTTATCACTCTAATCAACTTTTTCCTTCAATCTGTCTCTTTTGCTTTTTCTTGTTGTTCAGTTTAATTTTTTTTCTTTATTGGCCCCTTCTTTTTTGAAGAAAAGCCTTGGCTTTTCTTCTTTTTTCTTGTTTTTTTCTTTATCTTTTCTAAATAGTGCTTTTTTCCTTATATTTCTTTTATATATCCTATTTCTCGAGCCTTAACCATGTATTCTTTATATCTTTTCTGTTAAGAATGTTGATTCCTAAACTCAAATGTTTGCAATCATTTATTTTTATTACTTTATTGTAATTTGTTGCTAAAATCTGTCTTCATAGTCGATTTATTTTTTCTTTCTTCCCCGAGTCATTATTGTATCTTATCAGTAGTTCTCTTTATAAATTAATGTTAACTTTTTCTTCTTTTTTATAATTTTTTTCATTTCCTTATGATTCCATCTCTTCTAAGGGTTGTCTTCTTTTCAGCCCCTGCTATATCAGACTTTTTTTAAATATTTTTATAAAATTTTTTACCTTTTATCTCTCTTTACCTTCCTTGAATAAATTATTGCTATTCTATTTTAGATTGTTCTAGTTTAGCTTTTAATACCTTCACTTCAGTTTAAATGAAGGTTTTCGTTAGATTATTAAGATCTTCTGGTTTTATTTCATACTTCCACCAAGTTGTTTTTAGGATTTTGTTTGTGACGTTTCATTCACTTCCTTGTTTTACCTATTTATTTTTTAACTTCTTTTTGGCATTATATTCGTTTTTGTCTTTTTTTTTCTCAAAAAATACTCACAGAGCTTGCCATTTCATTCTTCTTAGTCTTTCTTGGATATATTTAGATAGTATTGTTCTTATACTCTTTATTTCATTTAAAATTCTTCTTCTCCTTTTCCCTTTACTTTAATTTCTTCTTCATCGTCACTAAATTTATTGCTTCTTTTTCTTATATTTCCTTTATCAAGTACTTTTAAAAAAAATCTTGACCATGTCTTCTTACTCGCTTTTTCATTCAGAATTTTGATTCAGATATTTTAATTTCTTATTTTAATACAATTTTTCTATTATCAGTCTTCATCTTCTTATAATAATTTCATGTTTTCTACTTTTCCTTGAGTCTTTATTACACTTTCCAGTAATTCTCTTCATAAATTAATAAAATATCTATTTCTTCGACTTCTTCCTCATTTTTTTCCTATTCTTTGACTCTAGTATTTCATGCTTTAGGTGTATAGTTTGCTTTTCCTAAGTTTTGTTGCGTCATCTCTTTTAAATCCATCGGTTTTCTCTTATATTTTCTTCATTAATAAATAACCCCTTCCAGCATCTTAATGATCTTCTTACTCTCTTTGATTTTCTTGATGAATCTGTCCATCTTCTTAGAATAATTTTACTTTTTCATTGTTTCCTCGAGTGGTTCTCTTTATAAATTCACATCTACTTCTTCGACTCCAGTACTTCCTACTCTAGTTTTATACTCTTCTCCATGTTCTTCATTTTCATCTTTGCGATACTTTTTTGTTACAATAACAATTAAAATACTAATTGCTTGAACCCACTTAAGTAAACTCACCAGGTTTTGGATTACTAGGATAAAAATACGAAGGCCTGCCGTGCCCGTTATGGAAATACGAGGAAAAATCATCGAATCCAGAACTGTCCCCGTCGTATCCCTCCTTTTCGGCATAAAAAGTGCCCCCTTGGATCACTCCGAAGTTACCATCCCCTAAAAAATATTAATTACTTTAAAAAAACATCAATTAATCATCAAACTAATTCACCTAAAAGAGATGCAGACTTATCGACGTTTTGCTGCTGAGGTTGTGGCGTCTGTTGTTGGTATTCTTTGGCGTTAAAAGGGTTGTACCCCTGGTAATTGACGTCCTGTTGAAAAGGTGGGTCGTTTCTTTGGCTGTAGGCACCTAAAATCACCATTTAAAAACAAATTGGTTTTTTAAATTTGTGCAGTACCTTCTTGTTGCTGATAAGTCTCATGAAACACTGGCCTGGAATGTCCTGAGGGAGCAGGGTGGTCGAAGGGATCATAAGTTCTTGAGAACGTAGGAAGCCTAATAAAAGAAGAATCTTAGCATCATACTTAGATGAATATTAAAAATTATTTACCAATGTCCAGCCTGCGCTTGCACTCGTATATCACTAGACGAACCTTGATGGTCTTCTTCCAAAGGTTCCATATACATATCGGAGTCATCATCGTCTTCTACTTGGGTGGGACCTATAAGAGGAAACTTTATTAAAACCAGATAAATGGATGTTTTCAATAATAATATATATACACAAAGTCAAGTATTACAATATGGTAATTTCGTGGTGTAACCGCGTGACCGAGGGTGCCATTTCATGCACTATTTGATCACACTTTGTGACCGCAACCACACTTGTTAAGTAACTTAGAGGTTTGGTTTGGGTTTGATTGCGTAGTAAGTCGCCGGGTTACCAGAGTCAAGTTTCACCGAACAGATTAGGTTTGTTTGGCTTTGGGGTATTTTAATTATTTGTTGGTTTTTTAGGTTAAGTGATACGGTATTGATAAAAAAAAAATTCTCTGCTTTATATGTTGGTAAAGTCACAAGTTCAAGAGATTTATGAGAGATTTCATAATTTCTTATCAGTTAATGAAAGATGACTCAAGATTGACAGACAGACAAACGACTAGCTAAGCTCGTGTTTTAATAGAAATATAGTAAGCTTTATTAAATCTATATATCTTGTAAAATTTATTCATTATAGATCAATCAAAAACGGCAAAGCGATCTTTTTCTTATAAAAATTGACTTCAATTTATTACATGGTAGTAAAAGCCCAACTGTGTAACTTAAGTAAGAAGAAAAATGCAATGGTCCATCTTATCAAACGCCTTGGCGAAATCCACATAAATGACATGCAATTGTTGTTTGCAGTTAATAGCCTCATGGTCACAACGAAGGAATGACATTGAATTGGTACTGATTGAACTAGAATGGAAAAAGCCATGCTGATTTTGGGTTATCGGACACATATGTACATCTTAACAGAAACACTGTAATAATGATTAAAAATATTGGCGCTTTAAAATTCCTAAACGCCCGGACTATGCCGGTCAGATCAAAGGAAATAGATTAACGTTACCGGCAATTGTACAGGGTGGTCGCAAAGTGTACCTCTAAAAATTAGCATTAATCAATGTCATCGAATTTAACTATAAATTGCTAAAAGATCTACCTAGTTGTGATTAATTGTGAACAATAATTTATTAAAAAAAAATAAAAATAGCAAATTTGTATTGCAACAATGGAATCATTTCAAGAGCTACTGCTCAGTTGTTTAATGGGTTATATGCAAACGAAAATATGAAGTATGTGTATAAATTAATAAAAAAAAATTAGAGAAACTCGATCTAAATTGACCAGTTAGAAATAAAGACTTACTTTTTACCAACAGAAAGAATACAGTGTATTAGAGAGAGATATAGAGTAATAAAAATAGAGAATACACTGCCTATTGACCATAGATCGTATCTTTGTGCGAAACTTAATAATAATAATAATAATAATAATAATAATAATAATAATAATAATAGGGCTGTTGAAACTCAACCCTCTAACAGATTTCAATCAATGCTAAATAACACACATGTGCCAAATAATTATGCACTTGAAACGCACTTTAAATAATGTAGTCTTAACTTATAGTTAACAGTAATTAAAGAAAAAGAAATGTACAAAAAAGGAAATATAAAGGAACCTGAAAATTTTTCCGTAATATACCCAACAAAAAATAAATAAATAAACAATAACATCAAAAAGAAATAGTCACTTTACTGAGAAAATTTCACGCTCCGGGCAGCAGGCGACAGACTAGCGGTGGGTCAAATTATAGTCCTGTACTTGCTTACTCATTATTATAGACTTTAACACAGATTTAAATTTATTTGTTGTAAATACTTTCATATAATCGGGCAAAGAATTATAAAGATGAACAGAGGTATACAAAGAACTTTTTTGAAAAAAAGCTGTTTTATGTTTAGGAATGACGAACTTTGTTTTATTTCTAGTATTTTTAGAGTGTACACTGTCATTGGTCTTGATTTTTTCTATGAAGCACGTTGAAATATATTTGCGTTTATTTATAAGTTAATGAAAAAAAAAACCAAGATGTAATAGCCTTCGATTTGTCATATTTAACCATTTAGTTTCATTAATTTTATAAGATATGCTATCATATTTTTCAATATTAAATATTAAACGGCAACACATATTTTGGATTTTTTGTATTCGAAACAAACGATCACACTGTCTGAGGCACGGGCCATAAACTATATCTGCATAATTAAAGTGAGACAAAACAAGGGTTTCACATAGCTTTCTTTTTAATTCGACGCTTAAAAGTTGACGACTATTATATAATTGTTTTAATGAAATATATGCTTTTTTAATATGGCTTTCAAAATTTAATTCAGTATCTATTACTACCCCTAAATTACGTGCTTCTTCGCAGTTTCTTGTTCGTTTTTTTTAGGCATACAACTAAAATAATATATTGGAGAAAAAGAGATATACTTACGTACTTTTAAAGTAATATTTTAATTTTTTTTTATAGACATTCAATTTTTTTACAAAAAAAATTAAGAAAATCATGTTTGATCGGATAATTAATGCCTAAAAGATATTATATTTCAATTTAAATATATTGATATTAAAGTGATTATAAAATATATAAGTTTAATTATTTATTTAAGAATTATTTAAAATTATTAATTTTGGATGGTTGAAAAAAAAATACAGTGCCGGCCAAAAGTGGAGAAACTTTTAATATTTTTATTTTTTTCTTATTAAAAATAATTCAAGGTAATTGTAAATAATGTATATGGTTATATCTAGTAGTGACGAAAATAATTAGAAAAAAAAAATTGAAAACAAATAATTTATTACAAAATATGCAAACAAAATTTATTTTCTCTAAGGACAAAAATGGAGAAACTTTTTATTTTTATGACATAATAATGTTATAATACAAAATGTGAATAAAAGCACACTAATACTTTGTGGTATAACCGTTATTCTTCACACCTTCACTACACCGTCTTGGCATAGATTCAAGAAGATTGTGTATAATATCTCCGGAAATTTCACTCCATGCTTCTTTTAGGACTTGGAATAATTCGTCTTTATTTCGGAACTTATTCGGATTTTTTTGTCGAACTTTTTTGTCTAGGTGCTCCCACAAGTTCTCGATGGGATTTAAATCTGGACTTTGAGCTGGTCACTTCAGAACTTGAATTTGTTGAGAGGTTAGGAAATTTTTAACAATTTTAGAAGTGTGCTTGGGGTCGTTATCATGCTGGAATTTCCAAATTAACGGCAAATTATCCTCGGCGTAGGGAAGCATATTATTCCTTAAGATGTTTAGATAATATTGGATATTCATGATTCCATCTATTCTCACCAGTGGACCAACGCCATGCCCGGAATAACATCCCCACACCAACACATTACCGCCTCCATGTTTGATTGTGAAAATAGTGTACTTTGGGTTGAATTTTTCATTCTCGGGACGTCTAACCCATCTCATACCATCTGACCCAAATAAATTGAACTTACTTTCATTTGACCATAAAACGTTTTTCCATTGATTATAGGTCCAATGTAAGTGTTCTTTTGCGAATCTTAAACGAATTTGTTTATTTTTCGTTGAAATGAAAGGTTTTTTTACCGGCTTTTAAGTTGGCGTCACATAAACGTCTTCGAATAGATCGAACTGAAAGGGAAATGCTGGGATATGCCTTTTTTATATCTTCGACGGAGAAAAATGGATTTCTTATAGAACATCGTCGAATTAGCTTGTCAGTTGCAGATGTTGTTTTTTTAAGTCTACCTGGCTTAGAGATGCTGGCAGTAGTGCCTCTAGTTTGCCACAATTTGATTTGTTTACAAATGTCACAAAAATTTTAAATAGATTATTAAATTAGAAAATAAATTAAGAGTTTCTCTACTTTTGGCCGGCACTGTATAACTCTGATTTTTTGTTTCGTTTTTCTTCGGCTTCACTGCATTTAATTTAAAAAGAATGATTTTGACCCAACTGTTATTCATGCGTGTAATTTTGGAAAACGATTACTTTTGACAACAAGTTCTTACTGGTAAGTTGTGTGGGGTGGCTGGGGGGGAAGGGGTAAAAGTAGGTTTATTGAAAAACGGTTTTTTTGCAGAAAATAATAATTTCTTAAGAACAAAATGTATATTCAGAAAAATCTAGGTAATAAAAAAATCAAGTGTTCTTATATCTACAGGGTGTTTAAGAACTATGGGATCAAACTTGTAGGGGTTATTCAGTGCAACAATAGAAAACATTTGAGTATAGAGACCCATGTCCAGAAAAGTGTCACTACGGCACTATGGCCCTAAGACGCGTTAAAATTTAGAAAGACAATGAATTGCTTAAATAGGATTTAATTTCTGCCTTTTGTACATGATGTTTAAAATGTGAACGTCAAACCAAAAATCTCATCCATTATTCTCTAAGAGACCAACATACAAAATTGACGAAAAACAAAGAAAAACACAAAGTCACGGTCTCACAACATGTAATTAAACGGGCTATACGTGTTTCGCTCTAGTTAGAGCATCATCAGGCCTAAAATAAAAATACTACTTAAATAAAACTAAAAATTTACATAAAATAATAAAAAACCTTTAGAAGCCATCCACACACTTCACAGTATATAACTAAACAATAATTTTAAGGTTATAATTGTACAAAGCAAAAAATAAAAAATTAAAAAGTGGAACGCAACAACATAGACTCAACGAGAATCGAATCCGGTACAACAAGGTTATAAGTATAAGTGTAAAACCTATCGGCTATACGGACCTAATGCTAAAATAACTTAACACGTTAGCCAATGTAAATTGAAGAAAGTGACTACAAGGAAAACGATACTTAGCTAAATTAAATTGTTAAAAATTCAATTCGGTTCAAAAGTAAACACGTCATTCACACACACGAGAACAGGACTCTTTTTAGCTTTTGTAATTTCTATTTTCTCCAGAAGGTCAAGCTTCTTACCTTTAGGGCATTCATGAAGCATTTTAGCTCCCACCCCTGGAGAAAAATTATGGGTAGAGGCCAGCAAATGATTCGCAAACGCTGATTTGGTATCACTGATATTGGTATTTTTAAATTTTTCAAAAAGCGCTACGTGTTCTTTAATGCGTGTAGAGATTTTTCTTCCAGACTGGCCAATGTATACTGCGTTGCAATCGTCACATTTTAAAGAGTAAACTCCCGATTTAGAAAGGATGCCTGCCTTATCCACTCTACTGACCAATTGGTTCTTTAAATTATTGACTGTGTTAAACGCGATTTTAACATTAAGGGATTTAAAGAATCTTACTAAATTTACGGAGATAGAACCAAAAAAGGTCAAGGATCTAAAGGAACTTATTGAGTCGTTATTATGAACAATATTGTAGGTCAATTTATATTTATTTAAAAATTTGTAATAAATTTTGTCTATTAAATGAAGGGGAAATCCGTTGTTGAGAGCAATATGTTTTATAATATTCAATTCTTTAGCGAAAGCTTCTTTTGACAAGGGAATATTAAACAATGAATTAAATGAGGCAAATTTATATGAGTAGGGAGAATTTGAAGAGTACTGAATTACATTATCGGTAGTAGTGGGCTTACGATATAATTCAAAAATAAGTTTATTGTTGCATTTCTTAACTAGAAGGTCAAGAAAAGACAAAACAACCATCTTTTTCTTCTTCGATTGTGAATGAAATGTTAGGGTGTAAGGAATTTACGAAACTAAGAAAATTTGGTAGGTCTTCCTCCCTGCCATTCCAGATTATAAAAATGTCATCCACATACCTCTTATATATCATCTCTAAACCTACCCTCAACTATTTCTCCTTCTAGATGACTCCTGAAAATCTCGCTTAGCAGATTGTGAGACCGTGACTTTGTGTTTTTCTTTGTTTTTCGTCAATTGTGAACGTCAATGTTAATGTTTAAAAATTTTATAGCTGGAGATTTTAAACATTTTACCAGCGCTTGTGTGTTGTTATCTTTAAAAACGAGAACAGGGGAGCAGTTTCTTGGCCTCCTAGGTCACCCGATTTAATGTCGCTAGATTTTTTCCTGTGGGGAAATGTTAAGTTTTTGGTCTACGAAACTCCGGTAGAAACAGAACAAGGCTTTAAGAGCAGCATTGGTAGCATTTGAAATAATTCAAAACAAGGATCAAATTTTTAGTTATTTTAAATTTTAAATCATGTGCGACGTTTAAATCGGTATATTCAGATTAAAAAAGCACATTTTGATTAATTATTATGATAATACATTTATAAAAGGCCAAAATTAAATGTATAAGATCCTAGGGTAAATACCCCCAGATGCGAATTTAAGACTTTGAAAATGTGTTGTGAACAGCAAACTTAATTAGTTATTCACTTATTATTTTTTCTAATAAAATGGTATGTTGCTAAACAAAAGCCATAGACAGATCAGCTAAAAATATTTTTTTTTAAATATTAATTAATTTTGAAAAAGTAGCATTTTTTCACTAGTAGTTGCCAAGTTTATCCAGTAGTCACCCTATTAAAAACCAATACAATACAATACAATCGCTTTATTGTCAAAAAATTATAAATTTTGTAGACAAAGCTAATATAAATAAATAAATAAACACATGAGTACACAAAAACAAAAACACAAAAACACAAGACATTTAGATTTTATTCAAAATAGGTAATCTTTTGTACATGGTCAAATTACTTATACAACTAAAGTTGTATAACTAGTTTATAAGTCAGAAGTTGATATTAAAAGGAATATAAAACAATACAAAAATGTAAATTAGGTAAAAGAAGTATACAAAATAAGTTGAAGTTAAATTACGACTATTATCACAATATAGGTATAACTAATTCTAGGGATGGAGACTATAAATTAAATAAGGCCAGTGTGTGTGTGGTATTTAAAAGGAAAGATTAAAAAAGTCTTCTACTGTGTATAAAGCCTTTTCCAATAATAAAGCTTTAAAGGCATGGCGAAAACAGGAAAACGTTGTCATAGATTTAATCGTAAAAGGAAGATGATTGTGCATTTTTTTTGCTCTATAGAGTATAGAAGTTTTTACTAATTCCGACCGTGGGGTTGGCAAAAATATCATGCTCTGCTTTCCTAAGTGGATAGTTTTGAGAAGGCCTCTTTGGAAATTCTGACTGATTAAGCAAACAGATTCAAATATAAACAGTGAAGAAATAGTTAATATTCTATGTTTTTTAAAGTATTCTTGGCAGTGAACTGTACTGTCAAGTCCCAGTAAATAGCGTATCGCTCTCTTTTGCAACTTGAATACGCGGTCAAATTGAGTGGCACAGCATGAACCCCAGAATGGAATGGCGTAACGAAGATGTGACTCAAAAAGGGCAAAATAGACTGATTTAGATGTTAAAAAGCTTAATTTTTTGGCTCTCTTCTGGTGAATAATTGCCAATAGTTATTTTTACATAGTTTTATTTAGAAAAAAAAATAAAAAAACTACAGTAACATTTAAAGATCTTACATCTAAATTTTCTACCATGTTCGATTTTCTATTTTAAATTTTTTGTACGGAATTTTAATTTGTCTTAAGACTAAGTTATGAATAGAAAACGGTCCAGCGCCGATCAGATTAATTGGCCCATAGAACACATATTTTTGGTTCACATAATTAATGTCAACTTTTTGGGGCCAGTTAAAACTGTTTTCGGATAATTTTTTTAAGTATTTCATTTTTTATCTAAATATATAAGAAAATAGATTCATATAACATTCTGTTATTAGGCAATTTATCCTCTTTTTCAATTTTAAAGAGCCGTCGTAATGCCGTAGTGACTATTTTTCGGACATGGGTCCCTATACTCAAATGTTTTCTACTGTTGCACTGAATAATCCGTACAAGTATGATCCCATAGTTCTGAAACAGCCTTTATACTTTTTTTACATAACCTTAAGGTTTTCGAGTAAAATATGCAAAAACCCTATTTTATTTTTCTGTTTTTATACTAAATATTTATATATTAAATTTAAATAATCAGTGTTAATAATTTAAATATTGAACATATATTTTCTGCAAAAACATTTTTTTTATTAACACAACCCTTACACCCCCCACCCACCCCAAACATTTGGCCAGTAAGAAATTCTTTTGAAATATCCCTTTTTTTTGTCAATAATATCCAATCTAATAGACCTGTGTTTATATTAAATATTTATTAATATACTTATATTTAATTATGTCAAATTTGAATAAACAAACTCTATTATTAGATTAGATATTAACGACCAAACCAGCTGTTATTCATGCGTATTATTTTGGAAAATAATGATTTTTGAACACAATTCTGTACTGGTAAGTTGTGTGGGGTGGGTGGGGGGGCAAAGGTAGGATTAATGAAAAATGACTTTTTTGCAGAAAATATATGCGAGAAAAAAATGTTTTTTAAAATAATTATGGGTGATAAAAAAATCCATAGTTTTTGTATCTATTTTTGTCTCATATAACCTTATGGTTTTCGAGTTAAACGTGAAAAAAACCCTATTTTATTTCTCGAAAGCAAGGCATATAGCTATGAAAATGGGAGTAGTTGCGCCATTTTTCATCGAAAATAAATAAAAATTAGTAATAAAGTTTTGAAAAAATTCAATATTTTTTTTGAATCTAGACAACTTATCATTATCTAGGTTCAAACAGTATTTAAATGAAATCTATTGATATATTTATCTTAACGTATATGGTCAAGGTATATTTTTTAAACTGTAGAATATATGTATATCATATACGATTCTGCTTACACTAGGAAGAAAATTTCCGCATTTAAAAAAATTGACAAGGGATTTACATAGTTAGTCTTACAATCCAATATGTGGTGAAATGACCTCGATATCACATATATGCCACTGTACATGATAAATAAAAAAAAAATTAAAAATACAAATTTGCCTAAAACTATTCAAGGAATTAAAAAATAAAATTTATTTAAAAAAATGCAGCGGTATATTTATTAAATAATATTTACGATAAATCCCTTATGGATGCCATTGATAAAATTTTTTTTTCCTTGTACGCCGAAAAATTCGCCCTAATACATAAAAAATATGATAGTAAATTTATTTAGGAAAAAAAATTTATTTCGTTAAACGCATTTTATAAACGGCTTTAAATAGTATAGAATATACCATATTAAAACCTTTAACTTTTATGAAATAATAATTGTATATTATTAACATGTAATAAACCTCCTTGTTAAACGTGAATAACATAATATTAAATTCCACAACTTTTATGTTCATTTTTAAACATTCATCAAACATTTATTTAACCATCGTGTGTTGCTTGGGTGTGGTCCATATACTATAGAATTCATTTTAACAGCCTCAAATTCATGGAGCACAAATTCTCAAAAACTTGCTGAATATGGCTTTATAAGATTCTTCATAGTAGAAAGTCAACCCCTCGTTACTTGGAAAAATCGATTTGTATGTTCCATCAACATGTACAAGAGGCAATATGTTAGTTTTCACCGCACTAATTATGGTTTGAAAAAATGTATCTGTAGAACCAGCATGACTACCCTATTCATCATTTTGATATTGATTTTTTTTGGTAATGATTAATAAATATTGTGCCCTTGAACCGTTTTTAGAGTAAGATAAAATTAAAATATTCATAGATTGTGCCTATAATATTCTATAGGGTCCCTTAAAGGGTTTAAAATAAGACAAAAATATAATTTTTGTTTTGAAACACTTTAAACCTTAATAACATCTCTATACTAAGTTTTTTTAACCTTATAAACATAATTTTTATTTCGTGAATTTCCCAATTTAAAAATAAAATAAATAAAACAGAGAAATGAGTCACTAAAAGTTGCAACTTATTTATTGTAATTTAAACCACAGCAAAATAATTAAATTGATTGCAAATGAAATAGTAACAATTAAAACAAAATTAGGATTGCCCAAACCGGGTAGGTCAGCCTTGAGAAGCGAAAAGGGAAATCAACCGAAAATGCAAGCGAAAATTACTCAATTCTGGTTAGGAACGTTTTTTTATGTAATAAACCCAAACAGGAATCATTATGGGGATTAGTATAAAATATTCCTTTAACCTTTTTTTTTTTAATAATTAAAAAAAAATGCATAAAATGTAAATCATCACGCCTTAATACTCACGATCGTAAATATATAGTACAGATTCCACGGTTCTGTGATTCTTTGTTTTAAAGAGAGAATTATTCACGTTGGTTGTCACGAGAAGTCGGTCCGCGAGGTTACGCGGATTTATTTATTCATTGGTTACTTAACAATATGGCATTTAAGCCTCCCCGTATAAAATATAAAAAAAATAATATTTTTTTTTCGATAAAATCGGTTTTTTCGCTCTTATATAAGTTGAAAATGTGAAAAATATGTTTATTCATGACGCGGAGTAATCACTTATGCGAATTTTTAATTCCCAATAAGGAGTTATGAAACCGCTCTATAGATCACCATAGGCCAATTTATGTTAGGTTATTTAGGGTATAATAATTAAAAAATGCACGAAAACTCTTTCATATCCTCAGAACTTTCTTCGATTTGATGATTAATTGAGTATAATTTTTTTTAATAATGCTTATAAACATGATGCCAGTGATTTATTAATTAATATCATGTTAAATTTATCGGTAAATTTTCTTTGAAATATTTACTCAAGTAAAAAATGTTATATTTGAAGTAATATAATTCGATAATTCTTCTCTGCTTTATATAATACTTCTTAAGTAAATTTTAAGATGAATTAAATAGAAATGCAAAAAAAGATCTTGGTCTTAAAAAAGTCTCTCTCTCGTTTTTTTTTTTGAGACCGAAACTGTCTGTTGTTGTCTTTTGACTTATTTATACCAAAGTCCGTATGAACAGGGAAAGCAGACTCATTAAACAGAATGAAAAAGGATGTAAATAATACCAGAATTGAAGAAAGAAATTGAACTGTAACACGTCCCAGTGATTTTTTCCTGGATACATTCTAAGATTTCAGGAAGTTCTGAATCCTGAATTCTGTGTGAATTATATGGTCATTTTGGAGATTAAAAAAATAAACCAGAATATTGAAAATGCGGCATAAAAATGAAGGAACTAAATCATAGGATTATTCAGAAAAATATTCTACGGGAACTTTTAAATTTTTTCTACTGAAAAGCAAAAGAAACTAAAGATCCTTCATATGCATTGGGTTTTGTTTTCCGATGAGAAAGTTAGGAAGTTGACATGTTAAATAAGATCAAAGGAAATACAACGGTATAAGCAAAATTAATAGTTTTGGAAGTATTTTTATATAATTGATAAAGTCCTATTTATAATAATGAAATATTCCCTCAGGAATTCTAGAAATTAAATATTCAAAGATACCTATTTGAAGTAGTGCTAAATTGTGTTCTTAATATTGATGTTAGTGAGGGCTATTATTAGTTGACAAAGACTACATAGAGCATCAAATGCAACTGCCTGGAAGAATGTTTATTATTTCTTCCACAATAAAAATATCACGTATAAAAACGGTTTTATTAAATTCCAGTTAAATTATCCTTTTAAGTTATGCATATTGTGTAAGAAATGTAAAAATGTCTCTTATAAATTTTTTTTTATTTTAAATTTGCATTTAAATCCAAACCACATCCAGTAATTTAACAAACATATGCTTTATTATTAAAAGAAATTGATGTCATTTAACTAATTAAGAAAATATATAAATATTGATGGGATATGAAAATTTAGGATACAGTTCATACTGCTTTTATCTATAAAAAGGAAAAATTAAAGGATATTTAAGTAGCCATGATTTAAGAACAAAATATATAAGAAGCTGTGCTTGATCTCATATTACAGTGGAATAATTATACTCGTATGGTTACAAAAACACCATCACCATATCAAGTATATTCCATTTTAAAATAGTTTAGCGAGTAAAGCCTAATCCTATTTACATTCTACCAATGATAAATCCTATCCAGACAAGAAAAGTACAATACTAAGTGCATAGAACAAGGTCCAGTACAAAAATTGATTTGTCTACTATAAGCTTTAAGGTATTCCCTAGAAAACCACATTGGTTTTAAAGACTGTCCTGTACTGTCTGATTAATTTGTTATTAAATTATAGAGTCAATGCAAAATTGAACCTCCATTTCCCAGATAAAGCATGGTTGACTATGTCGAAGGCTTTAGAAAGGTCTAAATATAAAGAATCAATTAGTCTACTCCTATTTTATGCTGCTACGAATAAGTCTTTTATAGAAAAACAGATTAGTTGAAGTAGATCCGTGGCTATTTATTTGCACATTAATTAGGCACATTACCTACAACAATGACTTTATAAAATAATTTTTTCAGGTATATGGATATTTACCCAAGTTACTTATATAGAGAGGCCGTTTTTATTAATACCCACTGTGGCTGTTTCAGAAATGTTAGGAGATGCGTAATCGGTTAAATTTTTAAAAAAGTTTAGCGTTTTTGGAGTCTTTTTTTTAGTCAGTTCTTTGGGCAAAATTAAATAAATTAAAATACGCTATTTGGAAGTATATCCTTGATGATGGCTCTTTATTGTAAAAAACATTGGTAAAAATGGTTTAATCGTATGTCATTTTAAAGAGAAAAAATGACTCAAATATGAAGGTAAAAATTCATGTCTATAGTCTAAAACTTTAAATTATTATGAGAGACTAAAAATTAAAAAAAATATACAGTAGACATAACTGATGCAGATTTTTTTTAAGCTGCCTTGTGTGCCTAGATGAGACAGAAATATTTTATTAATTCCAGGCAGTCGTTCTTCTGAAATTTCCAAAAAATCTTTCAGGCTATTCTGGATTTAGGACACTACCTCAACTGCCTATAAATTACGGAAATAATATACTATTTCCAGGGATCACTTTTCTTTCTGAAATTTTACAAAAAAGCTGGTGGAGTTATTCTTTAGAAATCTCCATAAGTCATTGCAGCTTTCCTGAACTTAAGTGCCTGGAAATGATCGATATAATTTACTATTTCCATGAATCACTTATTTCTCCTAGGTTTCACAAGTAACGAATCTCTTTTAAGCTTCCCTGTATGCCTGGACGAGAGACAAATATTTTGCTAATCCCAAGCAGTTGATGGAATCGTTCTTCTGAAATTTCCCAAAAATCTTTTAGGCTTTCGTGGACTTAGGACACTATTTCAACTGTTTCTAATCATTGACCATAAATTTGTTTGCAAAAAATGTAATTTTACTCATTTTAGGCAGTTAAAGAATACTTTGAGTTTAGCTACCTGACTATGCCTGAAAAAAAACTCAATTTTATTTATTCCAGACAGTTGTCGAACAAAAATTGGTCCAACTACTTAATTATGACTATAAACTGAGAAAACTAGCATCTCAATCATTAGTTTTAATGCCGTTTTAAATTTTTTTCCCTCTAAATCGAATAAGACTATTCAAAAGGACACCTATCTTTTATAGCTTCTAAGATATTAAATACAATAAAGAAAGTTTTGGATCTTAAAATGTTATTGTTAAATTAACTATGTGCCTCTATTTTTCATATACATTATTCACAAAAAAAGAACTATTTAAATATATTTTAATTACCCGACTCATAGAGCTTTCAAAATGTACTTACTCGGCTACTTCACCATTTATTCTCGGATATCTCAGGAACTATTGGACCGATTTTGAAAATTTTTCTACCGACATATAAGACGATGGATGAAGAACATGCCATCGTTTGTTTTTTTTTTAATTAAGCAATTAACTGTGCACTATGAAGTACAAGTACAAATTCCTGAATGAAAATGTCTAAAGTAAAGCCTGAGAATACAAATGTTAATCATTTCAGACAGGTAAGGAATAAAATGAGTGTAACTACTTAATTATTTAATATTATTAATCAGAATCGTTAAATACATAAATTTTTATAGGAACAATAAAAATATATGGCTAAGCGCAGATCATAACCATTTAAGTTATGCTCCTTTTGTCTTATAATTAATGGATAATGGCTTATTGACCACCAAACTAATAATATTCAGTGAAAGATATTGATATAAAAAAATTACTTGTCAAATATGAAGGTAAACATTCATGTCTATAGTCTAAAACTTGAAATTATTATGAGAGACTAAAAATTACCAACCTTACCAAGTAGGGCGTTTCATAAATGTTTATAAACAGAGAATTAAGCATTTTTTTGCATTTTCGAAGTTAAACTAAGATTTTTCATAATTATGTTGATCTTACGTGGATTTAATAGGATCACTAAAAACAATCGAAGTACAAAATCGTATAAATATAGATTGAGCCTCCATACTTTTTTTTTTGTAACGAAAATCACATACGTATAATTTTTGTTTAGAAATATCACTAAAAAAGCAAAAAAAAAATTATTTACTATCGATTTAGTTAAATATGAATAAAGTAATATTTCTTCCAGGGACTTGACTCTTAAGGTCCTTCGAAGAGGGCCTTTTTCTGGATATTCTGTAGAATTGATTTTTTTTTTCTTCCAGGAAGATGAAAAGTGAAAAGGTAAGACATAGTTGGCAAAATAAATACGATAGAAACCCAAAAAATACAAAGTTCTAAAAAATAAATATTCGATGCCTATCAAAAAATGTAAAATCTAAAAGAAATGGATTTTTTTTTCATTTTTCAATCTGTACTGGCTTTACTACCTAAAAATTATAATATTTTAAAAGAATTAAATAATGGTTGAAAAATACGTGAAAGAAATTTCAAAACTATAAATACAGAAACAAATTCAATAAACCACAAATTAAAAAAATCAGAATCTAAAAGAAAAATGCATTTTTAGTATCTTTTAATTAAAAAATGGATTATGGTAAAAAATAAATGTGAGGGAAACCCCAAAATTCCAAAAAAAAAATTCTATAGATTTAAAAATTAAACAAATAAAGAGAAAAGTTATTTTATTAAGTTGCTTTCCTATACTAAATAAACTATACCTAAAATTCAGAAATCCTCCTTTACGCATTTTTCGATACGAATACTCGCTGCAAATTCAAGAAAAATTAATTTTACATCACAAAACAACCCTTATACTCAAAAAATGTCAATAAAGACACCCTATAAATAAACTTTTTCTTAAACATCTGTCGTTGTAAACATTGCAAAACTACATTCATAAGCTCTTACTAATGCAAAAAGTAAAAGTGTTTAGCCATTATAAAGTATATTAGCTTCCAATATTATCTTATTTAGATCAAATTACTTACATGAAACCTATCAGAAAAAACTTACGAAACATCTAAGCCAACCTGTATATCGGTTGATTATTTATTTTGCTCGAGATTGTATGTACAATGTAATTATTGAAAATATTTGTCGATTTCTTTTTTTTTTGTCGACATGGTTATAAGCAAAATTGTAGCAGGTGATAAATTAATAATTTTCTTATTAGTAGTTCTTATGTGTTATTTATTAAGTTCTATTTGATTGCATTATATACTATCTACACGTTCTTGCATGCAAATAAGGACTATTACATACTGTTTAGGCAAGCCATTTGGGTATTATTATATAGTAAATACTGACGAACTATTGTGTTGAAATTGCTATTGTTTGTCGAAATTCGTGGTTACAAGACCAAGTAATTTGCCTTTAATCGAAAAGTCTATATTAGAGCATACTCTTAATTTAAGAGGTTTTGAAGTAACTCTAATGCAAATGCAACCTTCATTCTTCAGTAATGCAATCCTTAACTAACACATCCCTCTTATAAATATTCAGCCTTCTTCACGTAACCTTGCAATAATATAAAAAAAGAGCGACAAATCACGCCTATGGTAATAAAACAAGCAGTTTGTTGAAAATGGATGAGATGCTTGCGTAATTACGAAAAAAAAATAAGTAGCGCATAAAAAACTGATTTCTTTATAGTAGCACATAATCAGGCGAGTAAGAACTGTTGCGTTTTCTTTTACGCCTATTTTTATTTAAAATAGCTTTTTGCGCAACGCTTTATTGTTGACATAGGAAATTGTTGTATTGTTTGGCATATAATTGGATTGGTTCTGTTCTTGTTCAGTTGGTATTTTTTTATAGCGTCATCATAAATTAAATTTTTTGAAAATGTATTAAAAGTGTCCTTAGAATTTTTTTTGTTTAAATAAATACTGCTATGAAATTTCAAATAAAGATTCCTCCAAAACAAAAAGTTAAAAATAGCATAATTTTAATTTTATTTAATAATATTTCTAAAAAAAGTTAACAAAATATTTTTTTTAATTAACTAATAAAGCATTACTGATTAAAAATGTCAACTAATATCATAATATTTTTGAGCTGATTAAAATGTAAAATCATCACAATAAACCCATTACGATTTTACTAATTTCTCGATATTTTTTTAAATAGTCGACCTAAAATGCCCGGAATCCATATATTCGCTTTTTTTTAAGCAGTCGAATCTTCTTCTTAGTCATATCTTCATTCCTGAAGAGTTGTGACGTCATGTCTATGAACACTGATGGGTCGATTGTCTCCACTGTTGTCGATCTTCTGCTACTCTTATATTTGTCTGCAAGGCTTGCCCTGTAATTTCTTTAATTTGGTCTATCCACCGTGATGGGGATCTTCCTCTTGATCTTTTACCTTCTACTTTACCCTGCACGATAAGTTTTTCTAGATTGTCTTGGTCTCTCCTGGTGATGTGTCCGAAGTAACCCAGAATGCGGCGTCGGCAGCTGGAGGACAATCGATCGGTGATTCCTAATTCGTTTAATATCGACACATTGGTCCGGTGTGTAGTCCAGGGTATGCGAAGCATCCTCCGCCAGCACCACATTTCAAAAGCATCTATTCGGTGCCTGTCGCTCGACTTTATTGTCCAGGATTCGGAACCATACGAAAATATCGAAAACACTAGGGTGTTTACCAGGGCTCTTTTCGTGTTTCTGGTTATAGATCTGTCTTTCCATATCTTGGATAAGTTTGACATTGCTGTCCTCGCTAATGCTATCCGCCTTCTTATTTCTGTTTCACACCCTCCCTTGCTGTTTATTAGAGACCCTAAGTAGATGAATTCATCTACTTCAATTCTATTTTGCAGATTTCTTAACTGTATGGTGTTACTCCTGTCAATGACCATTAACTTGGTCTTGTCTAGATTTATTTCGAGGCCTAGAGCTCGGCTTTCATTAGCGACCTGATCAATAAGTGTAACCATCTCATCTTCATCTCTTGTTATTAGGGTAGGGTCGTCCGCGTATCTGAGATTACAGTCGAATCTAGTCGGCTCTTAATTGCTTGGAATAAATAAATTAATAATTTTTTTCCAGACACTGAAAAAAAATCCAAGAATTGAATTTTCTTTCTAAGGCGTTGAACTAATTGAAATTTCAAATCACCGTAATAGACTCATTAGGATTTTTAATTTTACGCTTTTTTTTTTAAATTTTGGATCTGGAAGTGCCTGAAAACCAAGAATTTAAGCATTGATTTCTAACTGCCTGGAATAAATAAAATAATGACTTTCTTCCACGTAGTTAAAAAAATAAATTTGAAAATTGAATTTATTATAAGGCAGTTAAACTTAAGTGAATCCCAAAATTACCGCAATAAATTTCTTGATATTTGTAATTTTTGCTCTAAATTTTTGACTTAAAATGCCTGTAAACCATGAATATAGGCGTTGATTTTTAATTGCCTGGAATAAATGAAATATTGACTTTCTTACACGCAGTTAAAAAAAATTAATTGTAAAATTGAATTTATTATAAGGCAGTTAAATTTGTTAGGTGAAACCTAAAACCACCACAATTAATTTCTTGAAATTTTCTTTTTTTTTTGCCTAAATTTTTGATCTAAAATACGTGAAAACCGTGAAATCAGAATTTTCTTGATGGAGTTATAATAATTTAATCTACAGCTGTCTAAAATAAATAAAATAATAATTTTTTCCCAGGCAGTTAAGGAAACATGCCAAAAATAAATTTTTTCCACACAGCAATTAAATTGATTGAAACTAAAAATCACCGCAATAAAACCATTAAGCTTTTTCATAATTTTTCGGTTATTTTTTTAAATATTGGACGTAAACTACTGGAAATCTATTAGATCATGTTTTTTTTCAGTTAAACCTGTAATAAAACTCAGGCTCAACTGCCTGGAATAAATAAAATAATGATTGTAATGGTGATAATCTTCCAGAAAAAAAATTCTATTAAACAATTGAGATCACTGAAATTGAATTTTGGACATGAACTACATGTTTTTCTTCTCGAAAGTTAAAGAACGATTCTAAAAATGTAATTTTTTTATTAAGCAGTTAAGCTAATTGAAATTGCCCACCATTAAGATAAAGATTATTTTTTAACGATCTTAAACTGTATAATGTTCTTTAAACCATGATTTTCTTGCAGGCAGTTGAACTCAGTCGGTTCTCAAGTGCCTGGAATTAATAAAATAACGATTTTATTTCAGGCAGTTGGAGGAATATTCCAAAAATTGAATTTTTTTTCAGCAGTTCATCTGATCATTGAAATTTAAGCTCACTACAAAAAATCTCTTGAGATTAAATTTTCAAATAGGGTTTATGCATCAGGGGGAATTTTTTAACGTACAAGAAAAAAATTATTTTTAGCAGTGGCTTCCGTAAGGCGTTAATCGTGATTTTTATTAAAAAATAAATACACCACTGCATTTAGAATAAATAAAATAATTATTTTCTCCCAGGCAGTTAAAGAAACATGCCAAAAATAAATTTTTTCCACACAGCAGTTAAATTAATTGAAATTAAAAATCACCACAATAAAACCCTTAAGTTTTTTCATAATTTTTCAATTATTTTTTTAAATATTGGACCTAAACTGCTGGAAATCTATTAAATCATGTTTTTCTTTTTAGTTGAACCTGAAATAAAACTCAGGCTTAACTGCCTGGAATAAATAAAATAATTATTGTAATGGTGATAATCTTCCAGAAAAAAAATTCTATTAAACAATTGAGATCACTGAAATTAAATTTTGGACATGAACTACATGTTTTTCTTCTCGAAAGTTAAAGAACGATTCTAAAAATGTAATTTTTTTATTAAGCAGTTAAGCTAATTGAAATTGCACACCATTAAGATAACGATTATTTTTTAACGATCTTAAACTGTATAATGTCCTTTAAACCATGATTTTCTTACAGGCAGTTGAACTCAGTCGATTCTCAACTGCCTGGAATTAACAAAATAACGATTTTATTTCAAGCAGTTGGAGGAATATTCCAAAAATTGAATTTTTTTTCAGCAGTTCATCTGATCATTGAAATTTAAGCTCACTACAAAAAACCTCTTGAGATTAAATTTTCAAACTGGGTTTATGCATTGGGGAGAATTTTTTAACGTACAAGAAAAAAATATTTTTTGCAGTGGCTTCCGTAAGGCGTTAGTTGTAAATAATTTTAATTAAAAAATAAATATGCCACTGCATTTTTCTAAGAAAAATTTCATATTTTAAATCCTTGTTTAATTTTGAGCAAATTTGTATAATTGAGTTTTTTTTTATTTGAAGCACTATTTTTGCGTAAGTAAATAAAAAACATTTTTTGAAAAATAAACTATAAAAATTCTTCCAGGCAATTTAGGCAATGAAAATCATTCCGTAAGTCTACATCCTTTAATGATAAATAAAATTGCATTAAATTTCTACAAATTGACAATAGAAATAACATTGGTAACTTTGGCCTTGAATCTATATATCAAAATTAAAAAACATAAACAAAAATAAAAGGTTTTCTGTGGAGAAAACAATTGAAGAAAATTATCAGAAATACCAAAATGACCGCAAAAGTATATTGTTTATTAAAGCGATAATAAATCATGGATATAAACAATCCATAAATTGGCAATGGAAAAGACACTTTGCACATCTAGAAAACTTGGACAAACAAAAATTAGTAAAAAAAAGTTCTTTCAAGAAAAGGCCTCGAAAAATAAGAATTAGAATATTCTAAATCTTTTCTTAAATTGTAAATAGTAAAAATTACAATTAAAAATGGAAAATAATAATAATAAAAGATTTATTTGATAAACATTTATTTAAAAATTAAAATTAGGATATTACAGTAACTGATATATAAATATTATTTCAGCTTAAGGGAAATAAAACAATGAGTACAAATAAACAAACCATTTATTTAGTCCGAATTCAAAAATCACGTTTACTGTTTTAATTACTTACTATAAGTCTTTAAAATTGACTTTAACTACCTTAAAAAGACGTTTGCATTTTCCTATATTCTTTTAAATAACCCTCAGGCAGGCAATATAAAGTTAAGATTTATTTGAGGAATTTTGATCATATTTATTAGATTTCAGTTGTAAATGTTCTCTAATAGACACCTTGGAAATAGTGCCCTCTTAATGTTCAATAAAATATCTTAATTAATTTTTCTCACTCTGAAGAGGTCCTAATATATGCCGAAACATTGGCATAAGAACAAATTTAAAAGGCTTGAAGATTTATTTATATATTATTATACCCCATATATATCTATTCCAAAAAACTAAATATATTTAGTATTATAACTCAAGGAGGATAAAACCATTATTTGAACAAGTTGTAGAAACTTAAATATCTATTTGTGAGTCAACATTAACAGTCAGCTTTTTATAGTCATTTTAGAAGTCAAAAAATTCCTCCAGGCAATTTAAATAATGGAGGATTTTTTAGATTATCATTAAATGTCTTTATTAAATATGATACTTTTTTGCCACAAATTTTTTCTATATTTCAAAAACTCTTATTCTGGATTTATCATTTATTAAGCATGCTCCGAATAAAAAAAACAAAAAAATTCTACTTGGCTAACAGAGAACTTAGACTATTTTTGAGAGTGACATGATTAGATATTAGTAAAGTAGTAAAATCTAACTTTCCAACTTCTATTGCTCTTATTTTCAATTAATTTAGCGCCACGTTAATGCTTATATATCATTATGTATTCTTTCATCTGTCTAAGTTGCTCTAAAGAATAATATTGTTGATGCTCGTCATCCTTATCCCTCCCAAATTTATAAAATTGCTCTGATATTTAAAAACTGAACTCTAAAAGTACCACCTCACTGATTTGCATACAACAAAAAAAAAATAGGTGGCACCTAGTACTTTTAATTATAGCAAATAACCTGTTTGGCACGGAAATGGCGGGCTACCGCCACAACCGCTGGTATCCTTCGCACAATAAAAAGAAAGTGACTCGGAGCATTACATTAACAATTTCTTCTCTCGATTTAATATTATATAATTGTAATTTATTTAACGTATAAAATGTTTCTAAAAATTTAAACACCATTAATCACTTTCATGTTATTATTATACGTGTGAGCGTTATAAATAGATAACTTATTAAGATAATGACATTTAAGTTTTGATTTTTTTTCCTGTGTCGAGCAATTTGTAATTGGTGCGTACAAATCAATTAAATTAATGAAGCGGGTTAATTGTAATTACAGACTTGTTGCACTATTATTTTTAAAAATAGCAAAGACTTTATGAGAACCAACTGAATCACTTAAGATATTGGGCCCAAAATCAAGGATCGTCAATCAGTAAAGACCCCAAAAAAACACACACATAAACTAAGTAGATATGTGATCAGAATCGTAATTTTTTAATGCGAAATACACGGGTTGACACACTTTAATCTTACATCAAAATAAAATATGTCGCAAACGGTTTCGATTTCACTGTTAAACCGTTTGTCCTGATCGCCAATCTGATAAGGAGGTTACTTATTGTTATGTGACGGTGGCTTTGTTTTGGTAATTTTATTTTGAAAAGAAAAAAACCGTCAAGGACGTTAGGTTTTTATAAGAAAACGAGTTTTTTTTTAATTTCATATTTCATGCTCTGTTTAAAAGGAATCTATCATAAGTCTGACGATCTTGATAGTCGAATTATAAAAAAAAATCGATAGGCAACGTTGGTAGAAGTGGATTTATCGTGTTATTTCTTATGAATATATATATAAAAGCTGCAATGAGAATTTTTGTATTTTATATATAGACATTTTCTCAAAATATTCTACAAAAAATTAAAAAAGGTGTGCGCCAGAAACTCTGTAAAATTCAAATATTTATGTATATAAAAACCTTTTTTTTCAAAAAAATGACAGTAATAATATTTTTTTTATTAATTTTCTAATGTACTGGTTAATATCCTTAAAATTAATTAAAATAAAATTTATGGAAAATAATAAAAGTCACAGTTAAAAAATAATTTAAATAAAAATGATGCATCATATCTCATTAAGTTATGCATAATTTTTCTCAATTAAAGTAATCTGTTTCGGCTTTAATACAAAAAAGCTTTTTGTATTTTTTTTTAGTATTTTCAATATTTTTTTAATTAATGCAAACATTTTTAAATGTCCGTGTAAGAGTCTGTACAATAAAGCAAGCTGGTAAGTCAAAAATAAAATAAAAATATTCAAACCACTATCAACCATTTTCTTAAATGTGTATAAATTAATACTACCTTTCCTTAACTTGCCTTTATTTAAAAAAATTGAATTATTGAAGAAAATCATGTACAATTTTTAAAAATTAAGTTGATCTCTCACGTTGTTTTTTATGAAATTATTAATTTAAGTCTCAAATTTATTTTAGCAATTTTACTTAAATTATGATGAAACATTAATTTAAATAAAATGATGTATCGTATCCAATTAAGTTATGCATAATTTCTCTTAAATAGAGTTATCAGTTTGGACTTTTGTTAATCACAAATGTGTTTATTTAATGTTTTCTTAAGCAGAATTTTTTTTTAATAATTGTTTAAATTCTGATAAATATTCTATAAATATAAATAGCTGATAAATATAATAGCTTACGTATTTAATAAAGTTTAACATATTAAATACGTAAGCCGTATATTTAATATATTCACTAACTAAGCCTACTAAAAGTACCAAAATTTTAAATTACCCAAGCTTTCCTATATTTAATAAAGTTTAATTATTGATGAAAATATCTTGTTTTGTCAAGCTATCGGCTTGTAACACATATATTGCTGCAAAAGTGTATTATTTCACTAGGTGTATGAAAAATATTCTTACTATTGTATATGCTAATATTTCTATTGACTTCTGTATGCAACTTTTATATGCTAAGTAAAGGTTATTATTATTTATTAAAATAATTAGTAATTTTGCCAAAATTAAGTCAATCTCAACTTTTATGTAAAAATGGTAGAAGTTAGAAAAATTTAATTCTTGTACATTTGGATAAAGAAAAAACTTTTATTATATAAAAATTTATGATAATTCAGGAATAAGCTGCTCAATATACAAAACTCATTGTTATACACTTAATTTAGATCTTTAGAATAAATAAAATATAAATAATGGAATTCACAATAAAATATCAATTTACCTAAAATTATGCATCAGGTCTAATTAAGTTATGCCTAATTTGCTTCGAATAAACCGATTAGTTTGGACATTTAATATGTACAAAAAATTTATTATCATGTGTTTTTAGTGTTCATTTATCCAATTAATTATAAATATTTCAATTATTTTTATTATTGTATGTGTTATTGTTTTTACTAGTTTTTGTATGCAGCTCTATTATTATTATTATTAAAATAATAAGTAATGTTACCAAAAATTTTATTGTTGGTTAAACTCTATATGAAAAATAAATTTTTTTAAATATTTCAGAAGAAATAGGAAAATAAGAAGGAGATTTAAGCCATAAGACTTAATAAAACTAAAATGCCATTTTTCGTATTTTATTGAAAAAACCACATACGAAAAATCCAATTTTTTAAGATTCTAAAAGGAGTAAAAACATTAAAAGTCATGGAAAACATAATGCTTGTACATTTGAGTAAAAAAAAAAACTTTTATTCAATAAAAATTTATTATTTTCCAAGAATAACCTGCAGTACAGAGGTCATTCTTAATAATAAAAAACAACAATTTTTTATTAGCTTAATTAATCTTTGTAATAAGTAAAATACAAAGAAAATAATGAAATTTACAATTAGGTATTAAATTAAATAAAAATGCATCAAATCCAATTAAATTATACATAATTTGCTTCGAATAAACGGATCAGTTTAAACGTTTAAATAAATTCAAAAAGTACCTTTTTATTTGTTTTTTTATTGTTTGTTTTTTTTTATTAATCGCAAATATTTTCCTTCAACATTCTTGTTAGAGATTCTGTATATTAAAGCAAACTGGTAACTAAATTCGTTAATTCATACATACAAACTACTATCAAATTTCTTCAAATCAGAACGTATATAGGGCATATTTAATTTATGCAATAACTTGAGTATTATTAATCGTTACGTCTACGAATTTTTATTAATTTACCATACTGGTTAATGTCTTTAAAATAAATAAGATACAAAGAAAATAACAAAAGTCACAACTAAACATTATTGTAAATAAGCTATGGATTAGGTCCAATTAAGTTATGCATAATTTGCATTAAATACACTGGACAGTTTGATAAATACAAATGGTACTTCTTTATATGTTTCTTATATTGTTATTTTTTTTAAATTAATTGGAAGTCACAAATGAAACGAACTAAAATGATAGGCCATTTATATATAATATATATTTAAGTTATGTACTAACTTAGTCCTAATAAAATAGTACCAAAAATAAAAATGACTTTTTCTCAACTTGTGCTAATTTTGACCCCACATAAGACAAACGAAATTTTTATAATTAAGGTATAATAGAGAAAGACCCATATTATACTGCCATATCCAGTAAATAAAGTCAAGAAAATAATAAAACACAATTGAACACTAATTTATATAAAATAATTAATTATATCCAATTAAGTTATGCATAATATACCTCAATTAAAATAAAATAATCAGCTTACACTTAAGCTAAGTTACAAATAAAGTCAATATATTCAATAATTTTAAAAAAGTGTCAAACATTTTTTCAAAGAAAATGTGCATCATACGCATTTAAGTTATGCATCAAATTAGCCCTAGCAAAATGATAATTAACTTTCTGTTTTTCATAAAAGCCCGAATATGCATAAGAATAGTATTCAAATGTATCAAAAAATAAGTAGATCTGTCTCATAGGAATCTCGCAAAAAAAATTTCAAATTATTCCCTTTTCACAACGTAGAACTATTAAAATGTCTACGGACGACCTCGATTTTGTAATTCTAATACCGATTTCGTGTCCGATAGTACTTATTATGTTCCACCATGTAATTCTTGTAATCATCCTTCTTGTGCATATTCAATTTTGCTTTTCTTTGTTATGAATTAACATTAAGGCGAATAAAAAGTAAACAAATCGTTAAATTGGCAATAAACGTCTTGCCGATATGATTTTCAACGTTTTATTTAGTATACAAATTAATAAACATACGAGACTATTAGATGGATATTTAATATAAATTACTTCTTTATAATATTCATGCTTTTTAAATAGTTAAAAAAAGGTTTCTATAAAATTCATCAAGGCTTTTGCTTCATATTCTTTTCTCTATATATATTTTAACCAAATTACGCCTTTTTTTAAATAGTTAATTAATACCCCAATAAGTCCTAATACTTTCACGTTTAAATAATCGAATGCAGCCTAGTTTTTTTTCATGTATATTCTAATAAAAGAAACTCCTTAGAAGAAAAGCGATTTGCATTGTATAACAAAATCGTTGAGAACAACAATAATTAGCTGAAATATTTATTTAAGTCATTAACTTATATTATAATAGGCTTGCTTGCTTAAGGCAAAGTGATGGCTTACGTAATAATTATAAAATTTATAAGGAAAATTAGATTAAACCTAAATTAATTATTATTACGAAGAACATCTATTAGAAAGAGAACTGATCGGTTAAAGTATTTTGTCCAAAAAATTACTATTTTCTGATTAGATAATGCAAATTAAATTGCTTTAAGGAAGCGTTTGCTTAACACGACATGACGTTCTCTTATCTGTCCCAAGGCGATTCGAAGATAAATTATTATTGGCATTTTTGCCAGGATGTATTGTTGGTTAGAGAAGCATAATGGGAAAATAGTTTGGGGCGTATATATTTTGTATAATTATATAGTAATAATTTTATAATATCTTTTTCGACTTAAATTGGCCTATAACTTAAGGGTCATAGGCATTTACCATCAGAGGTTAAAACTGTTCTTAGATTATAAAGGTTCCTTGTATACTAGACGAATTCAAATGAACAGAAGTGATTTTTCTATAAGAATTTTGTACCATGTCCATTTAAATTATGCATAGATTTAGTTTAAATAAATTATAACGTTTAACAAATATATATATTTTTTATTTACATTCAAATTATTTTTTTGTTTGTTACTTTGACTTATAAGAACAAACTATATTTAATGCAATACATGCGGAAAAGTCTGAAGAATTCAATATTTATGTTTTTTTCTTAAATTATCATTAAGTATCTATTTATAAAAATGTTTATGACTAACATTTGAATTATGTACCCAATTCGGTATTGTAAAGTATAAAATTGATCAATTTGGAATTTTTTCGATATTGTGTCGAATATATAGAAAAAGAATTAATATTTTCAAAAAAATATTTTTTCTCAAAATTTAGTAGGAATTTGGAAAAACGCTAAAACAAGTGTTCATCCAAATTATTCATATAAAATGTGTACAAATTTTCAAAATTGTGTTTATTTAATTTTTTGTGTTATGGATTTTTCCTTATAATTTATGAAAAAAAATGTATTTTTTTCAAAAATATTTTTGTCTCATAAACTTGTACAAATTTTATAAAACTCTTAAATAGGTCTTTAATCAAATTATTCATATAATATTTATTTAAATTTTCAAAACTGTATTTGGTCAATTTTTGAAGTTTTGGATATTTTCTCAATTATAATATGAGAGAAATGTTTTTTTTTTAATATTTTTTTTCTCAAAGTCTTGTAAAAATTTTGAAAAACGCTGAAATAGGTCTCGAATTAAATTGTCCATAGAATATTTGTACAACTTTTCAAAATTGTATGTGATCGATTTTTTGAGTTATGGATATTTTCTACAAATATTATAAAAAAAAAAATTTTTTTTTCAAAAATATTTTTCTCAAAATTTTTTACAAATTTTGAAAAACCCTTAAATACGTGTCTAATCAAATTATTCATAGAATATATACAAATTTTCAAAATTATATTTGTTAATTTTTTTTGAGCTATGGATATTTTGTCATATATTATGATTTTTTTTTTCTCAAAATATTGTACGAATTTGAAGAAACACTGAAAAAGATGTCTAACCAAATTCTACAGAAAAGATATGTACATTATTAGCTTAACTGCTTTTTTGTAATTGTCAATATTGAAAACATTCCTCTAATAAATACTATATAATGTAAAAAGTTAGAAATAAGCCAAAACATAATAAACAGTAAAAATATTTTATAATTTTAATTTAACATTTAAATTATATGATTATATACAATTAACTTTAGATCAATTTGACTTGAATACATTTTGACTGGCGATTTTTAGGATATTTTAAGAAGGGCACAATGAGAAAATGCTAGGAAATAGACATGTGTATTTAGTATACTAATATCGTAATTATTTGATAAACTTCTAGGCTTTTAAATTATTAACTCTTAACTGCTTGTTTAATATTTTATTATTCGAAATTATATTTTCAATTTTTCTATAAGAAAACTTCAATTAAAACTACACATTTTATATATGGATTTGTGCATCATATACAATTAAGTTATGCACAAAATTAGCTGAAATAAAATATAAATTTCATTGTATTTATATGTCTTTTCAATTATTGTGCTTTTTGTCAATATTAAATTTATTTTAGCATACTTACCATATTTCTTGACTAATGGAAAGCTACTAAAACCAATGCAAAAAATTTCAAATTTCAAAATTTCTTTATATGAATTCATAAATCGTACAATTAAACTTCTTCTAGCTTTGTAGCTTTTTTTGTAATTGTCAATATTACATTTCCAGGAGTAAATATAGTAGTAGGTATTAAACAATAATATTTTGTATGCCATATTTATACTCATAATTGAACATTTAATGTTAATGATCATATATAATTAAGTTATGCATAATTTAGCTTAAATAAATTATTACTCACAATTTTAAAGATATTTTCAGGAAGGCAAATGTTGGAAAATAGACACGTCGATTAAATATATTTATATGATAAAAATATCATATTGTCCTACGTATTTTGCAATAAAACCTAAATTTTTAAGAGCGCCTTTTGTATTTTTTTTTAAATTATATTTTAAATTTTCTACAATAAAATATTAAGCAATTCTTTGACTTATAGATGCTCCTTTTAAAAAAGAATTAACTAAGAAAATTAAGAATTTTCTAGCTTAAGATTTGTGCGTAATATCCAATTAAGTTATGCACAAAATAGGCTGATATAAACTATTAATATTTAAATGTTTTTTTAATTAATATAATTCTTGGGTAACAGCTATTTTGTTTCACAAAGCAAATCCCACTCAAAAATTTAAAAAAAAAATCAATGTTTTACCCTTTTTTACAACTCCTTTCACTATTATTTTATATAAAAACATTTATCTAAATTATGCACCTTATAAAGGAAAATTTGCCTTACATCAAAGCTTCTTTTATTCACCATATCTTTAAAAACTCCTACAAATATTATGATGTATAATATATTAAAAAAAAACTATTAACTATAAAGACCAATAATCATTAGGCCAAGACACTTGAACAAAAATTACGGTTACGTTACAATGCGGTTTAAGTTGAAACTCAAAAAAATTCTAAAACAAACACCCAATTTTACGCACTGCTGGTGTAATAAGTGACTCGTATGATCCTTATTGACTTTTGTTACAACATTCCCGTGCCTGTCAAGTGGTCTTGTTTAAATTGTAATAAAAACGAAATTGTTACACCATTTGACTACCAACATTTTTTTGGCATGATTTTTCTCTAAAAGTTCGTAATTTTTTAATTGTTTGCGAATAGTCAAAGATTTTCTTTACAAGAGTAAACTTAACAATTTTGTTTTTTATATGAATTTATGCATCACATGCAATTAAGTTATGCATAATATAACTCTGTATAAAAAATAGTTTCTGGTCGAAATTAAGTAATTTTCTTTGTCCAAAAAAGTATGCATCATGTTCAATAAAGTTATGCATATAATTTATCATACTTTCCTCTAAATTTATTATAAGTATAATTTTAAAAAAATATTTAAATATGGATTCTATCGCAACTTTTTTACCAATAAACCGGTTAAAAAACGAAAATCCTAATCAGTATTTAAAACCGAATAAGTTTCCTTATAAAGTCAAACAAAATATATCGAAACAAAAAAGCGTCGTTACTTTTTACGAGTGACTCGCTTGCATCTAATCGTGCCTGAATAATGTATGGACGTTTATTTCCTTGTGTGCAAGTGAAAGGACCAGCTGACAGTCTTTAGAGTAATTATTGGATATTAGTATCTCCTTTTTTGATGATACATTATCTTTTTGATTAATATTAAATTCTTTGTCTGAGGCAATTAAGTTGTATTAAAGTTTTGGTCTGTATGTAATGTTTTTTAACTTGTTTAGGTTAAAACGAGCAAATTAGTGCTTTGATCCAGATTTAAAATTCCGTTTTTTTATTGAATGCTCAGGAAATAAATAGTTTCTTATTCTATGATACTTATTTTTTTACCATTTGTGAACAAGAAAATCCTTTTGCTTGAAAAAAAAAACTGAGATAAATGAACTCAAATTTTAGGTTTCAACAATAAAAAAAATGTTCGAATTTTCCTTTACACTTTCCTTTAAAAAACCTAAATATTACTTCTATGTAATATAACTTTTAGAGAGAATTAATAAAATTGCTTTAACTGTTTGAAAGAAATCAGTAATTAAGCATTTGAAATGTATCATTTAATGCCTGCAAAATATTAAAAATTCACTAATAGATATTTTATAAAGAATATGCATCTTTCATTCTCTTTTAAAACTGATAAATAAATCACAGACTGTCTTTAAAGTTAAACCTGCGATAATATACAGATTGGCAAAATAAAGATGATATATATTTACAAAATATAAAAATGACTAATTTTCATACCATGTAAACTGGAAATTTATATTTTATAATTCTGCTTACTGAAATTTTGTTGAATAAAGGTTTTTACTTATTTGCTTTGCTATATTACAAATATTATATTTAATTAATAAGAATATAATTAAGTTACAAGAACTTCCTGACAGAATTAATAAAATTGCTTAAACTGCTTGAAAAAATATGATTTTGCGATGATTTAGGTAAGAATAATACAAGTTTTAGTGGTGCAGTTAAATAATTTTATTAATTTTGGGAATTATATCTTATTTAGGTTTCATAAAAAGTATTATTAAAATTTTTACAGTTAAAGTGGAAATAAAGAAATTAATTTAAATAAATATTATATTTAATTTAAATTGTAAGCCCAATTCCGTAAGAAAAATATTATTTTAAGATGATTGATGCCAAAATAGGGTAGTAACTTGCGGAAAATTTAAAGAAATATTGAAAAAATTGCTGTCTACACAATTTTGGGCTACAATAGCCTATTTTATTGTCAAATAGTATGGAAGAGTCTAATAAAGTACTTGATATATGAAACAGGATAAAATTGCCTAAGAAGATTCTAGTTTGAAGTAAAAGAGATAGGTGATAAAGAAATTTAATGCAATAGAAAGTGAAAAAATAATTATAATAAAGTAATAGTTTTTGTGTGATGTAATCCAAAATACTAACTTTAGTATCTAAGTATCCAGAGAGACCTAGTTTTTAATATTTAAAATAAGAAAATATTCGCTTTTCTAATAGTAAGGAAATGCCGTTAAATAACATTTTCTAAAATTGCACACAAACATCAATAAAGTAATAAATAAAATGCTGTAGCAAATTAAAAAAAAAATTGAATATTTCCAAAGAAACACAAAAATAACTGAAAATACAAAAAATACTTATTTAAGGCCTAGACTAAAATAAATAATACTTTTTTATAAACATTTTTTTACTGATGATACAACGTTTCGTGTTTTAGAAACCACCATCAACTTTCTACTAACTTCTCTTTCAGCTATTTCTTATAATCTTCACATTTTTTTTATAACGTTTCAATGTTGTATGACACCTTAAGAATTAATTGATATGTAAAAAATTATTCTTTTATATATCTTTTTCTCATAGAGATTTTATTGAAAATACCCAAAATAATTATTTATCTTATTTATTTTCAGTACTAAAGCTCAAAAGAGTAATTATTATAGGGCAAAATATTACCATGTTGAACTAATTCTTATGATACACTAAATATATGTATAGATACGTGCATTCTTGTCTTCTATATTATAGTAATAAACAGCATTTT
This sequence comes from Anthonomus grandis grandis, assembly GCF_022605725.1. Taxonomy (NCBI): domain Eukaryota; kingdom Metazoa; phylum Arthropoda; class Insecta; order Coleoptera; family Curculionidae; genus Anthonomus; species Anthonomus grandis. The sequence continues at coordinate 5,493,821 of NC_065548.1, forward strand.
AAATAATTAAGAAACGGTTTAAACCTTATTAGCCATAAAAATAAGAAAATAGGAAAAATACAAATGAATCCAATGTGAAAAAAAAATAATAGGAGAAGTTTAAATATATCTTGAAAAAAAGTTGAAGAAAAATTTACATAGAATAAATGGCCAAAGATTTTTAAAAAAACACAAAAAGCAGAAAATGTACTTCCAAAAACGCTTCTACATAAATAAATCATAATTTTTATATTATTGGGCATCTATGTCAATGGTTTTTGCTAAGTTGGATATGAAATAAAATAGATCTTACACCACAATCAGGGCAATCAAAAATAAAGAAGAAAATAACTTTTTTTATAAGTTAAAATTATTAAATTGGAGCTTTTTTTTTAGAATTACAAATCAATACATATTAGATGATATGCATTCATAGTTCCTTGATTTAAGGGTATTATTATTAAATTTTTTATCTTCAAATTAAAAAAAACAGGACTGTAAATAAAAAACTATATTTTGTTAGAGTTATTTTACCAATTTTATCATTTGGCACAAGATTTGAAAAAAAAAATTATAATTTTTTTAACTCTTAAATAACTCGAAATAGTGCTTTTTGTCAAGTAAAAAAATATAAACAATAGATAAAAAAATATTGTTCAGAGAACACATTTTTTAGTAAAAAAATTTTAGACTGAAATAGCCTATTTTATTTCCAAATAATGTAGAGGAGTCTAATAAAGTATTGATATAATATGATACGAGTTAAATTACTTAAGAGAAATCTAGTTTTAAGTAAGAAAGATAAGTGATAAAGAAATGTAATGCAATAGAAAGTGAAAAAACGATTAAAATAAAGTAATGGTTTTTGTGTGATATAACCCAAATTACGTAATTAACATGCAATTTTAAAACTAATTAAACAATGAAAAATACCCACGATTTTTGCCGCTTGCCAGCTTTAGAATAATTGCAGATCCAGTTTTTTCTTTTAAATTAGAAAATCTTCTCTTTTTAGGTAATAAAGAATTAGTACAGTTTAGTAAAATTTTCTAAAACTGCACCTAAACATATTTATAATTAATTAATAAAATGCTGTGATTTTTTTTTAATGAGTATTTCCAGAAAAGACGAAAATTCTAAAAATACTTATTTAAGGCGAAAAATAAAATAAATGATACTTTTTCATGGCCATTTTTTTTACTATAATTTGAAGTTGTATTATCTCTTATTCTTTTAGTTTTTTTCTATAGACCTCATATTGATTAAAAACCAAATGGAAATAGTTCGTTCCTAATTGTTTCAATGCTGTATTGCACTTTTCTTTATAAAAAAATTGTAAACATTTAAAATTATTCTTATTTAAAATTTTTAGTCGGAAATCGTACACTGAGCAATTAGTAATTTTTTTTAATACAATTTTTCGATATTGACTCTATATAGTTATAAAAAATTCTATAGTCAAATTAAAAAATCGTAATAAAAAGCAAATAGAATAAATGTTCTTAAATATAATAGTTTAATAATTTTTTTAAATAACAATCACGGGATATACAAGGTATTTATAAAAAAACGAATTTGTCCTAAATTAAAAGTGAAATTCAAAAAATAATTTTTATTTTAGGAAAAAGCAGTGGCATTCTTAATATTTTCCAAAAAAACATCTAGTACATCTTATATACAAAAGTTTTGACAAAAATATAAGTTATGAAACGTATATTTAAATAAACCCCGTAACTCCAGACCAAAAAGAAATTTTCCAGGCATTAAAATAACTAAAAATTTTAAATCTTTCACACCCAAAACACATTCAACTCCCTAAATTCTCAAGCAATCAGTTGTTCCTACATATTTCCTATACCAAACTTCACTCTATAAATAATTCATTTTGACCCCATATGAAAGCGACTACTATGGCCTCCGCGTTGACCGGACTTGACACCCACAGAAAAAGTTACATATTATATATGACACATACCTACTGCTACACAATAATTATTATATTAAAAGAACTTATGGGTGTAAACCTTGCTCACCTTGCCCTTGCTTTTAATCACTACTCTATTCAATTCAATAAATTATGATTGTCCAACTTATGCGATGATAATAATTAAAGTGGGTACGTTTACACCTGTTATTGTCCTTTTCACACCTAAAGGAGCGAAAAGGTCAACGGTAATGCGATGGGTGGTACCCTCGATTGCTTTCCGATGGATGATCTTGGAGGTTAGTAAAAGATGGTAACCCAACCTATTTATCAGATGAATTCGCGTGAAAGATCAGGCTCGTGACGGAACTGGAATTTGGAATTTTATGTGTTTATTATATGGATCCAAGGATAGGGATGGTTTAATAGGTTCTACTTATTTGTGCTATAAGGATATTATAAAAAAACCTTCGTTTTTATTTAGTGCAAATCTTAAAATTGTAAAGAAGCGAACATATCTGGTTGCAAAACCCGATTATGTTGACAATACCAGTTACGACATAAGGAAGCTGCTGAGCTTAGAAAAAATGGTATAACAGGCCTGTTGCATCGCGGTTTCATCGTAACCGATTAGGAAAATAAATCCGTTCGATGGATTAAAATGGTGTTGAAATCTCCTATAAAAGACGAAATTTTAATATTAATTTAATAAGGCATGTAAAATTCAATTAACCGTAATATTACCTTCCTTAAGGCAATCCTAATACAAATAAATCAAAGACCTGGGTCAATGTTAGTTAATAGAACGATAGCGAACCAACAGGCCGATTGTTTTTCAATAAATGGCTCGAAACCTTAAAAGAAGTCTGCTGACATTTATAGAATGGATTCTATGGGAGCGCTATGGGAAAATCGATCGGAATACCGAGAACTTGAGATGCCTAATTAATAAAAAATTGTTTCTTTGTCAATGGATGATGTTGCGAGAAATCGGATCGCGTGGGTCGTGAGATAAACTGGAGTCGTGTGTTTCGATTTTTTTTTATTGTTTAAATAACCGGTGATTTTGGATAAGGTTGCTTTTGATGGGATTAAAGAAGAGGATTGAAGTAACAGTTGCTTTTGTATCTTAAAAGTTCCAGTGGTCTTATGATTTTTGAAGCTTGTTTTGAAGTGTTGGAAAACTAGTCAAAAATGTGATGCCTGTTTTTTCAATCCTCTCTATATGTCTGGTTTTTAATTGTGTAAAAAGCTCTGTTGTGAAAAAATAATGACAATATAAAAAAAAGCTTCTAAGAGATCTACGAAACACATTTTTTTCCACCGTACAACGCTCTATTTATTTCTTTATTTACAGTGTTAACTTTATATTATTGTAATTATCTTGCCTTATAGTGCTTACTAAATATGACAAGCATTACTCAATATAATAATAATATAATAATATCAAAATTTAAAAAATTAGAAAATTTTGAATTTTTCTTTATATTTGTTTTACTGTAAAAGCCATCTTAAAATAGTAGCCTTCTTATATAACGTCGGTCATCAGATCTGTCATTGGTAATTCTTTTTTCTTATAAAGACTTTTTCTATATCATCGTTTCATTTTCTTAATAGTATTTGGATCGCCTGGAATTGGTGTTTTTCTGGCGTAAAGTGTCTTATTATCCTCCAAAAATATTATTTTATTTCGTGATATTTTAATTTTTTAACCAAGATAGGGATATATAAATGAGAATTCGACTTTTCAAGTATTTTCTATATCATCGTTTCATTTTCTTAATAATGCTTGGATCGTCTGGAAATAGTGTTTTTCTGGAGTAAAGTAAGTCTGTAAAGTAGCAACACTGTGTGCAGAAAAGTATATAGCGATTACTCCCAGTTTTTTGCTATTCGCGAAATGTGTCAAATGTGCAAGTTATACCATTTGTTATGAAACAAAGCTATGTGAATCATTAAAGCCGCTTAAATAAAATGGCAACACTGTGTTCATTATTGCATTGAACGTTTCCTTGCCAGTCAACAACGTATATATCAAACAAGTCACTTGTTAGTCAAACTCTATAGAATGGCAACGCTAAGTTCAATAACGCATTTAGCGGTTCCTGTCGTTCACGAAAACCACCCACAAAACGTATTTAGTTCATAATGGAAATTTCCATTTTGACTCAAAAATATATAACAAAAAAAGTTATTAAATACTTTACCATGAAATAAAAATATTTTATCGCATTTAACCGTAAATGAACAAATATACCCCTTAACCTCACAATTTACTTATTAAGTATTGTCAGCTGAATCTATATAAAATGGCAACAGTGTGATCATTGCTGCGTTTAGGTTTTCGGTAATTTCGGTCAACACTGGTGCGTTAGAGGGTTTTAATAGTTATTATCTAATTATACTAGAAAAATATCACTTTATTCCTATTCTCTTCTATTTTTTAAACTAAGATAGGGATATATAAATGAGAATTCGACTTTTTCACCTTTTTCTATATCATCGTTTAATTTTCTTAATAGTGTTAAGATCGCCTGGAATTAGTGTTTTTCTAGCGTAAAGTGTCTAATTATACTCGAAAAATATCACTTTATTCCTATCCTCTTTTAATTTTTAAACTGAGATAGGGATATATAAATGAGAATTCGACTTGTTTACCATTTTATATAACATCGTTGCATTCTCTTAAAAGTGTTTGGATCACCTAGAATTAGTGGTTTTTTAGCGTAAAGTGTCTAACTGTACTTGAAAAATATCACTTTATTCCCATCCTCTTCTAATTTTTAACCTGAGATAGGGATATATAAATGAGAATTCGACTTTTTCACCTTTTTCTATATCATTGTTTCATTTTCTTAATAGTGTTGAGATCGCCTGGAATTAGTGTTTTTCTAGCGTCAAGTATCTAATTAAACCCGAAAAACATCACTTTATTCCCATCCTCTTCTAATTTTTAAACTGAGATAGGGATATATAAATGAGAATTCGATTTATTTACCCTTTTCTATATCATCGTTGCATTTTCTTTATAGTGTTGAGATCGCCTGGAATTAGTGTTTTTTTTAACGTCAAGTATCCATTTATACCTGAAAAACATCACTTTATTTCCATCCTCTTCTAATTTTTAAACTGAGATAGGAATATATAAATGAGAATACGGCTTTTCCACTATTTTCTATATCATTCTTTTATTTACCTATTAGTGTTTGAATCGCCTGGAATTAGTGTTTTTCTTCCATAAAGTGTCTTATCATACTCGAAAAACATTACTTTATTCATATCCTCTTTTAATTTTTAAACTGAGATATGGATTTCTAAATGAAAATTTAACTTTTCCATTATTTTCTATATAATAATAATAATAATGATAATAATAATAATAAAATTTATACAATTGTGCGAGATTAAATGGCCTAATTTTCAGGGTCCTAGCCATTAAGCAGGGTTGCAGCTGTTGAAGCCACGCAGTAAACTGTTTATTTATTTATTTTTTTTTAAATTATTTATATAAGAATCTATTTAGAAAATAAAGAGGGAGAAAGAGAGAGAGAACAGTGAGAGAGATATATCATTATACGTTTTATTTTATAGGTTTAACTTATTTAATGTCATTTTAAGTTTTATTTATTATTTATTTACGTTTGGCTTAGGATTTTATTTGTATGATTTTATTTTTACATTGTATTTGTTTGTTTTTCTTACCTTTTTGTATATTCCCACTCATATGTGAATGCATAATCTTAAATATGTTTATTTGCCAACAATACTCGTACCTCATACCAGCACTATTATTGTAATATTATCCTTATTTTTTGGTTTTTAATTTCAGTTTATTGCTTTTTAATATTATATTAAATGCCATAATATGTATTTTATTTTTATGTAGCAGATTTTGCTAAATAAAGATTATTATTATTATTATTATTATTATTATTATTATTATTATAGAGATCAAAAGAAAAGAAGGCGTAAAGAAGAGAAAAAGAAAAGATGACACTATAAATACAGCGTTACGTTACATATTGTGTAATTAAGTAGGTTACATATTAAACAATTTTTTTTTTCAAATTGAATTTTTAAATGAGCGGACTGACAATGTTAAATCACTTATTTTATACTTATTTATCAGTTTGGCAGCATTATAGGAAAAAAATTATTTAACAATGTCCTTATGATGTCTTGGAATGTCAACAAGATATATTTCTCTTAGATTTACATAATGTGCTGAAGTTCTTAGTTTAATTTTATTAAAGAGGTAGTGAGGGGTGCGATTAACAAAAAACCTCGCAAAAAACTGAATGTAGCTCTCTATGTGTCACCATATCTAACCATTTTACATCTTTAAGCTTATAAGTAATGCTGTTGCGTCTTCGCAAGACGACAGGAGTTTTGAACAACTTGAATTTGACGCTTTGTTTCACTCTCAAGACATGGGCCTTAAATGAAGTCACAAAAGTTAAAGTGAGATAAGATTAAGGATTCGTATAATATATTTTTTTGTTGTTTAATTTAAATAATGTCTGTGTGAATAAAGCATTTTTAGAGTTGAATAGGCTATTTTAAATTTTGTAGTGATGTATTCTTTAAATCGTAATTTATCATCTATAATTGGACTCAAGTTTTTTGCACTATCTTTAATTGCTATCTTTTCATTTTTAAGTACAGATCATTAGCTATATTCGAATATATCATCATTTAATTTTCTTAGTAGACTGTGGATCGCCTGGATATAGTGTTTTTCTCTCGTCAAACGTCTAACTATACTCGAAAAACATCACTTAATTCCCATCCTCTTCTAATTTTTTTACTGAGATATATAAATGAGAAATCGACTTTTGCTATACGAGCGGTGTTTTAATTTGGGACTTAAATTAGATTAAAATGTTTCTTGCTGATAAATATATTATTCATGAAAAAAAAAGTTTGTAGTTTTCCAGACATTTTCAATAATTTATGATTATTTTCAGATTTTTTAAAATAATTTAGAAGTAATTTTTGCTATTGTTCGGAACTGCTTCAAGTTTGATATTTAGGTTCATATAGAATCAAAATTAAATTTTTTTAAATATTTTTCTGACATTAACCACAGCGTTTAATATTTTCCAGTTATTTATATTATAAATAGTTTTTTAAATATTCCAAGCTTGTGGGTTATTTTTTTAAGTTATTCTAGGTATTTAAAATAATTTTTAATATTATATAGTTATTCTTCATACCTTTAATTTTACCGCTTTTTTTATATAAATCTTTATCTCAGACCCAGAAATCATTGACGATGACACTTAAATCATGCTTGTCGTTTGTAAATGGATACTTGAATGACTTTTTCCTATATCATTTCAAATAGAAGGTATTTTTAGCAACATATGGCAACAACGTCATAGCGAATAGCCACGACTACAGACGACTTCGCGCGAATCATCACTTACCCTTAGACTAATGGCCGGGTAAGCGGTATTGCCAATGTACAATTTAGTATGAATAATGTCTTTAAAAGCTATTAAAAAAAAGCCAGTTAGAAATTATACATAGACTCCTACGAGAACTTTTAAAAAATCAGACGTACTGCTTTCACATTTCCTACGCCATTTAAAACGTTTATTTCCTGTATTACAGTCATTTTTTCCAATACGAATTATATGACAAAAAGTATAAATTATCGAAAGAAAATAACCTTAGCCAACATATTATCGATTATTTCCGGCATCGGCGGCTTATTAAATTAATAACTGATTTGCGAGTGATATTAAAGCATTAAAATGACATCGAAAAAATGTCTTTAAGTCTGTCTTATAGACGATTTTTTGCTATTAATTTTTTTACTGTAGTGGAATAGTTTAAACTATTGTTCGCGTCAACCAACCTCTTAACCATGAAAGTTAATTATTTGTAAAAGTAAAAAAACAATGGCAAGACTGGTAGTTATTCTTGCAAGTTTGATGATATAACGTTATTAGGTTATAAAACTAGATAAGGTCAAAGGAAATTTAGTTTCTTTTTAGCTTTTGTGTATAATTGGTTTTAACCAATTTTTTGTTTTAATTATTTAATTATCCACGTCTCATGTTATTTAAAGCGATAGATTTTTAAATACATTAAAATTGAGTTGTTTAAGCAGAGGGTTTTCTAGTATCTTTAAGGACCTTTAAGAAAAAAACTACTGCAGTAATTTATCTAAATCTAAAGCAATAAAATTATTAAAAAAAAATATAATTAAACTTAATAAAATTATAAATTGCCTGGTGTTAGGACGTCACAAACTCATTTTCGTTTCCGGTTAGTACTACTCCTTGACATTCGAAGGGCGCACCATTCAATCGACGTTCGCAGTGTTCTACTTTTATGGGAGTTTCCTATCTAAGAAATATTAATCTATGCATATTTGTGAAGTATCTATTAAATACTGAAAACCAAAATTATGCTTTTCCCTTAAAAATGTTTTGTTATAACCTGACAAACTTTTCGCTTATTCGAACCAGTAAATGCCGCAAAAATATAATGTGTGTGAAGTGTTTGATATACAGCAACAAAAATGGGGAACGCAGCATACGTTGTTTGCACGCAACCTATTTAGTCCGCGCCCAATGTAGACAAAAAAAAAATAAGACGAATTCTTTGAAAAACTGAATTTACATGTTTTATTAAAATATGGGCAAAATGCTGTCATTTAATACCAGGACTCTTACAATGAAGCAAATTGTTTGGTGAAGATCTAAAATATTGAAATTTTACTAAAAACTACTTTTAAATACCAGTAATTTGTAGTGCATTTTTTTAAATAAACCAAAGTTTAATTATTATTCTTCTTTGAAGGATTCTTTGCAAATCAAATTAAGTTTTTCGATAAAAACCTACACTTAGTCCAGTAAAAATTAAAAAAGTCCGAGATTCTTGACAAGGTTTCTTGACTGAAGTTTTCATTTATTGGCTTGTTTAAGTTTAGGAAAAAATAATTTTTCTACATATCACAGGTCACCCAATATTAAATCAGTTACTTAACTCTACGCTACATAAAGGAATAATTGAACTTAGTGAATTGCCTGTAATTATAATAATATTTTTTTAAATATCACTTTAATGTGTGTGCCTTATTTGATCTATGCAGCTATTATTTAGATTTATTTGATAATCAATTTTATTCGTATAGTTTTAGTTTCAGATCATAACTTACTCCCTACAAACGTTCCATAAATTTAACTTTAGTTGTTCATATATTTAATCAATTTTTTATACTTTTATATCTGTTCTGTATCTAATGTAGCACTGATGCTAAATAAATACCTAATATTTAAATAATTTATAATTATATTTGAGAAAAGTGTGTTTTTTTATTTCTGTAAAATTAATTTATTTAACTGTCTTTTAAATAAATCTTATGCATGAAGAAATATGGAACATCATTCACGGAAATTCATGATTTTTATATGAGTTTAATGATTTAAATCTGGAAATCCTGGGCAAAGTGGCGTAGGGTTTGTTTGGATTTTTGTTTGGTTCCTTGATATTATTTTTAACAAATTTTCTATTGAGAAAATTTGGAAGGGGAACATAAAAAAAATATACATAACCGGAAATCCAAGATTTTTAAGGAAAGTCTCCTAGGATTTCCTTATGTATACTAAGGTATAGGTAATTTTTAATTATTTTTAACAAGTTATTATTTCGATTAATAATAAAGTGAATGAGTTGATTTATTTTAACAAATCCAGATTTTCTTATTCGGGATAACCGGAATAATTTTTATGATTTCATTATTTCAGTAAAAATTAAGAAAACCTAAATAAATGAGAATTTTTGGCAAGGTTTCTTGAACTAAGTTAAGTTTCCTTAAGTTTTTTACTATCCTTTTATTGGAACATAGGATTGTTTAGGTTAAAACAAGTTTTTTATATAGTGATTATATGTAACTAAATTGTTCTTATTAAGGCATAAAAACATTAAGGAAATATAAAATAAAATACACAGTCGACGCAAATCCAAGATTTTAAATAAATTTAAGAAAATTAGGAATATGTGAAAAATAGTGTCCAAGGTCCCCTAGGGTTTTCTTTAATAATTCCTAGGTTTTCCTATATTTACTTAAGCTTAAGCATTTTTTTAATTTTTCCGATAATTTTTCTATTAAAATGAATAAAGAAGAAAATATAAAATTATTTAAGGAAATCCAAATTTTCTTATTACAGATAATCGAAAAAAAAATTTTAAAAATTGGGATTTTTGATAAAGTTTCTTGAACTGAGTTGGATTTCCTTAAGTTTTAGTTTATTGGAGAATTGGATTGTTTATGTTAAAAAAAAAATTATGATGGCCATATATGACTAAATAAAAAAAATATATATATAATCCACGGAAATCCAAGATATTTGAATAAATTTTACAATTTTAGGGATATGTCTGGTAATCCTTGCGAAGTAAAAAAGTGCCTCAAGTTCCCTAGGATTTTCTTTGATAATTCCTAGGTTTCCCTATATTTAGTTAAGCCTAGGCTTTTTTTATTATTCCGATAATTTTTCTATTAAAATGAATAGAGAAGAAAATATAAAATTATTTAAGGAAATCCAAATTTTCTTATTTCAGATAATCGAAAAAAAAAAATAAAAAAATTGGGATTTTTGATAAAGTTTCTTGAACTGAGTTGGATTTCCTTAAGTTTTAGTTTATTGGACAATTGGATTGTTTATGTTAAAAAAAATGTATGATGGCCATATATAACTAAATAAAAAAAATATATATAAAATCCACGGAAATCCAAGATATTTGAATAAATTTTACAATTTTAGGGATATGTCTGGTAATCCTTGCGAAGTAAAAAAGTGCCTTAAGTTCCCTAGGATTTCCTATGATCATTCCTAGGTTTCCCTATATTTACTCAAGCCTAGGTATTTTTTTTATTATCCCTAAAATTTTTCTATTAAGATGAATAAACAAGAAAATATAAAATTAGTTAAGGAAATCCAAATTTTCTCATTCCAAACAATCGGAAAATGAAAAAAAATAAATAAATAGGGATTTTTGACAAGGTTTCTTAAACTAAATTGGGTTTCCTTAAGTTTTAGTTTATTGGAAATAAGATTGTTTATGTTTAAAAAAATTTATGATAGCCATATATGACTAAATAAAAAAATATATAAAATCCACGAAAATCCAAGATATTTGAATAGATTTTACAATTTTAGGGATATGTTAGGTAATCCTTGTGAAAAAGTGAAAAAAGTGCCTTAAGGTCCCTAGGATTTGACTAAATTGTTTTTATTAAATCATCTATTAAATTAAATCAAGGAGTAAGAACATTGAGAAAACACAAAAAAATATACACATTCCACGCAAATCCAAGATTTTGAATAAATTTAAAAAAATTAAGATGAAAAATAGTACCCTGAGACCCCTAAAGATTTATTTGGATAATTCTTAGATTTCTCTATATTTATTTAAGGCCAGGCATTTTAAATTATTCTTAAAAATTTTCTAAGAGAAATAAACAAGAAAACATAAAATTATTTAAGGAAATCCAAATTTTCTTATTCCAGACAATCGGAAATTGAAAAAAAACTTAAATAAATAGAGATTGTTGACAAGGTTTCTTGAAATAAGTTGGGTTTCCTTAAAATTTGGTTTATTGGAAAATAGGATTGTTTATGTTAAAAAAAAATATGATGGTCATATGTGACTAAAATAAAAAAAAATTCAATGCACGGAAATCCAAGATATTTGAATAAATTTTACAATTTTGGGGATATGTCTGGTAATCCTTGCAAAGTGCAAAAAGTACCCTAAGCTCGCTAGGATTTCTTTGGAATTCCTAATATTTTCTTTTATCTAAGCTTTTTTTATTAGTTTCCTTTTATTGGAATATAGGATTGTTTACGTTAGAAAAATTTTTTTGCATAGTGATTACATGTGTCTAAATTGTTTTTATTAAATCATAGGAATAAAAACATTAAGAAAACACAAAAAAATGTACACATTCTACGCAAATTCAAGATTTTGAATAAATTTAAAAAAATTAAGATGAAAAATAGTACCCTGAGTCCCCTAAAGATTTATTTGGATAATTCTTAGATTTCTCTATAATTAGTTAAGCCCAGGCATTTTAAATTATTCTTAAAAATTTTCTAGAAGAAATAAACAAGAAAACTATTTAAAATTATTTAAGGAACTCCAAATTTTCTTATTTCAGACAATCGGAAAATGAAAAAAAAACTTAAATAAATAGGGATTTTTGATAAGATTTCTTGAAATGAGTTGGATTTCCCTATGTTTTAGTTTATTAGAAAATAGGATTGTTTAAGTAAAAAAAAATTATGATGGTCATATGTGACTAAAATAAAAAAAATGTAAATTCCACGGAAATCCAAGATATTTGAATAAATTTTATAATTTTAGTGATATTCCTAGCAAACCTTGCGAAATGAAAAAAGTGCCTTAAGTTCCCAAGGAGTTTTTTAGAATTCCTAATATTTACTTTTACCTAAACTTTTTCGTTCCTTTCGGTTCCTTTTATTGAAATATAGGATTGTTTAGGTTAAATTTTTTTTTTGCATGTGACTAAATTATTTTTATTAAATCATAGGGATAAAAACAATAAGGACACACAAAAATGACACAATTTCACGCAAATCTAAAATTTTGAATAAATATAAAAAAATTAGAATAAAAATAGTACCCTTATGAAAAATAAGTCCTCCAGGGATTTATTTGGATAACTCTTAGATTTCTCTATATTTATTTAAGCCCAGGCATTTTAAATTATTCTTAAAAATTTTCTAGGAGAAATAAACAAGAGAACATAAAATTATTTAAGGAAATTAAAATTTCCTTATTCCAGACAATCGGAAAATGAAAAAAAAATAAATAATAAGGGATTTTTGTCAAGGACTTGGGTTTTCTTAAGTGTTAGTTTATTAGAAAATAGGATTGTTTATGTTAAAAAAAAGTATGATGGTCATATGTGACTAAAATAAGGAAATAACTGCAAAACCCCCGGAAATGCAAGATATTTAAATAAATTTTACAATTTTAGGGATATTTTTTAATATATGATTGTTTATTTTAAAAAAAATTTTTTTGCATAATGATTACATGTGACTAAATTGTTTTTATTAAGTCATATGCATTAAAAAATATACATGTTCCCCGCAAATCCAAAATTTTGAGTAAATTTAAAAAAATTAGGTTAAAAAATGGTACCTAAGTCCCCTAAGGGATTTATTTGGATAATTCTTTAGCCCAGGTATTTCAAATTATTCTTTAAAATTTTCTATTAAGACAAATAAGAAAAAAAAATTGAATTATTTAAAGAATTTTATTTGATTAAAGTGTTTTTATTAATTTCTTAGAAAGAATAAATAAAACTTTTTTAATTTCATTTATATGCCGTATTTACATAATAAAGAAACAAAAAAAGGTGTATACACAATCCACGGAAATCCAAGATTCTTAAATAAATTTTGAAATATTAAGGATACGTCTTAAGACCCTTTGCAAGTTGAAAAAAGTATCCTGAGTTTTGGATCCTTGGATTCTTTTGAGCATTTTATACATTAAATTAAGCATCTTTTTATCATTCTTAGTAAAATTTTAAAATAAAAAAAATGCCAAGAATATTGCAATTTATTTTCTTATTCCAGGGAATCAATAATTTTTATGGTTTGCTTATTTCAGTATAAGTATTATGTTCCTAATTTCAGGCAGTCTAGCAAATTGGAAACTGATGTATTTTTTCCAGGCATTTAGGCCTTATTTATTCATTCAAAGGGAACAACTTTCATAATTAAAAAAACGTTGAAAAAATCATGCCTTCCTAACTTTTCTAATTGTGCTATAAAATGTTTTCACCCTTATAATGAATACTCCCTTTAATTTTTTAAAATAAAAAATCACGAGGTTCTCTACTAGGCTCCAAAATATTTAACCCCTTTAATGTCAATTTAACTTTTTTCATTATTTAAAACCATTCTTTCTCTTAATACTAAATTAAATTCATTCAGACAAAATAACATAACTCATATAACCAAAAACCAAAAAAAAAATCATCTCACCCTTAACCACTTCTTCTGCTGCTCCATAGCATAAAAACCCGCACAAAAACACCAACAATGCAATCTTCATTTTAGTACTGTCTTAAAAGTTCCCTTTAGTCAAGTCACAACCCCCTTAATAAGTTAAATAACCACGCAAAACAATGAGAATAAATTCGATTCGCGATCGACTAATCGAGTCGTACTACTGATTTATACAGTCTACCACTCGGTACCATTCGATGCGAACGTTGTCTAAAGACTCGCGAACTCGAAGTACTTTCTAGCAGATTTAAAAGAACCGCCGGCAGCGGGGTCGACGTCGCTCGAGAGGAGTACCAGAAGATTAAGTACTCAGGGTCCGTAGTACTCGCGGGAATTTGCTGTAGTACGACCTAAAAAGGTTCCACTGATGTTTATTGAGGAATTTGATGTTGATAGAAAGCGAAATGTAGGTTGAGGATATGAGAAGTAGTCTTAATTTTTTTAAAGACTATTTGGAAAAAATTAATTTAATTTTTTGGTTAAGTATTTCGAGTCAGTGGCGTCGGGAATTTGCTGCAGTACGAAGTTAAAGAGGCTCAACTGATGTTTAAGTTACGTTATTTATTGTGTAAATTAATGTTGATGCAGAGAAAAATGTAGGTTGAGGATGTAACTAAGGATTGTTGTTTTTATTTAAAGAATATTTTAAAAAAGTTCATGACTGAGTACTTTAATGCGGTTGAGATGCTACTGGTTTAAGAAAGACTGAATAAATGGTCATTTTTAGTGCAGACTATCATTTCCAGAAGAATATAAATAATTTAGCAAAGTATTTTGTAAAATTTCCGTGTTTTTAACTTTGCAATTAATTTGTTAAAGTTCCAACTTAATTTTTTTATAAAAAACGAAGGCTTTTATAACATTTTTGTGTCATTATATCCAGAAATGTTTTGTCTAATTTAATATTATTTTTTTAAATTTTAATTAGAAATTTATTTCAATATTCGGTTTTTTAAGAAACTTTTTAATTTAATTTATTTGAGATACAGGTGTATATGTGGCTGTGAGATAAGAGCCATAATACAATATAAATAATGTTATTTCGCTAGAAACTTGTGGGTATTTGTGCTTAACACAAGACCATTAAAAACAAATAAGAAAAAAAAACCAAAAATAATTTTTGACCATCATTCTGAATATCTGAAAATTGTACCATTTATTTAATTATGTAGCACATTTTAAACATAAATAAACATTATTTTTATTATTATTAATATTATTATTATTATTATTCTTAACGTTGTTACTACTATTGTATCTGAAAAAGGGATTATATTGCAAAAATTGCCTATTGAAGATTTTTATTAAATTTTCCTCTGCTATGTGCTTTTGTCTGTTAATGAAATTTTCTAGAAAAAAATATGAAATTCTGATTTTCTAACATAAAAAGTTATTATTTTAGTAAAAAATATATTTTTTACTAAAAAATCGATGTTTTATATTTTCATAGGCATTTTTTGGATATTTTAAAATAGGTAGTATTTAATCGAACATCAGTTTTTATACTTTTTAAAAACTTTTAAAAACTAGGTGGAGCAACAAAAATACTTATTGAGCATCTAATCTTTAGCATCTAATAAAGTTAATATTGTCAACTGTTTTATACTAATCTGGACAGCTATTTAAATAATAAAGCTTCTAAAAACTGTTTGAACTTTATGCTTTATAATATGACAAAAGCTAGTGAGCATAAAATAAAACAAAAATAGGCATCACAAATATACTTTATTGTCTTCTATTTATAAAATAAAAAAAACAAAAAATGCCATTTTTAAAACAGTATTTGACCCACAAAACAAAAAAGAGTGAACATTAAACAAATTATTATTAAGACTTCAATAAATTAAAAATTTTAAAAACTTTTTTAAGGCAATTAACATTATACGTCACAAACTCTTTTTTTCATTCTTAAACTGTGTTGGGTTTCCTGCTCTTGCGCTTTTAGTGGATTATATTTCCAATAGATTTTAGTTGATCTTCAAATTCACCAATAAAATACACCAGTATGCTGATAATACACAACTCTTATATTTCTTTTCTTTTGTCTAAAAATACTAATCCAGAGAAAGCCATAAATGAAGATCTACATAAATATATTGTTATTACACTCAAATCGTCATAATCTTCTTACTAACCCCTTTAAATCAAATTTTTTGGTAAAAACAAGGAAATTTTCGAATCTCGTATAACCAAAAGCATGTAATGATTTGTCATCATATGAGAAAATTTACGCTTGTATCCCGATGTCAAATTGCACTTTAAATTTTCATAACGATTACATAGCTGGTTGTTTCACTCAATCACTACACTTCAAATATGTGATAAAATGACAATGATATGACATATGGGCCACTATATATCGTGTCATCTTTTACTCTGAACTTCGTTGATTGTACTGTTCTCAATTCAGGTTTTTCTGATCATGAAGCTGTATTGGCCAGGTTTACTATTGACACTTTAAGCAAAAATAATTTTCGTAAATTAGGCCGTATTTTTGATAAAAATTTTTTTTTGAAGTTCAAGAATCTATGCCAAACACCTGATTGGGGTCTTATCTCTGATGATATCGATGGTAAGTTTTTTAGATTTGTAAAGACCTTGTCAAGTATCGCGAATAAGTCCTTTCCTTATAGACCCATCAAAATTAAGCATCATAAACCCTGGTCCACTAAAGGCTTACGTGTGTCTGCAAGGAACATGCGCTCTTTATCATACCTAAAAAAATGTACGGCTATACAGGAAATTGTATCGAAAAGCAATAAAAGCCATAAAAGATATTTATTATAATAACAGGCTAGCTAATTCTGGTAACGTTGCTAAAGAAACATGGTCTATTGTTAACGAATTAAGAATTGAGCCTTCTTCGACTAGCACTATCCCCTCTTCACCTGAGAATCTTAACGATTACTTTGTAAACATGGCTAAAAACCTAATGACTACTATAACACCTTCTCATGATCCACTTTCATATCTCTCTAATGAAAACTTACATAGTTTCATTTTTATCCCTGTACTAATAACAGAGCTTTAAAGTACAATAAATGAAATAAGAAACAAATTATCATCTGGTACAGATGGTTTTACTCTAAAAATGTTCTCAAATCTGCCTGATAACACCTTAAACCATCTGAGAAACCTAATTAACAAATCATTTCAAAATGGGATCTTTCCTAACTGCCTTAATTATTCCCTTGCATAAAGGAGGAGATAAAGAGCAAGCTTCAAATTATCGTCCAATCGTTCTCCTTCCAACATTATCGAAGATCATAGAAAGATTGCTTAAAAAAAGACTATTATCATTCCTGTTTAAATATAAAATACTAACTCCGCATCAAATTGGCTTCTTGAGTAATAAATGCACTAGTGATGCTATGTTCACCCTTTTTAACAGTGTTTACTCCAGTATAAACAATCATCATTCAACAGCAACTATTTTCTGTGATTTCTCCAAGGCTTTTAATTGTGTAAGCCATACTATCTTGATGAACAAATTACAGCACTATGGGTTCAGAGGAACGCCTCTCGAAAGGTTTAAGTCCTATCTTAGCTACAGAAATCAGCTTGTAAAGGTTGATAGGACCATGTCTTCTAGCAGACCAATAGAATGTGGGGTACCTCAAGGTTCAGTTCTGGGCCCAATTCTGTTTTTGCTGTTTATTAATGATATGGCCCATCTTAACATTAGCGGCAAAATTTGTCGCTTTGCCGACGATACTAGCTTTACATGGAGCAATCCGAATTTTGCGGCACTTCATGCAACTATTGCTATAGATCTTATCAACATTAAATCGTGGTGCGATTCGAATCTTCTCTGCTTAAACATATCAAAAGCTAAAGTCTTATCTTATAAAGGTACTATCCAACCCTTTGTACTTAGCAACACCAGCTTGGACGTTGTTGAATCTGTGAAATTTTTGGGACCTATTGTTGACAGCTCTTTGAAGTGGAAATTACATATCGATGTTTTATCTAAAAAATTAAGTTCAGCTTGTTTTGCCATAAGATCAGTTTCCAGGGAATTAAATCTTTCGTCATCAAGAACAGTGTGTTATGCCCTTTTTAAGTCCCATCTTCGTCACGCCCTTCCATTCTGGGGCACATGCTGTGTGGCTCAGTTCGAGCGCATTTTTAAACTACGAAAGAGAACGGTTCGCTACTTACTAGGACTTGATAGTCGACCTCACTGCCAAGAAATGTTTAAAAGATTTAACATATTAACTCGTCCATCTTTATTCAATCTTGAATCTATTTGCTTGGTTCGCAAGCATATATCAGAAATTCCTAATAGACCATTTTACAATTATCCACTTCGAAACGCAGAGCATGATCTTTATGTGCCAAACCCATGCTCAGAAATAATAAAAAAATGCTCTATTCTTTACGGAGCTAAAAAAATGCACAATCATCTGCCTTTGGAAATTAAATCATTGACATCTTTTCCTCGATTTCGCAATGCTTTGAAATCATATTTACTGGAGAGAGCTTTATATGCAGTAGATGATTTTTTTTTAAATATTAATTATATTTGGCCTCAACTTCAGTAAATAAGATCACTGGTAGAAATGATTTTTTGGCAACTTTAGATTTTAAGGATGCCTATACTCTTATACCTATCCATAATTCACATAAAAATTTTTTAAGATTTGAACTTGAGAATCAAGTCTATGAATATAACTATCTTCCTTCTGGTTTAAACTGCGCTCCTTTTCTTTTTACAAAACCACAGATTTACAGAATACTGTTCATATATATAATATTCATATCATATAATATAATACTGTTCACATAAATATAATACATATTCTGTAAATCTGTGACAAAACTAATGAAACCGGTTGTAGGAACCTTAAGATATAGGGGTTGGTTATCAGTAATACTTCTTGATGACATATTACTGATAGGAAAAACACGCGCAGAATGCCAAGAAAATTTGCGAAAAACAGTTATATTTTTAGAATCGTTAGGTTTTATAATTATTAAGACTAAAAGTATTATGATTTCATCACAGACATGTAAATATTTGGGGTTTGTGTATGATTCTGTAAAAATTTCTGTCTCTCTTCCGGCAGAAAAGAGGGAAAAAATTATTGGACTTTTATAAAAATTTGTCTTACGTAAATCATGTAAAATACGGAATTTTGCTCGATTTATAGGCACCTTAACATCCGCGTGTCCTGCAGTCTCTTATGGTTGGCTTTACACCAAATCCTTCGAACGTGAAAAATTTTAAGCCCTTGAAAATTCAATGGGAAATTTTGATGCAAGGATGTTACTTCCACCAAGATTATCTATGGATTTTCAATGGTGGTTATCTAAGGTTAAAAAAACAGAAAAGTCAATAAAACCTCTTAAGTTGTGTACTGAAATTTTTTCAGATGCATCCCTGACCGGGTGGGGAATATCTTGTGGGGGTAAAAGATCCCATGGACTTTGGAACTTGCAAGAAAGAGAATTTCATATTAACTTCCTAGAACTTTTATCAGCTTTTTTCGGACTTAAATGCTTTGCAACTAACCTTAAGAACTGCAATATTTTATGCCGTATTGATAATACTACCGCCATAGGATATATTAATTGAATGGGTAGTGTAAAGCATCCAAAGCTCAATGCTTTAGCCCAAGAAATTTGGCGTTGGTGCGACGCCCGTAATATAATTATTTTTGCTTCTTACATTAAATCTAAGAAGAATTATGAGGCGAACGAGGAGTCTAGAAAATTTGACATAGAAACTGAATGAGAAATAAATTCTTTCGCCTTTGAAAAGATAAAAATATTTTTCCCAATTCCCGAGGTCGACTTATTTGCGTCAAGAAATAATAAGAAATTTAATAAATATGTCTCGTGAAGAAGGGATCCAGAATCGTGGTAAGTTGATGCCTTTACTTTTAACTGGGCAGATTTTTATTTTTATGCGTTTCCGCCCTTTCCTTTAATTTTACGAGTTCTTCAAAAAATTATTGCAGACAAAACCGAAGGTATTTTGGTAGTCCCTAATTGGACTACTCAGCCGTGGTACCCTCTCTTTTGTTCTTTACTTACAAAATCGCCACTATTTTTTTCTTTTGACAGGTCCCCTCATCCTCTATGGCCAAAGCTTTCCCTGGTGGCAAAAGCCTTGTCTTTCAGGCGTTGCAGAACAATGGATAGATGAATATAGCATATAGCAGAATGAATATAGCAGAACGATGGATAGGTATAAGACTATAGGCATCCTTTAAATCTAAAGTTGCCAAAAAATCATTTCTACCAGTGATCTTATTTACTTCGACGAGGCCTACATATAATTATGATCGAACTTCACTTCCAGGTAAGTTCGTTTGATCTTTTAATTTTTGAGTATCATGCACGCACTGGCTAATTGTTAAATTTTTTATGTAGAATAGCAATATTTTGTACTGCTAAATTTCTATAAAATTTTTTATGACTTTTTAAACATTGTATTAGTGTTTTTGACTGTTTTTGTTACTTTTTTATTTTACTTTCTTGTTACTATTCTTATTAACTTTCCTATTTTCTTACTTTTTACATTTAGTATAAGAAATTTGACAGGTACATTTATGTCTTTTGTACCCAGTTTTGTATATAATTATTTATTTAGTACTTGCATTTTGGTTTCTATATTTGTATGTTTTGCTTTTTACGTATAGCCTTGTCTACAAATTTTTTGACAATAAAGCATATTTGATTGATTAATATTTGTGATACAATATACTTTTCATACACTTATATTTCCAATAGTGCAAATAACAAAAACTCAAGAAATAAACGTTTATTTAGCCATCGTGGGCTGCTTGGGTAGTCATAACGCATAAATTTGATTTTATAAATAATCAAGTATTACTTTTATTTATATCACTATAATAATAATAATAATTATTGATTTTAAGTGATAAATTGTGTGCACTATTTGCTAATGAAATTTTGAAATAAAAAAAAATTTAAATTATGATTTTCCAAAAAAAAAATGTCAAGAATTCAATGTTTTGTTTCTTGACTAAAGTCAATATTTATTGTCTTTTTTTTAAGTTCTTTTAATAGGTTTCGTGAAAATTGGATTTTTGTTTTTTAAATAATTATTTAATAAAAAAAATCGTTTTTGTTCCTAGTTACAGATTTTCTCAAACCAAATATAGGAGTAAGTAACTTTTGCGAAAAAAAATTAGAATAGAGAGAATATAAAAAATAAATAAATAAATAAAAGATTTGTATTGACATAAACTCAAACCCTAATGTGTGTGCCTTGTGCACATTTTAAACGTCTTATTTCCCTGATGATGGACACCGCTGTGTCCGAAATATGTGGGGAATTTTAAAGTATATCTAAATTAACAAATGGAGGAACAGTATGCCTTTTTATTTATCTTAACCTATGATGGGCTATTTCTTCACCATTAAAAAATTGTAGTAATTAAAATTATAGCTATGAAAAATGTCAGGTTCGTTTTAGGAAGTTTTATCCTTTACTGTGTTTTTTTTATGTTTGTCATCGAGACTTAGTAGTAGGAATTATTATACTCCACAATGACCGATTTTTAAGAATTAAATGATTTAAAATTTTAAATAAATGTTTGAAAATAAAGATTTGGTTTACATTTTTTTTAATTTTTGCCATACGTTTAAGTTTATATGAAAATCATTTTTTAACGCTCGCTAATATTTAGTCGAGAATTTCTGCAAAAATAGAAAAATTATAGCATTCTTTGTAATTGCAATGTAATAAAGGAATTGTAATTGTAATAAGGCTAATAAAAAATTTAAGTTTAATATCAAATTTTCGGTAAAAACTTTTAAAAATGTCCGTTTTTTTTTAATTTTTTTTTGTAAAAACCCCATGTTAAGCATTAATCTTTAACCCGCATTGCACTGTTTTGTCCCCATCAAAAAATTCCAAACCGGTCTTCCGCATTTATATAGCAATTTTATAAATGTAAAATAACCGAACATTATAATCTGCGGATCAACGAAATTACATAATTAACATGTGGTGGTGACCTCTAAGAGAAATTCTCGATGGCTATCGGTTACCCAGTCAGTTAATATACATGAAGAAAGTGTAGGTAACCCATTTTAATGGTTTTTACGAATTTTTGACAGCTCCGAATTTGGGCGTGGTTATGTAACAAGATTAAACGAAGAACTCGTACGAAGCACACGCATTCCATTCTTCTTCTTAATCGCCCTGACAGTCCGAGCAACGAATTTATGGCTTTAGTATTCATTTTTTTTTCGCCTTAAATTCTTGTTTTGCTTCACTCGTTATGTAACTGCGGTATAAGATGATTAGGTTTGTTTGTTATATAGGCACCGTTTAAAAATATAATTCTGGTCTAATAAATGCCATTGTCCTTTAATATTGCAGTCATGCAGTATTAAAGGGCATTCCTCCTTTGCTGGCAGTTCAGGTTCATGGACTTCATTTTGTGAAAAGAAAAAGGGAATACAAAACCAAAAGAGACAACAATGTATTGAATATAAATTATGTAAGACCCTTGCTGTGATCAGATCGGAGGCATTCAGATATTTAGTGGAGGTACATTTAGTGCCTATAGTGCGGAATGTTTGAGGATTGGTTAGGGAAGGTTTGTATAAAGTTTAGGAAGAAAATGGAAAATTATTTTATTTGGGAATAAGATATATCATGGATAGAATCATGTATAAAAAATTCGTTGTTTTCATACAAATTTCAACAAAAAAATTCAAACAAATTAGTGTAACAACACTAATTTGTTTGAATTTTTTTGTTTAATGTGTGCAATTAATACAAACTTGAGATATAAAATAAAAATATTATTGAAATTTTGTGAAAAAAGAGAGACGAAAGACTTAAATGGCATTTTTTTTGTCAATATTGTGCTAGAAATTCCGATTTTTCAAAAGTTGACCAAAACAGAATTTACTAATAAATTCCTGTAAAAATCTATGTAGATAAATTCCAAATGAATAATTTTCTCAGAAATTATAATTTTTTAAAGTTAGTTTAATTTACAATTTTTTAGGAAAATAAGAGATTGGACAGATGCTATAAAATTCTAAGCCAAAATAAGTAAAATTTATCAACTAGTATGAAAAAATAATTTTTTTTAATGTTTTTAATTAATTTTGATTTTTTTTCAGAAAAGAAAAGCGAAGTAAATGGTATTTTTTAATATCTTTTCGTCAATATTGTAGTAGAAATTTGGAATTTTCATAAGTTGGCTAAGATAGAATTTAAGAATAGGTATAAAAGAACGAGTATAGAAATAAATTAAAAATTTGAAAATTCAAATCAGGAATAATTCTTTCAAATTAAATAATGATCAATCGGCTAAGAAATATCGACTTTTAAGATATAACGAAATTAATTGTTTTTCAAAGTATTTATTAACAGATTATGAAAAGTCTGATATCAAAAATCTTAATTTAGAACGAAAAAAAAAAACTCGATATAGAATTAATTGAATTCAAAAAATTCTTAAGAATAAATTTGTTTGAAAAGTGTTCGACTCAATTCATTTAGTAATTTTTTTATGAAAATCATCCAAAAATCAATATTTATTCACAAAATTTGATACTTCTTTTAGTGAGACTTCAACTACTTGGACAATTTACGTTTTTCAATTTGATATAGTAAAAGTAGTTTTTTAAGCAAATGTTAAAAATTTTTAGCCTTTCCATAGCAGTTAAAATATATTTTTTTTTAGTTAATTAAAGTAATAATTAACTTTTTCAAGGAAACTAAAAAAATTCTCTCAACTAAAGAAAAATTCTCTCAACTAAGGAAACTAAAAAAAATCTCAACTTGGCAGTTTTTGAAATTTTTTTAAAATTGTTATAAGCAGATATTTTACAGGGAAACAAAAAGACATTAAGAGACTTCATTGCAACTTATACCTATATTTAAAAAAATCAATATTTTTAAGGAATTTAAGTAATTGTAGTTTTAAAGCTACTTTTATAATTGAGATTCGCAGGAACAGAATTAAAGGCGCCAATGTCGACTTTTCTACCAATGAATTTTATAAAATCTTAAAATAGTGTCTTTATTGCTTAACTGTCCTTAATTCTTTAAAAGAAAAAAACTAGGTAATTGAAAAAAATATGGCATGGTCTTTGTACAAACTTCCCAAATTCTACAATAAATATACTTAATTTTTCTTGAGTTTTATAATATAATAAATACTTCTCAAAAAACAGCATATTTAATATTTTTGAAATACTCAAAAATTTTATCCCAAAAATCATTACTTATAGCAAAGACGTTAAAATGTCATAACTGGATATAGAATAAATAAAATTCAAAAAAATCTTTGAAATAAATTTGTGTGAAAGGTGTCCGACTTGTAATTTTCTATAAAAATCATCGAAAAATTCAATATTTGCCCACAAAATTTGATACTATTTTCAGTGCAACTTAAACTATCTGGAAAATTTTATTTTTTTGGAATTTGACACAGTTAAAATCAATTTTTAATTTCATTTCTACTTAATTCAGTTAAAGTAATTTTTTTGAACTGTTAAAAGCAGATGTCACATCAGAGTTCAACTGCCTGGACTAATTTATTAGCATTACGCTAATTTTTTAGGCAGTTATTGTCATTGTTTGTTATTAAAAGACTAGACTGATATTTCTTTTTTCAAAAGTCCTGGAATACAGGTTTTTATACTAAAATCACTTTTTTTTTTAATTTTCTCAGCTATACGGGAAACGGAGATATATTTAGGTTCCAATTAATTGCCAAAAACAGTTCCCAAGCAATACACGATAGTTAAATAAGCGCCTATTTTTGGTTTTCACCAGATGTACATTTTTGGTTAAACTTCAACTATAAAAATCGGATAAAATGTCCACGCGATATACATCTTTTTGAATTACCTTTTACTACCAATCTAGATATATTTGTTTAATTTTCAAATGTTTTTGGGGCATCTTTCGACATACAAAAAAATAATTCCAATGCCGACCAAAAGGGATTTATCGTAAATATTATTTAATAAAAAAAGTACACCACTGTCTAAAGTAAATTTTATTTCTTAAATCCTTGTTTAGTTTTAAGCAAATTTGATTTTTTCTTAATTTGTATATCTTATTTGATATAATTATTGTTTCATACACGTTATTGCATTTCCTATTTTTTCTAGGTTTCTTTATGTATGATATTCCATTATTACACTCTAAGATATATACGTGTATGAAAAGTTATTCGTATCCTCCACAATGGCATATATGTGATATCGGGGTCATTTTATCACATATTTGAGGTGTAGTGATCGAGTGTAAAGAAAGAATTTTTTTAAATCCTAAAACTTTCTTTCTCCTTTTTTTCTCAAGGAATTATTTTCTGCAAAAAAAAACGTGTTTCAATAAACCTACCCTTACCCCCCCACCCACCCCACACTTTTTACCAATTAGAAATTGTATTCAAGAATCATTGTTTTCCAAAATAATACGCATGAATAACAGTTTATTTCGCCGTTAATATCTAATCTAACAATATATGTGTTGATGAAAAACAATGTTTTTGCAGAAAATATATAATCAACATTTTATTTAATAACACTGTTTAATAAAAATTGATATAATTTTATATATAAATATTTAGCATAAAAACAGCGTTATAAGTTTGGATAATATGGACGAAAAACAGTGATTTTTCAGAAGAATTTCTTTAAATTTTCTCCCTTTTGTAAACAGAATCGTATACGTATATTCTACAGTTTATTATATACACTTTGACCATATACGGTTGATAAAATACCAAAACAAAAAATTTACTAGAGAAATCGTTGAATAAATATATACAGGGTGTAATTAAATAGATGCAAAAAAATTCAGAGGCTGATAGAGAGGCTTTAAAAAAAATTAAAAAAAAAACTTTATTTGAACGTATGTCCTAAAAGTCCTAACTTTTGATATACCGGGTGATAAAGATTGAAGAAAAATATAATATGTTTTTTTACAATACCAGGCATTTTTTATGCATCAAAAGGCATTTTCTGATGCTCACTAATTTTTTTAAATTCTATCAGTGACGTTCGTGCAACGTTTAAAGTAAATATTTTTAATGGAAAAAATTGTACACCACTGTTTACTTAACATTTTAACCTTTTTTGTTTTTTACTTAACCTTTCAAATAATGTATTAACCTGTTAAATGTCTGCTCATGATTGTTGGTTGATTGTCAGTTCTTTCCTCCTTTAAAGTAGAAACTCGTTTGTGCAATTTTGATTCATTTCATCAAAGCGGCAAATTATTCAAATTTAGAAATGACCGACATGCATTTTGTTTATGATCTTATTGCTAACGGAAATTCGTTGCAAGCATCTAGAATGTATGCTAAAATGTATCCTCAACGAATGGCACCTCATCATACATTATTCGCATGCCTTCATTAAAGACTACGAGAAACTGGAACTTTTCAACCAAGAAAGCATGATTGTGGTCGCCAACGCGATATTAACCCAAATAAGGCTGACAAAAAAAATAATTGAAAAGTTTATTTTTACCACTAAATATTTAATGCTAGTGTACCTAGAAGCCCTAAAAAAATATTTGAAAAAATTAGTAAGTGGTAGATTTATGGTAAGTCACTGTCCTTTTAAAAGGACTTTTATTGCTATACGATTCAAAAAAAAAAATTATAATCAATATCGTACCAAGAAATTTTTTTTATTGCCATGTTTAGTGCTAAATCAAAACAAAAACGATAATATAAGTTAATGCTGAGTGTGGTAAAGATAAAAACATTCTTTTGGATGGAGCCCAATTTTGCATTTGCTACATGTAAAATTAACTTTTTTTGTGCAATATTTGCATCTGATTTGTGTTTCACTATATAAAATAAGATGGTCCATGCGGTCATAACGCGATGATTGATGCAAATATTAACTTGTCTTTCCAGTTTGATAAGCTGATGGTTTCTTGTGTGTCTCCAATATGCTTTGGGCTATTGCTCTTCTAAATGCTAATTGGTCCATTTTATCCCCACTATTTCTGTTCAATTGCCAAGAATTCTGAACTACCATGTCCAAGAAGTGACAAAAAATTGGAAAATACCACTTTTTGCCTCTTATGGATACTCGGTAAAGGCTGATGTTTTGGTCCGCTCTATCGACCCCGCCCATATTTTCATTATATTTTTTTACAATATAAGGTTGATCTACCATTATCCGTTTTTTTTCCTTTTGAGAATATCTTTTGGCTTGTAAAATTGGATTCACAGTGGTACTGTTAGATGCCAAAGTAACTAGGCTATTGTCATTCCATCTGCACACAACTATATGGTTATTAGCATCATACATATATTCGTAAGACCCTCTATTTTTCGTCTTGTGGTCTTTTGATGGTCCCAGCTTACTCTCAGGAATACGGTTTTCTCTTATGGTATTTTGTTGATGGAGAAGCGAAAGAGATGTAAAAAAGTTGTCAAAGTAGATATGGAATGCCAAGTTGGGATAAATCTTTTGAAGTTCATCAGCAAACTGCAATACGACGCTAGATCCAAGACCTAATAATTTATATTTTTCTGGAATCACACACGAGGATCTCTGGTAAGGGTCAAACCATTCAATATATCCAAGTCGGGTAGTAGCTGTCCAAAATTTGTACCCCCAGCGTATAGGTTTCCCTCTAATGAATTGCTTTGTTCCATGTCGTCCGTAGTATGGAACCATCGATTCATCTAAGCTGTGGACTTCTTCAGTAGGCGCAAACTCCATAAATTTCTCATTTAGGGTTTTTATGAAGGGTCTAACTTTTGCAAACTTGTCATTGGCATTCAAATTATTGTTATCGCAAAGGTGGATATTTTGCATTACGTACCTAAATCTATCACGTGATATGGCATTCCTCACAAGTTCATTTTTTGTGTCACTTGAGTTTTCCCAATACATGTACTTTCTAGGAAGTTCAGAATATCCGCTCAAAATCAGCACGCCCAAAAAACACCATATTTCAGACTCCGATATATCTGCCGGCCGATTATTTTGTGCGACATATATGTTTGAAAATTGGCATACTTTGGATATAAGAGAATCGTCAAAAAACAATTTTAAAATCTCAATAGGACTTTGATGATTTTCAACTTTATGGGGCGCATTCCAGGCAAATGTTGATTCTGGAATATCACGGTCAGCAATCCAATTAAATTTTTGTAATTTCTTTAGCGGCACAAAGTGAGAAAGTGGCAAATTGTCTTCTTCATCGAAAGAATCTTCATTTTCATCTTCATTTAGACTTTCAGCCGGTGGTGCTCCATCAAAACTAATCTCTGCAGAAACTCTGAGTTGGCTACCAGGAAGATTATCGATGACTATGTTGTCTTCGTCTCCGGAATCCTCATCAGTAACTTCGCCGTTAGCATTTTCCGGTGGAAAGATTGTTATAGTAGCCCCCTGAGATAGGATATCATCCATATCTTCCAATTCTGTTATCAGCTCGTGCAATTTTAATGGTCGCCTATCACTAAAAAGATACAAATAAATAAATTTGTAAATATAAACAATAACATAAAAATTGGGCATTACATTAGGCTAAAGTCCTTTAAAAAGAACAACCCAAAATTCAAAATATTTTTTTCCAAAAATGATAATTTTTCACTTCGAATTAAAAAATCATAACAAAAGATTATAAATATTAAGATTTTAAATACTATATTACACAAAATTTATTAACACTAGATGTACTTACTTCCAATTCGCCATGTTTGCATTTAAAATTATTTTAAACAACAATAACAGCTAAACTATGCTTGCAAAACAAAAAACAGACAGCTAACCTCAAAATTCTGACACGCTTGTCCTTCTTAATAACGACTTCAGTGCTGCCATTTACAGATGAGTTGTAAAAGCTAAGCTAAATCGATAAATTACAGTTACCTTGAAAATTGCTTTTTAAAGGACATTAGCTTTATTTGGGTTAAAACACCGGAATTGGAAAAAGCAGTACTTAATGTAATTGATGAATGACCTGATACCAGTACTAGAAAAATTGGTCTGCAGCTACATGTCAATCATATGACAATATGGAGTATTCAAAAAGATCAGTTATTATATCCATATAACGTACAATGAGTCCAGGCTCTATTACCACGAGATTTTCCTAGGGGTCTTGAATTTTTTCGTTGGATGCTCAAAACGCTCAGTTTTTAAGGCAGATTCTGTTTACCACCAAGTAAATTTTTTTGAGAGAGGCAATCCACCATATTAACCATATTTTGGCCTCATCACCAACAACAATTTTCTTTAATTGTATGTATTGGAATCATTGGAGACCACCTTATTGGCCCACAATTTATACCACAGACATTGAATAGAGAAACATACACTCGTTTTCTCAAAGACATAGCTCCAGGACTTCTTGAGGCGGTACCCCTAGATGTTAGAAGAGTAATGTGGTTTATGCGCGATGGGGCTTCTGCCCATATAAGTTTATTCGCACGTCGTTATTTAGTCGAGGCGGTCCTCAGTTTTGGCCACCTCGGTCACCAGATATAAATCCACTAGATTTTACCACATGGGGTCATTTAAAATTTTTGGTGTACAGAATTCCGGTACTGGATATTGATGACTTGAGAAATCGAATCATTGCCATAATTCGACGGCGACGTATAGACTCTTGCTTAATGGCAGAGTGGTCATTTACAACATTTTTTATAATAATTTACTTTTTTTTCTTCCATTTGATTTAAAACAAAAATTAAAATCACATCTAAACATTAATAATTAACACGTAATACATTTAGGTAAATGGCATTTAATTTTTTTTAATCGAATACGCAACATCGGACAAAAGAAAGTCAAGAGATCACATTTGCTCAGAAATAAATGAGAATTACAAAAACCATAAAAAAAAAGTGTCGTGCCATATTGTTCATCAACAATATTTAGTTTAATCCTTACACGAACGTCACTGATACGAATTAAAAAAAAATTGTGAGCCTCAGAAAATGCCTTCTGATGCATAGAAAATGCATACCAAATTTTATTAAAATATCTACAGGGGTTTTACAGGTTTTACATTTAGAACATACTTTCATATAAATTTTTTTTTTAATTTACCCAAGAATCAGTCCCTAAATTTTTTCGCATCTATTTATTTACACCCTGTATATACGATGTGTTGCTTGGGATGTGTACATCTCGATGGTTATAATAGCGATGGCATATTCGCGTCATATTCTAATATTAGCGACTCATATATATCATCCAATAAGATGACACACTTAGTGGCTAACGTCAAGTTTTTCCTCCTTACATAACCCCCCCGAAGTGTTTTATTAGAAATGCAATCGTAAACGAAGACCACTGTGCATTACGTCACTTTTAATTATTTAATTTAAATTGATACATCTTATATTTGGGGTTAATCCTCTTGATCTCTTGATCTGTTGGTCGCACGAAACTGATGTTTACTTAACTCCGAGGCTTCCTTATGCAAAAGAGGCACTCGAAGCTGCTTACAAAATAACTCGTTTTAATGGCGATTGCATGCCGATGGATCTTGCGTGAAAACGATTTTTGTTTTGTTTATGTTTTATGGGATTAAGTTGCTTGTTCTTTTTTATATCAGGAGCACACATACATAATGAGAAAAAAATGATTTTCTCGTCCCGATCGCATGTTATTCATCTATCACAGTCTGGATAAGTTTAAAGATGTTGTGTTTATATGTGTAATTTACTAAAGGGAGAAAATTTCGGCATTTAAAAAAATTGATACGGGATTTACATATCTAGTTTTTAACTCGATTACTGCATTTCAAATATTTGATGAAATTATATCTAATCTAATATCGCTGTTTTTATACTAAATATTTATATATAAATTTATATCAAATTTAAATAAACAATGTTATTTAATTAAATATTGAATATATATTTTATGCAAAAACATTGTTTTTCATCAGCATAACCCTTACCCCCCCACCCACCCCAACATTTGACTAGTAAGAAATTCTTTTGAAAAAACCGTTTTTCGTCTATAATATCCAATCTAATAGCGCTGTTTTTGTATTAAATATTTATTAATATACATATATATAATAATGTCAAATTTTAATAAATAAACTGTGTTATTAGATTAGATATTAACGATGAAACCAGTTGTTATTCATGCTTATTATTGTGGAAAACAATGATTCTTAAAAACAATTTCTAACTGGTAAGTTGTGTGGGGTGGGTGGGGGGGGGGGTAAGGGTATGTTTAATGAAAAACGGTTTTCTTGCAGACAATAATTGCGTAGAATACGATATACTTTTTATACACGTATGTATTTTATAATGTAATAATGAAGTATCATACACAATCTAGAAAATAGGAAAATGCATTAACGTGTATGAAACCATAATTATACCAAATAAGATATACAAATAAAAAAACTCAAGAATTCAAATTTGCTCAAAACTAAACAAGGATTTAAGAAATAAAATTTATTTTAGAAAAATTTAGCGCGGTGTAATTTTTTTTATGTTAAATATTATTTACGATAAATCTCTTATGGATGCCATTATTAATAATAATAATAATTATAATAATAATAATAATAAACGTCTTTTATTTAACAAACAAATAATTTGGAGTTGTGAGTATCATACATACATTTCTATAGGGATATAAGAGAGGCGAAGTCTAGCGTAGCCGATCGAGAGTTCTAGCCGTGACCAGTGTTGCCAGGTCAAAAAAATAAAATTCACCAGAAAAAAAAAATGAAAAATCACCAGAAATTTTAAAGCTGTATTACTAGATTTGAATAAAGAAAATGCATGGTTTAATGTCTGTGTACAACTTAGTAATAAACTCTAAACACTTTAATCTGAAAGATTTTTTTTGTTCCTCCGTTAATATATTTTGCTGAAATGCTACTGCTATTTTGGGTCCCATATACACTTTTTCGAGAGGGAGATGCAGTATGCAGGATTCCGATATTGGATTTGTATTATATCAGTGTTTTTCAAATATTCGGGTCTTATATAATAGCTCAGTAACATTTTATAGTTTAAATCATTAAAAATTGGCAAACTGTAAGTATAATTTAGTGGTGGGATCGTTTAGCATATCATTAATTTTTGTAGCACGAAGGGATTATGCCTCAAATACCTCACTTCTAAATTAAAGGTTTAATGCTTCATATTGCTCAAGAACTCTCTTTAAAACTATGCTGAAAATAAGAGTATTTCTAACAAACATTTCTAATGCATTGGGTAAGTTCTTACACGCATAAGAAGCACATAGTGCTAATGAATGGCAAATACATTTCATAATGAATAAATGGCGAATGTCTTTTAATAAATGAGTTTTTAGAGAATTTGTGTCGCCCCTTTAGCACCGTCTGCAGCAAAACCAACCATATTTGTTTTATACGGTATTTCGTAATTATTAAAAAAATATATAATAGTATTATATAAACCTTCGGCACTTGCATCGGTCACGGGAATTAACGCAAAAAATGCATTTTTAATTGTCAAATCTTTACTATTAAAGCGTACCACCTTTGCTAAATTTTTTATCGCGGAATTATCAGTAGATTCTTCAACAAGCAACGAGAATTTTTCTTTTTTCAGTGTGTCTACAAAATTTCAGAGCTTACTTTACCTATTACATTATTAATTATTGCAGTACACTTGGTTCTGCTACATGATAGTCTTGATACTTGGGAAGAATTCCAGAATTACATATACTTTTAACCAACTTAGACAAATGTTCCGCTACATTGATAGGAATATTGTGTTCTGTAATAAAGCCTGCATTTCTTATTTCATCTTGTTTAACAATTTCTTCATTAGTTTGAAAAAACAAGTTCTTATGTAAATCAGACTGGTTTTTTAAACTAAGAAGGTTTGTTTCATGTTTTTTTGAGGCGTTGTGTTTTTTTACTGCCCCAATGCCGCCAATAAAATCCTTGTTACAAACTTTACATTTAAAATAAGTGTTACCTAGAGTACTTTTCTAAATCCAATGCTTAAAATCATTATGTTGCTCCCAAGTTGAATTATATTTGTGAGCATAGCATTTTTTTTTCTGTGGAGTCTCTTCTGCATCATTGGTGTCGAATAAATTAGAATCAGATGAGTCCAAAGCGGAAGTAGATGGAACCGGCAGAGGAACTAGTGCCAGGCTTTTCTGTGTTTGAATCTATTTGCTTTGCGACAGGTTTAAAAAACCGTTGAAAATATTCCAAGTTGATGAAATGTTTAAAATCGCCAGAAATTGCCATTTTACAAAAAGTTTTTCACCAATCACCAGGTTCATCATAAAATCACCAGATCTGGTGAAATTTCACCAGACCTGGCAACACTGGCCGTGACACTGGTTTCGTGGCGTCAAAATTGAAGCCGAGATTTGGTGGCGCACGCCGTACAGTGGAACGACTAAGTGGAGATACCGCGGGACCTAATATTTTACATTTTACAAGATAAAATATTTTTTTTATTATTACGTATTTTTAGGTATATGATAAATGTTTTAAATATGTTTTTTATTACTTATTTTATTGGAGAAATATACATAAACGGTGTTTCAAATTCGTCTACCCTCAAAATATGAAAATGGATAATTTACCCCAAAGTTGCACATTATTTACTTGTAAAAGAATATGCCATATAAAAAAATATATATATTATATTTTATGTGGTTTTGAAGATTATTGAAAAAAAACAATTTTTCAAAAACTTATTCTTGACACTTTTGTGGGTTATCTTGGTTGCTATGGGAAAGTTTTTGCATTGCTGTATTACTTTTTCGTAAAAATGTTAATGCCGAAAACAAAATTAGGTAGGTACCTACGGCAAATTTTTGTTGCTTATTTAAAAAATCGAAAATTTGAATGATTCCGAAGCTAATAAAAAAAAACAAAAAAAAAATTTAAATCCATTTTAATTTTTTCTGAGCTTAAACAGGAATGCAGCAAGAGGTAGGCATTATTCTAAATAAAATTAAGATTGTAAAATGTAAGTTAAAAATAAAATTGTTAATTTACCCACCTAATTTAAATACCGAATTTTTATTCTTTTTAAAACTCAAAGCGAGTATCAAAATAGTTTGGTAGTTTGAAATTTTAAATGCGTAATCTTACTATAAACTACAATAATAACTGCAGTAAAATATTATTTCGAATCAACGCAAAATATGTGCCCCAGCGCGGAATTTTTGCAATCGCGATGCGGTCGTCGCCTCGCATGATTTCGGCTTCTGTTGTGAGGTATCGATGGAAGCGGGGATAAGTGTCCAGGCTAGAACTATCGATCGGCTACGAGTCTAGCCATGTGGCTACTCTTACTTAACCTACCTAATTCCTCTGAAGTGAAAATAAAACAATATCATGCAACTTATTAGCGAATAGCTCTTTAAATGGACGCACACATTGTAGAAAAAAAAAAGTCACTTAAAGAATTATTATACACAACGACAAACTGTGCGATACAAAAGACCGTAATATATAGCTTTATCCAGTAGCAGCTAGAGATTTTCTTTAAAAAGTAGATAGTTATATTATTTTGAAATTATTTTAAAGCCTAGTCCAATTCAGCATACAATGGCAATACCTGTTTATAAATTCTTCAAATATATTATAAGGTTGGTTTATTACACAAGTTAGATATACTTTTCCTGGTTATTCTCCCATTTTTTTATTTTTTTATTTTTTTATTAAGTATTACCTCAACATGCTTATTTAAAGTATCTTTTTGTCTTTAATTTAAAAAAAATCCATTCTTATTCATGGTGAGTTTATTGATTAAATAAAAACAAACGCATTTTGCATTTAAATTTATTAATATTAAATAAGTATTTTAAAATTATCAGGTGTGGAATTATATAAGGTGATTGCATTATATGAAAAGGATCTTTTATACATAGATGTTTTATGTAACGGGATGGAGAATTGGTTTTGTTTCAGAAATTTATTTTTAAGAGTATTCGAGGTGTTAGTGGTATTGAAGAGCTTATGCACAAAATTTGAAAGATATAGTTTTCTACGGCTTTCCATATTTAGCCAGTTAGATTCTACAATTTTATGAGTAATATGGACATGCTTCCTAATTCCATGTCAATCGGCAGCCTGCGTTCTGTACCCTTTGTATTTTTTGATTATCGAGAGCTGTAAGACATGGACCGCATATAAAGTCACCATAGTTAAAATGTGAGATTACTAATGTGTCGCATAAACTTTTTTTCAACGAGTAGTTAGGAATGTGCCGATTATTATATGATAATTTCAGCGCACAGAAGCTTTTTCTTGTTATATTCTGAACGTGTGCACTAAATCTGAGATCTTCGTCGATAGTTAAGCCAAGATTTTTTGCGCTGGATACAAATTTTAATGTAGTATCATTTATTTTTAATTTTAAGTTGTTTTTAATAGTTTCTTTTGATTTTGCTGCCAATACATAATAGTTTAGTGTTGTCAGAATTTAAGTTTAGGTTATGTTCAGCAGATAATTCTTTAATTACCTGAAGATCAGCGTTTATTTTATCAGCCATTTCTTGCGATTTGTTATAATCAAAAGAGACATAGATTTATGTGTCATCCGCGTATGCTTGTGTTTTACAGTATTTAGGTGCGAGAATTATATCAATGGTGTAAATAATAAATAGAAGGGGTGATAAAATAGCTCCTTGTGGCACACCTGACAGAATATCCAATGCATTCGACGTAATATTGTTATAGACCACCTTTTGCGACCGTTTGCTTAGAAATGAATTCAATTAATTCTTAATTAAATTGAATTAAATTCTGTTCAATTAATTGAACAGAGTCCGCGTCCCCAAATATTTTAGCTTAGCTAATAGGAGACGGTGATCCAGAGTATCAAAGGCCTTGGAGAAGTCTAGAAGTATCAAAATATTTATGTAGCCTTCATCGCAGGCCCTAAATATATCATCAAGCACAGATGCTAAAGCAGATACTGTACTAAAATTCTCTCGAAATCCACATTGATTATCAGGCAGGATTTTATTAACAGTAAAATAAGTGAATATTTGGTTATAAATGATTCGCTCAAAAATTTTTGACAGGGTGGGAAGAATACTTATGATCCTCAACTCAGAAAAATGGGAGGGCTGACTGTTCTTTGGTAGTGGGATTCCCAGAGCAGTTTTCCAGATTGTTGGGACTTGTTTCTTCTCTGTGGCCGTGTTAAGAATGTGTAAAATTATATGATTTATTAAAGGGCTACATATTTTTAGCATTTTTGCATTAATTTGATGTGTACCAACAGCGTTAGTTCGGATGTTATGTAGAGCGGAGTGTATTTCATCTATTGTAGCTAAAGAAAATTTGAAGTTTATTTCTGGGTTGAATATGTGGGTGTTATAATATAAAATTTGATTATTTGAGGGATTTGATATGGATTGCAAAAAGGATGTAAAATAACTAATAATTTCATTGGGATTTGAGAGGCTACTTGGTATAATGTGTTTTTTTTGTGAGCGAACATTTAAAGCATAAAGAGTTTTCCAGAGTTTAGCTGTATTGTTTAATTGAGAAGTATTTATAATATATCTCTTTTTTGCAGCTTTAGTGGCAGATAATGTTTGGTTACGAATATTTTTATAGAGTAAATGGTAAGCGCCCGATCTAGTTTTTCTATACTTTTGCCAACTTTTATCTCTCAATAGTTTTAGGTTACGAATTTCATCATTTAAATTTATTATTAAAATTAATTTTTTTCTTTATACGTCGAAAAATGCCTCTTGATGCCTAAAACACATCTGCAAATTAAAAAAAATATCTACATTGGTAGTAAAGTTATTAAAAAAGATTTCCCATTGAACCCATTTTATAAACGTCTTCAAAAAGTATACAATATACCATACCAGGGTTGCCACCCATCCCGATTTGGTCGGGACAGTCCCGATTTTACCACTAAAGTCCCGCGTCCCCACTTTAAGATCATATGTCCCGGTTTTGGCTGATTGCCCCCGAAAAAAAAATGAAAAACAAATTATCAAAAAAAATCTGCATCCTTGCTTCGAACGAATGCGGGTCGCAGAGTTGGCAGCAACGCTTAACGCGTTGATTAAAGAGGGAAAAGATGCGCAAATACTGTATAAAATTTCGTGACCGCGGCAGCCAGCCGTTCTTTGTTTTATCTAGCAATTTAGAAGCTAAAAGGTGGCGCCCCTATACGTAGGAATGATGAAACTCGCTTGGCAGGCTCGGTATTAAAAATGACGAGACATAACGCAGAGAAATGGGAGTTTTCGCATTGCGCTATTTCTGTTTGAGGATATATTTGCATATTACATAGTATAAATTTGGGAGATAATATTGCAAGGTTTAGTTTCATATTTTGTTTTTTTTTTAATTTTTAAGTATAAAGTATAATAAGTAATATAAGTAACATAATTTTGCTTATTTTTAAAAGTACAGTATATTATAGAGTTGGCCTTCATTTCGGCAGAACCAGAGGCTGTTATTTTTTATACAAGGTGCAAAAATATACATATAGTAAAGTGTTTTAAGCTTTCGGCTCGTATAAATTTTTAGCAGAAAATTTTACGTAACGAAATAATCATAAATAAATGGTAGTAAAAGTATTTTGCATATATCTGCATCACATTTATGTAAATTCAGTTACAAGACTTCTTTGTAATAATAAAATAGCTAAAAGTAGACCAGTATTGCCTTTGGCAACAAGGTTCAAAGTAGCAATCCTCTATCCTTTCCTAAAATAGATTTTACTTTTACTAAAAGATCGTTAATTTATACAGCTCCAAAAATTTACAATATGATGCCTCTTGATTTGAGAGATAACCCTTATGCCAGGATCAAGTATAGAATAAAAACTTGGATCATTCATATTAATATTGAGCAATTGTTTGGTTAATGTTAATTGTTGCTAGCTTGTAATCACTATACTGTTCAAATAATATTAGATTTTATTTGGTCTGAGCTTGATATATCTATATAAGTATTTTGAATGGGAACACGCACCAACTTAGTAGTTAATTGTGTTTCCAATTGTATTCTTGGTTACTTTGTATTATTATTTTTTCGAAATAAACATTATTATTATTATTATTTACATATAAAGGTTATTTAAACAATCTTTATCAATATATTTTATTCAATCTTTATCAATATATTTTATTGTATTTGTTTAAACATTGACTGAAGAGGCAAGATTTAATTTTCAGTCATTGATTAGATAGAATACGTATTTTTCTATGCGGCTTCTTAGAAGTTTGTTTTTCTCTCGTTTGCTGGTATTTTTCAGTTTCATATTTTAATTGCTTATATAATATTGTCTTAATAAATAGTTTTATGAAAACTTCAATATGTTGCG
The DNA here is from genome assembly GCF_022605725.1 of Anthonomus grandis grandis. Taxonomy (NCBI): domain Eukaryota; kingdom Metazoa; phylum Arthropoda; class Insecta; order Coleoptera; family Curculionidae; genus Anthonomus; species Anthonomus grandis. Next base: position 5,532,046 of record NC_065548.1, read on the forward strand.
GGCATAAATTAATGGACTGTATATCTATTTCATTTAACAAAATGTTAAACGTTGACTTAAAAACATTACCGGTTAACTTTAAATGATCAAAAACTACATTAAATTTATTCATGAAATGTTGGGTTAAAATTTAAAAATTATTCGATGGAATTTTTAAACTTGAAATGTAATTTAAGTTTGCATAATCTTTATTTAATAAAAATATTTCTTTTTCGTCATTAATTTCGATGTCATTTTGAAGTAAAAAATCTTCACAGTTATTTTCACACTTAAACCTCTCTAAAATACTATATGCAAAATAACCAGCAACGTATACATTGGAACAAGTTTCTAAAGTAATCTTATTACAAATAGTATTATTTGTCTCAGTATGATTGCTTCCTTGAGCATTATTTGTGGCACCAAGTACTTGAATATTGTAAGAAGAAACAGAGTTTTTCTCCATATCTATAAGAATTTGTTTTTCACATGATTTATCAAGATTTGGCTTTGACTCATCGACATTTAAAAATTCTTGTAGATCTTTGCAATTTCCCGTTTCTAATGAATTTAGTAGCCTTATATTTATTATGTACTGTAAAGACACTCTAAATTGTTGAACAGAGGGAGTTGGATTATATCCACATCTATTTCTAGCAATTGAGAATAAATTTTCCAAAGGATCTTGGTTGAGATAACTTGTAAAAAGAAATTTGTATTTGAATTAAGAAAATAAATATTCCCAAAGCCTTAGAATAGATGTAAGAGTCCAAATAAATCCGCTAATACAATAGATGTTATTTCTTCTATTTCCACCTTCAGTTACTTGAATTGTCTTGAAATATTCAAGACCAAATTGAAGGTTTTTCAATGACATTGAATTAGTTATAGATAAAGGTTTTTTATTTGGATTGGAATCTGACAATATATTGAGAGTAAGTAAATGGGGAACATCAAAAATGGTAAATATTTTTAGGTTTTCAATCTCTATTAAGGGTCTTTCTTCTGAAGCACCTAAATTTTTAAAAGCTTTTCGATTATTTCTTCCCTGATCACATGTCACTGGAATAAGCCCTAGTTTTTTTTAATTTTTTATAACATATTTTATTATTTCTGTTAATATCGCCCTTAACCGGACCTTGAGAGGTAAAATAACACAAGGGAATCTTCCAGTTTCCAAAAATACCTCTTGCGTAAAAAACTAGAGCTGTATTTTCAATAGAATCATGACGATCAAGAAATGCTATATCTTCAAAACCCTCAATATAATCATGTGCCTTATGGTAGTCTAATTTAGGTTTTAATGCAATCTCATCAAAAAAGAACTGCACACACTCGTTCTGAGTTTTCCACAGATTTTACTTTCGTAAAAAGTTTTTTGTTAACGTGTTTTCAAGTCCAGTTTTTAGGTTAATTACTTTTAACCACGACTGAATAGTGCATACTGAAGGTAGAGAGAATAATAACTTATTCCTTAAAAATTTATACCAGCATGGAGATTTATAGTAAATTGAGAGAGCAAACCTGCACATTTACAATAGTTTGAATGGTGGTTAATAGCAGGTTTTTTGACAGGTGACAAATATAGACTATGTGTGATGACAACAATAAAAAAAAAATCAATTATAATCTTAAGACCTATTTAAATAAATGCTTATCTTACCTTTCCATGAAGCGGGAACTGCATTTTTTAATAAAGTTTTCCTTTTGCCGGCGTTATACACAATGTATTTTTTATCAAAATGTTTCTCACAAACAACTCTGTTTTTTAACATGCTTTCGTCCATAATAAATTATTCAGCGTTCCCGGTGTTTTGTATCCACTCATTAAGTGTCACTGGCTTTAAGATCAAAAATTTAAAAAAAACTAAGAGAATTGTTTTTTCTCTTTCTAGTATTAGTACATCCCCGATAAGCACACTCGTTAATTTTGCTTGAATTTTACATTATTCAAAACAATAATAATACAAAATAATACGCCAAACATGCAAAAACTCCCTTAGACGATGCTGGCGAGCTCCGCTAAACAATAATGAGCGAGAAACGGCAAAAAGATTTCCGCGCGCGTTTGAGCGTGGCTCCATCTATCCGCCGCGCGCTTTTTGGGTCACGTTTTTGCCCGTAAATATGCATATCTTCTCGCCTCTTCAATCAACGCTTAACGTCTTGGTTAGTCGGGGGATTCCCCGTTGAATAGAATTAATATATTATTTTTTAATTTTTCCCATTTAGTATTTAGTAGTTCAGGGCCTTTTGAACTAAACCGTTCTGTTAATCTATCATGGCAAGCACGATTTTGACTTTGATTTGAAGCTAGTTGATTTTTTTAAATATCGCGGTGTATCGTAAAGTGTGTGTGTTTCATTTAAGTATTTTAAAAAGTAAGATAAAACCATTTTATTCAGTAGTTATATTTTTGTAGGAAATTTAGTTATATTTTTGTAGTTTTTTTTGGTTCAAAAAAGATTTCTAGCATTTTAAAAATATTTTATCCTGAAAATAGTATTAGATAGGATGTGGTTCTTTTATTCTAACTAGATTTAAAATGAAAGATATCTGTATTCATTATTTTTCTAGATTGCATGAAAAGATGAGCTTGAGAAAATATTTGGTAGCACAACCTAAACCATCAACTTCACAAGCGCAAGATGGTGGATCTTCTTCTGATTCTACAAAGTCTAGAGAACAAAAAGAATACGTAGATCCATCTTTAAGTCCATCACCCAATCCTAAAAAGAAAAAAAAAATTACAAATATAGGAAAATTTTTGCAAGAGGATTTTCCATGGGTTGCAGGTACATCAAATGAGCTATATGCCCAGTGCATTCTTTGTAAAAAAGACTTTTCTACTTCTCATAGCGTTTTAAGTGACATTAAACACCATAAGGTTGGAAATGAACATAAAAGACGTGAAAATGTGGAAAAGTCACAAATACTAGCAACATTTTTTGTTGATAACAGGAACATACAAAACACTAGTAATGTAATAATAGCCGAGTTAGCACAAATTTTTCAGTGTGTCAATCCTATAATTCTTTAGATTGTGGGATAAAACTTCTTCCGAGAATTTTGTATGACGCACATATTTGTAAGAAAATGTCCTGCGGGAGAACCAAAGCGGAAAATATCGTTAAAAATATTTTGGGGCCAAATTCTGTAGAAGAGATTTTATATGATTTAATTAGCGAAAAAGGGGTTTATAATTATTTTTCTGTAGCAACGGATACATCTAACAAAGGAAACAGAAAAATGTATCTCATCTGCCTACAATATTTTTCAATTGAAAAAGGTGTTCAATCCAAACTACTGGATTTCTTTAAGGAAGCTTCAGAAACGGCTGATGCAATTGCCAATTCTGTTACCAAAGCACTAGAAAGAGTAAATTTAAAAATTGAAAATCTCGCTGCTTTGACAACACAAACGCAAATTTCAGGAAAAATAGATCTGGTTACACTCTTTTAAGAGAAAAAAATTATCGGTTAATTAAAAATGGGTGTTTGGCACATATTGTTAACAATACGTTTAAATTTTCTCTTCAGCAATTACATGTTGATGTTGAAATAATTATTTTAAAAAATTATAACCACTTTAGTTCTAGTGCTTCCAGAAGGGAAAATTTAAAGGAATTTGCTAAGTTTGTAGATTTAGAATGGGAATAATTATTAAAACATATTCCAACAAGATGGTTATCTTTAGGGCCTGCTATTCGGCGACTTCTTAAAAACTACCCTGTAAAATTATCCTATTTTATTTCATTGGGTAATGAATGTCCCTTACCTATTAAAAAACTTCTCGAAATTGTGAAATATGAAGAAAGAAGTGACTTAGACGCTTATTTACACTCCAAGACAGTCATTTACTTACATTTTTGTGCCAATTTATTTCCCGTTTTTGAGAAAGTCTCGCTAATTTTACAAAATGAATCTACTACATCTACAGAATTATTTGAAATTATGTTGATTTTCAAGAAAAGTTTAGAGAGCCGTTTAGAAGAAGAATTTTGTGGATCTTATGCTATGCAAAATATCAAGAACCTAAAACTTACGGAACAAACAACTTTAGTTATTGATTTTAAGTTGGTTTTAACTCGGGAAATAAATTATCTGGAAAGAAATTTTGATTTTCATGAGAATAATATTTTTTTCATATTAGAGCCATTAAATTTAAAAAAATAATTTTCTTTTAATGAATTATTAAAAATTGTAAATGTTTTAAAACTAGATGAAATAGATGTTGATACAAATTTGCCTTAAAGAAATTTGTGAAAAGAACATAACAATTATAAATAAATGGCAATTTATTTTTAAAGCTACATCAATTCAAATGCCCTCATTGTTGAAAATAGTTTCTTTTTTATTAAGTATTCCACCATCTAATGCCTTATTAGTATTCCACCATCTAATGTCGAGCGAATATTTTCATCGATGTCGTTAAAGTGGACAAACACAAGGATTAGATATTCAGTGGATTTAATTAAAATCGAACTTCAAATTTCATATAACTTCAATTTAAGTTGTGCCAAATTCGTAGAGAAGATTAAAAATGATCAATCTCTTATTTTGGCAGCAAAATCAAATAAAAAGTATTCTTTTAACAATAAATCAAATTATAACTTTAGTTTTTAGCATTTCTATTTAGTTAGAATTAGTATATACAATATGTAGTGTACCTAGTACCTTTCTCAAATTTAAGTAAACTAGAAATATTAATTTTTTTTTAGATGTAGTTAAATAAATTATCAAATGTATTAGAATGTAGTCAGGTTAAGTTTCTTTTTGGATCCTATTTCTAATAAATAATACTATTTAGTTTTTACTTTTAGGTAAATATAATAAAATGTAGATAACAAATTTAAGAGTAGTTTTTTTTTAAATCAATTTTATAATATTTGGCATTTTTGGCTGTGTCAGTTCTGTCCCGATTTTCTAAACAGAAAAGGTGGCAACCCTGTACCATACATTAACTTCACTTAAACGTTTAACTTCTATGAAATAAAAATTGTATATTATTAACATGTAATAAACCTTCTTATTAAACGTGAATAAAACTCCTAAACGTACATTTTATCCCTTATTTATAATTAAAGTTCAACTAAAAATGTGCATCTAGTGAAATAAAAAATAAACATTTATTTAGCTATAGTGTGTTGGTTGGGATAATAAATAATTAATAATTTTGTACTTCTAATAATTTAATTTTGCTTTAATATTCCTTTTCGGCTTAAGACACCTTAGTTCATGTTTGAAAGTACGACGGATAGATGACGCCACTATAAAAAAAGCCTGAAATAAACTGGCGCCATCTATACAAATTTGAAAATATTTATGCCCTAAATAATAATAGAAATCAATCGACAATCTTATGCTCTTTGATATGGGTAAGTTTTAAAAACATTTTATATCAATATTTAAAGTTAGAAGCTCTATCTGTGTATAGTCACAAAGAACAACCTGAATAAAATTTAAATCACTTTACAGGAACCTGTTTCGAAGCAAATGAAATGCTTTTGATGATCTCTCCTAGGTGGCGCCGCTAGTTCTAGAGCGGTGACTAAAATAAAATATACAGGGTGTCAAATCAATATACAACAAATATGTCTCTTAGTTACACGTACTTTAGTAATAAATCAATCATAATCGTTTATATTAAAAGAACCGATGCGTATTTCGATATTTACATTATCTAACACTTCGCGGCTATTTTTAGCATTTTGTCTCAACTATTTGCCGGCATAAGATGCAAAAAAGTTTATTATTTCTATCGTAAATGTTATTAAATTTCAAAACAATATATTACGCCTCGCTAAAAATATGTTTTACGAGCGTGACTTTTTTTGCTAAATTGCATTCTTTAATCTCTCTTTAGAGTCGCTTCATATACCGCGCCTGATGATGTCAATAACCCATTTTTTTTTAATAAATTATTTAAAAAGTATTTATTTTAGACAGTGTATTTTTATATGAGATGGAAATATCTTAATAGCTCTATAAGAATGCATGTACCCATGACACAATTTTGAATTTATTTTATTTTATTATTTTATTTATTTATTTTATTATTATATTTATTTTTTTATTTTATATTTATTTATTTTATTTTAGACCATTGTTAATAATAATACAAACGCTCTGTGGTGATATCTGCATTATTAAGTACTAAGAAAAAAGACAAATAGAAAAAGCACAAGTCCTGACCCAAATAAACCTAATCAAAGCAGTTTAAAGACATTTTCCAGAGAACTGGGAATACCGAAAACTCTGGAAAGGTGGGCGAATGATACATTTTAAAATAAATTTTTCTGGAAGGTGAACAACTTTTGTTTTCCAAGATGACCTCGGCAGAGCATAGAACCTTCACTAAAAATATTAATTTTTCTATAGATATATTAATAACTCTCATTTTATTTTATTGTTACTTAAACTGAAGCAATGGACCAATTTGTCGTTGCAGAAATATAAAACTCTTTTAAACGTTCATGTCATTGGGCATTGGACTAATATATTTTGCATTTACAGAATAACTGATTGTGTTAGAGCGAAAAAGCAATATTGTAAGAAGCGTTTATTCTAAACAGTCCCTAAACAAAGACAACGCTGTGAAATAGCAGTGCTTTAGAGAAGGAGAGGAAATATTATTGGGAAGCCTTATTTTATAGTCCAAGTACCTATAACATAATTTTGAATTTATTTTATTTTAAAACATAATAAATTTTGTAAATAATTTACATAAAAACTGCTGGACTATTACAATTTGTTTTTATTGAGAAACTGAAAACTCTATATTGTGAGAGGCATGGCTATATCCTAAGTGTTCACTAAACAAAGACAATACTGTCAGATAACCGAGCTTTAGAGAAAGATTGAAAATATTATTGGGCTCCTGTTTTATAGTCCAGGCACTAATGATATATTTTTCAATTTATATAAATTTTAAATATATTGAAATTTTTAAGTAATGTAAGTAATTTATATAAAACGCCTGGACTATTAAATTTTCCTTTTCCCTAGAAACTGAATGCGTTAGAGCGAAAAAACGGTATTATGAAAGGCCTGTACTATTATATTTTGCATTTGCAGAGTAACTGAATGTGTTAGAGCGAAAAAGCGATATTGTAAGAAGCCTTTATTCTAAACGGTCCCTAAACAAAGACAACGCTGTCAAATAGCACTGGGCGCTCCTGTTTTATAGTCCAGGCACTAACGATATATTTTTCAATTTATATAAATTTAAAATATATTGAATTTTTTAAGTAATGTAAGTAATTTGTATAAAACGCCTGGACATATTTTCCTTTTACCTAGAAACTGAATGCGTTAGAGTGAAAAAGCGAGGTCAAGAGAGAAAAGGCGTGGTCTTGTTGCAAACGATCTCTAGACAAGGACAATACTGTCAAAAGCCATGTATTAGAAAAAGGGAAAGATACTATTGATCAACCTTTTTTTTACTCCAGGTACTTATATTTGAATAATAATTTTGAATTTATTTTATTTTAAAATCTATTGAATTTTTTAGTAAAGTGCCTTTTTTTAAATTTAAGTATAGCTTAGAATGTCAGGGTAATATTTTCCTTGATTATTATCAACATTTGTCACCTGGAATTATGTGGATTTTGTCAGTTTTTTTTTGAATTTCACCCAAAATACCTGAAATTTTTAATTTTGTACTACAAATGCCTGGAAGCAATAAGAATTTTGAATATTTTATAAATTTTTACTTCAATATCTGGTAATTATGAAATAATTACTTTTTTCCGTTAAATTATAATAAATGTTGAATTTTTTTCATTCATCTTTAACCTAGAAAATTAAATTTATTGAATATTTTCCTGGTATTTCTAGCCTGGAAAAATGAGTTAAATTTAAGGATAAAGTGTATTTTACACAAATAAATATTTTCTTTAGTTAAGTATAGGCTAAAATTTTAGGAAAAACACCACTTTTTTATTTTCAACATTTATTGCGTGGAAATATATGAATTCTCCTAGTGTTTTTGACGTTTTGCCTCAAATGCTTGGAAGAATCAAGGAGTTTGAATAATTTACAATTTTTGACGTACCTAAATACAAAAAAATATATAAATCTTCTTAAAAAACTAATATTTTTTCAAAATTTTTTGAAAACTTAGATTTAGAGATTTATTCGTTAAATTTCCATATTTTACAACAGTGAAATATTTTCCATTTTTTAAAATAACCAAACATTTTCACAAATTTTTTATAGAAAAACTTTAATATTTTTGCTCAATAGTTTCTTGTGAATTTATTTACTAAATTTACATCTACATAAAATCACTATGGGGTTATAATACAAATACGGATTTTAATAAATTCTAATATTTTTTCAACATTTTCTGAAAAATTAGGGAAATTTATTCGTTAAATTTCCACCTTTTACAACACTAAAATATTTTATTTAAGACACTTTAATCTTTTTTGTCAAAAATGTCTTGTGAATTTATTTGCTAAATTCACATTTAAATAAAATTAATAAAAAGATTAACATATAAATAAAAATTCTCTTTTTAAAATATTCCGGTGAATTTATTCGCTAAAATTACATCTACATGAAATCACTAAGGGGTTATAATACAAATACGGATTTTAATAAATTCTAATATTTTTTCAAAATTTTCTGGAAACTTAGGAAAATGTATTCGTTAAATTTTCACCTTTTAAAATAGTTAAATATATTTACAAATTTTTCATAGAAAAACTTTCATATTTTTTCCCAAAAGTGTTTTGTGAATTTATTCGCTTTTAACCAAAATTATTAAGTAGATATCAAGATATAAGTAAAAACCTTCATAGACTTTAAACATCTTTTAAAAATGTACCTCTTTTATTAGCTAAATCTGACATAAAGATCATGATAGTCAAACATTCTAAAAAACGACGAACAAAATATTTATTGGCAGATTTATTCGCTAAGGTTGCACTTCAAACTAATTTTATAAAAAAGGCATTTAGAATTTATTAAAATCTTGGGAAGTTTTCTGTAGGAAATTTATTCGCTAAATTTCCTTATTAAAATTGCTTTCTTTTCATAATATAATTGAATTAAGGGTTTTTATTACTACAACTAAATGGGACCTAAATAAATTAATATCCAATCGTAGATAAGCAGCAAAGACATTTATGATGTATCAGTTTCGTTTCGAATGTTAATTTTTGTAATTTGAAAGCGTCCTTTTTAGATTTTCAGAAGTAACTTTTCTCTTTTCCTTTAAATTATATTAAATGTTTAATTTTTTCATGCATCGTTAACCTAGAAAATTAAATTTATTGATTATTTTTCAGGTATTTCTAGCTTGGAAACATGATTTAAATTTAAGGGTATATAAAGTATATTTTCCACAAACAAATATTTTCTTTAGTTAAGTATAGGCTAAAATTTTAGGAAAAACCCCACTTTTTTATTTTCAACATTTATTGCGTGGAAATATATGAATTCTCTTAGTGTTTTTGATGTTTTGCCTCAAATGCCTGGAAGAATCAACGAGTTTAAATAATTTACAATTTTTGACGTAAATGTAATTGCGGCACACGGGCAACAATATAAAATCACATGGTTTCTGGTCATTAGAAGAAAAGAAAGAGCATATAAATTTTTTAGAATTAAAGGCTGCATTTTTTGGTCTCAAATGCTGTGCTAGTAATCTTAATAATAAAAACATTCTTCTGCGTATCGATAATACAACGGCCATTGCCTACATTAATCGAATGGGGGGGATTCAGTACCCTACAATAAAATCCCTCTGTCGGGAAATTTTGCAATGGTCTGAAGAGAGGAATCTTGCTATCCATGCTTCTTACATCAATACTAAGGAGAATGTGATTGCAGATTCAGAATCTCGAAGGTTGATTTCGAAACAGAATGGGAATTGAACGATAAATTTTACAAACAGGTAATCCTAAAATTTGGGCGACCAGACATAGACTTGTTTGGAACTCGCGTCAATTCCAAATGTTCCCTGTTTGTTTTTTGCCACCCAGACCCTCATGCATTTAAGGTAGATGCCTTTACTTTTGACTGGAAAGATTTTAAATTTTATGCTTTCCCGCCATTTTCTTTAATTCTTAAAGTTACGCAGAAAATTATTAAAGATAAAGCAGAGGGTATTGTAATTGTACCTTATTGACCCACCCAGCCTTGGTATCCTATTTTTATATCTCTTCTACAGATACCCGTTTATTTAAAACCTAATGAAGAAGCTTTTATGTTTTGATAGGTCTCGGTCGCACCCTCTTTGGAGGCAACTTACCCTGGTGGCAGGATACTTATCCAGCAGGCCTTAGAAAAGAGGAGGACACCAAAGGCCGCGGTGGATGTTTGCCTGGCATCGATTACTTCTTCCACCATGAAACAGTATGACTCGGGCCTTAAACAATGGTACCAGTTCTGTCATTCAAGAAACAAGAACTGTTTTTCTGCCTCAACTGAAGTCGTTTTAGAATTTTTGCAGGAGCAATACAGCAGGGGCTGTTCACATGGAACACTAAATTCCTATCGTTCTGCTATAGCCCAAATTTTAGGACACTCTTTAGCCAAAGACTTCCGTGTAAAAAGGTTTTTTTAAGGGTGTCTTTCATTTAAGACCCAGTTTACCTAAATATGTTAACACTTGGGATCCTTTGCAGGTTTTAAATTATCTAAGGTCTTTAATAAATGAAGTTGTTTCTATGGAACTAATTTCAAGTAAATTGGCCATGTTGTTGGCCCTAACTTTTGGCCAGAGACCCTCAGTAATAGAATGTCAAGATATAAAATCTTCCTCCCAGGGGGTTCAAATATTCATTCGTAACCGAATAAAAACTTCTGGGCCAAGTAGAAAACAACCCATCATTTCTTTACCTTTTTATGAACAAGATAAGACCATTTGCGTAGCTACCAATTTATTATTTTATTTGAACAAAACAGAATCCATGCGAAATTCAGATTGCAGTAGACTTTTCATAATCTTTAAAAGACCCTATCACAATGCGTCATCACAAACAATTTCCCGATGGATCCAGAATGTTATGGTTAAGTCAAGTATTAATATCTCAGAATACGGGTCCCATTCTACGAGACACGCATCTACATCTCTAGCAGATCGTAGAGGTGTTTCGATGGATGTTATTAGGTCAGCAGCAGGCTGGACCGATCACCCAAAAACATTTGCTAAATTTTATAAGAGACCTGTTTCTGATCCGTATTCTTACGCAAGGGCTATATTAGATTATTTATAGTAACCTTGTTATTTAAATATATTATTTGAATACAAACTGAAATTAGTGTATAGAATATATTTCTATATTTTGTATATATTTTTTATTTACTTGTTTTTTGCTTTGTTTGGATTGATTTATTTTGTTACCATTTAGTCATTAGCTAAGAATATAATAGCTGATAGATTTAGGGAGGTATTGGTTCACTTTAAAATTCGTGGTGTGCGTTATGAAGTAGGAATGCTACGTTGTTGTCTTATTTACTTCACGAGGACTTATATAATTACAATCGAACTTCATTACAGGTAAGTTCGTTATATTTAGTAATAAATGTTTAATTTTTTCCATTCATATTTAACCTAGAAAATAAATGTATTGATTACTTTCCTGGTATTTCTAGCCTGGAAAAATGGTTTAAATTTACAGGTATATAAAATGTATTTTACACAAATAAATATTTTCTTTAGTTAAGTATAGGCTAAAATTTTAGGGAAAACACCAATTTTTTATTTTCAACATTTATTGCGTGGAAATATATGAATTCTCTTAGTGTTTTTGATGTTTTGCCTCAAATGCCTGGAAGAATCAAGGAGTTTGAATAATTTACAATTTTTGACGTACCTAAATATAAAAAAAAATCCAAATCTTCTTAAAAAATTCTAATTTTTTTTCAAAATTTTCTGAAAACTTAGGGAGATTTATTTGTTAAATTTCCATATTTTACAACAGTGAAATATTTTCCATTTTTTAAAATAATCAAACATTTTCACAAAATTTTTATAGAAAAAAAAGTTTTTTAATAATAAAAAAAAATTTTTTTGCTCAATAGTTTCTTGGGAATTTATTCACATCTACATAAAATCACTATGGGGTTATAATACAAACACGGATTTTAATAAATTCTAATATTTTTTCAAAATTTTCTGGAAACTTAGGAAAATGTATTCGTTAAATTTTCACCATTCAAAATAATTAAATATATTTACAAATTTCTCATAGAAAAACTTTCATATTTTTTCCCAAAAGTGTTTTGTGAATTTATTCGCTTTTAACCAAAATTATTAAGTAGATATCAAGATATAAGTAAAAACCTTCATAGACTTTAAACATCTTTTCAAAATTTACCTCTTTTATTAGCTAAATCTGACATAAAGATCATGATAGTCAAACATTCTAAAAAACGACGAACAAAATATTTATTGGCAGATTTATTCGCTAAGGTTGCACTTCAAACTAATTTTATAAAAAAGGCATTTAGAATTTATTAAAATCTTGGGAAGTTTTCTGTAGGAAATTTATTCGCTAAATTTCCTTATTAAAATTGCTTTCTCTTCGTAATATAATTGAATTAAGGGTTTTTATTACTACAACTAAATGGGACCTAAATAAATTAATATCCAATCGTAGATAAGCAGCAAAGACATTTATGATGTATCAGTTTCATTTCGAACGTTAATTTTTGTAATTTGAAAGCGTCCTTTTTAGATTTTCAGAAGTAACTTTTCTCTTTTCCGTTAAATTATAATAAATGGTTAATTTTTTCAATTCATTTTTAACCTAGAAAATTAAATTTATTGATTATTTTCCTGGTATTTCTAGCCCGGAAAAATGATTTAAATTTAGAGGTACATAAATTGTATTTTACACAAATAAATATTTTCTTTAGTTAAGTATAGGCTAAAATTCTAGGAAAAACACCACTTTTTTATTTTCAACATTTAATGCGTGAAAATATATGAATTTTCTTAGTGCTTTTGATGTTTTGCCTCAAATGCCTTGAAGAATCAAGGAGTTTGAATAATTTACAATATTTGATGTAAATATACAAAAAATCAAAATTTTCAATTTCTTTTAAGCATTTTTAGCCTAAAAAATTAAAAATTTCTCATGTTGAATATTTCGTCTCATTCTTAAAATCTCAGAGATACGATGATTTTAATTTAAAATGCATGTAAAAAAGTAAAATTTTGAATTATGAAATAACTTCTCTTTTCCATTAAATTATATTAAATGTTTAATTGTTTTCATTCATTTTTAACCTAGAAAATTAAATTTGTTGATTAATTTCCTAGTATTTCTAGCCTGGAAACATGATTTAAATTTAAAGGTAAATAAAGTGTACTTTACACAAATAAATATTTTCTATTATAGTATAGGCTAAAATTTTAAGGAAAACACCACTTTTTTATTGCGTGTAAATATATGAATTCTTTTTGTGTTTTTGATATTTTCCTCAAATGCCTGGAAGAATGTATATGTATTATGTAAGTATCTATATTTGTATATCTATAGCATGCAATATTTCTGCCAATCTTGCATATCCCGCATTTTTTTTTATTTCTGTCGTGGTATTCCTTGCACTGTTTGCCAAAAACTCTCTCATTCTAATATTATGTTTTTTTTTTTATTACAGTTTATCCAGTTACGTATAAAAACACTAATTTTTGTAATAATTCTTGGCTTATTTTTAGACTTCATTCAGATATTGAAAACAAGTTAAGTAATTAAAAGAAATCAAAAATTATGTAAAAACCTGAATATAAAAACTAGTCCATATGCCTGAAACTGATTTAGAAATTCTCCAAAAGTTACTTAAAATAGCTGAGAAGCTTGTTACTTTCGTTTTGTTTGAATAAAAAAACCTAATCCTGAAAAAAAATTGTCCAAAAGCCTGAACTAAAATTAAAATGTAAAATACCCGAAAGGTATGAAAAGTTAGTACCTTAGAAAAAAAGGCATGAATTAACTGAAATAGATAAAAAAGATTGTAAACTTTTGTATAAATAAAACAATATTTTATTTATTCTTTAAATTTTATTAAAAAAAAACAGATTTTTGTACATTTAACATTAGAAAAATATGTAATACCTAATCAGAATTGTCATGACTAGTTTAACTTAATAACGTCAATGTCTTTGGTTATTTAATAATAAATACATAAATAAATAAATAAATAAATAAATAACAATAAATACTTAAAATGACATGATTCGAATATCAGTCAACTTTTATCACTAAATCGAGCGTAATTTAAGCCCAACTTAAAATACACTCGCCTAAACTATTTTTTGGTATGACTACTAATTAATATTTAAATAATCACACTACTGACTTTGTTCCTAATAATAAATAACTTATTGTCATAAACCTAATATTAGTAATTTGGAAATATCCGATCTAATATTTTATCACAGTATAAATTATTCATCTTCGAAGCGTTTAATAGCAATATCCAGGAATCGATTTAAGAAGTCGATAAAATTAAAATCGATATCCATAATATTCCCGAAGAAGTCCGGTTGAATTTCCAGTAATTTCTTTTTATGTTTTAGGGTATATTTCGGGTAAAAATCTAAGATGTCCTCGATAGCTTGATTAAGTTCCGAATTCACCAAATCCAGCCCGTGTATTAGTCGATTCATAATCTTCTCTCGTTCAATTTGCTTATCGTAAAAGTAAACGTTAAAACTTTCAAATTCGATTTCTTTTATTTGTTTTATTTCTTGATAAAATTTAGTGGTCAGTCGAAGGGTTATTTTCAAGGCCTGAAATAAGAAAAATTGAAAATTCTTCTTCACTATCGCCGTGTAAAATAACTATTAAGGAGAAAGTAATTGGTGTAATTTAAATACAACTTTCGAGTTTATGGTGAAGGAGCGGAAAAATGTATTTTATATTAAAAGGTGCCGTTGCTTTATGTAAAAAAAACATTTTTTAAAGGAACATGTTCTTGGATACCCAATATGAAAAAAAGGCGAAGGAGCAAGGGAATGGCAAACGATGGGATGCTAAGTTAATGGTGAAGAATCGAAGAAAATTTATAAAGAGAATAAAGAGAGGAACAAGAACTCTTAATAGAAAAAATTAATTTTTATACTCTCATTTATTCCGATTAAATCCAACGCCACCATTTGCGCAAATACATTTTCTGTTTAATTGTCTTATTGGGGCAGAAAGTTCTAAATTGGTCAAAATATAATTAGTTTTAGTTCTATGATATTTTTTTTTAGGAAAAGAACATTTGTAATTATGGAAATAAAAATGGTGAAGGCGCCGGGATAGTTTTTAAATCCAAAAGTGTGGCAATTTATTTTTTTAAGAAATGGTGCATGCGCGAAAAATGGACAACAGAGCAAAGCATAAGATTACAAATTTTTTCGTAGCTTTTAACTTTATGGTGGAGGAGCAGGGAAAACTTGTCAAACCGAATTTTGTAAAGGTCATCAAAGAAATGTAGGAGTAAGAATTTGTATAAAAAAAAAAATAATTTTTATCTATAGGCATTTAAATCCAATGCCGAATATGAGATAATACAAGTTCTCTTAAGTTGTCTTAGAGTGGTATTAAAGAACATCTTGAAAATAACAACCTCCTAATACAAAAATTGGTGAAAGATATAGAAAATTTTTTATTTAGGTCATGGTATAAATGGTGAAGGAGCTGGGAAATTTGGTGTAAATTTTCCAAAAAATTCTAAATATGTTATGAACATAAAGTAAGGGATGGAATATTAGGAAAAAAGGTTTTAAAATCCAAACGTCTAAAAAATTATTTTTAAAAAGAAATGGCGAATGCATTATTAAACAATTTTTGTAAAAGGTATTAAGTTAATGGTGAAGGAGCGGGGAAAATTTATAAATGAAATAAGGGAAGGAACGAGAATTCTTATAAAAAAATTCAATTATTATTCTCATTTATTTAAGTCAATGCTATTATTTGAGAAAATACGTTTTCTGTTTAATTTTCTTACAGTAGCTAAAAGTCTTAAATTGGTGAAGAATTTGGTAAAAATATAATTAGTGATATTTTCATGATAATTTTTTTAGAAAATCATAACATTTATAATTACAAAAATCAAAAATAATTTTATTTTAAGAAAAGCTCAATAAAATGGTGAAGGCATAGGGGAAAGTTTTATAATCCGAAGGTGTATAAATTATAATACTTATTTTAAGAATGGCTTGAAAAAAGGACAACAGAGTAACAAAGCATCAAACTACAATTTATTTCTTAGTTTTAAATTTTATGGTGAAGGAGCAGGGAAAACATGGAAAACCGAAATTTGTATTTTCATTCACGTTATTTAAATGCCAATGAGAAAATGCAAGTTATCTTAAATTCTCTTAGACTAGTATAGAATATCTTGAAAAACCTCTTAATCTAAAAAAATGATGGAGGATTTGAGAAAAATTGAATTAGTTACATTGCTATGATAACTTCTTTTTGATAAATCTAACATTCATAATTACAAATAAGTTTATTTTTAGACATGTAATAAATGGTGAAGGCCCGGGAATGTTGTTTTAAAATTTTCCAAAAATTAAAGAGGAAATTTCGAAATATGATAAGAACCTAAAATAAATAATGAAATATCAGGAATAGGTTTTAAAATTCAAATGTCAAAAAAATTATTTTTGAAAACAAATGGTGAATGCGTGGAAAAAAGATAACAGAGCAAACCATTAAGGTACAAATTTTTTCACAGATTTTAAACTTATGGTGAAAGTGCGGGGAAAACTTGTAAAGATCGTGAAATAAGTGAAATACGTGAATAAGAATGAAAGTTTCTATTAAAAAAATATATTTTTCTTCATAATTATTTTACTTAAAAATATATTTTTTTAAAATTGTCTTACAATGATTCATATAGATTATCTTAAAAAGCCTCTAATAGAACAATTGGTGAAGGATTTGGGATAAATCTAATTAGTTACATTTCTATGATAATGTTTTTTGGAAAACATAGTATTTGTTATTACATAAAATGCAATCAATTTTATTTTAAGAAAGACGTACGAAATGGTGAAGGCACCGGGAAAAGATTCTTTAATCCAATGGAAAATCTCTTTATTTTCACCACTACGTTTCTTACAATGGTAGAAAGTCCTAAAAAAAAACGCGGAATTGGTGAAGGACTTGGGAAAAAAATATAGTTATGTTCCTACGACTATTTTTTTATTTTTGCAAATCATATCATTTATAATTACAAAAAATTGTAAATATTTTTATTTTAAGACGTAATATGGTGAAGGCGCTGGGGAAATTTTTATTTCCAAAAAAAATGACGGAAGAAAATTCCAAATATGCAAAAGACGTAAAGTTAATGGTGAAATCAGAGAAAAGTTTTCAAATTCAACGTTGTCGAATTTTTTTTTTAAGGAAATCGTGGATGCACGAGTTTACTTATATTTAAAGAAGGGATAAAGCTCAATACAAAACGGTTTTCGTCAAAAATGTTGATGTGTTGAAAAGTGTAAAACTACTAAAATTAACTGGAAAAGTAAGTAAAATCTAAAATTGTATTCTATTTTAAAAACTAATATTATATATATTAAATTCATTTTAAAAAAAGTACATAATACCACCCTTACCTCTAATTCCGATATACTACTATCTTCCATATATCTCTTAATACTCTCAATTTTCCTACGCTTAAATGAACTTAGGCTGATTTCCTACATTAAATAAGAAAAAAAAACCTAAATAAAAAATTTTAATAACTATCATAAAAATTATAATACCTTATGTTTATGTCCATAAAGTTCTTCAATTCCGGGTATGACTTTATTATGTAAAACATATCTGAGACTCTTTAGTTCCATGAGATAAGGCTTATCATTATCCGTGGGTCTACTTTTGACCAATGGAAAGCCAATAAGGGCACTGAATGGTAGCAGAAGGGCAATTGTGCATAGTCTTCCTAAATAATAAGTATTAAAAATTTATAAAGGAACTTATGGAAGTAGATACTTGAGATAAAAATCTAAAAACAATGCTTCTGTGAAAACCGAAAACCGTCTATGTACACTGATAACGTTTATAATGTTCTATATTAACTGGTTTATTTGGAATTTATTATGTTACGCAAATAATTAAAGATATATTATCTACGTAAATAAATTGGAAAAAGTGTCGTTTTCTGGAAATTTGAATTTTGAGAAATTAATAAGGTGTTTTAAGGATTAAGATATTTAGTCGTACAAAAGTAAATTTTCCTATAAATTAATTACTGTTTTAAGTAACTATTGTTCTTTTTAAACTCATTAAATATGTACCAGTGTTTTATGTATATTTTTTTAAATGAACGAGAAAAAGGCTACTGAGAGTTTTTCGTTATCGCAAATATGGCTGTAGTGATCGACTGCCTGCAATTTTAAATATATTTTAATTTTAACGTCACTAATATATTAATTAATTATTAAGTCCAGGCATTTAAGGGATAACTTTAATTAAAAGGACAAAAAACTACAGCTCGACTGTTAAGAATTGTAAATAATTTTAGTTTAAGTGTAACTATTATATTCATTAATTAATTATCCCAGTCACATGAGTCATAATTTTAATTAAAGTGCCCAAAATCTACAGCTTATTTACCTGGAATTGTAAAGTAACATAAATTGTACGTTAACGTAATTAATTATTCCAGGCATTTGAGTCATAATTTTAATTAAAAAACTTGAAATCTGTATCTTTACTGCCTGGAATTCTAAAATAATTTTAATTGAAACATTAAAAATATACCTAAAATTCGTAAATAAAATTCGTAAAATAGTACAAAATTAAAAGCACGACTGCCTGAAATTGTAAAATAATAATTTTATCTTAACTGTTCACTGCAAATTAATTAATTAGTTAGTCGAGACATTTGAGACTAATTTTAATTAAAAAGCCTAAAATCTACAGCTTGACTGCCTGGATAGGTAAAATAATTTTAATTGAAATGCTTACTATAAACTAGTTAATTAATAACTTTAAACATTTGGGGCATAATTTTAATTAAAGTGACCGAAATTAATAGCTCGATTGCCTATAATTGTAAAATAAATTAAATTGTACGTTAACGTAATTAATTATTCCAGGCATTTGAGTCATAATTTTAATTAAAGTGCGTAATATAATACGAAATTATAGCAGCACTGCTTGAAATTGTAAAATAATTTTAGCCTTAACGTTGACCATAAATTAGTTAATAAGTCTCGGCATTTAAGGCATACAGTTAATTAAAGTACGTGAAATAGTAAAATTTACAGTACAGCCTGAAGTTGTACATAATTAATTAATTAATTAGTAAGTCCTAGGAATTAAGTAATCATTTTAAGTAAATTGTGTGAAATTCTAAAAAATTTGCAGTATGACTGCCCGGAAATGTAAAATAATTAAACCTTAAATTTTAATTAAAAGTTAATTATCAATTAGGAGTGCAGGCATTTGCGGCAATATTTTAATTAATGTGCCTGAAATCTATAGCTTGACTGCCCATGAATTAATTAATTTAAAAGTCCTTTATATTTAAGGCATAACTTTAATTAAAAAACTTGAAATCTGTATCTTTACTGCCTGGAATTCTAAAACAATTTTAATTATTGAAACATTATTAATATACCTACTTAGAAATTAATTATTTCAAGCATTTGAGTCATAATTTAAAATAAAATTCGTAAAATAATACAAAATTAAAAGCACGACTGCCTGCAATTATAAAATAATAATTTTATCTTAACCGTTGACTGCAAATTAATTAATTAATTAGTCCAGACATTTGAGGCATAATTTTAATTAAAAAGCCTGAAATCTATAGCTTGACTGCCTAAAATAATTTTAACTAAAACGCTTTCTATAAACTAATTAATTAATAACTTCAGACATTTGAGGCATAATTTCAATTAAAGTGACCGAAATTAATAGCTCGATTGCTTAGAATTGTAAAATAATTTAAATTATACGTTAACACAATTAATTATTTCAGGCATTTAAGTCATAATTTTAATTAAAGTGCCTGGAATAGTAAAAAATTCACATCACGACTGCCTGCCGAACTTAAACTATAAATTAATTAATTAATAGGGCCAGGAATTTGAGGCATACTTTTAATGTAAGTACCTGAATATTTGCTCGACTGCCTGGAATTGTAAAATAATTAAAACTGAAACGACAATATTAAATTTAAAAATAAATTATTACAGGCATAAAATTGTTAAAGGCATAAAAATTTAATTTTCTTTGAGAAGTATGAACATTTTTAAGATTTTTAAAAACCCTATAGCGATACGAAAAAGTGTAATTTTTTAAATAAAAAAATTTGAAAATTTAATCTGTGATTATTGAGCTTTTTGCTATTCATTTTTTAATGTAAAAAAGTTTAATTTTTCATAATTAAACAAAAAATAAATTGACTTGAACAGATTTTGGAAAATATTTAAAAGTTGACCAGATTTAAATTTCTTGTACCTTTTTAAGTATGCCTAATAGCATAATATAAGGCACATTTTTGTCAATAATATGCAATTTCCTTAAGTAAAAACTCTTTTTTCTTGGAAATTTGACTTTTCTATTATTAATACATGTATGGAATAAAGAAATTTTAATTAAAAAATTAAATAATTGAAGAAAATAAAGAATAAAAAATAAAAATTGAAGGTACATTAAATAAAAATCTTACACATTTTTCCAAAAATGAATACTAAATTATTACCTAAAATTTAAAATGATTTTTTTTTCTGAACATATTAATGAGTCATATTTAAAAAAATTATATTGTATAAGATTTTCTTATCATTAAATTAGCTTTGAGAGAAAATTCATTGGAGGCTTCAATACAAATTTATCATTAAAAACTCTAAAATATGACAAACTAGATACAAATTAAAATTTCATAAAATTTAAATGATTTTCCTTAATTATTTATAATCAGAGTACTCAAGTGCCTACTTACGCATTACAAGTACACATATTATAATAACAAAATATAAGCGAATCTCCAAAAAAATAATTACTGACCTTGATTTATTGCCGACATTTTCCAAAAGCACTTTTTACGGTAATTCTAGTATAACTTTAATTAATTTTTATTAATTAACTTGAGTTTACTCAATGCAGGTTGTAGTAAGACTAATCTGGTGCACGTCCGTCTTTTATACTAAATTGTCTTCGGTCGAACGCCAAAATTGATTTGACTCATTGATAAGAATATCATTTGTTTACCTTATTGATTGAAGAAATCACAGGTGATGATAATTATTTTTAAATATAATAAGATAACCTGAGATTTAAGATAAGACCATTGTTGGTGTTGGCTTATTTTAAATGCACTTACGGGTTTTTAGTTTTATAATTATGTTGTATTTAGGTATTTATAGTTATAGTGCATATGTCAATTTCAAGGAATTATCGGGGATAATTTTAAAGATTTTTGATTCCAGATTTTTTTTCTTTTTTAAAAATGTACTTGATATTAAAATAAAATTTAATAAAAATTACAGCAATTAAGGATGTTAGATAATGACATCTATTCCAGATTTTTGTGTGAAAAATATACCTGAAATTGGAAAAAGTTGATTTTTTCATAATTTTTTTATTACTAAAAATTTTATTAAAAATTAATAAATAAATTAATAAAAATGAAAAAAAAAATCAAGTTTGGTACTCAATTAGATAAAATATTCCAGGTACCTCCAATACTCTTTTAATTTTTTTTTCGCTTTTTTGATACGTTTTGGAATTTTGACCGAAATTATTCATTTGAATGGAATATTCAAAGAATGCATGTATATTATGAAAATGCTAAATTTTCCATTAAATAAACAAAACAAAACTCAAATATTCCAGTCAAATCCTTCAATAACGAAAAATAAACCTAACATCAATAAATATTTTTTTTAAATTATGCCTTCAGAACATCCCCAATAAATATGAATATTCATTATATTCCACCTTAATTCAATAATTTTTTTTTTAATTGGGCGTGGTATACCTTATGACAGTTTCAAAATGGACGAGCGCCATCTTGATTGATCTGAATTAATTAGAATTAATACAAAATTGTGATCTACTAAGGGCAGTTATGAAATACATAATATTAAGAACCTGCAAAAAACACCCTAGATCTCACATTTGAATCTAGTCCGTCATATACTAAAGAAATATTACCTTGGATACAATTTTTCATTTAAATTCAATATTTATAGAATATATGTATATTATAGTCTAGTGTAAAAGTTTATTTAATAAACAATAGCAATTTAAATATGTCAGTCAAATTTATTTAACAAACAAAAAATACGTAATCTCAATTTCCTAGATTTCATAAATAAGGCCTTAAAAACAGTTCATAAATGTTTATTAGATGCCTTTCAATTTTAATAATTTTTTTCAATTGAGGGTGGTATACTTGATGATAGTTGAACGCCATCTTGAATTTTTTTTAATGTCAATAATCAGAACCAAAACAAAATGGCCTCCTATTAAAGGTACTATTTTATTTATATAACCCAAATATCTGTAATTACTGAAGAAAAGAAATATCCTAAATTTCTTATTTTACTGTACTGTGATGCAATACACATAGTGAAAAAATCATTAATTTGAACTTTACATACTTATATACAGATCAAAATTATCAAGACTATGAACCAGTGCCATCTTTAATTTTATTTATGAATTAAACACTTCAGTCGAAAACAAAATGGCGTTTTATTAACAGTATTAATTATCCACATAACCTTAAAAATTTGCAATAACTAAGGAACAAAAAAATACCATAAAATTCGTCAAATAAAAAAAAATATTTATTTATACATGGCATACTCATTGACAATTCCAACGTGTCAAAATTATGAACAAGCGCCATCTTTATATACATACGTCACCAATTAAATCCAAAAGAAAAATATAAATTTTAAATTATTTCTTAGCATTAAATTTCTTTTTATATCAGTTTATATCAGTGTTTTATTTTCTTTGTAATATTATTTTTCTTATTAATATTTTTTTATGATGAGTATTTAATTTTTATTTATCATAACAATTTTTTATTGTAAATATTTGTTTTGCTCTAGTCAGCATATTTTGGATAATTTGCATGGAAATAAATATATAATTTTTTTCACAAATAATATTAAAGGAAAATTTATTAATTATTATACAAAAAAGAGAGGACAAAAAAATAGACAAAATATGTTATGTGGAGAAAATTTTATTTTACATTTTAATAAGAAATTAATTAAGACTCACTAAAAAAATATACTAATCTATGAAAATAGATTATTTTAATTGTAACGTAAATAAAAATTAAACTAAAATAAAAGAATAAAATTGAAATAAAATGTAGAATAATTTCTTTAGTTGGTTCAAACATAATTTATATAAATGTTTATATTTTGTATCGTGTTTATTCTTTACAGAATTTTATTTTACTATTCCCTATTTATATTAATTATAATTTTAATTTTCGTGCAATTGTTTTAATTGTTAAAGCAAATTCCTCTTTTATCATCGTTTTATTAATTTTTTGCTCCTGAATTAGACTTTACAATGTTGTTTTTTTTATTTATTTGGTTATTTTTAATGTTTGCTCTTAACACACATTTATAGCTATATTTACTGATCCTGAAACTCCATTTTTTCTAATTGCTTTTTATTCTCATTTATGATATAATTTAATTTAATATGGGATAATAATCATTTACTAGCTTTAATTGCTTTTTTAATTCCTGATTTTATTGTCTTGTTTTATTTATTTAATAATTTATTTTCTCTTACTGTTTTTTATTTTCCTAAATTTTGTTGTTTATTCCTTATACAATATTTAATTTCTTTTCAGTACAATGTATTTTTATCAGAGAATTTAAAGTAATCGATTATATTTTTTCATTATAGTAAATTTGTTCTAAGTAAAATATTTTCTTTAAAAAAAATTATAATAAAATAAAAAAAAAATATATAGGCGAAGAATAAGAAAAATTCAATAAAATAAAAACAAGAAGAGAAAGAAAAATATATGAATTTAATTTATTTAGAAACTAATAGCTAAGGATACCGATTAGTAGCTTCAAGAAAATTCTAAAAATTATGAACAAAAGGAAATAATTTAATAATAAAACAACTCTTAAGGCATAAAATATAACGGAAAAAATAAACGTTAAATAATAGTTAAATAAAAGAATAAATTTCTAAATTTCACATTTTTCTCAAGTCGGTCAAATAGAAAAGAAAAATAATTTATTTGGGCGTGGCATAGTTATACACAGTTTCAAAATGTCAAAATGATGAGAGAGCGTCATCTTGAACTCTTCCTACGTCATCAGGCAGATCCGAAACAAAATGGCGTCCTATGAGCAGTAATTATTATACCCATGACCTCAAAATTCTGCAATAAGTAAACGAAAGGATATCTCAAATTTCGCATTTCAGTCAAATAATAAAAAAAATATTTATTTAATCGTAGCATACTCAGTGACAGTTCCAAAATGTCGATTGAGCGCCATCTTTAATTTTTTTTTATGTCACCATTCAGATCCAAATCAAAATGTCATTTTATTAATTATATTAATTATACACATAATCTCAAAAATGTCTAATAAATGACCGTAATTTTTACATCTTAGTTATATATATTAAAGAGCAAAAAACATATTGTTTAGGCATAGCACATTTAATGACTTAGGTGTAACTTAATGTTTTAGTTTTAAAATTTCAAAATGGCGAATAAGGCCTTCCTTAAATTCGATTTACGTATACATAACCTCAAAAAATACAGTATAATACATTTCGGTTCTTAAATATCCCCATTTACTTATTACAGTTATTTTTTGGGACCAACACTAACTGCAACAGGATAACTACATGCTTCTATTAAGTCTGGGTGACGTAGTGTTGACGGGATATGCTGATTTGGTCATTTTAATAAATGGGAAGAATGTGACTATTAAAATGTATAGAGTTATTCATGCTTCTAAAAAGATAATTATATTTTTAAATGAGAATACTGCTTTTAAGTAGTAAATGTGACACAAAGTGATTTACTAGGATAAACAAATATATCAAATCTCCACCAATCATACTCAACAATGCTGTTATTTACTTTAAACACCATGGAAAGTACTTAGACATAGGTAAAGTGTAGGGTAATTTAAAGTGGAACATACATATCGAAAACATAGCCAACAAAGCTATAAAAGTCACTCAAGGTGTTAAGAGTATTACGTAGAGGTGTGGTGAGGTGCAAACCCAACTACTTCTTTAATAACCTTCTTTGCCTTAGCTTGATTTCGGATACACATTGATCCTAGAATTCAATAGTTTTAACTTTTAGCCACTAGAAATCAAGATACTCAGTTGCCAATAAGAGACAAAGTATTTTTTTTTTTCAGGCACAATTTCTCGATTTTTAGTGTATGCATTTTAATAACTATTTTAGTATTTACTTGAAAAGCCCTTGAGTATTCTATAATAGTCAGTAATTCAATATTTCAATTTCAATAAGTCAGTAATTTCAATATTCTAGCCACTAAAAATCAAGATGTTCAGTTGCCAATAGGAGATAATTATTTTATTTCTTCCAGGCACTCCATTGAGAAAAATTTTATGGATTTTAATAACTATTTTAATATTTACTTGAAAAGCCTTTGGATAATCTATAAATCAAAAATTTTAATACTTTAGTCACTAAAAATCCAGATGTTCAGTTGCCAATAAGAGACAAATTATTTTACTTCTTCCAGGCACTTCAGTGAGAAAAATATCAATTTCTTAATTTTTAGTATACGGATTTCAAAAGCTATTTCAATATTTACTTGAAAAGCCTTTGGATAATCTATGAATCAAAAATTGTATTACTTTAGCACTAGAAATCAAGATGTTTAGTTGCCAATAAGAGACAAAGTATTTTACTTCTTTCAGGCACTTCAGTGAGAAAAATAACAATTTCTTGATTTTTAGTGTATACTTTTTAATACCTATTTTAGTATTTACTTGAAAAGCCCTTGAATATTCTATAAATCAGTAATTTCAATATTTTAGCCACAAATTATTTTATATCTTCCAGGCACTCCATTGAGACAAATTTCATTTTCTTGATTTTTGGTGTAATGATTCAAATAATTCAGTAAATTCTTAAGAAAACCTTGTGGTATCCTTAAAATGAGTAATTTTAACATTTTAGCCACTAGAAATTAAGATATTCAGCTGCCAATAAGAGTGAAATTATTTAATTTTTTCCAGGCACTCGAGTCAGAAAAATGCCAATATCTTGATTTTTAATTAATCAATTTAAATATTTTTGTTAGTAGTTGAAAAAAATTCCTAAGAGTATCCTAGCAATCAATAATTTTAATATTTTAGCCACTAAAAATCAAGATATTTAGTTGTCCGTAAGAAAGAAATTATTTCATTTCTTCCAGGGACTCCAGTGCGAAAAATATCGATTTTGTAACCTTTAGTGTATGGATTCTAATAACTAATTCAAGATTTACTTGAAAAGCCCTTGAATAATCTATAAATCTATAATTTAAATATTTTAGCCACTAGAAATCAAGATATTTAGCTGCCGATAAGAGACAAATTATTTTACTCCTTCCAGGCACTCTGGTGAGAAAAATAGCAATTTCCTAATTTTTAGTGTATGGATTTAAATAATTATTTTAATATTTACTTGAAGATCCCTGCGATATCCTTGAAATCAATAATTTCAACATTTTAGCTACTAGAAATCAAGATATTCAGTTGCCAATGAGAGACAAAGTATTTTACTTCTTCCGGGCACTCCAGTGAGAAAAATAATAATTTCTTGATTTTTAATATATGCATTTTAATACCTATTTCAGTATTTACTTGGAAAGCCCTTAGATATTTTATCAATCAATAATTTAAATATTTTAGCCACTAGAAATCAAGATATTTAGCTGCCGATAAAAAACAAATTATTTTACTGCTTCCAGGCACTCTAGTGAGAAAAATATCAATTTCCTAATTTTTAGTGTATGGATTTTAATAAATATTTTAGTATTTATTTGAAGATGTCTGCGATATTCTATAAATCAATAATTTTCATATTTTAGCCACTGAAAATCAAGATTCAGCTGCCAATGAGAGACAAAGTATTTTACTTCTTCCAGGCACTCCAGTGAGAAAAATAATAATTTCTTGATTTTTAGTGTATGCATTTTAATATCTATTTCAGTATTTATTTGAAAAGCCCTTGGATGATCTATAAATCAATAATTTTATTATTTTAGCGACTAGAAATCAAGATATTTAGCTGCCGATAAGAGACAAAGTATTTTACTTCTTCCAGGCACTTCAGTGAGAAAAATAACAATTTCTTGATTTTTAGTTCATGCATTTTAATACCTATTTTAGTATTTACTTAAGAAGCCCTTGGATATTTTACAAATCAATAATTTTAATATTTTCGCCACTAGAAATCAAGATATTCAGCTGCCGATAAGAAACAAAGTATTTTACTTCTTCCAGGCACTTCAGTGAGAAAAATAACAATTTCCTCATTTTTAGTTCATGCATTTTAATACCTATTTTAGTATTTACTTAAGAAGCCCTTGGATATTTTACAAATCAATAATTTTAATATTTTCGCCACTAGAAATCAAGATATTCAGCTGCCAATGAGAGACAAAGTATTTTATTTTTTCCAGGAACTCCAGTGAGAAAAATAACAATTTCTTGCTTTTTAGT
Source organism: Anthonomus grandis grandis (assembly GCF_022605725.1). NCBI lineage: Eukaryota > Metazoa > Arthropoda > Insecta > Coleoptera > Curculionidae > Anthonomus > Anthonomus grandis. Next base: position 5,559,698 of record NC_065548.1, read on the forward strand.
ATATGCATTTTAGTATCTATTTTAGTACTTACTTGAAAAGCCTTTGAGTATTCTATAAGGTAGTTATTTCAATATTTTAGCTACTAGAAATCAAGATATTTAGCTGCCAATAAGAGTGAAATTATTTTATTTTTTCCAGGCACTCGAGTCAGAAAAATGTCAATATCTTGATTTTTAATTAATCAATTTTAATATTTTTGTTAGTAGTTGAAAAAAAGTCCTTAGAGTCCTAGAAATCAACAATTTTAATATTTTAGCCACTAGAAATCAAGATATTCAGTTGCCAGTAAGAGACAAATTAATTTATTACCTGCTATACAGCTCTTAAATAATACTGGAATGAAGTTATTATGAGGCTAAAGTTCCTTATTTAATTTTGGCATTCCAGGAGTTTCGATCGTTTATTAAATAAATCAATAGAGAGATCTATCTTTCCTGGATTTTTTGGATCAATGAAAAAATAGAAAACCTAATCATAAATTATGTTTTTAAAAATAACACTATTTAATTCTTATTTAGGCATTCCATACTTCATGACAGCTCTAACTCTCACACAACCTGAAGAATCTGCAATAAATAAAAAAAAAAGAAACACGAACTATTAAACTTAAGAAGTATATTTCGACTTATTTACAATCATATCGTACAAAAATATCAAATTTTCAGATCCTTAAACGTTCCTTATTGTTACTCAACCATTTTACATTGGCAAAAATAATACTGATAAAATAATACATTAACTAACACATACAAAATACCAAACGAAAAATATAATATGAATTAAAAAATTAATTGTATTATATTTTTGTCTTTTTCGCACGTGCAGTTTACACCACTAACTAAAACTACAAACCAGTCGATATAACAATAAAAAATATTCAAGAAGATTATTGGTTGTAAGTACAGTTTCGGATATACAATCGATCACAAGTCTTGACAAGGCGACGGTATACAAAATTAAAAAAAATAATAATAATAATAAATAAATAAATACTAACAATATATCACAAAGTATAATACATTTAAGTCTGTACAGAAAAAAAGCTTATTTGTTTTTTTTTTACATTTTCCTCACTGGTCTTTTCGTTTGTAAGACTAGCTACAGTGTATAATTGTCATTCCTTGCGCAAAAATATTTTTTTAAAAATCCCTTAAGGGTCGCATAAAATTACATTTCGCCCGCACGCTTTGAGTACCTTAATAATATTAAAACAATAAATAAAATAAATACAGTATCACAGACAAAATATGTTAAAAAAAAGAAATTTATCTATAAAATACAATGTACAGTGCTTTGATTTATTACAGTCAGTTCGTTCCACTGGGATCAACTTTTTTTAAGGGTTTTTTTTTTGTGTTAGAAAAATGATCACTTTTGTCATTAAAAATATAAAAATTGGTCAAAACATACAGTTTTTTCTGTCTAAGTGATCACTAAATTACCCAGCTGGTCACACGCATCTTATAATATAAAAAATACATAATATAATAAATAAATTTAAAAGTCTATGACAAAAAAAAAACACTACGACACTTCACCTTTTGTCCGCTTATGGCTCAATTCGTTTTTCTTTTTTTGCGCTAAAATTTTCCGCCCCTTACGTATCACCTTTTTCAGTTTTTTAACGAACTGTATGTCCAACATTTGAATTTCCCCGAGGTTCGCGGTTTTCGGCAAACATCCCTTTTTGACTTTCGGGGGTTTCGACGCGAATACCACGTTATAATCCCTCTTGACGGTCTCGTGGAACTCGCAGATGGCGAGTTTAAGGGAACTTTTCGTAGAATTGAAGATCTCGAGTCGCTTTTCCGGATTGAATGTCGATACGGTGGTGTTGATGTGGATGTTTCTGAGGGCATCGAGGAATACGGCCAGTTGATACATGGCCAGGTGGAAGTTCTTGTAAGCCTGGAATAGAAGAAGGTTTCGTTAAATTATGTGGAAAATTAAAAAAAAAAGCTTACAGTTTTTATGTTGTTTTTTATCATTAACATTTTAGCCCCTAGAAATCACGATGTTCAATAAGAGACTATTAGAGAAATTATTTTACTTCTTCCAGGCATTCCAATGAGACAAGTATCGATTTCTTTATTTTTACTAAATAGGTTTTAATAATTATTTCAATCGTAGCCTGAAGAGCCCTTGAAGTATCCTAGAAATGACTAATTTCAGCATTTTAGCCACTAGAAATCAAGATATTCAGTTGCCACTAAGAGATAGATGATTTTACTTCTTCCAGGCACTCCAATGAGAAAAATATCAATTTGTTGATTTTTAGTGCATCTATTTCAAAAATTATTTTAGTATTTACTTGAAGAGCCTGCAAATATTCTATAAATCAATAATTTTAACATTTTAACTACTATAAATTAAGATATTCAGTGGCCAATAAGAGACAAATTATTTTACTTCTTCCAGGCACTCCAGTGGGAAAAGTATCGATTTCTTGATTCTAAGTGAATAGGTTTTAAAAGTTATTTTAGTAGTAGCCTAAAAAGCCCTTGGAGTATCCTAGAAATTACTAATTTAAACACTTTAACCACTACAAATCAAGATATTTAGTTGCCAATAAGAGACAGATGATTTTACTTCTTTCATGCACTCCAGTGAGGAAAATATCAATTTCTTGATTTTTAGTAAATGGATTTCAATAACTATTTCACTATTTAATTGCAGAGCCCTTGTATATTCTATACATCAATAATTTTAGCATTTTAGCCCCTACAAATCAAGATATTCGGTTGCCAATAAGAGATAAATTATTTTATTTTATCGAGTAACTCCAATAGAAAACTATCAATTTCTTGATTTTTAATAAAATGATTTTAATATTTTTTTTAGTAGTTGTATTTTTTCTAGTATTTATATTAATTATAATTAATTCTATTATTATAATTAATATAAATATTTTAAAGACATTGATTCATTTTTCTACATTGCACTATATTTTGAACTGCTGAACTGTTAATGTTTATTGGAATTATTAATTTTTTAATTTGTATTTTATTACTGTTGTAATACGTTTATACATTATTAATTATTTATTTATTAATTTATTTTCGATCTAATTAACAACGTTTTAAAAAGTTACTCATAGTGCCGTAACACAATATAGAAAAATATATAAATTCATACACAAGAAAAAATTAGCAAAATCAATATCGAGAAAATGTTATGCAGTAATATTTTTAATTTTAATAAAAAATAAATAGGAAAATAAAATACATCAATTGATACAGAAAATAATTTTTATTATTTTAAATTTCCTGCTCGTGTGTTAATTTATTTTCTCTGTTAATATTCATTTTAGAATTATTAATTATTTATTTATTTTTTTTTACTTTTATTAATTTTGTGACAAATCCATTCTTAAATATATTAAATTTATGTTTAATTCATTCTTACGTAGTTTCTAATCATTTTTAGCTCTCTTTAGTAAATTATTAACTTTTTTAAGGTTAAGTATTTGATTTTATTTTTAATTATTTATTACTTATATTTTCTTTTTAATCTAATTAAATATATTTACGATAAGATTTAAAAAAATATTGTGTTTAAGACCGTGGAATAAAATATAGTTTTTTTTACAAATAAAGTTAAAGGGAAAGTATATTAATTATTAAACAAGAAAAAGAACACAAAAACAATAAGAAACATCCATTATTGCATTTTTTATATTTGTCAATAATAATTATTTGTGTTAAAATTATTAAATTTTTTTTCTTTTATAACTATTTTTACAAAATATTTAACTTTTTTATGGCACAATTTTTTTCCTTATTAAATATTAATTAGTATTGGTTAATTTATTTTAATTTCTGAGTTCATAAATAATTATTTATTTATTTATTTATTTACTATTTGCTTGCACTGTTTTATATTCTTTCATATTTTTGTTGTATATTTATTACAAAATAATTAGTTTTTCCTTAGTAAAATTTTTATAGCCGAGGATTTGGAGTAGTCGATTATTTTTATTTAATTATTAACAGTTCTTAATGAAATTTCTTAAATTAAAGGACAAATTTCCAAATTAATAAACATGAAGAAGAAGATGAAAAAAAAATGAAAAATTAATATAGGGAAAATGGTATATAGCAATATTTTAAATTTTAATGAAAATATAAAGTCAGCAAAAAAATTTATTGCCAAAATATTGTATTTTAATTAATAAATAAATACAAAGAATACGAGTAATGAATATAAGAGTAAAATTGAAATAAAATTTAATAATATGGCCTCAAATATTATTTAATTAAAAATTTATTATTTTTCTTTTGTCTTTATTCTTTTTAGAACTTTGTTTCTAGCTATTTATAAATTTCCCTATTTTTCTTTAAGCACTTATTTAAAATTGTTATAACAAATTTTTTGTTTGTGTCATTGTTTCATTAATTCTTTGTTTATAAAATGTAATCTATAATATTAAATTTTGTTTTTTGGAAAAAAAATATTTATTAGCAGGTAATGTTTATTGTTATTTTTAATGTTTTTTTAATTCCGTTTTTTCTTAAATGTTTTTATTAATTATAATTTATTTATTAATTTTTTCTTACTGCTTTATATTCTTTCTTATTTTTGTTGTTTTATTTTTACATAATATTTAATTTTTCTTCAGTAAAATATATATAATAATAATTCGTATATTTAGCAAATTTGCTACATATAAATTACAGTGTATTAATATAATAAATACAAAATATCTAAGGATTTAGAGTAACCGATTCTCTTTCTTTATTTATATATTACAAATTTGTTTTTAACTCAATATTTTTTTAAAATAATTATACTAAACTAAAAAATTATAAAATAAGAATAAGAAGAGAGTAAAAATATTTAATAATCAAAATTTACTTTTAATCATTATCTATTAAAAAGATACCAAATAATAAACAGACGCAAAATTAATAAAAAAAAAGAAATAATTTAGTATTAAAATAATACCACTTAAAAATGCATTAAAAATAAAGAACAAACAAAAAAAAATTAAGAAGAAAAAAATATTATAAAAGCAATGAAATGAAATAATTAGAATTTAGGTGACGAAGGAAAAAGAGTACCCGAGATAAAAATTAAAAATGTAATCAAATATATTTACGTAGGCAATTAAAAAGGTAAAAAGCAGCATTATTTTAAATTTAAATAAAAAATATTTAAAAGTACGCACAAAAAAATAAATGACGAAAAAAATTAAAGACTGATGAATTAAGCCAAAATACAATGTAATAATTTTGCTCAAATATTATTTAATTAAATGTTTATTTCTTGTCTGTTATTTATTCTTTAGACGATTTTATTTCCAAAATAGAATATTTCTTTTACTATTCCTTTGTTACGCACTTGTTTCAACTATTTTTTGCAAATTCCTTTTTTGCCAACGTTTTATTAATTTTTAGGTTCTCGAAGAATTTTTTACTTTTATGAAATTTGTTTATTTATATTAACCACATCTTTTTCTTTATGAAATTTTTTTTATATTTGCCTTTAACTATATTTAAGCCTCCATTTTTTTTAATTATCTCTTAATTCTTATTCATGGTGTAATTAGTTTTTTAAACAAAATATTAGTTATTGTTCTTTATTGCTTTTTTGTAATTATTTTTTTAATTCATGAGCATATTATCCAATTTGGAATAATAACAATATTTAAAGCGTTTTATGTATGTATTATAAATTATTTCCTCTTACTGTTTTGGATTCTTTTTTTATTTTTATTCCTTATTAACAACAATGAATTCTCCTTCAGTAAAATAAATAATTTAATAAATTTTGATTTAGAGTATGTTGAACAAAAGTAATTAAATAAAAAGAGATAAAAACCAGAAGGGAGCAAAAAAGATTTAGTAATTAAAATTATTAATTATAAGTAAGAAACTTATAAAAGGATGCCAATTAATAAGAAAAATAAAAACCACGAAAAAAGGAAAATAAGTTAGCAGTAAAACATTAACACTCACAGACATACAAATGAGTTAAAGAAAAAAATAATTTATTTTGTAAAATAAGAAAGAAGGAAACGAACTATACAAGCAATAAAATAAAATAACTAAGGAAAAAAGATTGCGAAGTAAATAAATTATTGAATGTAGATACTTACGTCAGCAACCGTAGCGGCATTACTAATGGGTTGCACGAGTTTGTTATACTTGGGGCAATTTCCCTTGACGTGTTTCATTCCAACCTGAAACAAACGAAAGAATAAAACTTAAAAAAAAATACACAAAAAATTAATAAAAAAAATTAAAAAAACGTTAAATAAAAAGTACTCACCCGAGCATTCTTAGGGTACAGCTTCTTCATCTCCCTTATTAAGCTCTTGTTCAAGTTCTCCATTAAAAACTTCAACTCCATGTCGGCACTGGTACTGCGGGCGTGACGTATCGGTCTTGCAACCTGCCCGGAACACGGATTATGCCAGAGGTCAAAGTTCGATTGGGAAGTTGTCGGGGCAGCCAGGCAACAACTCAAAGTCACTAAGATCAGAACGGATATTTTTGCACAGGAAGCTGAAATCAAGAAAAATGAAGTCTAATTAGTCAAAAGTCTTATTGCATATAATTAATGTAAATATTTTAAAGACATTGATTCTTCTTTCTGCGTTGCACTGTATTCTAATTTATTTATATTTACTGGAATGTTAACGTTTATTGGAATTATTTATTTTTTAATTTGTATTTTGTTACTGTTCTTCGATAAGTCCATACTTACATTCATAATTTTTTTTCGATCTAATTAAATACTCTTGTGCTAATTTATTATTCATTTTAGAATTATTAATTTTGTGACAGATGTTGAATTATTTCACAACATTTTCTTTTTATATTAATTTTATTTTTAAGTAGTTTAAAAAGTTTCTAGAGCAATTCAGCTCTCTTAAGTAAAATTTAAAGTTGTTGAGGTTAAATATTACATTTTATTCTTGTATTTTCCATTATTTATTGCTCTTTATAAGTTCTCAAAGTTGGCATTTCATACCGTGGAATAAAATATAGTTTTTTTTTTACAAATTATGTTAAAGGGAAACTACACTTACTAAACAATAAAAAGAAGACAAAAAAAAATGATAAAAAACATCCATTATTGCTTTTTTTATAATTGTCATCAATAATTATTCGTTATAAAATTAATATATATTTTTTCCTAAAATGCTATATTTTAGTTTCTAGGATTTTAGATTTAATTATTTACTTAATTATTTGTTCGAATTAGTTTATATTCTTTCATGTTTTTGTTGTTTATTGCTTACAAAATAATTAATTTTTTTTTAGTAAAATTCATGTAACAGAGGATTTAGAATAGTCGATTTTATTTGTTTTAATATTAACAATTTTTTCTTATTTAAATTTCTTAAATTAAAGGAAAAATTTATAAATATAAATAATTATTATTTTATTTATTAATTTATAAATTATTAAATAAAAAGAATATAAGAATAAAATTGAAATAAAATATAATAATATAGGCTCAAATATTATTTCATTAAATGTTTACCTCTACTCTTTTATTTATTCTTTATAGGAGTTTATATCTATTTATAAACTTACAAATCCAAGGTATTTAATGATTACAATATTTAACATATTGTCAATGATTGTGAAGAAAATAAGTACTGGTGAACCTGATGTTAAATAATATAATCTGGATATTTCTTCCTTGAACTTAGATGATATCAGTCAATGTGAGGCTTATAAACTGATTGAAAACCTCCAGCTAATAAATATACTGATCAGCAATTAGATTCAAATATTGTATACAATTCAAGCATTGTATACTAAAACTGCCATAATTACTCTATTCAAAGACCGACATCCTAAGATCTTGTTACTCAGTGAAACTCGCTAAAATCGCTATTTCTACGATAAATAATAATAGAACTAGACGATTAATTGCTAAATATTTGTATTCTGAATTGTATCATTCTACACAAAAACAAGATGCTGTCTTTATTCAATTTTTTGAAGACTACCTAGACCAGATGCTTGATTTTAATGGTATTAATAATATTTTAGGCGATTTCAATCTCTATTTACTCAATAACTCATTTTATGCTTACAAGAGCAAGGATTTGCATATATTGAAAAATCGCCTTCAAGATTGGTCACTTCTTGACTATGTAGTGAATCCAAAAAACTCTTAAAAGATTAACGAATATTAATAGTACACCTTAAAACACCATCATTTAAGAAAAAGCTTTTATTATATCGATTACTTATTATTATTATTTTTGTCTTTCTGTCATATGGTTAAATGCACTCAATTACCTAGAATAAAAAAAAAAGATTCTTCCAGGCATTTGAGTGGTACCTTCTTACTCTCCCTCTGTCTCTTTCGCTCTCAAATAAATAAATGTACTTAACTGCCTGAAAGAAATAGAAAGATTTTTCCAGGCAATTAAGTGGTACTCTCTTACTCTTTCAGATGATTAAATGCACTTAACTTTTCGAATTAGTAAGAATATTCTTTCATGAATTGAGTTGAACTCTTTTAATTTTTTTCTCTTTCTGTCATGTAGTCAAATAAATTATTCAAGGGATTCTCCCAAGCAAATGGTTTTAGTTGAACTTTCTGACTATCTTTCTCTCTCTCAAATAGTTAAATGCACTCAATTGCCTGGAATAATACAACAAATTTTCAAGCAGTTAAGTTGGAGATTATTACTCTTTTCTTTCTCTCTTTCTATCATGTGGAATCATGCTAAAAAAAATATTCTTCCTTGAATTAATAAGAATTTTCTTTCATTAAATTAAACTGAACTTTTTTAATTTTTTTCCCTCTCTGTCACGTAGTCAAACGCACTTAATTACCTGGAATTAAACAAATTTCTTCCAAGTAAATGAATTCACCTGAACAGTCTTACTATATCTCTCTCTCTTCCTCTCTTAGATGGTTAAATGCACTCAATTTTCTGAAGTAGTAGCACAATTGTCAAGTAGTTAGGTTGGAGATTATTACTCTTTTCTCTCTCTATTTCTAATGTGTGAAAATGCACCACAGTGCCTAGAATTAAAAAAAATCTTCTATGCAATTGAGTGGTACCCTCTTAGTCTCTCTCTCTCTCTCTCTCTCGTTGATAAATAACTGTGTCCAACTGTCCAGAAAAAATTAAAATATTTTTCCAGGTAATTAACTTATGCTCTCTTAATTCTTCTATCTCTGTCTCAGATGATTAAATGATTGCTTGTAATTAATAAAAAAAATTCTTCCAAGCAAATGAATTCAGTTGACCTTTCCGACAATCTCTCTCTCTCCCTCTTTCTCTCTTTTAGATGGTTAAAAGCACTCAAATACCTGGAATAGTAAAAAAATTCTCAAGCAGTTTAATTGAAGATTCTAACTCGTTTCTCTCTCTCTTTCTGTCATGTGGAGTAATGTACTCAAGTGCCTGGAATTGAAAAAGAAATTTTCTAGGTAATTGGGTTGTACTCTCTCTGGCTGTCTCTTTCGCTCTCAGATGATTAAATGCACTTACTTGACTTTTCTCTCTTTTTCTGTCATGTGGAGTAATGCAGTTAAGTGCATGGAAGTAAAAAAAAAAAGACTCTTTCAAGCAAATGAATTTAGCTGAACATTCTTGAACATACTATCTCTTTCTCTCTCTCCCTCAGATGATTAAATGCATTCAATTTCCTAGAATAGAAACAAAATTCTCAAGCAGTTGGGTTGGAAATTATAACTGTTTTCTCTCTCTCTTTCTGATATATGAACTAATGCACCCAGTGCCTGGAATAATAAGAAAATCTTCTAGGCAATTGAGAGGTACCATCTTAGTCTCCCCCTCTCTCTCTGGTTGATAAATAACTGTGCCCAACTGCCTAGGAAAAATAAAAAGATTTTTCCAGGCTATAATAAGCTAAGCTTTAATTAAGTTATACTCTCTTACTTCTTCTATCTCTCCCTCAGATGAATAAATGATTTTAAAAAACTTTTCTAGGCTATTAAGTCGTATTCTCTTACTCTGTCAGATGATTAAATGCAATCAATTGTCTGGAATAATGCAGAAAATTTTTAAGCAGTTAAGTTGAAGATTATTCCTCTTTTCTTTCTCTCTTTCTGTCATGTGGAGTAATGCACTCAAGTGCCTAGAATTAAAAAAAAATTCTTCCTTGAATTAATAAGAATTTTCTTTCATTAAATTAAACCGAACTTTTTTAATTTTTTTCCCTCTCTGTCACGTAGTCAAATGCACTTAATTACCTGGAATGGAACAAAAATATTCTTCCAAGCAAATGAATTCAGCTGAACATTCTTACTATCTCTCTCTTTCTCAGATGGTTAAATGCACTCAATTTCCTGGAATAGTAACACAATTTTCAAGAATATTACTCCTTTCTTTCTCTCTCTTTCGGATGTATGGACTAAATAAAAAGATATTTCTAGGCAATTCAGTTATACACTCTTATTTCTTCTATCTCTCTTTAAGATGATTAAATGATTGCTTATAATTAATTAAAAAGTTCTTTTAAGCCAATGAGTTAAGTTGATCTTTTTGACTATCTCTCTCTCTCTCTTAGATGGTTAAAAGCACTCAATTACCTGAAATAGTAAAAAAAAATTTCAAGCAGTTAAGTTAGAGATTATTTCTCTTTTCTCTCTCTCTTTCTGCCATATGGAGTAATGCACTCAAGTGCCTGGAATGTAGTCAAATGCACTCAATTACTTGGAATTAAACAAAAGATTCTTTTTAGCAAATGAATTCAGCTGATCATTCTTACTATCTCTCTCTCTCTCTCAGATGGTTGAATGCTTTTAATTACCTGGAATAGTAAAAAAAAATCTCAAGCAGTATAATTGGAGATTATTACTCTTTTCTCTCTTTCTTTTTGTGGTGTAGCCTAATGCCTGGAATTTAAAAAAAAATTCTTCCAAGCAATTGGGTGGTACTCTCTCTCTCTCTCTTTCTGATAAATAAATGTACTTATCAACTGCCTGGAAGAATTAAAAAGGTTTTTCTAGGTAATTGAGTTGTACTTTCTGTCTCTTTTTTCCTCAGATGATTAAATGCACTTAACTTGGATATGGAATAAATAAAAATATTCTTTCATGAAGTTGAGTCAAACTCTCTTTAATTTTTTTCTCTCTCTATCAGGTACTTAAATGCCTGGAATTACTTAAAAAATTGTGTGATTGTTGGAATGGAGTTGAACTCTCTTAGTATCTCTTTCTCTCTCTGTGTCAGATACTTAAATGCACTCAAGCGCCTGGAATACCAAAAAAAATTCTCAAGGAATTGAAATGGAAATTATTACTCTTTTCTCTCTCTTTTTTTGTCACGTGGTCTAATGCACTCAAGTGCCTGGAATAAATATTAAAATTTAGTTTTTCAGCTATTGGGTATTAAAAGTTATTGCAGATTAGACTGGACCCCAAGAAACATAAAAGCTAAATAAGTATTAAACAAAGACTGGTAAAAGCATTCCGAAACTCTATATCGGGAGATAATTTTAATAAAATCCTTTGTTCAAAATCAGACTATGGTGCAATAAATTTAAACTCCTTATAGCCATAAAAAATACAACAGTATCTGGCTACCTATAATCCCATTAGCAAATATTTTATGGCAGATTAAAGGTACGTTCGGTACTAATCCCTCCCAAATAAAATGCACGTCTTTCACTTTTGGGCACTTGTTTTAGATCAGAATAATAAACTGCCACAACCATCACGAGTGTTTATACAAAACTTTTACAATAGTATTAACAATTTCCAATCTTTTTTTATATGTTTAGTAATGTGTTCAATTTGATGTGGGTTCCATAAGGTGAATACTAAGGTAATAAACAGATTCAAGTAGGTGTCTCTCTATTTTTCGAATAATTGATTTGGAAACAAGTAAGCAAATGTTGTTTCCATTATTAAAGAGGAATTTAAAAATGTGGTACTAGTTGTTTCATTATAATTAGTTTTTGAGAGTTAAATGGCCCATTTAAGGGACTGCCACTTGTTACATTAGATTTTTCTCACTGTATGGAATATAAAATGAAAAATATTAAAGCATCTTGCTTGAACGTTTCTATTGATTCTGAATGTAGAACTTTATATGTGATTAAGCGAGCAATGAAATCCCGATTGTTTTGTTAAAGCGACCTCTTGGTTGCAAATTTACCACATTTTTTTTTATAACAAAAACAAAATATCGTAAATTCATCAGAAAAAGGCATGTACGTGTGGCGGTAGATGAGTAATATGTTAGCGCGACCTACTTGTGATGCTCATCTCTCTTTGTCTCAAAACGGAAAAATGTAAAAAATGACTTTTTTTCTTCGTCATCGTTGTTCGACTGCGAATTATTATATTTAAGGCATAGTTGAAAGTATTTTTGGGTAAGGCGTTAAAAATAGTGACATTTTTTGGCCGGTACTATTTTTACCATTTAGGATGTTAATGTTGTTATATTTAGATGAAATTCGGGTCAATATGCGATAAATTAATTTTATTTTAGTTTTTCTTAGGAATCAAGTTTTTGCGCACTTAAGCCTAATAATATGTCAGGAATTTTAATAATGTACCTGGAAATTGGCCAATTTATAGTAAATAATTTAAAGTTTTTATGAAAAATTCATAGTTTTTAAAGGTAATTAGGATGAACGTCAATGTTATAAATATAATTTTATTTTGATCACTAAGCTTCGTTTAAATTTTGGGAATCAATAGTAAAGGGATATTTTTAAGGTGAATACTTTAATTATTTAAGGCTCAAAGCAATTCAATCAGAATTTTTGAAAGTATCGCTATGTTTGGAGTCTCTCTGATCTTTAAAGTAACTGCAACATTTATTGGAAATATTTCCTAAAACTGTCTAAAATGCCTAAATTTATAAATCAAATGCCAAAAATTAAAAAAAAATTCACGATTTCTTCCAGGCACTTTAAGTGAAATTTATATTTCAATTCAAATATAACTAATAAAATTAACCTTGTTTGAAAGTACCTCAACTGCCTGGAATAATAAATTAATTTACTACCCAACTGCTTGGGATCAAAGTCTGAATTAAGAAAAATTTTAAAAACTACTTAAGCCTAAAAATAAGAAATCTCTAACTCAGGCAGTCAGCAACCCAAAATCTAAATAAAATATTTAATGATTGTATAAAAATAATTCATTAAACCTAGTTAAGATATCAAATAGTTAATTAACTGCCTAGAATTAATGAATTCATAAGTTACTTGCCTAAAATTGGAAAAAGTCTCAAGTTTCTGAAATAATAAAATCGTCTCAGCTGCCTGAAGTCACTGACTCAACTGCCTAAATAAAAAAACATTTAGACAATTGAAGTGCAAGGTTTTCTTTAAATCCAAATACGAATGACGAGTTTACCGTTGGTCGATAATCACCTAATGCCAATTCATAGGTCTCAAATATTGGCATTGCACCTTGGAATTCATAATATATATCTGCACAAACTCTTTCAAAAAAGCTGAATCCTTGAATTAATAGTGGTATGAAGAGCAAATGAAGAAATGTGGCTTTTTGAGGTAACTAGATGATGTTTCGCATATATACAGCGGGCCTAGAGCGTCAGCAGTCATGTAACGTTTTATTGATGACTTATTTCGAAAACAAACAATCTACTATCTTCTAGTAAAGATATATTTCCACTAACTCAGTATTGCTTCATTAAAGCCAAGCATAGAAGGCTTATTCAGCTTAAAATCTCATAGTTTACACAATGAATCGCATGAAAAAACTGCAGAAGTATTGGTTCAGACTAAAGTATTTTGAAATAAAAGAGACTCAGATTATTAAAATTATTTAAAAAAAATCTTGTCTAAAATCATCGACTTAAATAATCTTAAATGCCTGGAATAGTAAAATCACAATAGCGGCCTAAAGTCTCTGGCTCAGCTGCATATCAATTAATATTTAAAAAAAAAAAACCTTATTCCAGGCAGTTGAAATGAAATTTTCCTTTAAACTCAAATACGAGTGACGAATTAACGTTGATTAAAAGTAGCTAACGACAATAGCTCAATTGCCTGGAATAATAAATTGATTATTTATTTAACTATCTGGAATAGAATTATGAACTGCGTGAAATTTAAAAATCGTATTGTCTTAAGTGCATAAAGCTGAACATAATTTTGATGCGTAAAATCAGTTACGGCTTAACTATCTGGAATCAATGAATAAATTCTAAAAAAAAAATTGCTTAAGCTACTTTCCAGAAAGTACCCGTTAAGGCATTGGATATCTAACGAATGTTCCTTTTTGGAAAAATTGGCTATCCTATGGACATATAAATATTGTCCGAAGAATATTCAATAAAGAGTGAAATGACACACTTTTGGATATCCTTTATTCGTCTTATAATGTAAATACACAAATACAGAATTTCCTTAAATTTAAAGAAAGGAAAATATTTAAATTAGTAAATACAATTCATTCTTTATTAAATTTTATCCTTTATTTTCACATCGGAGCCATCGGAGGTAACGCTTTTTTAAAGAATTACTAAAATCCATAGACTGAAAAGCAAGATTTTGTCTCTTATTAGCAAGTAAATATCTTGGTGTTTTTAGCATTTCTTGAAAAAATTACTAAAATCCTTACACTAAAAATCAAGATATTGAAATTTTCCTCACTGGAGTGCCTGGAAGAAATAAAATAATTTGTCTCTTAATGGCAATTAAATATCTTGATTTCTAGTGACTGAAATATTGCAGTTATTAATTTCTGGTATACTTTTACTGTTTTTTAGCATTTTTTTGAAAAAATTACTAAAATCCTGACATTAAAAATCAAGATATTGAGATTTTCCTCACTGGAGCGCCTGGAAGATATCAAATAACTTGTCTCTTATTGACACGTAAATGTATTAATTTCTAGTAGTTAAAATGTGGTAATTATTGATTTCTAAGATACTCTTATAGTTTTTTAGCATTTTTTGGAAAAGTTACTAAACTCGTTACACTAAAAATCAAGATAGAGAAATTTTTATCACTGGAGTGCCTGGAAGAAACAAAATAATTTGTCTCTTATTGGCACGTAAATATCTTGATTTCTGGTAGCTAAAATTTTGTAATTAATGATTTTTGGTATACTCCTATAGTTTCTTAGCATTTTCTGAAAAAGTTACTAAAATCCTTACATTAAAAATCAATATACTGAGATTTTCCTTATTGGAGTGCGTGAAAGAAATAAAATAATTTGTCTCTTAATGGCAATTAAATATCTTGATTTCTAGTGACTGAAATATTGCAGTTATTTATTTCTAGTATACTATTACTATTTTTTAGCATCTTTTGGAAAAAATACTAAAATCCTTACCCTTAGATTAAAAATCAAGATATCTAATTTTTCTCACTTGAGTGCCTGGAAGAAATAAAATAAGTTGTCTCTTATTGGCACGTAAATACCTTGATTTATAGTAGCTAAAATGTGGTAAATATTGATATCTGGGATACTTTAATTGTTTTTTAGCATTTTTAAAAAAAAAATACTAAAATCCTTACACTAGGAATCAAGATAAAGACATATTTATCAGTGAAGTGCCTTGAAGAAATAAAATAATTTGTATTTTATTGGTAACTAAATATCTTGATTTCTAGTAGCTAAAATTTTGTAGTTATTAATTTCTGGTATACTCTTATAGTTTTTTAGCATTTTTTTAAAGACTTACTAAAATCTTTATACTAAAAATCAAGATATTGACATATTTCTTAATGGACTGCCTGGAAGAAATAAAATAATTTGTGTCTTATTGGCAAGTAAATATCTTGATTTCTAGTAGGTAAGATGTTGTAATTATTGATTCCTAGGACACTCTTATGGCTTTTTTAGCATTTTTGAGAAAATTACTAAAAGTTTTGCTTTAAAATTCAAGATATTCAAGAGTTCAAAATTCAATAATAAAAAAAATTCAAGACATTGTTGGCTGGACTGCCTGGAAGAAATAAAATATTTGTCTCCTATTCGCAAGTACATATCTTGATTTCTAGTGGCTAAAATGTAATAATTATTGACTGCCAGGAAAAACATAAAGCGCCAAACTTCTCAACTGCCTGGAATCAAGGTCTTAATTAAATAAAACTACCTAAAAACTAAAAATAAGGAATCTATAAATTAGTCAAACCACTACCTAAACTGCAAATAAAATTTTGTAAAAGGGAAAAGTTAAAAAAATGTATTCTTACAAATTACTATAGTTCATTCGAATGTCTTTATTATTACAAAATTTCCTAAGCTACTATAATGTTTCTTCTCATTGGATATTGCATAAGAAGTTAAATTAATTAAGACAAACCCTAACATTCAAGACATCAATAATCTAGGAATCTTTTTAAGGGAACCACTTACTTTAAGTCGCAATATCTCGAAAATTAGTCAGACGATCTGTATAAAGTAAAAAACGTAATATTCACGGAGATATTCTCTATAAATTGAATTGTTTTAAGGTTAAGAGACTATTTCAGTCAGAATTTCCAAGAGTATCATTGTATTTAAGTATTGAGGTCCATCCGGTCTTCAATGTGCCTATAAATTTAATAATTGATAAAAGTTTTATGAAATTTTATTTTTTTTGTCAAATTTTTTTTAAATTTTAGATTTTAAAGTAATTAAAAAAATATTTAAGAAAAAGGGCAGTATTTAAAAAAATATGCTATAATCAACTAATGTATCAACTATTTAAGACTTTATTTTTTTTTCATTGAATTTATTTAAATTTATACATTGTTTAAGTACCCAGACTTTTTTTATATACTACCATATAAATTAATTGGGTTCATTTACCGCCAAAATAATAATAAAAAATGATTGAAATAAAAATTAAATGCAAAAAGCGATAAGAAATTGATTAATTAATTGCTTAAATTAAACCAATATTTAAAAATAAATTTATAAACATTTAAAAAAATATAGACTCTTGAGGACGATGAAATTAATCATTTTCTATTTATATGCAGATGACAATAAACCTAGTTTTACTGGCTACAAGAATACTTTCATAAGAATCAAGAAAAGTATGAAAATCCTTACCCATATCACAGTAAGGCATAGTCCAAAAAAACGTTAAAAAAAAAACAAACTCGTCACTACTACTAATAAAACCGTACACACGTCATAACATCACCATAACATTGAGCACGTCATATAAAAATCAACACATCACGATGATGACTATCACAAGCGATCGATCTAATGAACCATAACGTGAAAAACGATAAAGTACCAACCACACTTTTAAGTCGAGAGATGCTGATGATGATGATGATGCTACCTGTCGCGAATTTGGTTCGACGCGGACTGACTACAAAACGCCGGTGGTACCTCACTACTAAACTACAACTACAACCTTTTTCCGCACACCAGAGGGAGGCTGTGACGACGATGGGATTTCGTACAATTGAGCAGTACCACACACACACAGGCCCAGCCTCCCGGTGAATCGCGTTGGTACCGGGAGTTGAGACGATTTGGCGTGTCGTACTTCTTTTGTTTGTCCGGTCCACCCTGGTTGGCCAAAATGTGTTGGAGAGTTTTCTTTTGTTTTGGTGGTGGGTGGGGTGGGGAGGGTTGCTTGGCATCTTGAACGAGGGTGGGAGGAGGTGGTGCACTTTGATTTTGACTGAGCTTCAAACTTTATAAACATTATGGTGACGAAATGGTGAAGGAGCCACTTACGTGTTTAAATGAGTCCATGTTGGATTTAATTGACTCCATGACGAAAAAATTTTTTTATTAAAGATCTTTGGTGGGTTAATTGCTGCGACAGTTTTAAGTTAGAAAAAGCAGACTGCGTCAGTTGATTTTCTATTGACGTACATAAGAAATTAATTAAAGGAACTTAATAAAAAATTAATTAAAAATTTGTTTTAATTTTAAAAAAAAATGAGCTGAAAAAATTTGTTGCGTGGACTTTGGCTACTGTAGAGTTTTAATGGTACAATAAAGCATCAGAGTCTAGAAAATGCTTAACGTATTAATTTGAGGTTTAAAATATTGTAAAAAAACAATAAATTTCTAGAATATTCTAGTAATAATTAAAAAATAAAATGAGAATAAATTTACAAAAATTGTACCAAATATGCATACAACCATCCAATTTACGATATATAATGAGATACTTGTTCAGGAACTGCTTCAGTTGATCATAATTTTAACTTTTATTCACCACTGATTATCAAAATTTATATTTAGTTTGTAATCGAGGTTTATCTTTTGGTTTTTCAATTACACTTTTTTTATGTGAGTTTTTTAGCGACTTAATAAAATTAATGACTTAATTGTTAATATATTTTCATGTATAATTGGAGTTTTCCATATATGAATGGATGAATGACTAAAAAAATCAATATTTTTTTCAGCTTATAAGGTACCGAATATATACTGAACTAAAGGGAATATTTTTATAAAATAAATAAATAAAATATTCAAAAATATGTTTTTAAAAAAAAGTTTCAATTGGCTATTTTCAATACCAGTAGTAAAAAATAATTTTTTATCTTCAAGGTGAGTACTCACATATAACTCCAAAATCTTAAAAAATAATAAGAATATTCCTATGAACCAAAAAGCAGAATATTTTCAGGAATATTCTCGACAAATGTTGTTTAAGGTTAAAGGCAATCCAAGGGAAAGTTTAAGAAATATGGGCCTCTTTTAGTAGTGGTACCGAAAAATTAAGGTTAATTTTTAGGGTGAGCACTTACTTATTTAAATAACCAATATGTCAAAAACTAAAAGGAATATTTTTATAAAATAAAAAGTCAAATAATAAATGGAATATTCCTTCCAAAACAAAAACCATTTTTTTTTAAATATTGGCCTCTTTTGGATTCTTGGCTTCTTAATAAGTCGTGGTATTGAAAAACGATGTCTTTTCTTCAAGCTGTGTACTCACTTAAAAATCTAAAATCTCAAAAACTTATTGGAATATTTTCATGAAATAGAAAGCAGAATATTCTCAGAAATTTTCTTAACAAATAATATTCTAGGTTCAAGGTAATTCAAGTAAAACTTTAAGAGATATCGGCCCCCTAAAGTAGAGGTGTCGTAATGTTGATCTTGAAGGTGACCACTCACTCCAATGTCCAACATTTTGAAAACTAAAGAGGATATTTACATAAAATAAAAGAAAAGAATATTTACAGGAGTATTCCTTAAACACTTTTTTTAGGCTCAAGCTTATTTGAGATTTTTTTTTTAATATTGGCTAAAAGTAATGGTTTTGAAAAACCGAGGTCTTATTTTCAAGGTGTATACTTACTTGAAAGTCTAAAATCTCAAAAACTTATAGCAATATTTTCACAAAAAAGAAAGCAGAATATTCTTGGGAACATTCTCGACAAATGCTGTTTAAGGTTTAAGGCAATCCAAGGAAAAGTTTAAGAAATATGGGTCTTTTTTAGTAGTGGTACCGAAAAATGAAGGTTAATTTTTAGAGTGACCACTCATTTTAATAACCAATATCTCAAAAACCAATAGGAATAATCTTATAAAATAAAAAGTCGAATATTAAATGGAATACTCCTTTCAAAATCTTGTTTAAAGTTTAAATCAATTTAAGCATTTTTTTTAAATATTGGCTTTCTTAAGTCGTGGTATTAAAAAACGATGTCTTTTCTTTAAGCTGTGTACTCACTTAAAAATCTAAAATCTCAAAAACTTATAGGAATATTTTCATGAAATAGAAAGAAGAATATTCTTAGGAACATTCTTAACAAATGATATTCTAAGTTAAAGGCAATTCAAGTAAGATTTTAAGAGATATCGGCTCCTTAAAGTAGTGGTGTCGTGGTGTTGATCTTGAAGGTGACCACTCACTCCAATGTCCAAAATTTTGAAAACTAAAGAGAATATTCTCATGATCCAAAAAAAATTGAATATTTAAGGAAATATTCTTTTTACACTTTTCTTAGGTTCAAACTGATTTAAGATTTTTTTTTAAATATTGGCTACTTTAAGTAATGCTATCGAAAAATGATGTCTTATCTTCAAGGTAAGACATTGAATCTTGAAAACTCATAAGAATATTTTCATGAAAGAAAAGACAGAATATTCCTAGGAACATTCTCGACGCTCGTTGTCTTGGGTTTAAGGCATTAAAGTAAAAGTTGAAGATATATTGGCTCCTTAAAGTAGTGGTGTCGAAGAAAAAAGTTTGATTCACTCCAATATCCAAAATCTCAAAAACTAAAGAGAATATTTTTATTAAATGAAAAGCGGAATATTCAAAAAAATATTCTCTTAAAATTTTATCAAAGGATAGATTTAAGCATTTTTTTTAATATTGGCCTTTTAAGAAGTAGTATCGAAAAACGATGGTTTATCTTCAAGTTTAGTATTCACCTAATAATCAGAAATTTAAAAAAAATAATGAGAACATTATTCTGAAATAAAAACTGAAGTATTCTCAAGAATATTCTTGACTAATGTAACTTAAGGTTTAAGGAAATTCAAGAAAAATTTAAAAAAATATTGGTCCCTTAATGTAGTGGTGTCGAAAAATAAAATTTGACCTTAAAGGTGACCACTCAGTCCCATATCCAATATCTCAAAAACTAAAGGGAATATTCTCATAAAATAAACAGAAAAATATTGAAAGGATTATTTTCAAGAAATTTTCTTAAAGGTTTAAATCAATCCAAACAAGAATTTCATAAATATTGGCTTTTTAATGTAGTGGTGTCGAAGGACGATTAAAAGTTGGAAACCTCAAAGGTTAATAGGAATATTTTGATAAAATAAAAAGCAGAATATTCATAAAAGTATTCTTGATAAATTTTATTTAAGGTATAAGCTAATTTAAGTAAAACTTAAAAAAATATCAGTCATTGTTAGTAGGGGTGTTAAAAAATGAATGTTTGATCCTTAAAGGTGACCACTAACTTAAATATCGACAATTTTAAGAAGTAATGGGAATGTTGTCATGAAGCAAACCTAAGCATGTTTCATGAAATATTTCTAAGAATTCTAGAGAGGGTTTTAAGTCAATTTAATCAATAATTTGATAAATATTGGCCCTTAAAGTAGTGGTCTCAAAGGACGACATAATAAGTATATAATTAAATTATAGCGGTCAATTTTCATTCCAATATATCCGTCTTAATCCGGGGTATTATAAACTGTTTTTCAATTACGCTATCCTTAAGTTTTAAAACCCTTTAGTAAACAGAATCGTATATGATATACATATTTTATATAGTTTAATAAATATACATTTAACGATAATAATATATGATGTGTTGATTGAGTAGTTTGAGATATCACGAGAAAATGTACCATAATTATGCTTTTCTCCTATAAGTATACAAACTATGGAATATAAATGAATAAATAATAGAAAGTAAATAGGGATATATCTATGAAAAATTAAACGAATTCAATTTAGCTCATTTTCAGACCTATAAATTTTTTTTATTTTTCTCAAAATACAATAAACCTATTTACTTTTCCAGATCGGTTTTTCGCAAGAAATGCACTAAATTATATTAACATCAAAATTAAAAATGCTAAATGTTGAAAATATTTCTTCTGTAATTTTTTTTTAAATTTTTGTTTTTAATTTATAGCAAACTGATCATTAAAATAACGATACAGTGACCCAAAAAACACTAAATAAAATCAACGCGATTTTTCCACATACCTAATCCACTTTACTAAGCCACTTAAACAGACAATATATCAACAGCGATCTCTATACTCAAGATTTATCTGATACCTTTCAAAACAACTAAATTAAGGACCACTTATCGTCGCTTTTACTTTCTTTTGGCATCTTTTTTACTGTTCAAATACAGGAAAAATAAAATTATGTATTTTTGTGTAATACCACTTAACTGTGAGATCTGGACTTAAACGTAAATGACGAGGTCATCATACCTGTAGCATTAGAAAAACCAGATCAATAACCCGCGAGGATTTTTTTTACGGTTCAGCCCTATCCAATTTCACAAATTATGCTAAAAATTGACTCATACTTGTCGCAGATTAATATTGATGTACCTGTCTCCTTAAATTAAGAGCTTTTAAATATGATGTTTGAATAACGATTTGTTTTTGTCTGTAAATGCGAGTTCGGACAAGTTTATTTAGTATAGTACCGTTATACCTGAGTAGGTATTAGTATGGATTTAATAGATAATAATATAGATCTGGAATGATCTAGATATGTTTTTTTTTAAGTATTGGTGTTTTTGGTGTGACTCAGTTGCAGATAAGCGATAAGGATTTTGGGACATCACAGAACCGTTGACTATTTTTAGAAATGATTTCCTTACAATAAGATTTGTGAAACAATAGATATAATGTAGTTAATTTTAGATAATTACTGATGATCTTATAGCAATACGAGGTGTCACGAGTCACAACGAAAAGATAAAAAGTCAAATTTGATAAAATATGTAAAACTGCAACCGCAATTCAATTAGGAAGGAACATTTTAAAGGAACCGATAAAGATAGAAATTACTGAAAATATAAAGCTGAAGAAAGAGAAGTGAATTATCATAAATTACACACTTTTTCAGTTAATTTATTAAAAATTTATAATTATTTTGACAATTCTGTAAAGGGAAGTGGTGATATAGATTAGGATGATAATGGTGGAAAAAATGATGACGATACTCCAGAATAAAAGTTGATGCTCATATCAAAAATTTAAAGTTTAATAAAAAAGAACAGAAATTAGGAGGAATATTGAAAACACATTGAAAATATTTTTTTTAATATATTAAAAAAAAAATAATGAAAAAATATAAAAGAATAATGATAAATACGAAAAAGAATTGGAAGTTACAATGTCCAAACGAAATGCTCGAGACAGAAATACAAGAGAAAGAATTAACATGAGAACAAGTATATGAGGGTAATAAATTCGATCACAAGTGACAGATAAAGAAAAAAATTCTGCAAAGTGAAAATTTACAAGAACATGATGAAATTGAACAGACACTAAAATATTATATTTTAGATAAAAATAAATTTAAGATAAAATTAAGATTAAAGATAAAAATATCATCATCAAAGGATCCTACTAATTAAAAAACAAGAGAAAATATTAGGAAAAAAAATGAATATTATTTAGTAAAAGTTAACAAGTCAAAACTTCTTTAGTTATTTTATTTTTTTTTATAAGGATTTGTGCTTTCAAGAAATATGCGAAAATTAAAAAAAATCAATAATTTAGTGAAAATGAGATGCAAAAAAAAAATTAAAAGAAGTAAAGAAAAATTTTTTAAGTGAAGCTGATAAAGACAGCAATATTAATGAGTTCATTACTAAATAGAAAAGAAAATATTATGAAAATTATACCAATAAATTTTTTTTTTATAATTGCCCTCATAAGACACAAAAAATTAAACAGAAAGTGTAAAATAAAAATTTAGAGAAAAATAATAAAGGAATGAATATGAAAGAATTCAAAGCTGGAGAGAAAGAGAAAATGCAAAAGAAATTTCATATTTGTAGATAAGATTCTTGATTTTTTTAAAAAATTAATATAATAATTACAGATTAAAAAAATTAAAGATTGTATTACAAAGATAAAGAAATAGAGAAATATGGTCATACACGAATCAAAAAACGATATAAAAAAATATGAGAAAAAAAAATTTCACGAATGTGATTTACAAATTTACATCTTTGTTAAACAACAAATTAACAAGAAAATTAGAGATAATTGAAAAAAGAAAATAACAGAGATTCACAAAAAGCGCAAAATCGAAAATACCATGGAAAAGAACATTAAAAATAATAACAAAGATAAGAAGTAAAAATATATATTGTGAAAATAATAAAGACTGAAATACCACCTATTTATTATTAAAACCTTATAATATAAAACTGGAGAAAAAGAGAAACACGTACACAAAATTTAAAAAATCAAAGATCACGTGTAAAAGAGCAGCAAAAAAAATAAAAAGAAAGTGAAAAATAAAAATTTAGAGGAAAATAATAAAGGTAGGAGTACCAGAAAATCTGAAGCTGAAGAGAGACAGGAAGTATAATCTTTTTTTTAATTTTTGAGAAAATTAAATTTACTTATTTTCATTATTTATTTTTTGTAAATAACTAAATAACAAAAAGAGTACAGATAAAATAATTAAAAAAAAGAAATTGAGATTCAGAAAAATTAAATGTAATCGTATGCTTAAAATTAGTATTAATTGGATAATTATTTTATGAGGAAAAAATTAAAGAATATAGAAAATATACATTTAAATGAAAATAATAAAGACAAAAATACCACAAATTATTTCATGTATTTTTTAATGAGACTTCTTAGTATAAAATCGAAGATTAAAAACTTAAGAATTAAAAAATTAATATTTTGCGAAAAATGATAAAGGTAGGAATATGAAAGAATCCAAAGCTGGACAGAAAGAGAAAATGCAAAGGAAGTTTTATATTTGTAGATAAGATTCTTGATTTTTTTAAAATTAATATAATAATAAACAAAATTACAGATTATATTATAAAGATAAAGACATAGAGAAATATGGTCATACAAGAATTAAAAACTATATAAAAAAAAGTATTAAAAAAAGAAAAATCAGAAAAAAAATATGAGAAAAAAAAATTTTGAGTGAATATGATTTTCAAATTTACATCTTTGTTAAATATTAAATTAACAAAAAAATAGAGATAAATAAAGAATGAAAAAAATAGACATTCACAAAAAGCGTAAAATCGAAAATACCATGGAAAAGAAAATTAAAAATAATAACGAAGATAAGAAGTAAAAATGTATATTGTGAAAATCATACAGACTAAAATACCACATATTTATTATTAAAACCTTATAGTATAAAACTGGAGAAAAAGAGAAACACGTACACAAAATTTCAATAGTCAAAGATCACGTGTAAAAGAGCAGCAAAAAAAATAAAAAGAAAGTGAAAAATAAAAATTTAGAGGAAAATAATAAAGGTAGGAGTACCAGAAAATCTGAAGCTGAAGAGAGACAGGAAGTATGATCTTTTTTTTAATTTTTAGAAAAATTAAATTTACTTATTTTCATTATTTATTTTTTGTAAATAACTAAATAACAAAAAGGGTACAGATAAAATAATAAAAAAAAAGAAATTGAGATTCAGAAAAATTAAATGTAATCGTATGCTTAAAATTGGTATTAATTGAATGAATATTTTATAAGAAAGAATTAAAAAATATAGAAAATATAAATTTAAATGAAAATAATAAAGACAAAGATACCACAAATTATTCAATATATTTTTTAATGAAACTTCGAAATCGAAGATTAAAAACCTATAATAAAGGTAGGAACAAAATAATTATGATGAATCTTAATTTATAGTAAATTTATAAAATTACAGATGAACTTAATAAAATTATAAAAAAAAGTGGAAATAAAAAAATTAAATGTAAAAGGTAAAGACATTAATATTACAGAAAATATTTTGTTTTATTTTTTTTAACTATTTTTTTGTAAATAACAGATTGACAAGTAAAAGCAATAAAATTAAGGTACAAATAGAGACAAAAATTCGAAAGTCAAAAGTCTTATGAAAAAGAGAAGTGTCAGAAAAAAGGAAATAGCGATAACAGAAATTATAGTTAAGCGTCTATTTTTTTTAATTATTTTTTTTATAACACACTATTAAAAAACAATTATAGATTATATTATAAAGCTAAAGAAAAAAAAAGACGGTCACCCAAGAATTAAAATTTGTATAAAAAAGATGTATTACAAAAAAAGTAAAAAAGACAAAATGAGGAAAAACGTTAATTTATTAAGAAAATATGATTCTTAAATTTACCTCTTTGATAAATAACAAATTACGGATAAATAGAGAAAAAAATAAATATAGAATTACGAAAAATTGCAAAACCGAAAATATCAGGGAAAAGAGAAGTAATGAAAATAATAATAAAAGTTAGGAATAAAAATGTATGTGAAAATAATAAAGACAGAAATATCACATAATATTTAATATATTTGTTATTAAAAATCTACTTGAAGAAAAAGAAAAATACGCACATAAAAATTAAAAAATAAAAATGCTGTGCAAAAGAGAAGTAAAAAGGAAGTGAAAAATAACAGTTTAGAGAAAAATAATAAAGAGAAAAAAAGAGAGAAATATCAGAAAATCTAAAGCAAAAGAGAAAGGAAAAATATGAACAATATTTTAATTTTTTTGGGGATATGATTTCTAAATTAATATATTTTATTTATTGAATATTAAATTACGAAAAAAATTAGACGTAAATAAAATATGTGTACATAGTTAAATTTTCTAAAAAAAAAATCCAAAGGAATGGAACGAAGGTTTACAAAAAATTGAAAAAAAAATCTTATGCGACAGAGAAGCAAAAATTATAAAAAGAAGTAGGGAATAAAAGAATTAAATGAAAATAGTAATATTACAAAAAAAATTCTTAATTTATTTCCTAAATTTACTTTTTTTTATAAAATTATACGTAATATAATTATAATAATAATAATCTTTATCTAGCATAAAAAATCTACATATAAAATACAAAATATTTAACAAAATTCAATAAAATTATAATATTTTTATCAATCCAGTACATTATAACCTACTTTTATCAGCAGAAATAGCATATATCATTAATAGAACCAATAAATTTAAGGTAAAAAAAATATAAATAAAGACAAGAATTTAAAAATCAGTACATTTGTGAAAATAAGAGGCAAAAAAAGTATTATCGAAATAATAAAAATAGAGCACCTAAAACTAAAGAAAAAACTAAATAACGGTAACAAAAAGTGTAGTTAGATAAAAAGATTTAATTTATAAAGAAATTTTTTAATTCAATTTTTTATAGCAGTTTGACAAAGAAAACAGATAAAATAAATAAATCTATGAAGTTAGGTAAAAGAAGATAAGCAAAACACAATTGAAAAATCAAACATCTTATGGAAAAGTAAGTAAAAATGAGGAAAATTGAAGGAGACTAACAAAGACAGAAATATCTATAATTCTAACTAAAAGAATCACTTAATTTTAGTTTATTCTTTAATTTGATTGATAACAAAAATAAGGAAAATAGAATGAAATTAAACAAACAAAAGAAACATTGAAAGTCAATAGTCATGTTAAAAAAAAGAAGTCAAGAACAGAATGAGCAGATTTAGATACAAATGATATAGACCATAATGTTAGGGAATACAAGACTAAAAAGAAAGAAAAGATATCAGAAAAAAAGTATTCCTTCCTATTTATTCGTTAATTTCCTATTTTTGCAGTAAATTTATTCTTTATAATATAAACTTAATGCACATAAAATGGCTCCTAAAAAACATTTTTTGCATAATATTTTTAGGAATTACTATTAGATTCCCAGAACAACATGTTACTGAAAAATCCAATAGAATTTCGGTGAAAACTCCTCTAACACTAAAAACGATTTATTATTATACAGGTCCAAGAAAGTCAATTAATTATTACCGAACAAAAACCGTTTCTAAGTAATCTTATCATTTTAATTAATAAACGCTTTGGCGATTCCGTGAACTTTTCACTAATTATCCGTAAAATGACAGGAATAATAGTATGCCGCCCACCGACATGAGTAGAACATTTTCATGAATGAATTTCGTATCGTTCAATGGGTGGGTTTTGCGTTACTCATTCTTGCGATTTTAAATACGGTAACCTTACGCAACGGTTTAAAGGAAATTAATTAGAATGCCCCATAATTAATTAACAAAAATCAGTGACGTATTATATGAGAGAGAAAACATTCTCATATGGTTGTTTCACGTTGCTGTTATCTTATCCGATTATGATGATGATGATGATGGTCTTGTCTTTATCGTGCGTTGTCATTATATCGACACGAAAGTACACAAAAATAAGGAAATGCAACTTATTATTTGGTTTGTGAATAATTTATTTGACTGCGTGATGGAGGAATGAAGCGTTGAACTCGATATCGGGTTGGATCGGAAGTTATGGCTAAATATGTGTTTTTATGCAATCAAAAGTTTGTTTTAAGAAGGAAGTAGAGGTTATAGACAGTCGAGATTTCTAGGGTATAAAAAAGTAAAGAAAAAGGACCTAAGAAGAGTCTTCAGGGGGCCAACGAGGCTAGTATGGAACTATCTAATAAAACTAAAGAAGCTGGGAAACTAATATAGACTTTCTAGTAGACACCCTGTTTCTTTAAGAATCAAAATTTAAGGATTTTACATAAAAAACATTTTTTAAGCACTCTTAAAAAATAATTTTGCCAGGACATGAAAATACCAAAAGACGTAAATGAAAGTATTTTTTTTATGAAAAAAGGCTTATGTTCATTAAATTAAAAAAATATATATATTTAATTTTATTTAGCTTTTATAAATTTGCTATTTTTAGAAATATCAAAATTATTTGGAAAACATTTTTGGGTACTAAGTACTCTAAAAATACAGTTTTAGTCGTAGTCGTAGTATAACAGATAGTATGTGTTATGGCAAACATTATATTTTTTAGACTAAAATTAAAGCCATTTAAAGAGTTTGTTAATTATTTCTAAATACATTAAAATGCTCTTCAAGGTGTGTTGCTTTTTTTACAACCCTTTAGTTTTCTAAAAAGTCTCATTATATTTTAAAAAAGCTGTATAATTTTTGTTTTCTATATTTTTTTCTTAGAAAACTCAAAATGTTGTTAACAATCGTAGTGCATGGAAAACAATTTCTTTTTTTTTTTTGACAAGCTCTCAAATCTCAATTGAATTAAATTTAATTAAACTTGACAAAAATAGTTTTTGCAGGAACAATTATTTTTTAATTTCTTTTTTCTTTAAAATGCAATTCTCATTCTTTATAAAAATTCGAAAATTCCTAATAAGTATTTTTAAATACACAAATACGCTGAATTTTCATTTTTAAAAATTTTTTTTTTCATTTTTCAAAATTGATTTTTTTGCCTTTTTTTTTCTTTAAAAATTAAAATTTGTCTCAAATTTTCATCATTTTCCTAAATGGATTTAAGAAGAACATTTTGAAAATAATAATTTATTAGGATCCATAATTAGTTATTGAATCTAAAATCAATTTTTAGCCTCAAAATTTATTTATTATTACAGGTTAAATATTTTTAAATTAGAACTTAAAAAAATCTGGAACTATTATACTTTTATCTATTAAATACGAGTACTCCAAAATTTATTTGTTAGAATCTTAATTTCTTTCCACTTATTTTCCTTAATAATTCAATTTTTCCTAAAAATTTGATTTTTTGCAATTTTTTCTTTTAATATTTTGAATATTGAGCAAATGCAACATTTGTTTTGTCTAAAATTAATTTTTTTCTATTGGAAAACTGGATTAAAAAAATCATAAATTATTTTTTTTGACAAGTTAAATCCAGAAAAATAATTTGAAAAAAATAAAACTATTTTATTTATAAATTCTTTGGCCATTACCGATAGTTGCAAATACTTTATGCTTTAATATCCAAATTAAATTTTATTTATCGGAACCTTTTAAGTTTTTTTTTGAAACAACTTTATTTCCTAATTCTTTTTAAAAATAATAAAAATATTATGCAAAGTATTAAAGAGTTCACTTCCCAAGCAACACACCACATATTATTATCAATAAATATATATTTATTACACGATTTTTGGTTTTGGTATATTTATCAACCGTATATGGTCAAGGTATATTTATTAAACTGTAGAACATCCGTATATCATATACGATTCTGTTCAGAAAAGGGAAATAAATTTCGGCATTTAACAAAATTGATATAGGATTTATATATCTAGTTTTTAAACTCGGTTACTACACATCAAATATTTGATGACATTTCTTGAAAAATCATTGTTTTTTGTCCATATTATCCAACCTAATAACGCTGTTTTTATACTAAATATTTATATACAAAATTATATCAAATTTAAATAAACAGTATTATTAAATTAAATATTCAATATATATTCTCTGCAAAAACATTGTTTTTTATTGACAAATCCCTTACCCCCCCACCCACCCCAAACATTTGCTCAGTAAGAAATTCTTTTGAAAAATCACCGTTTTTCGTCCATATTATCCAACCTAATAGCACTGTTTTTGTATTAAATATTTATTAACATACATATACATATATAATTATATTATATTTAAATAAACAAACTTTTTTGTATTGGATATTAACGACGAAGCCTGCTGCTATTCATGCGTATTATTTTAAAAAACAATGATTTTTGAAAAAAATTTCTTACTAGTAAATTGTGTGGGCTGGGTGGGCAAGGGTAAGGTTAATGAAAAACGTTTTTTTGCAATAAATAAACAGATGCTTTTTAAGAAAATTAATATAAGAGATAAGACGTATATCGCAAAACAAAATTTTAAATAGGGTCAAAATCGATATAAAAAAACATTAATTATTAAAATTTTGTAACTACTTACTTTATTACATTTTTCAAATGCATATATCTCGAAAACTCTTTGACCAAAGTATCTTATGTGACCTATTATTTTTTGTTAAAATTAGCATAGAATTCAAAAAAAAAACATATAAGATAATGCTATTGAAATAACACTGCTGCAGTACGAATTACCCTAACCGAAAAAAAATTAATAGACAATTAGTTCGAATATAATAAAGTATTTAATTTTTCGATATCGACTATTATAATCTCACCATTCTGCCTAATTATTATTCGATTTCCTAACACTTTATTAAATACCTTATATGCTAACCTAATTATTATATGATCATCACTAAGCTTTAATATATTAGGTAAATTAGGCAAAATTAACGTTAATGAGAAACGATAACCTGATAGATAACTTATTTTATGCTTAATTACTGATTGCATTGATATGAATTTTCAAGTGGATTTACGAACTAAATATTTTTCTAGAATAATCAACACAGGTGTGGCTCTTTTAATATTTAAAAAAATTATTATATACGTATATTGTGCTTACCTCTGGCTTTTGGCGATCCTTTGCTCCAACAGTCTACTCCAGCCATGTAGTAGTCAAAAAACAGCAGTTAATCCAGGAAAAAAAATAATTAAAAAAAAATCGAGAAAAAGGAGACACTCGTTTCTCCAGTTAGGGTAACTCTAGGTTACCAATACAGGAAAACTATCGCGTTAAACCGTCTATCGTATCGTAAAAATCGTATGATTCATTGAAAAACACGCGTTTTCGGGTAAGCGAGGAGAGTGTGTGTGTATGTATGATGCTTCACTCTCTCGCTAGATTTCGATTTTGATCGTTAAGGTCGGGTTCGTTTGTGAATGAAATTTTACTAACGACGGGTTTTATATGTCTCGCCCCCTCTGCCCACCTTGTCGCTCTTTTGTTTTACGTCATTTATTTTTTTTGCGATGGTTCCCACAGATCCCGCGGGATAAACGCACGTCGGTTTCGTTCGTAGGTTCCGGGATCGAGATTTTCGTTGTGCTCTGGTTTATCGGTGCCGTAATCCGCTATTATTAGGTTCCGTTTACTTAAATCAGTCAGATGTGATATTGTCACGTTTAATTGTTAAAAATTGCTATTATTTTTTTTAAAAGCTTTTTAGTCTGCTCCTATTATGTTTTCTCTTATGCACTGCGCTGGACCTATGCTTCCTCTACTCTTTTATTCAACATAATCAAAGCAACAAAACTTATATTATTGGCAATTAGTTCAGAATTCGGACCAAAAAATCACAAATTAGTTGTAACCAAAAAAGAGGAATATTTTGAAATAAATAAAGAAAAAATAGCTTATATTAAATTGGATTGACTCCTTAAATTGGATTGACCGAGTTTCCTGAGTCCATTTTTCAATTTCTTTCCAGTCCTCTAGCATCCAACAATGTTCTGGATGACTCAATAGTTACTAGAGATGGGTTGTTATTTGACAATCTGGTATTTGTCAATAGTTACCCTCAACAAAAAGCAACAGATATACAAATAACAGGGCTGATGCCTGATATACCATTACACTTACATTCACAAAATACAAATATAAAGAAATGCGTGTAGCCTTAGAAATACTGTTGACAGTTCCATTGACGTTATTGACAAGAATGAGGGTGGCATGTGGCGGGAAATTTAAACCTGATCTATTGCGCGATATTTGATTTCGAAGTCATTGCAAAACTATAGAAGTTAATACGTTAACTGGAGAATGATAAGAGATGTATTTAAATGGAATTTTATTTTATTCTTAAATTAATACTCACACTCATTGAACGAAAATATAGAGAAATGCGTATTGCCTAATGATCAGACAGAAATTCCGTTGACAGTTCTGTTGACGTTATTGAGAAGAACGAGGGATATTTACAATGGGTGGCATGTGGCGGGAAATTTAAACGTGATCTATTGCGCGATCTTTGAGTTTTAAGTTATTCGCAAGATATAGCAGTTAATACGTTAACTGGAGAATGATAAGAGATGTATTTAAATGGAATTTTATTTTATTCTTAAATTAACACTCATACTCATAGAACGATAATATAGAGAAATGCGTGTTGCCTAATGATCAAACAGAAATTCTATTAACAGCTCAATTGACGTTGTTGACAAGAATGAGATGCATTCATAATAGATCGCGTATGGTGGGAAATTTAAACCTGATCTATTGCGCGATATTTGAAAGTTATTACAGAAGTTGCGTTAACTAAAGAGTGATGAGAAATGTATTTTAGTGGAATTTTATTTTATTATTAAATTCACAATATATTTATCAGTTTAACAATAGCCGCATTTTATTAAAATTGTTAATTTTGGAAGTTGCAAAAGGAAAATATCTCATCAATTTTTTCAAGAATTAACATATCAATAAAAATTTAATTTGATTTAAATTTAGTTCAGTTCTTAAGGAATAAATTTAATGGGTCAAATTTAGTTCTCATGAAATTGCTTATTTAGGACATTTGAGTCTGGACTTTAAAAATATTTAGTTATAGATACTTACCAATAATTATTAATTAGCACCATAAGTATAGGAACAAATTTTAAATTTAAAAAAAAACACTAAATTTGTTTTTTAAATACTTTATTTTAAGATGAATTGATATAAATTTAACAAAGGGCTTTAAAACACATAAAAATAACTACAATATATTCAAAATTAAATACTAATAAAATATGGAATTTTTGCAGGTATAGAGCGTGTTTTACCTGAAAATCATGACAGCAAGTAACAAACACCCTTTAATAAAAAAATATGATTTTAAAAAGATTTTTCCTCAGATAATACCATGTAAATTAAAAATAAATAAATAAATATATTTATTTTAACTATTTAGACGATCATAGCAAAATATTATAAAAATATATCCCCACTTTATGGAAAACAAAATATAAGCTCTTATAAAAAAATGTACAAATTATTATACATGTTTTTTTTTACTAATTATTTTTAATGTATAAATAACAACGAAATATAAATTGTAACAACAAAAAATAAACAATAAACACACTCAAATATTGAGTTTCACGGTAAAGACAAAACTTATTAGTCCACGCGTTTTTATACAAAGTACTTACGTTCTTTAAAAAAATAATTTTAAAATAAACTAACAACTTACAAATTATAATATTAGTACCTGGACTATAAAATAATGCCAATCAATAATATTTTCTCTCTTTCTCTAATGCACGGTCATTTGACAGTGGTGTCTTTGTGTAGAGACCATTTACAACATAGCCACGCCTCTTGCAATATAGGTTTCTCGCTCTTACACATTCAGTTTCTTTGTAAATGCAAAATATAATAATTCAGGCGTTTTGTATAATTTACTTCAAAAATATAATATATTTAACAATAAAATAAATTTAAAATTATATCATAAGTATCTGCACTATAAAATAAGGTCACTGGATAATATTGTCTCCCTTTTTCTGATACATGGTTTTACATTATTTAAAAAATCAACATTTTGTAAAAATTAAATAACTTGAAAATTATATCATTAGTGCCTGGACTATAAAACAGGGGCGTCCAATAATATCTATTTTATTTCTCTAACGCACCGATATTGGGCAGTATTGTCTTTGTTTAGGGACCGTTGAGGATATAGCCACGCCTCTTATACTATCGCTCTCTCGTTCTAACACATTGAGTTTCTTGGTAAAGGCGTAACATAATAGCCCACACGTTTTCATACAAAATACTTACGTTATTTAAAAAAATCATTTTAAAATTAAATAAATCTAAAATTATAATATTAATACCTGATGGACTCTAAAATAAAGCCAATCAATAATATTTTCTCTCTTTCTCTAAAACACGGTTTTTCGAGAGTGTTGTCTTTGTGTAAAGACCACGACTCTTACAATATAGGTTTCTAGCTCTAACACATTCAGTTCCTCGATAAAGGCAAATTATAATAGTCCAGGGTTTTTTATCCAAATTACTTACACCATATTCATTAAAAGATATATCATTAGTGCCTAGACTATAAAATAAGGCCTTCCAATAATATTTTCTCTATTTCTCTAACGCTTGTTTTTAAAACTATGAAGTATCATAGCAATTATTTTTATCTCCAATTAATCAATTACGTAATTCATTTAAATTTAGGCGCCATAATAACGTCAAAATGACAGTTTGTTTAACGAATTTTGTCACAGCCAACTGATGTCTTTTAATCCGTCATAACCACAGCACCCTATAATAAGTTTATTCAGGTTCTCGATAATGACAGAAAATTATATACCAGGTGTTCATATAAAAATTCAATTAAATGAAGTCAAGTTTATATGGACTATGAACTAAAGCCAATTGATAACATTTTCTCTCTTTCTCTAACGCGCGGTTATTTGATAGTGTTGTCTTTCTCTTTAGGACCAAAACCATTCCTGGGACAACATTGCTTTTTCGCTTTAACGCATTCAGTTTCTCGGTAAAGACGACATATAATAGTCCAGATATAAGTCCACGTTTTAAATTATTTAAAAACTTCAATACATTTAAAAGTAAAATGAATTGAACATTATATTATAAGTACCTGGACTATAAAATAAGGTCTCTCGAATATTTTTTTGATTTGAATTTATATGTTTTCTCGCTTTTTCTAATACACAGTTTTTGATAATATTGTCTTTGTCTAGGGATCACTTACAACAAAGCCACGCCTTTCACACAATCACTTTTTCGTTTTAACGCATTCAATTTCTAGATAAAAGGAAAATACAATAGTCCAGGCCTTTAATACAAATGACTTACGTTACTTAAAAAATTCAATATATTTTAAATTTATATAAATTGAAAAATATATCATTAGCGCCTGGACTACAAAACAGAAGCGCCCAATAATATTTTCTCTCTTTCTCTAACGCTCGGTTATTTGACAGTATTGTCTTTGTTTAGTGAACTCTTACGATATAGCCACGCCTCTCACAATATAGAGTTTTCAGTTTTTCAATAAAAATAAAAAATAGTCCAGCAGTTTTTATGTAAATGATTTACATTAATTATTATGTTTTAAAATAAAATAAATTCAAAACAATGTCATAAGTGCTCGGACTATAAAATACGGCCTCCCAATAATATTTTCTCTCTTTCTCTAAGACGCTGTTATTTGACAGTGTGGTCTTTGTTTAGCGACCGTTTAGAATAAACGTTTCTTACAATATCGCTTTTTCGCTCTAACACATTCAGTTACTCTGTAAATGCAAAATATAATAGTCCAGGCGTTTTATACAAATTACTTTAAAAATTCTATAGATGTTAAAATAAAATAAAATAAAAATTATCATTCAAACAAAGTCCCTGGAGTATTAAATAAGGTTGATCAATAGTATTTTTTCCCTTTTTCTAATACATGGCTTTTGACAGTATTGTCTTTGTCTAGGGATCGTTTACAACATAACCACGCCTTTTACAGTATCGCTTTTTCGCTCTAACGCATTCAGTTTCTAGGTAAAAGAAAAATATAGTCCAGGCATTTTATACTCCCAATAATATTTCCTCTCTTTCTCTAAAGTATTGTTATTTGACAGCTTGTCTTTGTTTAGGGACCGTTTAGAATAAAGGCTTTTTACAATATGGCTTTTTCGCTCTAACACATTCAGTTATTCTGTAAATCTAAAATATAATAGTCCAGGCGTTTTCTACAAATTACTTAAAAAATTCAATAGATTTTAAAATAAAATAAATTCAAAATTATCATTCAAACATAAGTACCTGGAGTATAAAATAAGGTTGATCAATAGTATTTTTTCCCTTTTTCTAATACATGGCTCTTGACAGTATTGTCTTTGTCTAGGGATCGTTTGCAACAAGACCACGCCTTTCACAGTATCGCTTTTTCGCTCTAACGCATTCAGTTTTTAGGTAAAAGAAAAATATAGTCCAGGCATTTTATACTCCCAATAATATTTTCTCTCTTTCTTTAAGGCACTGTTATGCTGACGCCGTTGTCTTTGTTTACGGACCGTTTAGAATAAAGGCTTCTTACAATATAGCTTTTTGGCTCTAACACATTCAGTTACTCTGTGAATGCAAAATATAATAGTCCAGGCGTTTTATACAAATTACTTGAAAAATTCAATAGATTTTAAAATAAAATAAATTCAAAATTATCATTCAAACATAAGTACTTGGAGTATAAAATAAGGTTGATCAATAGTATTTTTTCCCTTTTTCTAATACATGGCTTTTGACAGTATTGTCTTTGTCTAGAGATCGTTTGCAACAAGACCACGCCTTTCACAGTATCGCCTTTTCGCTCTAACGCATTCAGTTTCTAGGTAAAGCAAAAATATATTAGTCCAGGCATTTTATACTCTCAATAATATTTTCGCTCTTTCTCTAAGGCACTGTTATGCTGACGCCGTTGTCTTTGTTTACGGACCGTTTAGAATAAGGGCTTCTTACAATATAACTTTTTGGCTCTAACACATTCAGTTACTCTGTAAATGCAAAATATAATAGTCCAAGCGTTTTCTAGAAATTACTTAAAAAATTCAATAGATTTTAAAATAAAATAAATTCAAAATTATCATTCAAACATAAGTACCTGGAGTATAAAATAAGGTTGACCAATAGTATTTTTTCCCTTTTTCTAATACATGGCTTTTGACAGTATTGTCTTTGTCTAGGGATCGTTTACAACATAACCACGCCTTTTACAGTATCGCTTTTTCGCTCTAACGCATTCAGTTTCTAGGTAAAAGAAAAATATAGTCCAGGCATTTTATACTCCCAATAATATTTCCTCTCTTTCTCTAAAGTACTGTTATTTGACAGCTTGTCTTTGTTTAGGGACCGTTTAGAATAAAGGCTTTTTACAATATGGCTTTTTCGCTCTAACACATTCAGTTATTCTGTAAATCTAAAATATAATAGTCCAGGCGTTTTCTACAAATTACTTAAAAAATTTAATAGATTTTAAAATAAAATAAATTCAAAATTATCATTCAAACATGAGTACCTGAAGTGTAAAATAAGGTTGATCAATAGTATTTTTTCCCTTTTTCTAATACATGGCTTTTGCCAGTATTGTCTTTGTCTAGGGATCGTTTGCAACAAGACCACGCCTTTCACAGTATCGCTTTTTCGCTCTAACGCATTCAGTTTTTAGGTAAAAGAAAAATATAATAGTTCGGGCATTTTATACAAATTAATTAATTATTTAAAAAATTTAATTCAGCCGTCCAATATTCTCTCTTTCTTCATCGCAATGTTATCGGACAGTATTGTCTTTATTGAAACAAAAATCGCAAAAATCTGTGATATAAGCAAACACATAAAAAAAAATCTAACCCGTTTACATCACGTTATGTGGCTTCAAGTGTTGATAATATTTGTAGAAAATACTTTATTGAATATTATGCTTCTTAATTCAGGAGCATCGTGGCAACAATTTTCCAGATTTTGGGTTTTGAAGTAAATAGTCTCCTTCAAGATTAAACACCTGCTTGAGCACTGCTGACTTGTGTTCAACTCCGTTGATTTAAACCGATAACTGGTAGACAAGAACGCATAACAATTCATAAATAATATGCGTTATTACAGAACAAAAGAGACGAGTCCGTGGTCGTCTTAAGTAATTTAGCATTTAAACAAGTGATTAACAATGCCCCAAAGATTGCTCATCCGAATTCCGACAATCCGAAAAAGGAATTCCTGAGTGTCGGTCGCGATCCGTTAAATTAAAAAAAAAAAGGCAGATTTAACCAGCCTCTTTACTTTCTTTAACCTCCGGTTAAGTGGGCGAGTGTCGGGTTATTTTTAGACGGTTTACGTTAATCATTGGTTGATCATAGTAATATACCATATTGACTATTTATTTCTTTGGTCGCGGTTTTATGATTCATTAGGCCTGTTTGTCATTTTTTTTCTCCTGTGGGAGGATTATTTAAAAAAAAATATTTAAATTGCCTTTTAAGCATCTATAAAAATTGTTGAAGATCATTTGCAAGAGTTCCATTTTTAATTGCATAAAAGCCCCATGATTAAAAATCGTTTTAATCAAAAATAATTTGTAATTAAATTCGAATTATTGTGAGATGTGACCAGCAACCCCTATTGGTGATAATGATCATATTGGCCTTGATGATCTTATAAGTTTACTGAACACATGTTTGGAATTTTAAGGAATTTAATTTGAAAATGATGAATATTCTTAAGCATTACTTTATATTTTTATGTAAAATTGATTATATCAAATGCTCGTTTCAATGTTACAATTCAATAATAGAAAGAACGCTAGCACAGAGAGTTAAATACTTAAAGGATAAGTTTATCAGGATACTTTGGACTCTGCTGGAACCTGCGTAAACTCATAAAAACTGGACGTATGTGCACTTGTTGAGAACATTTTGCTTAGTTTCATTAAAAGATGAAAGAAATATTAAAATGTCAAACATAAACAAGCAATTTTTGTGCGAGTTATATAAAAGTTATATAAAAGCTTGCCTTGTTTATGGAAGTAAACATAACATGGAACATATGTAACATAAGTAAATAATATAGTGATAGAAATAAAAAGGAAATCAATTCAAATTCAACATGGGGAAATGGCTGTTAAAAATAATAATAACCTAAGAAGTTCCTTTTGAAAAGAACTGAAGAAAATTTAAAAAAGCAAAGTAAGAAGATGTCTATACCCCGAATTTGTGATATTATAATCTATTGCTGTTTTTATTTGATCAAGAGATACCGCATACCTCTAAGAGTAGCCTAGAAAATGAAGAAAATGGAATAAGGGTAAGTATTGCTATAATTATAATATATACAGGAAGTCTCAGGTAAAATAACTTAACTAGAAAAATTAAATAGATGAGAGCACGTTTTCGAGATACAGGATGGTGAATTTAATTAACAAATTATGTCCCAATCAACACATAATATATTCAACGATTTTTTAGTAAATTTGTAGTTTTGGTATATTAATCAACCATATATGGTCAAGGTATATTTATTAAACTTTAGAATATCATATACGATTCTGTTTACAAAGGAGAGAAAATTTCGGCATGTAAAAAAATTGACAAGGAATTTACATATTTAGTTTTTAAACTCGATTACTACACCTTAAATATTTGATGAAATTCTCCTGAAAAATCACTGTTTTTCGTCTATTTTACAATCTAATAACGCTGTTCTTATCTTAAATATTTATATATAAAATTATATCAAATTTAATTAAACAGTGTTCATAAATTTAATATTGAATATATATTTTCTGCAAAAACATTGTTTTTCATTGACACAACCCTTACCCCCCCACCCACCCCAAACATTAACCCAGTAAGAAATTCTGTTAAAAATCACGGTTTTTCGTCCATAAAATCTAATGTAATAGCACTGTTTTTGTTTTAAATATTTATTAATATACGTATATATAATTAAATCAAATTTAAATAAACAAACTGTGTTATCAGATTAGATATTAATGACAAAACCAGCTGTTTTTCATGCATAGTATTTTGAAAAACAATGATTTTTGAAAAACATTCTGGGGGGCTAAGGGTAGACTAAATAAAAAACATTTTTTTTTGCAGAAAATAATTGCCTTAGAAAATATGATTTTTTAGAAAATAAGTTTTAAAAATTAATTAGAAAATAAGTTTTTGAGTAAAACGTGAAAAAATCCTACTTTATTTCTTAAAAGCAAGGCGTATTGCTATGAAAATTGCAGAAGTTGTGCCATTTTTTTATTGCAAATAAGTGGAAATTCAATTTTTTTAAGATGAAATTTAGTTTTTGTCAGTTCTAGACAACTTTCCATTTACTAAGTTTAAAAATACAGTTTTTAAATTAAAGCTATTGGTATATTTATTAACCGTATATGGTCAAAGTATTAAGCTGTAGAATGTACGTATATCACATACGATTTTTTTAAACAAGGGAGAAAGTTTCGACATTTAAAAAAATTGACAAGGGACTTATCGGACCATCGCTAATTTTTACACTCGATATAAACAAAATTTTAATATAAACAAGTCCTTAAATATATTAATTATAACATATTTTAGGTTCTAAAATTGATGATTATCATAACGAAATAAATACTGAAAATTTCATGAACTGGGTGGAAATCCAATTACTTCCCAATTTGCCGCCAAATTCAGCCTTAGTTTTAGACAATGCATCTTACCTTAATGTACAAGTAGAAAAGAATATTAGGTCAAACTAAGACTAAATATTTAAGGGACTTATTTTTTCACCATGATTAACACAATGTAAGAATTCCAAACTTAATTAGAATTCCATTTCATCATTGAACATCAGGTTTTAAAAAATCATTCCAGTATATAGGCATTCATATGTGGAACAAGTTTACATTAAAAATAGTTCACCAAAGAGATTTATTGCATATGTTAAAGAAATTCTTCTTAATTCTCAACTAACATAGGCATTTTAACAAATACACACCACCAAATTTTTATTAAAAATGTAATTTAATTATTTTTATTTAATTGCAACCATATTATTTTTGAGTTCTTATTTTTTAAATTAACACGGGTCTTGTTGAACTTTTAGGCATAAAAATAAAATTTTAAATGGTTCATTTTGGAATACCTATTCATTTTTGCGTCGTGTTGCCCTGGTTTTCCAGTCTCGGCCTCTCTGCCTATTGCACAAATGGTACCTATATTAATGTAATTGATATAGTTTAATAACTTATTTTCTAAATAATTTTAATTGGAAAAGTTTTTATTTTTGTTTTAGTTGTAATTAAATTAGTATGTTTTAACGATCTGAGCAGCACATGAGCGCTAGCTTATGTATGTGTTATCGGTTGTTTTTATAATCGCAGTTCAGTCCGCATTACTCTTAGCATTGTGTAAAATCTTGTAATAAAAAAAAAATAATTTTTTGTGTACAATGTTTAAGTGGTAATAACAGTCTTTTGAATTTGAAACTTATGATTGATTGGCTTAAGCAGAAAGTGACAAAAATGGAACTTTATGAAATAATTTAAAAAAATAAAAGATGTTATTCAATAAAGTGCAAAGAAAATTTTGGCATTTAAAAAAATTGACACGGGATTTGCAAATCTAGTTTTTAAAT
Source organism: Anthonomus grandis grandis (assembly GCF_022605725.1). NCBI lineage: Eukaryota > Metazoa > Arthropoda > Insecta > Coleoptera > Curculionidae > Anthonomus > Anthonomus grandis. Next base: position 5,601,090 of record NC_065548.1, read on the forward strand.
TTGGATTACTACATCTTAAATATTTATTAAAATACTTTTAAAAACTCATTGTTTTTCGTCCATATTGTACAATCTAAAAAGGCTCTTTTTTTTATACTAAATATTTATATATAAAATCATATTAAATTTAAATAAACCGTGTTTTTAAATTAAATATTAGTTATATATTTTCTGCAAAAATATTGTTTTTATTTAACACAACCCTTACCCCCCCCACCCACCCCAAACATGTGCCCAGTAAGAAATTCTTTTGAAAAATCACCATTTTTCGTCCATATTATCCAAACTAATAGCACTGTTTTCGTATAAAATATTTAATTAACTAGTTGTTGTTTATGCGTATTATTTTGGAAAACAATGATTTTTGAAAACGATTTCTTACTGGTAAATTGTGTGGGGTGGGTGGGGGGCTAAGGATAAAGTAAATGAAAAACGTTTTTTTTTGCACAAAATAATTGCCTGAGAAATCAAGATATTATCCAATAAAGTGCAAACTTGACGTACTAATGGGTAGAGATAACTTTACGGTTGCCTCCATACCACCCAGAATTAAACTCTAATGAGAAAATCTCAGCCACTGTTATATAGCTTGCAGAAATACAACTTTTAAGTTGGCAGGTATCGATACTTTGATGGGGCAAATAATTGCAGAAGTATCTGTCGATACAAATGTAGAAAATTATTTAAAAGACCATGATTTTTTTTATGAAACTTTAGATTCCCTAAAATTTATTGTAAATACTGGTTCATCAGTAGTAGCAATTTCGATATCTTATCAGATAGTGAATAATTTAATAATATATGCATTATATACCACATTTATGTAGGACTTAATGAGAAGTAAATTCATATTTTTAATATAAACAATTATTTCATTTGTTTAATATCTTTAATAGCTGAAGAAAGAAAAGAAATAGATGTTTTAAAACATATTTTAGTTTTATTACAAGATATCTTAAAGGACATATTATTAAATGATCATTAGATTAACGAATAGCAAATAATGTTTGCATTATAAATGGATCTAAAAATATATATATTTCTTTAATATGTATCGTAATCGGTATTTTGTGGATCCAAAGTAATATATTATTATTATTATTATTATTATTATTACTTTTATTATTATATTAAATTTATTAGACGCATATTTTAGAGTTTTTAAAAAAATTGAAAAAATACGGGTTTTAAAAGTTATTTAAAAAAAATTATTACTGTCCAATAACTCGAAAGGCACAAACTATAGACAGTAGAAAATTTGTATAAAGCTTTTTTAATCAAATTTCTTAGAAATGTATAGCATATTTTTTCAAAAAAACATTATTTTTCGTTCAAAAATGTTATTTCTGTATAATCCAGAAACCCAAAATTGTAGACATTTCAAAATTTGTATAATACTTCTTCTATTAAATAATATAAATATTAAAAGAGTAAAATACAACGTTAAACTACACAAATATTAAAATTAGATATACCCTCCTAACAACTGTTTAAATTCTCTTATATAACTACATTCCTTAAAATTATTTGATAACTTATTAAATTCGATTAACTATTTATAAAGAATAGAATTCATCACTTTGCTAGAATAGCATCTATAACAATAATATTATATTTATTTAGCATATTTGCTACATACATGATAGCAAGGCAAGATTTGAGAAACTATAAACTCATAATTAACAATATAAAATTAAAAACTATACTAAAAAGTGTAACAATAAAAGACACAAAGAGAGACAATTAAAAAATTCAATGTTTTTCTAAACATAATTAGGCTTTTACAGTTCTTAATATTAATGGGTAATTCATTTGTTTCATTTCAAATATATTGAAAACTTTTTCAAAATTTTTCCAAAAAAAGTAAAAAATATAGACATAGCCATAAGTCGATAACCTAAGAACCAAAAATTGTAGATAGTAAAACATTTTGATCAAAATCCATGTTCCAGTGCAAAAAAATATAACTTAAAAACCACAAAAAATAAATACATTTTAAAATTTGCGAGAATTTTCCAAATAATGACATTTAAAAAAAAATTAAAACGAATTTAGTGTTAAAACCTGACTGTTTGCAATTTTTGCATAGTCACATCTAAACAACATTGGCATTTAGTAAACATAACTTGATTTGATTCCACAAACAATTAATCATAATAAATAAAAAAATAATAAAATTTTATTATTAATCGTCTCGCTGTAATATTTCCCATTGTATTTTAAAAAACTAATTCTATAAATATCTTAGCACCCAATTATCATACAGTTTTTATTTCTAAGTACACCGACTAAGAAATTTACCAGCCTTGTTTTCTCCCGATAATTTAAATACACTGCGGTTACGATATAATCGGTTTTCTGAATTATATATGCCCAATAAATCTTGTTAATTAGATTTATTTTTCTTGGGGAATTTTTTAGTTTTAGGAAACAAATATGAGTTTATAGGGTAACAAAATTTATATAAAGAAGTTGTTATATGTCCCTCGTAATAAAACAATTCTAATAACAATAAGTAAATAGACTTTGAACAGGCGGGATTCACCACTGATGATGATGGTAACCTTTTAAATAAATAGCGGAGATTAGATAATGACATTCTGATATGTATTACGCGTCAAATGATAAGTCGGTACGAAAGTTTTTAAATGTTTATTATTATTATTTTTATCAAGAAAATTTTCGTTCAAAAACTATTAGAAGCCTTTACTTGAAATAAATGTAGAAATATTGCAACTGTTTGTACTTTTATAGTATATTATTTTCTTTAATGCAATTTGTTTTTGGGTCTTAAGGTGGTATAATTCTTGGAAGAAAGTAGCAATATAAAAAATTTAACTTTTTTATTCTGATTAATACAAAATGGGTTTCCTTACTTCATAAAAAATTATCCTTAATTAGGACGTCAAGAAAATCCTATTGATGACAAATTGTTGCAACTAATATTACTAAAAAGGTATTTCACCCAATCTCAAATTACACAAAATATGACATCTTATTATTTAAATAACCCCCGATAATTGCGTTAATAAATTAAATTTAACCGTCAAAACCGCACAGATTGTATGCTGGATAATTAGTAGCAATTATACAAAAAAAAACTTTAAAACAGTATTTATAATACTGTTTTATTATTGCATTACACCTAATTATCCTATTTCGATTTACGGTACAACGAGTTATAAAAATCAGAATGGAAATATTTTAAAAAAAATTTAATAGAGAAATAGTTTTATATTGAGGGAAATTTTACTCGGCAGGTGAATCCCCCTCAGTAAACGGAGAAAATACTGAAACAGGAAAATTTGTAATTATGCATAATATTTTATCACGACATTTTTATATTTTTTAAAATATTTATGCATCAAGAGAGTTTTCGCATAAAGTATTACACGGGAGCAATCAAGGTAAACAAAACAATGAAGCATATTTTAAATAGTTGAAAATTATGCGTTTGTACGTAAGAGTTTCGCTTGGGCTTCCCGGTTTTTTATATTTAATTTCGATTTGCCATTTTACCTCGAATTAAATGAACTTGAAGAAATATCTTTCTACTTAGAAGCTATTTTATGAATGCAAAGAAGTCGGTTAGGTAATATTTTAATTAGTACCTATAATATGTGGGTTTAACAATGACGCGCGAAAATATTTAATTTATATCGACGTTTTAATTGTTTTTGAAAGTATAATAAAATTTCATAAAGATTTTTTTTGTTTTTATACCTTTTAGAACAAACAGTCATTTAGTAATGATATGGAAATAAGGTGCAAAAGTTTATTGCTGGTAACAATACCTCCACAATCTGGGATATCATTATGAGTTTGTATCTTTCAGAATTCATGTGTTCTCTGCAAGTAATTTAAAGTTTTATTCAGGGAAGGATGAAAAAAGCTCAAGCTCTTTACACACATCTAGATCCAAGGTAAAATTTAAAAAAGTTCTTGTCCTATCAAATTGACCTATATCATATACGCATTTTAAAAATAAGCGAAGAATTATTATAAAATGTTTCTTCGTACCTGATGGGATAACTAAACCTTGCTGTAGTCTAACAGCACTAATGCAGTAGATTTTCTACGATCAGTGGCTTCAGTTATATCATCTGTAATTTTTAGAAGTCAAGATACTCCCTTATTTGAGCATTCATTATATTCTTAGTAACCTTGGATAAAACTGACAAAATACTTATGAATCTAGAAAAACACAATTTTATGATACCAAGGATATTAAGGAACTGATAGGGATATGTCCGAAATATCGCCCTAAAAGTCGAGATTTTGCCTCTTCTGTTATCTAAATTCTGGACACCGTTTACAAATTGGTAAATAATTTTTATAAAATGGGTGTCATTGAATTAGCTACAGAAGAAATCAATTTACACTTGAGTATAATCACTATCGCATGTAACTTGGAGTAGATTATATAGGTAATAAATAATGGAAAAAATTATAGGGTCTAACACAGAACCTTGGAAATTCAAGCATTTACTGATATTAAAGGGGTTATGTATCCATTAAATTTCAATCTTTGACTACCTTAAGATCATCGTAACATAGGACAGCAAAAGCGCAGACAGACCCATTTTTCAAATCAAAATATTTTAGTTTTAAGGGAAATAAATCATGTCGAATGGCTTTGGAAAGTCAAGAATGATAAAAATATCCTTGGGTATGTCCCAAAAATTGCAAAAATTTCAACATTATCATGGGTAACTGATTACGTTTATATTTTTTGGTTTTTACCATCATGCGTTAATAATTATCAAAATTTCATATAAGATTCAATAAAATTGTTTCTCTACAAGGAACCCTAAAAGTTAAAAGTTCTCTGAAATTACAAATAATTAATTATTGCATGGTCTGCAAATGTCATATTGGATATTAAAACCTAAATACGTCAAAAACGCTAAGACTTTGATATAAAACATTATAGCCAAAAAGTTTTTTAATTTTAATATAGAATTCAAAAATGTAATATCTCATCCAAATTAACAAACCTGAAGATTGACGTCATTATAGTGTCAAATTATCAGATTTTTCCTAATTAACCTGATCCATCAATAAACCTATAATGCTGCAAAACTAATGTACCAAAATTGATGCAAGTTGTTGATGAGAGGTAAAGCACCTGATAATAGGATTTTAAATTCCTTTAAATAGTGATTGATAATTTAGTTTTAATTAAGCACATTCACTTTGACATTCTTCTGCTGATGTGCGGGCAATCAAGAGTTGAAATGAATAAGAAAAACCCAATTGGAAAATGGGTCAATTAAAATAAGCAGGTAACAGTATCGTTTAAACGAAATTATTTGATTTCAGTTCAAAGCCCTCCGGGAATCCCTTCTACCACAAGAAGAAATTAATAAAACTGTACTAAGGTGGTAAAATAATTAGAGCATATTAAACGCTGTGTTTTTCTTTCAAGAAACGGAACTGCATGAAAAAAACAAACTTAAATGTAAACAATCAAAATGTTCATCGAGTGACATAAACAACGTTTTAAAATTGTTATAACCAGTTGTAATGAATAAATGAATAAATAAAAAAACAATTCGCAAGCATGAATTGACAAGGAATTCCCGAATGTAATCTGATAATAATAGGATACCAGTGCGTCGACTTGCGGATTTCCGAACGGATTATGTAAATCAGTATTGACGCAAAGCAAAAAAAATATGTATGTTTTATTAACTTTACGTCTGATTTTTTTCTTAATTAACAGAAAATAAGTGGTCGTTCGGTATGTGATTTAGTAGTTAACGGTAGAAGGTTAGGTATAAATATTATTATTTAGAAAAAATTCTAGTCATGTTATGTTTTTTTAATAAATATTTCAGTAGCATTGTATATGGAACATCACACTAAGATGGCGATATAAGGAATAAAACTGACCTTTTTACTTTTTTTCTTTATGGTCGTTTTATTTCTAAATTAGTGCTTAGCGTTGGTCTGATTTAATAGAAAAAATATACTTTTATTAACATTTTCTGAGATACTTCAGAGTGAGATGACGATAGTCTAAGATATTCAACTTTTTTATTATAACTCATTCCGTTACTCAATTAGTATCTGTATCACTTAAAACTTGCACTTTCTGCCATCTAGTTTACTAAATTATGTACAAAAAACACCATTTGACCTTTGTCAGTATACCCTAAGCTAAAATAAGAATAGACGTTGGAAAATTGGACCTTTCTACCAAGAAATTCACGGAAATATTAACCAATAACCATTACTTCATCAAAAAAACCCAACAGCACGTCAATATGAAAAGTAAATTCAATAGTCATGCAATTAAAAAAAATCTAATTAACTTTCAATTGCAAAACGTTAGTTTTTGGTGAAAGCCCAGGGAATCCCTTATAGCAGTACCAAAAAGGTTCACTCAACCCACTATGTTGGTAACACAAATAGAACATAACGATCGCGTACCAGTAATGAAGTAATTTTTTATCAGACAAAAAACTAAGAAGAATCTTAAATACTTATCATACATTTTCAATGGGATTAGGATCGGGACATTCCCAGGGCCAATCCAATTTGATTGTACAGCCAATTCCTCACAAACTAGGATTTAAGTGTGGTAGTATTTGTAAGCAATTTCCATTATTCTATTTTATAGAAAACCATAAATTATTTTGCCAATTATTTAGGGAAGCAGAAGAAACCAGCTCAGATCATTACACTTTCACTGGAATTTTTTAAAAAGTTTATTGAAAAATTCTATTGTGAAAGTGAAGTGAATAATTAATAAGAAAGACACTTTCTTAAAAAAAAACCAAAACTAAATGTTTTGTACGATGATAATGAGTTCTCATCAAAAAAAAAAAAAAAAAAAAAAAAAACTAAAAAAAACTTATTAAATGACTGTTGGTTAAAAAGGTTTCTTCGTACTGTTAACCAATTAAAATTCAATTTTATTCCTTAATGGTAAAATATTGTTAGTTAGAAATAATACGATTTTTTTTTATTTTCAACTATGCAATTTATCCCAAAGAGCCTCAAAGAACCTCTTGTCGTGTTAAGAACCCAATTTCATTATTTTCAACTAAAGATAACTTTCTTGCTTATATGTTACCAGAATATGCTTTCTTATTCTTTTGTGATTCTGAATCAGTACTTTGTGCTAAATGTCATAGCCAAACCAGGTAAACAAATTGAAGTATCCTCTATATCTATGTAAGATTGGGATGAACATGAAACTATTTCTTAAAGTCACTTGATCCCATTCTCAGGATGTGACGTTCTAGATGAAAATTTATAACTAATCAGAAAGTCTGAGTGGAAGCTGACCTCACTTATCAACAACAAAATGAAGTTCATAACGTTAATGATGAGCAAAGACGACGTAGAGAGAATAATACTGATTCTCTAAAATAGTACCATCTATTGATACAAAAAATTTCGTGCTAAATTATTTTTAAAATTTATGTGTTTATAATTTATATATTTTTCCCACTGCTAGTGATTTAGATGTCCTTACTTTCTTTGAATCCGTTTCTTCACTTGACTGTTTATTTGATATTATCTCTTAAGGGAGCTAATATTCATCAAGGAATATTTTAACATTTCTTCATATGCTACTATTAAGCTACCTAATTCTTGCCATTAATTCTATATTAAAATCAATTTTTGCATCAACAGTGCCCCTTAAGGTCTTTTTATTCTCGATTTCTTCACAGCATTTACCTCGACTCGGTATTTTTTACCATTTCAGAACTTTAATACAACTGGTGACTCTAATTTCATCAACTTACATCATTTCTTTGAACAAAAAATGGAAAAGTGTTCCTATGAAATAAATCTACAATTTTGAATACAGATACTGAAGACCAAATAAAACAACGTAGTTCTGATGTTTAATCAATTTACCATCGAAACTAACTCAAATTGCGCAATCAATAAACAACAAAATTGGCGAACCAAAGATCGTAATAATCACTGGAACATGACTGCAACCAGATGAGGAAGTTTCTTTCAATAATAATGGGTATACCTCCAATTTTATCAGTAGATATAAGCGAGGGGGTGGTGTTAGCATACTAATAAAAGTAGAATAAACACTAATTGCTCAATGCTTTTAATGGTTATAAATAATATGTAAATAGATGGTATACAGTCCACAGGACATAAATGACATGATTCCGATTGACTCACTTGATGAGAGTTTGAGTGATATTGAAACTAAGTATAAGTCAATATACATGTTTGGTAATCTCAACATAGACTATTTAAATAACTTAAAACAAAGGCTTCTTCATTGAATAAACCTAAGTATTCTTTGCATCTAAACAATATTGAAGTAGGTCAGTCCCTAGTTCCTAGTCCCTAGTTAAGGAGAAAAATGAGATATCTGGCTTTGCTTTAAAGTGGCTAAAGGATAATTTCTTGGGACTAATATAAAAAGGTCTACCATGCTCTTATACACTCACGTCTCTCATAGCTCACTATTATTTGGAGAAATACTTTAAATAGCCACCTAAGACATTTAAAAACTTCACAAAACAGAGCCATAAAGAAAGTGTTTCAATTCCCACATCTCCATCCCACTTCTGGGTTGTATAAGGCGAACAAAATCATAGACATATGCCTTTTATATGTTTTTTTTTGCGTTTTATAGATCCTACTAGACTCTAGAATATTCACATCGCATTAACTAGCTGCCAAGAAGTACACGACCGATATGCTTAGAACTGAGCTGATGAGAACATCCGGAGGTCAAAGAACCTCTGCAATTAATTGTAATTTTTCTTCTCTACTTATAATTGTTTAATATACTAATCCAATATAGATTGTATGGTCCGCATAGCTCCGGTTCTGGGACTATCAGACGTAATTGTTCGCCTTTTTTAGAAATAAAAAAACTGGAGTGTTGTCTGATAAGTGGATCTCGTGTAACTAATCTTTGCTCTTTTTCTCATAAACCTTACAAAGCTCTAAATGAAGCAGGTTAACTAGATGCTATTTATACTGACTCTAGCAAAGCCTGTAACCAAAAGATGGTCAAATAAACGTTAATTTTCGGTTTACACCAGATATACATTTTTGGTTGACTATAATTTTCTTGAAGGGCATTTTTTCTGGGGTAATTATTTTCTAGAAAAAAAAAACGTTTTTTGTTAATCTTACCCTTGCCCCCCCACCCACCCCACACTACTTACCGGTAAGAAATTATTTTCAAAAATCATTGTTTTTCAAAATAACACGCATGAATAACAGCTAGTTTTGTCGTTAATTTCTAATCTAATAATAGAGCTAATTTATTTAAATTTGATATAGTTATAAATGTGTATATTAATAAATATTTATTACAAAAACAGTGCTATTAGATTGGATATCATAAACGAAAAACGGTGATTTTTCAAAAGAATTTTTTACTGGGCAAATATTTGGGGTGGGTGGGGGGTGTACGGGTTGTGTTGATAAAAAACAGTATTTTTGCAGAAAAGACATATTCAATATTTAATTTAATAACACCGTTTATTCAAAGTTCATATAATTTTATATATAAACATTTATAATAAAAACAGCGTTATTAGATTGGATAATGTGGCCGAAAAATAGTAATTTTTCAGAAGAATTTTATCAAATATTTGAGGTGTAGTAATCGACCTTAAAAATCAGAGATGTAAGTCCAGTGTCAATTTTTTTAAATGCTAAAACTTTCACCTTTTTGTTAACAGACTCGTATATGTTATACGTATGTTCTACAGTTTTATAAATATGCCTTATATGGTTGATATATATACCAAAACCAAAAATTTACTTAAAAATCGTTGAATAAATATATATTTAACGATAATAATACATATATGATGTGTTGCTTGAGTGAAGAATTTTATACCACTAGTATATTCATTTCATTTATACTAGTCTGTCTGCATGATGTTCACTAGCAGTGCAATTTATTATATAAGTACCTAATTTTTGTAATGGACTTTTGATGAGTTTAATACTATGATTGGTATTATTCTTATTATTGTCGTTATTGCTCTTATTTTTAGTTAACAAATTTCATCTGTTTTTTTACCAATATTTTTTTATTAGTTAATATCTGTTACAAATAAATGCCATAAGTATTATAATACCCACAAATAAAGAACACTTGTATTGGCTATAAAACTTCTTGTACATTTTCAATAATAGCAACAAATTCAAGACATTTCACTCAGTTCAAATAAAATAAAAAAAGAACTAAATCACGGCCAGTACATAAACATATCCGCGCAGCCAAAGTAATTACGAGGCCATTATTAGACTTATAGCAAACAAAAAAAAAGAAAAAAAGAAAAGCAGTTACAACTAGCAGTAATAAAATGCAGCCATAAAAATAATATAACCCGTAAGTCGATTCCATATTGTTCTCCGTTTGGCTCGCCACTTCTGGTATTTAACCGATTATCGGACCTTTTGTATGTGAAAGAATTGTTTTATTGGCAGGTTATGATACTCTCCTGCTGCAGCGAGGTTTCTCGGAATTATTATTCGAGTTTTTTACAGTCGTGAATATTTGAGAAAAAAATTGTAAGAAATTGACTAAATTAAGTATTTGGTTGAATTGGATTTTGAATCTTAATACAAACTACATTTAAATCTGAGGTGTAGACCAAAGGCGGAAAAGTTTAATTCTTATGTTGCCATTTTAGCCTGAGTTACAGTATATACATATTCTATATACTCTACCCGTATTCTATTTACGATTATATAGTTGTTGGTCTTCCTATTCTATTTACAAAAGTGAGAAAATTTCGGAATTTAAAAAAATTGACACAGAATTTACACATCTAGTTTTTAAACTTGATTACTATATTTAGTAAATACTATACATATTATTTGGGAAAACAATGATTTTTGCAAACAATTTCTTACCGGTAAGTTGTGTGGGGTGGGTGGCAGGGGTATAAGAGTAGGGTTAATGAAAAATGGTTTTTCCATAATTAAAAAATGCTCTTTAACAAAATAATAAGTGACTTTTTAAGAAAATATTAGTCAAAAATATACATTTGGTGTAACCCAAAAATAAACATTTATTTAACCATCTTTTGGTCACAAACTTTTGATCCAATTGAGCTTCTTTATTTAGAATTTTGCAAGGTTTATGAGAAAAAGAACAAAGATTAGTTTCACGAGATCCACTTATTAGATAAAAGACGATTTATTAGAGTTATATTTTATAAGCACAAAAGAAGAAGAAAAAATTTACTAGGTGCAACTCTTATAGGCCCAAAGCCGGAGCTATCCGAGCTATACAAACTATATTGGATTACTATATTAAATAATTATAAGTAGAGAAAAAAAATTACAACAAATCGCAGAGGTTCTTTGACCTCCAGATGTTCTTATCAGCTCAGTTCTAAGTTCTCAGTTGTTTTGTCTTGTATTGTAGTTATATTCGAGAGTCTAGTACGATCTAGAAAACAACAAATTTAAAAAAACATATAAAAGGTATATGTGTATGATTTTGTTTGGCTTATACAATTCAGAAATGGGCCAAAGCTTATTTGTTAAACTGTAGAATATACGTATATTATATACCATCATGTTAACAAAAGTGAAAGAAAATTTGAAAATATTGACACGGGATTTACATATCTAGTTTTTAAACTTAATTACTACACTTTAAATATTTGATGAAATTCTTCTGAAAAATCACTGTTTTTCAACGCACAATTTAACAACGCTGTTTTTATGCTAAGTATTTATATATAAAACTATAGTAAATTTAAATAAACACTGTTAATAAATTAAATATTGCATTAATATTGTTTTTCATCAAAACAACCTTTACCCCCCCACCCACCCCAAACATTTTCCCAGTAGGAAATTCCTTTGAAAAATCACTATTTTTTCTCCATAATATCTAATGTAATAGCACTGTTTTTGTATTAAATATTTATTAATACACATATATAATTATATTAAATTTAAATAGACAAACTGTGTTATTAGATTTGATACTAACGATGAAACCAGCTGTTATTCATGCGTATTATTTTGGAAAACAATTATTTTTTAAAACAATTTCTTACTGGTAAGTTATGTGGGGTGGGTGGGGGGTAAAGATAAGGTAACAAAAAAACGTTGTTTTTTTGCAGAAAATAATTGTTTTAGAGAAAAATGCTTTTTAAGAACATTATGGGTGAGAATATACGTATATAATATACGATTCTGTTTACAAATCCGAGAAAATTTTGGTATTTAAAAAAATTGACAGGGGAATTACATATCTAGTCTTTTAACTTAATCACTACACATTAAATATGTAAAAATTACCCCGATATTACATATATGCCACTGTGTAGCATATGATATACTTTTTATACACGTATATATCTAATAGTTTAATATTGGAATATAATTCACAGAGAAATCTAAACACAAGGAATATATCAAATAAAATAACCAAATTAAAAAAAAACAATGAATAGAAATTATCTCAAAACTAAACAAGGATTTAAAAATAAAATTTATTCTAGAAAAATGCAATGGTGTACTTTTTTTTATAAACAAATATTTATTATAAATGTAAAGTTACATAGATTCCCTGGAAACCCAGTAATATATACTATAATTTAAGCTTAAATAGATACCTATTAAAATAAAGGTTTTATATTTATCTTCTAGAAATAAAAATTTAACGTTTTGTTGACGGTAAATATATTTGTTTAGAACCTCATTCCGTTTTGTAAACGTCTTTATATATTATATACAATATATCATACTTAAACGTTTAAATTTATGACATAATAATTTTATATTATTTATATGTAATAAACCTTCTTGTTAAATGTGAATATTATAAACATAATTAAATAGCGCAGACATTTTATCCGATATGTTCAACCACAAATGTATTTTTGGTGTAAACCAAAAATGAACATTTATTTAACTATCGTGTGTCACTATAGATGCAGAATATGTTATACTCGTAGTTCAAGTGTAGGATAAAAATATTAAAATAGAGAAGACTAATAAGTCGTTTAATACGGTGAGAATTGTTGTTAGGTCTAGTAAAAATGATGATTCTCAGAGACATTAAATTAAAGCGGATAAGATAGTAATGGAAAGAAATGAATATTTGGAAAAAAGTGGCACACTTTTATTACATAAAAAAACACCTATCTAAAACTAAATAAAGCTAAAATTTTGGATCACTAACGGATAACTGTTTATCACCTATTTGAGCTTATAGAACTGATCAAGGTCACTTTTTATTTTTGTTTAACTCATTTTAAATAATATTTTACTTCTTCCAAGTAGTTGAAGCCATTTCTACTTATTTCAAGCATTTTGAGTCAGTTTCTATTTCATCTGCCTGGAAGAAATAATACATTATTTATATATTATATAAATTGCTTCATAGCCTCATAAAATTAGAAAATGACTCTTACCTCCGTTAAATAAATTGAAAGTGATAGCAACTGCTTATTTCAGGAAAATGTTTAAAAATTCTTTGAAGTCGTCAACTTATTGCAAGATTTTCAACTATCACTAAATTTCGTCTTCTAGTATCACTGGATGTTATTTCTTTAATTCCAAATATTCCAAATACCTAGAGCCCCGAGGTTGATATCATAAAGATCGAAACGTCAACCAACATAATATATAAATCGCTCATCTAAAGTAGTTTTTTTGAACTATATCCAAAAAAAAAATAAATTAGGCAACAAGCTTAACGAACTGTGATCACGAGAAACAATTCTCATACCCTATTTTAACAACATCTTTAGAACATTTAAATCTGTAATTCTTCCTGTTGAAACTTGATGAAAAATCACATCTACGTGAACCGTAAAGACGTAAGCGAGCAGCCAAAGTATCCATTCCGTCTGGGACCTTGAATGGCGGCTGCTTAAAAAGTACTAACTCACAAAACTGGACATATTTCACACTATATTGACAGCGGTATGCCGGGCTGCGCTATGGGGGGCGCAGACCCGCGGGGGCCACCGAAATTTTTATTTTTTTTACATTTTTTTGAAAAATGTTCAGTCGAGGTGTCTTTTACCCCCATCGTTTTTAGGGAATCTTTAATGGTAGCAAAACGTGATAAGAAAGTTGTCACGGTATAAGCGCAAGTAGAAACTACAGGTGTTGGAACACTGAGTATTGAAGTTTTGTCGTCAAGATTCATTCATTATGTACTTCGATATTTGCCCTCTAATTGTAGTATAGATTATTTATAATTTTAATAATTTTTATGTCTATATTTTTAATTTTAATCAATTGAATAAGGTGGTTATGGCGATCTTTATTAAATATTTTGTTGTAGTCGAGAAAACAAACATACATCTGTTGATTGATGTCCAAAATCTGTTGATTGAGTCCATCGATGGTCGTTACATTCTGTTGTTTTAACCTTTTTGGTAATGTAATAAAAGTCAATCAAAGTCATTCACGGATATTGATTTCTGTTTTATATATTGCGTTAAATATTTCACCAATATGCTAATTTCATTCTCTGTTAGAATAGATTTTGCCATTTTTACTGCGTGGATTACCTCTTGGATCAACTCTGTATCTGTGTCCTCCTGCACTATTTTTTGTTGTTTGTCATCATTAAATAGTTGGATATACTGATTCCATTTTAGTAGTATCCCTTCAGTGTCTGAGTTTTTTTCTATCTCTGTCCAACAAGATATTACTTTGGTTTCTGTAATTTTTTGACAATAAAGCATTGATTATTGATTGATTGATTGATTTCGACTTTTTATATTAACTAACTCCTTAATTTTTTTATGGAGGTTAAGATCGTCATGTTTTATTAGTAAATCCTCTATTTCTATACATTTTTCTCTATACAATTTTTCTTTGGCTATGCGTATTCTGTTCGTTATTTCCATATGTATGATTAGATGCCTTGTTGTCCGTGTTTTTATACGATCTTCTTCCTTTTATTAGCTTTAATTTCGTCAGTGGTATTTGTTTGTAAATAGTATTCTCTGTTTCCAATTACTCTTGTGTTAAGTCGTAATTGTAGTTATTTTGATAGTATCTCATATCATGTTTAGAATCTCATTCAATTCTGATCTTAACTAGTTTCGGTTAATATTTTTTGTCAATTGATCTCTCATTATTGGCCATTTAAAATTTAGGGTTTTCAGATGTGTTTTGTTTTACAGAGCTTTACCGCTTATTTAATCACCAAGCACTGGGAATTTTATAGTTGCTTGCTATCTTTTTTTATGCAGGATCAAAGGATCAAAGCATGCTGCCGAAAGTCTTTGTTGGGAATTCCAATGAGCAAATTAATAGTATATAGCTAATAAAGTTTATGCTACATTAACAAAGAACATAGCAAACATCGCCTTAGCAGTCAGAACAAGTCGATATACACATATAATAATAATAATAATAATAATAATAATAATATATTAATATAATTCCAATTATCCAAAAACTTAAAAAAGAATATATCTTTAAATACATACATTTTAATAAAAGCGTCTCTTAGCAGTTATAGTATGGTTTCCAAATGTAACTTTCCAAGATATTTGACAGCACCTTTCTTAAGATTTCTAGTGGGTCATGGTAATTTTATTAAATATTTACATAAATTAGGAATAAATAACTCATATACGGGGTGTTACAAAATTCGATGCAAATATTTCAAGAGCGTATTGTCGAAGTTTAAATAAGACTTTTTTTCCTATAAACATGTATCCTAAGATGCATCCCCTCAGAGCTACAGCCCGCACAATTTGCTACGTCAAATCTTTTGGAAATTTGCAAGTCTTAATTGTTTTGGGTCCTCTTGACATTTTTGTCCCAAAAATGGTGTAAATTAACTTTAGGAAAGTATTTAGGGAGGCTTACCCTTCTGATGGCCCATATCTCATGTTTCCAATAAGAAATTTAAAAATGTAGAATACTATCTAATTAGGCATGAAAAAATCTAAAATTACGTTTTTTTGCATATTTGGATAAAATTGACTTGATTTCACAAAAAATAAAATAGTCACAGCCCACTTTGTTTTTTTTTTATTTATAAGATTAATCGGGCTTAATAATACTCCCTTTCATTTATTTATCAGCGATTCTCGCGAAAACGCTTAATTATATCGAAAAAATGCAAGAGACAAAAAATTTATATTTTTTTCATAGTCAACCAGATGGCATTGCTAGATTTTTACATTTCTTATACGAAACTTATACAACAACGTTCATCACAAGGGTAAGCTCCCCTGAATCCTTCCCTAAAATTGGCTTTACACTATTTTTGAGAAGTAAAATAAAAAGAGCACCCAAAATACGGGGACATACAAATTTTCAGAAGAATTGATAGAATTGATGCATAATTGTAGTTACGATTCTAAATAATCGATTTTCTTTAAGCAATTTGCGCGAGCTGTAGCTCTAAGGAGGTGCATTTTGGAACACATGTTCATAGGAAAAAAAGTCTTATTTCAACTCCAACAATACGCTCTTAAAATATTTGCACTTAATTTTGTAACGCCCTATGTAATTGTGACAACCAGTCAATTGATGAACCATATTTTATTTGAATGTAAAAATAATTTTGACGCAGTGATGTTTGTAATAATAAATTGAAAGAGCTTGACTTGCTTCCTATGTGTCATACTTCAGTTATAGCAAAAGTAATTGCGGACGATGGAATGGAGTCTATTTTCCTAACATTTTTGAAATTTTCCAAAAGGATAATAATTATAGCACTAGTTAATAATTTTAGTTACTTGGAGATCCCTTTGTTTTTTCCCTATTGTTTACCTACATATACGAGCCCCCCTATTTTTTAAAAAATGTCCTGCATTGGCTCCAGGACGAGAACCGTGTGACCCTAAGACCCTAGTATTAATCTTCTTTTTTTTATATTCTTCTTTAGAAATTAGATACAATGTCATACTACCAATATTATAATTTTTTAAATACTATATTAGCAACCTATTCTATTATGAATGAGTTCCTATATTGGATCACGTGGCTAAATGTGCCTTGCACAGGACCAAAAAAGGAAAAGAAAGAAAATTATTCTCAAATATCTGCAAGGTTTGAAAAACAAAAATTTATATAATTACATAGCTCTATTGGACTTGATTGACTATTGAAGGTGAGTGCAGAATTAAACCAAATCCCTAAGTCTTTAATAAGACAATGACATTTAAGCTGAAAAATGATCCAAATGGTACTTAAAAGTAAATGGATTATTTATGTATAGTGGCTACCAGTGTTCTCTGTAAATTCGTTTTTTCCGAAGCTGGACAATGTAGTGACAGAATAAAAAAACAGGCTAAAATCAAGAAGTCTTCCTTCTGGGTGAGCTGGATCTATAGATAGAAGTTAAACAGAACTGGTGAAAGGGATGCACTTTATGGAACTTTTGCTAAGATTTGTTGTGGTGTAGAAATGTGTGTATTGACGGAGACAAGAAAGTTCCGTTTTTTAAAATTAGTCCATTGATTTTAATAGTTCATGATATTGTCAATGCCTTGGAGATATCGACGAAAACGGTACCTCTATTAAAAGCACGGTTTGCTCTATTTACGATGTCAAAGTGAACATGAGGAAACTTTACTGTTTCAATTTAAGTATGAATATATATTGGGAAAAAATTATTCTTGAAGCTTTATCGCACACATACCCCACAAGAAATAGGCTTAATCAAAATGCGCGTGTTGGTAGGAACAAAAAAAGTACTGGTCAGCGTCATTTCAAATATTTAGCACCCAAACTTTATAATATTTTATCAAGACCCATAGAGGAAAAAATGTCTACAGGAACGTTTAAAGTTTATGTAGAGCAATCGATTGAAGATATAGATGCGGCTATATTTCATCGTTTGGTGAGTAACTTGTAGCTTATTCTTATTATTTTTGTAATAACTTTTATTAAAAGTTTGATTGAATTCCCATGTTCTTTTCTTGATTCCTATGTACTACTGTGAGTATTTGAATTTAAATAATTTTGTCCTTTCTTATTGTATGTATTGTGCAAGATGTGGTTGTTCTTATTTTTAATGTTGTTTTAAAACCAGCAATAAAAATAATTGTATATAAACAGATACAAATAAATGAGTATTGTATGGAAATAACATTGATGGAATATTTTCTCGGACTTGACAAGAAAAACCCGGTATTGACCTTTAAACCCGAATTTGACTATATAAATCCCTAAAGAAAAAGTACCAACAAGTTTCTAAATAGAGCAGCTTCGTCGCTAATCGTTTTTTTCTTTCTTGTACTTGTACGTAAAATAGAATAAGTATTTTGTATCTAAATTTTGTAATTTTTGAAATAAACGTATTATTATTATTATTATTATTATTATTATTATTATTATTATTATTATTATTATTATTATTATTATTATTATTATTATTATTATTATTATTATTATTATTATTATTATTATTATTATTATTATTATTATTATTATTATTATTATTATTATAGATTTTTGCCTTGCGGCAATCACACTCCCGTTTTACGGGGAACATTCACTTATCCCAGATATCTAAGATATCAAAAGGATTAAGCTCTGAGGGGACCCTTTCCAGGTTGTCAGGCCCTGGATGGTGTTCGGTCTTCTGTACCCATGAACTTTCTGACGACCCGTGCCCCCCAGTAGCACCGCTTTTTGCATGTTTTTGTAGTGGTGCTCACTTAGTCCCAGTTGTTTGAGGTTCTCTACAAGGGTTTTTGGTATAAGTCCAGTTGACGAGATTATTATCGGAATTGTTTGAACATGCTCCATCTCCCATTGCCATCTGATTTGCCCTTCAAGATCTCGATATTTGATGATCTTTTCGTTGTATTTTCCTTGGAGGTTATTGTTATTAGGTATAGCAACGTCAATCAGCGTGGTTCTCCTTAGTCGCTTATCCATTATTTATTATATCTATTACTTATCCATTGTTTATCTATTATTATTATTATTATTATTATTATTATTATTATTATTATTATTATTATCATTATCATTATTATTATAAAGTGGAGTCTCGTCATAAAGCGTACCTTGCAGTGGAATCTGAGTCTGAGTTCTGATTTTTTGTCATAAAATTAAATAAAAATAGAAATTAAAAGGACAATTTTTTTGAAAAGTAATTTTTTATTACGTCTATTCAGTAAAAGCCATTTAATTATGTTGTCTAAGAAGCAATTGAAGTAATTTGTGATACTCTTCAGGCAGTTAAAGTTATATTCCTATTTTATCCAGGCAATAATAGAACTAAATACCAAAATATGGTATCAATTGCCTAAAATTAATAATTAATTTCTTTAAAAGCCTAAAATATTAAAAGTAATTTTTAGTTGTTTTTTTGGGTAATTCTATTACAAGTTCGTATTAAACTGAATTCATAAACAAAGGTATCAACTGCCTGACATTGATATTAAAATGCCTAAAATTAGTAAAATATGGCTCCATCAATCTTAAAACAATTTCTCGTTGATTGGAAATATTTAGGGCTATTTTTAGTTAATTTTTAAGTTTTATACTTAAAAAATTATTCTTAAAACATTCCAGGCAGTTGAAATCATATTTCCATTTTACCCAGGTAAAAAATTAAGTAAATAAATAACAAATTGTATCAACTTTCTGATATTATTATTAAATTAATTTAAATGCCTGATATATGTGAAATATGACCTCAACATTTTTAAAACAATTTTGCCTTTTTTAATTTACTTTCAGGTTACATACATCCGAGTTCCCTGCAGTTGAACTAAATTAACTTCTATAACAAGCCTCAAATAAACTTAATCATTAAATAAAGATTTTAACTGCCTAAAATTGAAAAGGTGAAAAATAGCTCCAGTATTTAAAATAGCTACAGAAAACAAATTTTTATTATTTTAAAATATTCAAAAGTTATTTTTAATTAATTTCCAGGTAATATATTTTCAAATTTCCGGCTGTTAAATTTAATATAAATCCCTATAACAGGCAGCTGAAGTCATTTTTGATACCTTCCAGGCAATTAATGTCATCTTATTATTTCTTTCAGGCAGTTGACGACATAGTTTTAATTTTTACAGGCATTAAAATAAGCGTATTAATAAGAAATGGTATCAAGTACCTAAAATTATTCACAAGTTATTTCAAATATCTGAAATAAGTAAAATACGGCTTTAGCATTCTTAAAGTAACTTTAAATTTCTTTAATATGTATAATTAAAGACATTTTTAGTTTTCTTTCAGATAATATATTGTTTAGGCAATATGATAAAATTGTGAGTGAGAAATGGTATCAACTGTCTGAAATTAATAATAAATTTCTTCAGATGCCTGAAATATAGCTTTAAAATTCTTCAAATATATAAGGCCTTTTTTAAATTTATTTTCAGGTATCATATTTCCAAATTTCAGGCATTTGAACCCAATTAATCTCTATAAAAAACTCCAAAAAAAAAATTAGACAAAGGTATGAAATGCCTGATATTAGGATTAAGTAACTTCAGATAGGTACCCGAAATGATCTCAAATGCAGTTTAGTCACAAATTGTTTTTTACTTTAGAAAATTGGGATTAACAAAACACAAAACTGCCCTTATTTTTACAGTTTTTAAACTAAGTTCTCCAGGGATGTTGAAAAACTCGAAAATTTAATATTTTCCCTACTCTTAGGCACAGAACTCTTTTTCAGAGAGACATAAATTATTATTTTTATACACGAATTATTTTCTATACATAAAACTTCCAAAAGTTCCCTTAGTTTCATAGTTTTTGGTATTTAAGCAATAAATTTTCTAGAGACCTTAAAAAATTGGGAAACTTGACTATATTGGACATTTTCCTAGTTTCAGGTACAGAAACAATTTTGTCATAACAAATAATTTCATGTTGTTTTTTTAAACAATTATAAAGGCACTTGATCCATAAATATCTAGATTGAAAGAAATCGATTATCAAGTACTAAGCCTAGGAACTTATAATCTTGAAGAAAATATGGCAAGGAGAGAAGGAGGAATAATTTAATTCATCCAAGCAGTTAAAACTCTTACTTTTCAATATCATTGAGCTTTACATACTCAATTTACCTAAACTATTTAAAAGCCTTGACTATTTCCTATTAGGCCTCATTTTTTTTGTAATTTGCTAATGAAATTAGGCAATTGAAGTCACATTTCTATTTTGTTTCAGGCAGTTAAAGTCCTCATTCTTATTTCTTTCAGACAACTGAAGCCCCTTAAAGTAAAAAATTCACGTTATACAAGCATTTGAAACTAGGAATTTAATTTGCAGATTATTTTAGGCATTTGAAGTCATATTTTCAGGCAATCGATTAAAAAATAGTTTTTTTGTAGAGTATTTTCTTCAGCACATCGATATGAACAATATTAATAATCCGAAGAACGTCCTTAATGTTTGAACGTTTCCTTTTGTTGGTAATTAAAAACGTCAAGAACAAAAACCGATAAAATCCGAGAGAGTATAGGCGATAAAACCGTGCAGAAATCTGGCGTTACTTGCGCCAATTACCCAAGTAACTATAAACAACTAATAGTGGTAATGGCGACATTAAAAAGACGGTAAATATACGTTACGGCGACAATTACGTCTACTTGGTGACAGCCCGTTTTAAGTCCGTTTATTTACACGCAATAATTTGTTTATTTTTTGAATAATTTTAGGTATACGGACAAAACAGTACCTCGGGCTGCGCTTTTTTTAATTGCTCGTAACGACTGATTTCCTTTCGCGTATTATGGGAATCCGATTTGTCTGTGTGTGTTTGTGCGAGGGTTGCTTTGGTTTATTTTACCAAATTACTGGAGTATTTGAACAGTAATTACCGAATTCCTTTATTTTTTTTTTAAATTAATTTTATGGGCATTCTTCTATAGGATGAGTAACGATTTGAATACTTGGTAATGGCAAGCCTATCGGTTGAATCATATATTTGCTATGATTTCTAGTAGAAAATCAACAAGCTTAATAGTCAATTTTTTTCAATTAAAATTCTCTGTTTTTCATAAATCTTCTTTTGAAACCGAAATAGTACGTGAAAAAATATCTTTTTATATCGCCATCTGAGTATAAGGTATCATAGGAAACAGGAATTAAAGATTTCTTTTGTAAATAGATATACTTTATTAAAAAAATATAATTTTTAGATCAATTTTAGTTGATATATCACTAGTTTAGTCTGCGGTAATAAAAACGTTAAAAATGGTAATCAGTAGATAATTTTTTAATTAAAATTAGAGAAACTTTAGCAAAAAAAAATATTTTCTACAAGATTCAGGCAGTACTTAAAAAAATCCATTTTCATGTGAGTCTAAGATATCATAAGGAATCTTGGAGAACTAAGGAATATCATAAGCAGAATTGAATATACTCGGCCAGAAAAATACACTTCTCAAATAATCCAAGCATTATTTAGCAAATAAAAAATTTTATAATAAAAAGTAAAAAAAAAATTATTTTTCATTTATGTATCACCATCTTACTCTGAGGTATCATAATTTTAAGCAATTATAAGCAAATAATTTTTTTTAAATCTTAACGAAATTTTACCAGAAAAGCACATTTTCCAGAATGTCCTGACGGTAATTAAAAAGCAAATAAGTTGACTATCCAACATCACCTGAGTCTAAAATTAAAAAAAACCGCTAGAAATAAAAACTAAAAAACGACTAATAATGCTAACAAACCCCACAGATAAGAAAAGGAAAGAATTTGACAAGATAAGAAGAGAGACGGGAAAAATTAATTTTTTCCTTGGTACGTCGAAAAATAATAAAAAATTAACAAATTTGTGTATTAATAATCCCAATTTTCAAAAGTAAGAAACAATTTGTGACTAAACTGCATTTGAGATCATTTCAGGTACCTATATGAAGTTATTTAATCCTAATATCGGGCATTTCATACCTTTGTCTAATTTTGTTTTGTAGTTTTTCATAGAGATTAATTGGGTGCAAATGCCTGAAATTTGGAAATATGATACCTGAAAATAAATTTAAAAAAGGCTTCATATATTTGAAGAATTTTAAAGGTATATTTCAGGCATATGAAAAAATTTATTATTAATTTCAGATAGTTGATACCATTTCTCACTCACAATCTTATCATATTGCCTAAACAACATATTATCTGAAAGAAAGCTTTAATTATACATATTAAAGAAATTTGAAATTACTTTAAGAATTTTAAAGACGTATTTCACTTATTTCAGGTATTTGAAATAACTTGTGAATAATTCTAGGCACCTGATACCATTTTTTATTAATACGCTAATTTTAATGCCTGTACAAATTAAAACTATGTCGTCAACTGCCTGGAAGAAATAAAAAGATGACATTAATTGCCTGGAAGGTTTAAAAAATGACTTCAGCTGCCTGTTATAGGGATTAATATTAAATTTAACAGCCCGAAATTTGAAAATATATTACCTGGAAATTAATTAAAAATAACTTTTAAATATTTTGAAATAATAAAAAATTGTTTTCTGTAGCTATTTTAAATACTGGAGCTATTTTTCACTTTTTTAATTTTAGGCAGTTAAAATCTTTATTTAATGATTAAATTTATTTGAGGCTTGTTATAGAGGTTAATTTAGTTCATCTGCAGAGAATTCGGATGTATGTAACCTGAAAGTAAATTAAAAAAGGCAAAATTGTTTCAAAAATTTTGAGGTCATATTTCACTCGTTTCAGGCATTTAAATTAAGTTAATAATAATATCAGAAAGCTGATACAATTTGTCATTTATTTACTTAATTTCTTGCCTGGACAAAATAGAAATATGATTTCAACTGCCTGGAATGTTTTAAGAATTATTTTTTAAATATAAAACTTGAAAATTAACTAAAAATAACCCTAAATATTTCAAATCAACGAAAAATTGTTTCAAGATTGATAGAGCCATATTATACCACTTTTAGGCATTTTATTATCAATATCAGGCAGTTGATATCTTTGTTTATGATTTGAGTTTATTACGAGCCTGTAATAGACTGTAATATGTACACCTCGTGTAAATCAAAAATAAATGTTATATAAATATATGTTAACCGGGATCTAATATTTTATATTTGAACTATACTTCCATATTTCTTGTAAAAATATTATAGAGAGCGGGGCTACGTCACACAAGCTTATATTTAAAGCAAGCTGATCATATTTCGTTTATTATTATTGTATTGTTACTATATATAACTCGTTATATTAAGGACAAATAAAAAAAAATTAAATTTAATTATTTTAAAAGAGCCTCCTCGATAATATTTTTTTTACTTGTAAGACACTGGAACTAATGCAATCGTCTAATAAAAAAAATGAGTTAATTGAAGCAGAATATGTTGTGTTCCAAGGTATAGTCTTTTCCACATTACTGTTCAATATTTATTTAAATAAATTAATGGAGCAGCACGAGTAAGATGAAATCTATTGCTGTTATTTTTCACTTAATGATAAATAATGATACCTCAAATTTTCAATAAATAAACTCAAAACAAAAAGAAGAACCTATTTTATCCGTCGTACGCGCAACAATAATCAAACAAACCCAATTATTATGACAAATGAATCATCTTAACTCTTATATCAACAATGTACGAGTATAACTTAACACCGCAATATCAATATTGAACAAAAACCGCGATATTTTGTCACT
The DNA here is from genome assembly GCF_022605725.1 of Anthonomus grandis grandis. Classification (NCBI taxonomy): domain Eukaryota; kingdom Metazoa; phylum Arthropoda; class Insecta; order Coleoptera; family Curculionidae; genus Anthonomus; species Anthonomus grandis. Next base: position 5,625,672 of record NC_065548.1, read on the forward strand.
CACTTAACGGAACATGTAATTTTCTATTTTTAACATTTCATTCATTCGGTAGTTGATAACGATTGTTAATGATAACCTGCATTTTCGTAGTAAACATTGTGTTTTCGTTCATTCATGTTTTATTAACTGGTTTAACATCCACAAATCCACTTGTTATATCATTTTTAATAAATAATACCTTAATTATAAAGGTAAATCGTTTTAATGGTATTAAATCATATCCGACTGAAACCAATGATGGGGTTAGTAACCACAAATTGCCGAGTAAACTGATGTTGGTCTAACCTTTAAAGAATTAATAGATGGTTAGTCACCCGTGAGCGCCTGAATGACCAAAAGTAGTAGAATTTCGCGGTCAGCAGAGAAAGAGAGAGAGAACCCATATCATCCCATATCCTGGTATAGGTACTTTTTTCTGGTATGTCTGACCGTTGTTTCATTCATGTTCGGACACAGGTAGGCGCATTTTTCTTTCGGTTTTCTCACAATATAATACGGGTCTATTATTTGGTTTTCGGACGGGTTACATGGGTCGGCGGCTTGTTAGACCAACAGTTTTTACTTGTTTTATATGTTAATTTTGTCGGGGGGCACTGTATAATCATTAGGATTAGTGGGAATTTTTAAGGAAATTTTATTTCTTGTTTTATTGGCCAACGGTAAAGGAGGTTGAGTCAGAAAACGTCATTTCTAAAAAATGATTCAGAATTCTCTTGCTATGTGTAATGATATAGGACAATGCAAGAGTCCAGGAGACAACAACATGCTTGAGAACGTAGTTCTTCTCTAAATTAAAGATTCATATTGAGATTATTTTGCAAAATATCTAGGTCCTATCTAGATTAATATACAGATGTGTCATCTGCAAATGAAGTCCACCTAACCTTAAGAATTAGATTAGGTCATTTAAGAATAATATAAAAAGTAGAGCAATCAAAATAGAACCTTAAGGTATGTACACGCTCCAAGAAATTAAATACACTTGACACATTTACATTATTAGTATGTGTTACGCGTACGCATTGTTTTTATTCTTTTAAATATAAAGCACACATTTTTCAAAAGTATTTGAAGATTTGTACAATCAATTGCCTTGATAAGATCAAAATATCCGAAGATAGTTTTTGTCAGTTAATTGTATAAATATGTTTCTGCGGCTATTGCGGAATCTTTGGCGATGATATTATTTTGAAATTTCTCTATTTAAAAAATTCGTAATATTTCATGTTTTATGTCCAATTTTCTCAAAAATAGTTGATTCTACAAGAAAAATTATTGGAATCATTGTTGATGACCATGATTTAATTAACAACTTTGCTTATTATAAAATTCTCTATTTAACGAACTAAAATCGAGATATTTGATGATATGTCTCGAATTGAGCAATAAAAGTTGATTTTTTCTTTAACAAATGTTTGGCTTCAATTTTCTAGAAAACGGTTCATTTTACATGAAAAATTATTAAAATACTTCTTTTAGACTACTACTTAGTTAATAATTTGCTTCTTATATATTTTTTTATTTAACCAATGAACATAAAGAAATTTATTGATTTATCGGGCACTGATCAATAAAGTTGAGTTTGTTAAATATTTCAAATCCAGTTTTCTCGAAAATGATTAAATCTACATGAAAAATAACCAGAATTATTTTTGTAGACTATAATTTATTTACCAATTTTGCTATTTGTACATTTTATCATTTAATCAACGAAAATCGAGGTATTTAATAATTTGTTGAAAATTGTTAAATTTACATAAAAAATTATAAAAATTGTTCTAGTGGATCATGAATTAGTTAACAATTTTGCTTCCTATGCATTTCTCCTTAATGAGAAAAAAAATTTAACAAATGTTAAACTACCATTTTCTTAAAAATGGTTGATACATGAAAAATTTAAAAAATCATTCTTGTAGACCATAAATTAGTCAACAATTTTTTTTCTTATAAATTTCTCCATTTAACCAACGAATATCGAGATATATCTTTATTAAATTATTTATTATAGACCATCGAGATATGCTAATTATCTTCAGATTGTCCAAATCAGGTAATATAATTAAATATACTAGTAAAACGCAATTTCCTAAGGATCCACACAATAATTTACAAATGAAATAATGATATAAGATAAAAATAAAAAAGTTAAGCATCAGTCTGATATATCATAAATAATCATAATAAAATTAGATCTACATACAAAAACATAATTTTTCAATTACCCAGATAAATATTTATGAATTAATAAATAATGATTAAAGTGTTAACACTTTCATATTAAGAAACGAGTAAGAAAACAAAAATTTGCAATTTTTCATTAGGAACAATCCTACTTACAGAGTTATTTAATGCAACTTTTATCTGTCCTTTCTTCTCCTTATTTTACTTCACTGTGGAAGTGTTTTTTTCCATTTCCCTTTAATTTTTTTTATATTCTTTCAACCTTCTGCTGTTCCCTTTAACTGCTTACTCTTTGCTTTATAAAACACATTTATCCATCTGGATCACACAATTTTAAATAAAAAAAACCTTTTGTTTTAATAGCTTGCTTGATCGGGTAAGTACAATATTTTTATTGATTTTTTTAACAATTAAACACTTCTTATCCTAATTATTATTAGTCTTATTTCTTATAGAATAACTTAATATATACACAGCATAATGCATAACTTAAATGGCTATGGTACCTATATTTTATAAGAAGCAATGTATAGGCATAAAAATTGAATTATTATTTGTCACGATTAAAACTAAATTATTTTTTCATGCCAGACCTTTTAATATAAATAATTTAATGTATAGAAAATTAGATCAAATAGTGAATTCTAGCTAAAACACTGAGACGTATTCTAAAGTCGAAATTGTAGTTACGTCATTCAGGTGAGAAAAAACGTATGGCGTAGATATTTTTGCCAATCAATATTAGGTTAGAAACTTTACCATCGCCTTCAGAAATTAATAGTCTGCTATGTATTTTTATACGTTCAGAAATTAACAAATGATTTATTTTAGCAGCATATTATTATATTTTTATATTTGTGTATATACTTTCATTCCCAAAAAATTTAAAAAAATCTTGTAGTATTTATTGTATTATTAATAAACTTAAGAATTAACAAATATTATTTTAATTAATGATAAATAATGGGACATAAACAACAAGTGCGAAACAGAGTTGCACTTCAAATTGAGAATGTGATAGAGCAAGCCGCAGATGCAACAAAATTGAGCACAACAACGATCGCAAATATAAAGAAGAATGGGATAAAAATCAGATCAGGATTACGCTGCTCATATATTTTCCAAGTTAAAAAGAGCGCAAAAATCAAATCTACAACATATTTGAAAAGTAGAATTCGGCATGAGCAGTAGACGTAACAAAACCGAGCTTACAAAAATTGTGAATAATGGTCTAAAATTATTTTAACTCACTGGGAAAAATTGAAATCCTGATTTCCTCTTTTCAATTACCTTTTCTGTATGAAAAACATATTTTTGCCAATGATCTATAGAAATTTCGTTTATTACCCTTTCCCATGTAGTCAGAACTTCTGAAGGTGACCCCTTAAAATTGGAAATATATTGATCATATTATCGTTTACATTCCGATCATACCATTTCAATTGCATTAAACTGGCAATGATATGGTGGCAGTCGCAAAATTTTGTGTCCTAAAGGTTTAACATATTCATCAAGGAAGTACTTTTTTTCACCAGGGCAGTTTCTGCGTGCAATACTTCATATTTTATCTTTCATGGCTTTTTCTGGAAAGCCAATATTCTTTTTCTTCAACCATGCGGTCAGTCTCTGCTTTGTCCAAGATTTTCTCGGGATTTCTTCTAATAAACCAGAATGGTCTTAGTCTTTTAGTCACGAAATGTTAAATATAATTTATAATAAAATTTTCTAAGGATTTTATTTAATAAAAAAAGAATTTCAATATTGCGGAGGATTGTTGGGTAGGGTCAGAAATTTCTGAACCCAACAACTCTCTGAAAACAACCCTCCGCAATATTGAATATATTGGGTCACAAACACGAAACTGAAAATAAGAATTTCGTATAAAATTTTAACAAAATAACAAATACATAATAAGGTATTAGGAAAAATCAACCATATTGAAAAGGTTAGTATTACCACAGTAACAGAGACACAATTTTCACGTCCAGAGACCTGTTTTGAATTTATTTTTATATATTTTATTAAGTCTATATAGTATTCGATATTTTTTATTACAAAGTATGATTATAAGTTTGAATTTATTGACTTGAATAATTAAGAAATATATTTCACGTTAACATTAAATAATATCTGGCTACTCTATAAATAATTGAACCTTATGGATAATAAGCAGCTCCAAGTTTCGCATAAGAGCATAAAGGGTTTTTCTTACTACTAAATTTATGTAGGTTACCTGAAAAGCGTCCTAACGATTTAATTTCCCTATTAACCTTCTTGGAAAATCAACTTTTTATAGGGATACGTAAATGAACAAAAATAAAGTAAGAAGTATTAACTCTTTTTTTTTTAAGGTGATACTATATTTTATTTTTGCTGTTAATTAATTTTCTTTTTTTTACATATTATTTCTTCAATTTTTTTGATATGGCTTATCTTCGCAGTAAAAATACTAATTTAATTAGACTAAAATTTAATATAGGACAAAAAAAAGTTTAAGAAACATCAGCATAAATACAAAGTGCATAATCAATCATATTATAAATTACATAATATTTCAATGAAAAAAATCTTTTACCTAGTGCATCATTATTTAACTACTTACATTTTCTATGTTTTACTAATTTTTACCTTTTACATTTTTTGTCTGCATCTAAAATCCCTTTTCTTTGTATTAATTTTCTTGAAAACCCAAAATTAAATTTTTCTAGATACATTTTATTTCAATCAAATCAAATTCTACTCTATTAATAATTCTATTAATAATAAATAATAAGTACTCTCAGTAACTTAAACAGATTTTTCAATATTTCCCTGTATTTAATAATTTTTCATATTTTGATAAATCTTCTTTTACAAGTACAGGATCAGTTTCACAATATTTGAGAAATTTCAAAAAATTTATAATTTTAATTTCTGAAACAATATAATAAAGTATGCATGTCTTCACCTAATGTTCACCTTGTAGTTCAGTCATAGACGCAGTAATTTGTTCGGGTCCTCTAGAAGGTCTCCTTCTTATTTTTCTCTCTTCATCTATTTAATTTTGTAATTTCTTCTTCTAAGTCCTAGTCTAAATAAGTCCCTATCTGTCTTAGATATAGGATATCATAGATGCTATTTTAACTTTATTCACTGCGTCCCAAAACAACCCAGTTGTATTCATACCAAACCAGGTTTTAACGTTTTTTAACTAAGAAATTCGTCTTTTATCCACACTTATGCTGAGAACTTCGATATTTGTTATATGAGCTGTCCATGGTTATTCCAATATTCTACATAATAACTTTCCTATTTCTTCGTAGTAGCTTTAGGAGGTATCTATGCTTCTATGTCGTAAAATAGTCTTAGCTTGGTGTGATGGCTTCTGAACAAATCTTGTCTTTTTAATTCTGCTTCTTATCTTCTTACAATGATCACATTACTCATTCACTAACGTTCCTAGATAAATAAGTAATACTCCTCACTCGTTGTATCGGTTCTTGCTTCACTATAAACTGACAATTCTTAATGTAACCTAATATTAAAGTGCACTCTATTATTCTTTTCATAAGATTTTGTAAGCCCTCTATAGTCATCAAAAACGGCCGTATCGTCTGCATAAAGAATATTGTTTACTCTTTCTCTGTTCAGGGATATATTTGAATAAAACGTATTTTAAGGCTTAAAATTGAGTTCTGAATAAATATTAAACAGTAATAAAGAGAGATTGTAGCCCTGCTTTAGATCCCTCAGTATCTTCATTTCCTCTGCTGGATTTTTCCCTGTTTTACTTTATCTAAAGCCTTCGTGTTTCTACTACAACTCTGAAATCAAACTGTCCAGGTGCTATTAACCCTTCTGATTCTTCTGTTTATAATTTTTAAAATCGTACTCATCAGCTCTTCATTTTTTAGTCCAGGAGATGAAGTCCAACGTATTGTACAGAATCTTACTAGAACTGTACATCTTATTGGTATATTTGCTAACCACGTTATGCTTTATCAAAAAGTTCTAAATATTTTTCTTCTTTCATGAACTTGACCTCATCAATGAGTATATTTGGATCTGTATAATCATCTACTTTGGATCTTGTGTCATAAAAGAGTTGTTCTATGTCTTTCAAGTCAGTGACATTAGTTATAGGTTCTGCCTTATTATTGGTTAAGGTGTACATTAGAAGTATAATGCCTTGCCTGCAGTGTTTCAATTTCAATACACTTTTCTTGAATGTCGCTTTACTTGGATTGACGGACTTTTATCTTAATGTCTTTCTTTTATCTTCATTGTTTCATCCAAGGTCTCTTCTTCATTTTATCAGGTCGTAACAAGCCGTTTTTGATGTTTTTAATTGTAGTGCTCACTTTACCCAATTGGTCCTCATAGTTGGGGCCTAACAAGGATTTGATTTTCAATTTTATCTAAGTTATTACTTAATTTTATTTATCATACAGATTATCCATATTGTAGGTGACATCCGGCCTTCCGGGAAAAACCACACCGTCACAAAACTACTCGCCGTTATTAATCATTTGTTTTGAAAACAACGTGGAAAAATAAACGAGTTACACATAAAAAATTTATTGAGACAGATCCGATGCCAAGAGGAAATCATCAAAGTGGATAAGTCGCGCGAGTTTGTGCGATAACTAGAGAATTTAGGCGCCGACCGCACGTAGTTGCCAAGCAGTGGGTCGAAATCAGATAAAAATTTTCATCGAGTTGTCGGATTACTCAACTTAAAATAAAATAAGTAAGTAGATGACACATAAACATTATTTATTGAATCATGACGGCGTTATCAGATAAAATCGGTTAATTGAAAGATCTTATTATTACCGGTTCATTTGTTTTATTGAAAACCTTAATTAAATAATTCTTGTGCAATAATATATTTTAAATTGGTTTTAGGAAGTCAAATGGAAGATTTTTTTTATATTTCCATGTTAAGAGATTTCAAAAAATTATTGAAAAGTACTTTTTTGCTTTAGATTCAGAGCTAAAATATTTTGTCTTAGTGTAGGATCATAATAAAAAAATATGAAATAAAAATCAAATCCTGGATGATCGAGCCAGAAGTGGACAAGTAATAATAAATTACTGATTGTCAAATTTACAAGGACCTCACTTTACAAAATTTGTACCTACCAGTAAGAGCTACATAACATAAATTAAACATTTAATTACATAAGAAAATATATATAAAATCACAATTTAAATAAAATCTATCAAACCCTCTTAGTGGTTTTTTAAGTTCTAATTAGTTTTTCAGAGGCAAAGTTTCTATGACCTCTTTGGTTTCCAGAGTTTTCTTTGATAACAGCTATGTTGTTTTTATTGAACTTGTGGCTGTGTAATTACAATGGTCTTGACAAAGAGGACGATCAACTGTGGTTTTGGCTACATTACCAATCTATCTGTCTAGTGGTTTGTCAAGTGGTTTCAGAGCAAATGAGCAACATATGCAATCATTTGATTTTTCTTTTATCTGATTTTTCGTGAGAATGATTTATTTTTCCAGAATTCGGTAAAATATCCATGTAACAATATTAAACACCTTGTATTTGGCTTATCTTACTTAACAGCTGCAAATAGTAAAAAAAAATCCAGTGTTCCCATTAAAATGATCTTTTTGGTCTAATTACTGTTTGTTCAAGAAGTTGCCTTTGTATGATGCAGTTTACGTGGAACAAACGTTATTTTGACTCGTCGAGGTAAACAAGAAGCGGAATTCAATTTGGTTGTGGTCGGGAACCAATGGGCCATTATCGATAATGGAGCTGGTGCTAATTGAAGAACAAGGATAAGTGTCACCGACAAGGAGGCCGAAAATAGTCGGTAAAATGAACTAGAATTTTAGTTAAAAATCCGTGTTTCTATCTCGGTATGAGGTTTCAGTCTCAATAAGTTAAGAAATTAGGCACCTCGCCTAATGCACGAGTAATAAACGTATTAATTAATGGATCAGCACTGTTGAATTTGTTAATGGAATAACTAAACAACAAAAGGATTGTTGAAATTAAACTCGAATTATTATGTTATTAAACATATTTACACTAAGAAGAAAAATTCCAAAATAAAAGAAGCACTAAAACAAATATTTTCTCGGGCTTCTATTTTCTCTTAACTGGAGAACTTAAGCTTTATCTTTAGATTTTCTTCTGGCTTTTCATACGCCGTTGACGTCGTAATTGCCCGTAATTTTAAGGCGATTACTACCGGAAATAAGTGGGAAATAGAGTCCAAATATCGACTTTAGAAATTTGTTTACAAATTTTTTTTTATATATCGAATTAACTGTATCAGCATTTTATTCCTAACTCCTAAATTACGAAAACACCGGGTTATAGTTGGATATGAGTAAAAATAAGGGAATGAGAGCATTCTGAAAATTAATAAAATTGCCATTTTTTACGATTTTTTTGAGCTTTAAAATAGGCTCTAAAAATGCGAGATCCCGGTTTCTAGTCGAGCTACAATTTTCCAAAAGATCACGTTGTAATCACAAGAACGAAATTAAGAAGATATGGTTTGAATTTTCCGAATGGTGGGAGTTCATTCTTAGAAGAATCTAAGAGATCCTAAGATCCGTATAGGTTTATACACTCTATCCTGAAAATTTTCATGTTTAGACAGGAAAGCAAGACGTTTTTAAGGTTAATTTTATTATTAATATCGAAAAACATTAACTTCTACTACAAGCGTCGCTTAACGACAATTATTTCCTATTTTATTTATTTTTTTATTAGATGTCTGTTAGCTTTCTCGATTTTTTAATCAATTTTCTTATTGTTTCTCCTTTTTATTATTTTTTTTCTGTCCTCTTCTTAGAAGCTTTGTAGGATTCTTTAAATAGGTTTCATGAATTTTCTTTACTATGCCATCTTTTTCATAAGGGTTACTGACGGTTAGTTCGCAAATTTGATATTGTTTCATGGCTTAATTATCCTAAGACTTCTTAATAAATTCATTGTCATCATGACCATTTCATCAATTTCTTAATGATTTTCTAAGTTGACTAAAATCACCAATAAAGTTGCTGTTTCCATAAATTTTAAAGTCCATAAATTTACTTCTATCTGACTGTAGTCAGTGGAACTTTAATTAAAAATAGTGAAAAATTGTTTAAAAATTCCTGAAAATTAAAAACAAAAACAATTATTCATTTTAATGTAACTTGGTCCAGAAATTCGAAAGGTGGCAAAAGCTTGTGAGCCAATTATTTTGTTACATTGAGGTTGATACTGAAACTAATACAAATATTCAGCTAGTTAAATATAAAAGGTCTGGAGCATAAATTGGACTAAATCATTTTGTGATAAAAAAAGGTATTTGTTTAGGTTTTATAGAAAGAAGTGCGAAATAATTTGCAAAAATGCAAAGTATAATTCTTATTGTAAACATATTTTTAACTAAGTAAATAAGTAAGCATGCAGTTATGCTATGTAAGCGGTTTGAATTCCAGCTTATCAGGGAACTTTTCCAAAATGTAAGGATAGATAGAGATACCATGAACCAGCTTAAATACAAAGAATACATCTGACATTACTCTTCGTTACTTTAGAGGGCTTAGACTCTTAAAACCAAAAATAGTCCTTCTAGACAACCGATGCAGCATGCTCAAGGTGATGAATGCAACACCTTGAAAGTAGTTGTTGAGAAAATGTTGGTTCTTTCATAGTAAAACCATGCACCTTATTGCCTTCAAACTGACACCTATGCAAAAAATCGATTTCTTTTAAAATGTTTAAATTGACTTAAAGACCGATAGTATGCAGCCCAGAAGCAATCACTTTAAATAATGTCACAATCATCGGCAAATATAAGTGAAACTTTAGATGTTGGATGTACTATCCAGTAAAAAACTATACAATACTGTAATAACTGTAGACCTGTTAGTTTAATATTAAATTTTGCAAAAGTTTTCATTTCTTATAAGTAGTATGGCTTTATGAGAGGTATAAGTATCGATTTTATGACAACGCAACTAACATCCAAACTATACGGAATTCTTGACAATAAATTGAAAACAGGAGCCGTATTTATAAACCTCGCTGAAGCATTCGATACAGTTGAGCATATAGTACAGTAAATCTGTCAAATTTGTGACGAAAAATTACCTACAAATTTTTTGCGGAAATCATTAAAAGAGCATACAAAAAACTTAATTTGAAATTTGTGACCTCGATGCGTACCGGGTTTTTGAAAAAACTCGAAAAAAGTTTTTTGGATTTCATTTATCTCTAGAATGGTAGGTTTTAAAAAAAATTTGTAAGGACAAAAATTGTCGGGGACATCATTTTGTACAACTCTTTTCATTAAGTTTACTTGCTGCGATAAAAATTACAAAAAAGTGTTTTTTCGCTTTTTGGGATAGAAAAAAATTCTTGGCCGATAAACCGTTCCTTAGTTCAGCGTCTATCTATCCTTTTTCACCAAGTCCTCTTGGAAGAGTATTATGTCTATATCGCAGACTTTTGTGGCCCATTTTACATGTTGTTAAAATAGTAAAGTCTTATTAAGCATGGAATTGCACGTGTTGATGGTTTTATAAAACTTTTTAAAATTTAGTTTTACTTTTACGAAATCAATTCTTGTTCTAATTGTTGCTTTATGTGCTTCTAATCGATTTTGTTCATTTGTAACACGCCTAGGTATTTCTAGTACTCTGTATCCTTCTCTGATACTTGTAGATTTTCATTTATTCTAAAGTCCGTCATTCCAATATCTGTACTTATTTGGCTTAGTACACGGCCATTTCAAGCGATTTGGATTTTTTTTATAAAATACGAAAATGCAATAAAGTATATTTTTAAACCATATATTTATTGAATGTTATTTAATTGTCATAGAAACTTAAGATATTTAATTGTCATAGAAACTAGCCCCAGGGAAAAGAGACGTTATCGCTTTAAAAAATGAATCATGAATCAAAGAAAAAAAGCAATAGCGGCACATGAAGAATTAGATGTTAAACTAACAAAATTTTACGAATATCGACCTAAACATGTCTTGCTAAGTTCCCAAATGCCTCACGACGTTTGCGTTTGCAAGTACCATGCGAACTTTAATTTTTTGGTTGAGGCTATTTGCAAAAATGTACATGAATTTCCAAAATCTTTTAAGGAATTAATTTCAGTCATATGTTGCGATACAGATAATTTCGACTGTATGAATAATTTATGCCCAAACTGTGATACCGATATTAAATTTGCTTTGGTGCCTTTAAATACCGATTTGGAGACCGAAATAAAATGGAAAAGGTGGCAAGTCAATCTTCATAAACCCCAAGTATTAGAAGTATCTGGTACTTTAAAAGCTGCTTTGGATCAACTGCAAGAATCTATGGAGAAATTTAAAGTTCATTGCTTTGTAAAAACCACACAAGAACGCAATTTTGAGAAAGAAAAAAGTAATATAAATTAAGAAAAAGTTGTCCTGCAAGTAGACTTAATAAGTCAGGACGAGAAACAAAGTGCGCACTGGAGCCACAGACAGGTCACAATATTTACGGCAGTAGCCTGGACTAAAAATACCCATCATTCGTTTGCTATTATCAGTGATGAGTGATCACATAATAAGTTTGCAGTTTGGGCATTTCTAAAAGAAATAGATCATTGGTTAAGAAATGCCTATAGTACTTTGAGAACTGTATCGATATTTTCTGATGGCTGTGCAGCACAGTTTAAAAATAAGTTTACTCTATCGAATTTATGTCATTTTCATAAAGATTTCGATATATCTGGCTTTTGGAATTTCTTTGCCACTTCTCACGGGAAGGGGGCTGTAGATGGAGTAGGAGGGAAACTTAAAAGAGTAGCCTGGATAATGGTGAAAAGTAGAAAACTACTTATTAATAATTCCAAAGACTTTTTTAATGCACTTAATGGTAAAACCAATATAAATCTTATCTAAGTTTCAAGCCAAAAGATTCAGGATAACAAAAACATGTTAACCGCTCGATGGGAAAGTGTCCTGCCTATTGCAGGGCTCCAATCATGCCACTTTTTTAGGCCTGTGTCCGAAAAAATATTGGAAATTGGTCAGACCCATCAAAACAATATAAGAAAGATATCTGTAACAAAACATTATAATCATTAATTATTTATTGTTGAACTAATTCGTCGTTATCATTTCCTTTAATTTAGTTGTATTACATAGTATATTGTTATTTATACTAAAATAAATTATAAAAAATATTCTAAAGTTATTAAGGTTTTTTGTCCGGTCCACAACCGTCCCGTCCACAACCAATAAATATCATTTTTTAGTTACGAATTCTTAAAGAAAAATTATTTCTTAATCATTTAATGTGATTTACTAGTATTTTGTTGAAAATTAAAAACAATATCTTTTTTCTTAAAACAACCATTTCAGAAATTTTGGTTGTTTTCTTATGTAACATAAATGATACGGAATTTTCCGGTCCCGTCCACAACCGTCGTTTATTGCTATTATCTCTACTATAAAAACATGTTGCTTGCATTTATATTTTTTAAAATATTGTCTGATTAATAAAGAATATATTTGCTAATTTTGGTGAAAAAATATTACCTAACAAATTGGCAACATTTTTTTTCGCATATCCTATTTTGTGATTTGTCCCGTCCACATGCTTGAAATGGCCGTAGAGTTAGTTTTTGCTTGATATACAGGGTGTTCGAAAAATAGACGATATTTCAATGGGTGATTCCTTATAAAAAAATATGAGAAAAATTTTCTATAAACATGGGTCCGGAAATGCATAGTTTTCAAGATACAGGGTGATAATTTTATTTTTTAAATATTATTTTTTACTTGTTTTATTAGAAGGCTAATTTAGCCCTAGTTAGATTAAAATTATAAGGTTCAGTGGCGTCCCGGGAAACACCTTAGTTAATATTTCTTGGCAAGAAAATGTACGTCACTGCCTTTTTTCAACTTTAATATTTGTTGTTTGATTAAGCATTTAAAAATACAACTTTTTTGCCTTTTGTATTTTTTTCAAATCTCACTTCTTTTTCGACGAAAAAAAAATAAATACCAATTTATTGCATGCCACTGGACAAAATTGGTTTATTAATTTTTGGTGAAAAAATCACAGGTGTCTTGAAAAACAAAAAATCATTTCTGCATGGAGGTTTGACATTGACAAGTGTCAGTTCTATTAGAAAAATAATTAATATTAATAAAAAAAAAACATATCACTCTGTATCTTGAAAACTGTGCATTTCCGGACCCTTATTTATAGACAATTTTAACTATTTTTGGAACACCCTGTATATAAATAAATATCATTCATATAAAGGGGATGATTTAGCTTAAATAAACTGGTTTAATTAAATTCCTTCACAATAGGATTTGGAGACATCAGAAATCAACAAGATCACAATGTACTAAAGGTATCACCTTGGTATATTCCTTTTTTTATAGGTATTTTATCAGATTCGATTCTGGTTTCTTAAAAGAAATGTTATATTTCAGGATCCAGATCTTTTTTTATTAAAAATTAAGATACTAAAATCCGAATTTACAAGAGCACATTACACACTTACAACACTTAAAAATAATTAATTATTTTCATTTAATTAATAATTTCTTATTTGCCCCTTATAGGCCCATTATATTCATATTCAAATAGATTTCCCACTTCATTGATATGATTCAAAAAAACAAAAGATAAAAGTCACGACGTACCGCCAAGATAAAAATCCTTATCGTACAATCGAATCAAACATTACTCATTATTAAAAAAAAATAAATAAGGAAACTTCCTATTAACTTCCTATTATCGAGGAAGGAAATATACGTTAAGGAAAACCACAAGTCATACCAGTCAATGAAATCACATGGAAATGTTCCTCAATAGAATTTCACATAATTTTCAAGTTAAAACTTGCAAAAGTACGTCTCAATAAAAAAGGTATAATTATTCCTATGAGAAACTGGGTTTTTTGAACTTATTACCGTTATGAATGAGTGAGTTTTAATTTACTAATGCGCGTCAGTTCAATTAAAATAGTTTTTAAATGATTATGTTTTGCTCCTGTAACATGATTTGTGTTAGGAGATGCGTCACTTTTAAGTATCATTTCGATTGAAAATGGACCGTTTACCTTATAAGGCGTCAAAAAATATCAAATTCTCTTATCAACCGGTGTAGCGGATACACACGGCGCCAAAAAAAAAAAAAACACTTTTTCCGCGAACTATCGAAGTTCTATCGCGAACGGAATGCGTCACAGGTGAAACCTATAAAAACAACCTATTATGAAAATTAAATAATGATTCAGAGAATTGAATTTCGTTTAGGTGAAGCACCCTATTGTCGTGGGTGTGATTCGCCGAAATTTATCACACACCCCTTGTTTATTGGAAAAATGATATGGATTCAAAGGATATCAAAATGTATTTTTTTTTAAAGTAAATTATTAAGTGCTTGAACGTGAATAACTCGTTTTAATTGCCTTCGAAGAAAAAATACTGCAACTATTTGAAAAACTTACTGCCTGGAACTGCTAACCTAGTTTTTATTCAATTGCCTGTAATAAAACTTCCTCTCATTATAAGCTAAATTTACTTACCAAGTAATCTCTAACCTTTTACACTCGCATCTCACTATTATATAGTCAATTGCCTGCAATTAAGGAGATATGACTCTCCACTGCCTGGAATTCGCAATCTAGTTCACCTAATTAAACATACTTACTAGAAAATCCACTCAATTCACCGCAATTGGGAGAATATAATACTGAACTGCCTGGAATTAAATTTTCTTTTACTTATAGTGCCTGGGATTAAGGAAATGTAACTATTAACTGCCTGGAATTATCAATCTAGTTCACTTGATTTTATTCAATTGCCTATAATTAAGGAAATATGACTCTCAACTGCTTGAACTGACCGACTACTAATTTCGTACACATTATAATTTTAAATTGCCTTGAGTAAATTTTTTTGAAATTTAAACGCCTGCAGCTAATAAAGAATAGTATATTGAACCGCTTGGAATTAAATTATTTCTTACTGAAAGTGCCTAGAATTAAGAAACAGTTTTGGAAATTTTATAAAATAAAAAAAATAATTTTCAATAATTCGAATAAAACCACATTTAAAAATCATCAAACAAAAATCTAAACACCATATTTAATCCGTTCAGCCGTAAATAAAATTAAAATTTTAAGTCAAAATACAACCAAGAAATAAATGTTTTATTAAGCATTTTGCTTCTAACTAAATTGTATCTTATACATATTTTAATTATTTATAATTTTGAATTATTTATAAATTGAAATTTTCATAATTTTTTTTTTAATTTAAATTATATAAAATTTCTTTAATTTAAATTAAAAAAAATGTTAATTACAATTAAAATTTTTATATATAAAGCATTTTTAATGTTTTTGTAGCAATAATCATAATTTTGGCAAGACTTTTATCATTGTCATTTATTTCGTTTTTTCTTCTTCAAATTAATTATTTTTAGCTTTTATATAATATATTTTAAATATCAAATATATTTTATTTTAAATATGGATTCCATAGAAATTTAGCACAATAACCAAAACCTGTAGGTCTCATTAGAATTTGAATGTTTGCGCCCGGACTATTGAAATAACGAGCCGGAATAGAGATGGCGCGCAGTGTATACAAGAGAGAGGGAAACATCATGGTCGTAGATACTTATAGTACAGGCGTCAAGTGCAAATAAATTGAAGTTTTATTATATTTGGTATGTAGTATACAAAACTAAGGCTCGAAAACTTGTATTGAATAGTATATAACCATCATACTTAAAAGACAAATTATTTTCTAGGCCATATATAACTGATGCTCTCTCCAGGTGGTGGTGCCATTTGAGTTACTATATCTGACTTAGTGTTTATTATGGCTGGTTTTTGTTGTGATGAAACTTTTTAAGAATTAAATTTTCTATAATTAATGCTTAGTAAAGTATATTGTAGCTTGAGCACTTTTCGAAACATACGCTCTTAGAGTGGCATAAGACCCATGAAGCATAATCGGTTTTCAGCAGGTGACTCCGTTTAAATTCCAATATCTAATTAGGTATTTAGCATGGCTGATTTTTGTTATATTAACCTATTACATAATTAAATTGTCTATAATTAATGCTTAATGAAGTATATTGTAGCATGATCACTTTTTGAAATATTCGCTATTAGAAAGGCCTATAAAGCAATATGGGTGTTCTGGAGATGACTCCGAATTCCTTTCAAGGGTCCAAGATCATAAAACAAGATTATTCAATCAAGTGCCTGGAATAATTAGTAAATATAATTTTCAACTGCTTGAAATCAAATTTAACATTAATTTATTTAATAGGGTGAAGACCTAAAATTATTTTATAAATTGCCTACATTTTTTTTAATTAATGAAAATTACTTAAGCTACTTCTGAAATAAGCTAAAATGTTGCTACTACTAGCACTGACTATATTCAACTGCCTGGAAAAGATGGACAAATTTTCAATATATTTGAGTAAGAAAAATAAATTAATTTAAGAGTTTAAAAAAGTTATGTACTTAATTAGAGGCTATTGAAGAAATTATAAATGGCTTGCCTCGAAAAATTTTCCAAAAATCAAGAAAATAAGGAGAAAGAAGTTTCAACAGTTTTTAACCTAAAAATGGAAATAACTTTAATTAGAGCCTAAAAAACACTTCAACTGCCTGAAAAAAATTACTTAATGTAGCAGACTTCAACTATAAAGAAATTTACAAAATTTTGTTATTGCTTGGAAAAAATTAGAACTCTTTTTTTTATATTATATCATAAAAAATACATGTAAGTTGATTTTATTAATTTCCAAATAGTAGAAAAAAAATGCCTTAGTTCCTTATAACAGGTAAGTTAGTTTTTGGGTCATTTCAGGCAGCTGAAACCAGCAGTACTTGGAGTGCATGGAAGGAAAAATTGATTTCTATGAACTTTTTGAAGTTTTTTCCCCACTAAATATCGTTTAAAAAACAAAATTAATTAACAAAAAGGCTCCAGGAACTCTGAAAGAATAAAAGAATTTTTAAAATTTTTAATTCTAGCAATAGTCGATTTACGCCTTTATTTTCCAGTTTCACCACTTTACTTAGTACTTTACAAGTATTTTTTAGGTTTCTCAGTTTTCTCATTTAGTTTTAGTATCGTGTTCACACTTTATTTGTATTTTTCCTATTTTAATTTCTATTATTCGCATTTTTGGTTATTACATCAAAATTCTTTAGCAGTGAAAGTATTAAATTAATATAATAAAAACAAGAAAAGAATTATTATAAAATAAGTGTAAACGTCCGTAATTAAATTAATTGAACTAGAAAAACACATTTTTAGAATAATACCGAGGATACTAAAGAACTGAGACAGGGATATGTCCAAAAAAATCGAGATTTTGGCCCTCCTTAGACATATATCCTAGACGCAGTTTAAAACTAAGAAAATTAGCGTATTCGTCCGTGATTGGATTTACTTCCAGGCATTAAATTTAGAGGTACTTGGGAGTACCTGGAAGAAAAACTTGATTTCTATGATTGTTTTGTGTTTTTTCTTTACTGAATTCCGCTTAGTCTATCTAAGTTTTTTTTTAATCATCAGTTAATGGGGATTACTTCCAAGCAAGCTCCAGAAGCCCTGGAGTGCCTAGAAGAATAAAATAATTTTTCGGATTAGTCATTTACAAAATTCTGACAATAGTCACTTTACGCCTACGTTTTTCTAGTTTTATCACTGTTATTAAAGGTATTTTTTTCGTTTCTCAGTTTTCTTGTTTAGTTTTTGTATTGTTCTCACACTTTAATTGTCCTTCTTATTTTAATTTTTATTATCCAAATGTTTGCGTATAACACAAAAATTTCTTTTTAGTAGTTAAGGTAATTTTTGAATTCCAGGCATTTAAAACCAAAAGTGTCTGAAAAAAAATTGATTTCAAACACACACAGTATTATTTTACCATTGTGCGTTGAGTTAGTTCTTGGGGTATTCCAGGCAGTTGAAACCAGCAGTACTTGGAGTGCCTAGAAGGAAAAATTGATTTCTATAAACTTTTGAAGTTTTTTTCTTTACTAAATATCGTTTAAAAAACAAAATTAATTAACAAAAAGGCCTCAAAAACTCTGAAAGAGTAAAATAATTTTTAAAATTTTTAATTCTAGCAATAGTCAATTTACGCCTTTATTTTCCAGTTTTACCACTGTACTTACCACTTTACAAGTATTTTTTAGGTTTCTCAGTTTTCTTGTTTAGTTTTAGTATCGTGCTCACACTTTCTTTGTCTTTTTCGTATTTAAATTTTTTTTATCCCCATTTTTGGTTATTACATGAAAAAATAGTGAAAAATATTTCTTGGGTTTTTGGCTCTTCTAAGACATATATCCTGGACGCAATTTAAAAATAAGAAAAGAATTAATAAAAAATGAGCGTATTCGACTATCATTGGATTTACTTCAGGCATTTAAAGTTAGAGGTACTTGGGAATCCCTGAAAGAAAAACTTGATTTCTTTAAATTTTTTGTTTTTTTTCTTCACTAAATTCCTAATGGGGATTACTTCCAAGTAAGCTCCAAAAGCCCTGGAGTGCCTAGAAGAATAAAATAATTTTTCGGATTAGTCATTTACAAAATTCTGACAATAGTCACTTTACGCCTACGTTTTTTAAGTTTTATCACTGTTATTAAAGGTATTTTTTTCGTTTCTCAATTTTCTCGTTTAGTTTTTGTGTTGTTCTTACACTTTATTTATCTTAATCTTATTTAATTTTTTATAACCCAAATGTTTACTAGGTAATTTCTGAATTCTTCGAGGCATTTAAAACCAAAAGTGCCTGAAAAAAATTTGATTTCAAATACCCACAGTATTATGTTACCATTGTACGTTGAAATAATGCAATGAAAATATGTTTTTGTTATTTATTATTAGAAAATAATCGGGTAATTATAGGGACAACATGTAATACTATACAACTAAAATTAAGATTGACCATTGTTATATTGTTGGTATTGTAGTATAAGCCTATTAGGTTTACAGAGTTTGTATTTATTTGTAGTCATTGCTTATAAATAAATAAATAAATAATATTTCTGGGGTTTTTTGTTCACTACATCACGCTAGTTTAAATGTGTTTTCTTTTTTTTTGTGTTATTGGTTAACGGAATTTTTGATTTCTTTCAAGAAATTTTAAAAATATATCCTGAAAAACTGGTGACTGAAGAAGACTATTAAATTGAAAACAGAAATGGCTTCAAGTGCTTAAGAAAAAGAAAAACATTAATTATTTGGGAAAAAGTGAAAACAAGGGAGAAATTCCATTTTTATTTATCATTAAGGGACATAAATTAAAAAATCTAATATGAATGAATACTTATTAAGAAAAAATAAATATTTCCTAATAAAACTTAAGAAAAAGTGTAATGCTAATTTAAACTTGCAAAATTATTTAAAGAGTTTCTCCATATACTAATAGGATAAAAAGAAGGAAAAAGAATTAATTGTCTAGAAAAGTGAAACGGAAGTATTTTTAACTATCTAAAAAAATACATAAAAAATTCAAAAAATAGGAACTATTTTAAATATATTGAATTTTTAAAAAGTACAAAATTCATAAAAAAAGAAGGAAGCCTTCAGTTTCCTACAGAAAAATGATATGAATTTAGTGTAAAAAAAATAAATATACATCGACTTTCTAGGAAAAAGTTAATAAAAACAGAAATTTAGCTTTTATTAGGGCAGAAATTACTAATACCAGAAAAAATTAAGACAGATCTGACTAAAAAAATGTGATAAATGTGCCTTAAATTTAAATAATAAAAATCAATTAAAAAGAACATTGGAAAAAATTTGAAAATTATTTATTTAAAATATTTAAAAAAAATTAGTTCAACTACAAAAAAAGAAATAACAGCATTTTCTGGTAAAAATAAAAACTTAATTGGAAAAAAACAATAATTAACTGCAGGTATACCCATCAAAATATAATTCAACTTCCTAGAAAAATAAATAAATTTCTTCACTGAGGTAAAGTAAATATTCGCCACATATATCTTAATTCAATTTCTAATAATAACACTTAAAACAATTAAGTGTTATTATTAGAAACTATTAATAACAATTAAACACTTAAAACAACCGGAAATCCTTAAAACCCTCCTCTTACGCCACGTTATTACGCTTCATTATGTCAATAACTATGACTAGCAAATCTCAACTTATCGATCTAGTATTTTCGGCGAAGGTTATTTTATTAGTGCTATTGACCTCCTTCACACTTATTTATATTTAAGATTTATACAGATAAAATAATTACACATAACAAATATACCCAAAAAAAAAACAACATTGTTTTAAATTAAAGTAATAATAATCGGCCGAAAAAACATCAAACGCAGCAAGAAAAAAAAAAGGCAAATTAATAAAGTCTGCCTTAATTTTGATTGACATCTCCAACAGTTCTTTGACTCATTCGGTGCTCAGGTGGTTCACGATTTCGGGGTTCTTTCACTTTTCAGATGTGACTTCATCGCTCATTTTAAAGATTTAATAGGCAGTGGTGTACTAGTTTAATATTAATAGCGATTAAGTGATTTAGAGTAATGAAACCTTTTACATTCTAACATTAAGTTTATAGATGCTGATGAGCAATGTATGATGGCATCAAAAGAGTACGCTTTTTAGTAGCTGCTGTAAAAATTTTGATATTTTTACTCTTTAAACAAGTAAATAAATAATTAAACCTGAGCCTAAGCTCAAGTCAGAGATAAGTCAGTTCATTTCTGTTACTGACCAATTCCTGGACAGAATTGCTGAAAAAGTGGATAAGTTTCTAGAAGGGAAGTTTAACGAAAAACTAAAACAGCAACAGGAAACCATAAATCAGTTACATAGAGGAATAGAGGATTTAAAAAAGGTAAACAAAACCATTCGACAGGCACTCAGAAACTTTAATTTAAGTCTTCGGTTTGCCCAAGTTTCTTCAAGGTTAGGTAAATTATGAGGGCTACTAACGGCCGCTGTATTGTTTGTGTAAAAAAAGATAATGTGATTAAATACTTATATGGATAAAAATGGATGAATTGGAATAATTGTAAGGCTGAAAATTGCAGTTCAGATGACTATTTTAATACTCTTATGGCAGTAAACTGACAAATACATATAAATGCGCATGTGAGTGTATATTTTTTACCTATTGATTGGAACTATATTTTTTTGATGCGGCTACTTGATAGCGTTTATATCTGATAGAAACTGATATTCTACCTTAAATTTTTTTAAAGTAAGTACAGTCAATAGTGGCACTGCTTGCTATATTCTCATACGTCCTTTTTTTCTGTATTTATTTTTATTTTAAGTTTAAATTATTTATTAATCCTCGGGACATCAATTTATATTGTTTGTTCTTTTCTGGTCTTATAGTGTTTATACTTATTGTATAGATAGATAAGAATGAATTGGATTATTAAATATGAAATTGGTGCTGCGACTTTTAAATTTATTTTCTTATTTTTTGATAATTTATAACTATTTAATGAAAAAGGCTTATAATTAAAATAGCACATATTATTAATGTACGCTCAATAAATACAGGTTTCGATCATATTAAAACTTGGTTGTTGATACTAATGGTTTTGACGTAATTTTTTTAACAGAAACTTTAATAAAATCAACTATAAACAGGTATCAATTTTTTCGTTGTAACAGGGAAGTTAATACAGGGGGATATATAGGTGCTTACTTCAGAAATACCATAACATCTAATACAAAAAGTTTATGTATCTCAAAAACAATTATACAATATAAAGGAAGTCGTCCATGTTTTCAAAGAGACCTTCATACTAATAAATCAAAAAAACAAACAACAACACAAGTCTTGGTCTAAAAAAAAATTATTTTTTTAAAAGCAGTCAACGCAGTAAACCTTACCAGTTTTGCTGTGAGGTTGTAGGTTCAAATCTCGATGGTTCCTTTTTACTTTTTTTATTATTTTTCTTGTATTCGAGTTCTAGTGTCAGTTTTTTAAACTTATATTTTTCCGTTCAGTGTGTACAGTGGTGTATCCAGACTGAGGTCTTGGCCTAATGGGCATTTACTCTTCTAAATTTCCAAAAAAAAAACACAAAAAGTAAATTATGTATAAATTTTTGTGGGCGCCACACCAATAATATTTTTCTTGCTACCAAATCGTAAACACTAAATAAACTTATCAGGAAATTAAAATTAGGTACTTTTTCGCATTGAGAAATGTGCATACAATAAATACGCAAAATACATTAATATTTTGTAAAGGATAAAATAATAAACAGTAAAAAAAAAAGAAAGAATATATTCAGATATTTATGTAACATTATACCTAAATATTTAAATAAAGTCTAAATATATATATATACAGTGTCGCCCAAATTGGGTGTACATGTATGGGTATCATGAAAACTATAAGAGATAGAAAATTGGTTAAATGGAGAAAGTTGTAGGGCATCTAGTTACCAATTTAGTGCCGGTCTTAGAACGATTTTATCTTTTTCCGATTTTGAAATATTTGGAAAAAAGTTGCATTTTCAAAAAAGGCCTCTATTTTTTTTAAGAGGATTAAGGACAACACATGCCCGAATTCAGTTTTTATTTTCGACGTTTTGGTTCTGAGATTTCATCCTCAACTTCTTTTTTTCTTATGGCGGCTATTTAAGAAAATATTTCATTCTTAAGTCAAAAAGTTACAAGGTTCAATTTTCGCGGAGTTGGCCATGATTACGGAGGCCATTTGTCGGTTAAACAATTATTATTGCTTATTGATTTAGCATCATTTACTGACAATTCTGCAATATATTATTTATTTGATTTCACTTTTTATCTTGTTTAGTAGTTCTTATCTTGTTAATTTTTTGTTCTTGTTCTTGTTAGTGTTAAATAGTTTTTTCGTATCTAGTTGTTTCCGTTTGTATTTAGTGAGTTTTGTTTAAATTGTCAATTTCCAAAAATCACCATGTGATTTACCAGTGAAGAAAAATTTGACATATTGGAATGTTATATTACATGTAATAGGAATGTAAATCTTGCAATCGCCAGATATTTGGAACTGTAACTGTCCTGAGAGATAACAGCCAGGTCCAGAAATATTTGCTAGGTCATGAACCTTAGAACTTATGGAAGTTTTGAAATACCAACGCCAGAAAATTTAATGCGAACTTGAAATCATCAATCCGAAAAGCTGCAACTAATATAAATATACCAAGGACTGCCATTCAAACAGTTCTTAAAAATAATAAATGACGTCCATATAAGCCTACTATTGTTCAAGATTTAAGACATACAGACTACCCAAGACGATTAGAATTTTCAAACTGGTTTGTAAGGCAATGTCAAGAAATACCTAATTTCAGCAGAAAAGTTATTTGGACCAACGAGACGTTTTTTAGAAATTGCGGAGTATCCAACAGAGATAATCCTCATTTTTGGGCTACTGAGAATCCTTATGAAGTGGCTAAACGTAGGTTAATTACCCACTCCACAAAAGTAAAATGCTATAATTGTTTTTAGATAATAACCTTATTGGGCCCTTTATTCATAACCAAACACGGACATGTCAAAGATATTTAAATCTTTTGAAAGAGCAGATATTACCTGTCGTGAGAGCTATAATACCTGAAGAACAAATATAGAGTGATGTGTGGTTTCAACAGGACAAGAGTTCCGCGCATAATACTCGGTAACTACGTTCTAAACTTAACTTAAAACTTAACATAATACTCGTAACTACGTTCAAAACTTATTAACGCAAGCATTTAACAGTAAATTTATCGCGAACCGCGGTACTGTAAATTAGCCAGCTTAGGTCTCCAGATATTACACCCCTGGATTTTTATCTTTGGGATATTTTAAAAATGAAGTTTACGAGTTTAAACCTCCTACGACTCTCGAACAACTAGAGGACAGGGTTCGGAATGTAAAAAATTGGTAGAAAAAAATAATATAAATATGAACATCCTGCGCAAGGTAACGAGAAGTGTCTTAAAGAAATGTAAAAAATGTTTTAACAAAAATGGTCGTCATTTTGAATAGTTTAATTTAATATTATTGTTACAAGTAGTTAATTGTTTTATTTAGAAATTACGTAAAAGTATAAGTTAGCAAGTTAGTAAGTTAATAATACTTGTGTGCACGACAAAATGCCAATAAAAGTCATGGCCAACTCAGCGGAAAATAAACTATTTCATTTTTTGACGTAAACGTAAAATATTTTCATAAAGTGTTATACATCATTTTAAAGGGAAAAAAAGATCTTTTTAATTTAGCAAAAAAACAAAATGGCCGCCATAAGAAAAAAAGAAGTTGAGAATGGAATCTCAGAACCGAAACGTCAATAACAAAAACTGAATTCAAGTATGCGTTGTCCTTAAAAAGTTGTCCTAATAATGTTTTTACAGATTTTAAAAATACACCGAAATAAAAAAAAGACAGCCCTTTTTCAAAAATGCAACTTTTTGATTTTTCCCAAATATTTCAAAATTGGAAGAAGATAAAATCGTTCTAAGAGCGGCACTAAATTAGTAACTAAATGCCCTACAACTTTCCCTATTTAACCAAATTTCTATCTCTTATAGTTTCCAAGATACCCATTCATGTGCACCCAATTTGGGCCACACTGTATATATATATTTCAATCAACTCATTTTACTCATTTAAGATTTTGTAGTAAGTAAAAACAGAAAATGGAAATTGTAATACATGAAGTAAATAAAAAACAAAATATTAATAGGCCGCAACAAGCATAAGAAGATAGATTAATACATTTTAAGCAGACAACAAATAAATGGAAGTGAGAATATGTACGTGTAAATTTTTTAAATAATAATGTAAATTCTTCTTGTGTGTGGTGTTATTGATAAAATTTGATATACGTATAAAAGTGTCAATCCATTGAGTCTATGCTCACCCATTATATTACCTAAATAGGATTTTAACACCTTCAAAGTTGAAACTTGCCTCTCTGGTGTTGGCTTGCTTACAGGTAAAGTGCAAAAAATTTGTAATAAGGTATAAATGTTTGGATAAACGGTTTTGTCGCAAACTTCCACGGCACTTAAAGCCGATTTAGGTAAGTCTTCTGGAGTATAATTTTGAAACTGTCGGTACCAAAGTTTAAGTTCCGCAAACATTATTAAAGAACTAAGAAATGTACATTTCTAGAGGGTTCTTTTATGATAATTTGTTAGGGAGGATTAATTTGTTTTGTATAGTTACTGTACTGTAATGCTTAAAATATTTTGAAGAGGATGGACAGTTTAAAAGGAAACTCTTATCCCCGCCTCAACCCAGTGCGACAAAATAGTGCAAATAGACATGTTTTTTAACGATCCAATATTTCTTTAACGATCCAAGACTAAAAGTACTAAATACCAAATACAATTATTATAATTTTATTAATATTTTATTCTTGTATTATAATAAATTGCGACAATATTACACGATTTATAATATTTTTTTTAAATATTAATAAAAAAATTGTGACGCCACTGAGTGTGCGTATAATTGACGCAGACATGTCGCGTTTTAACCTTTTTAAGGTATATTTTACGCTTTATTTTAAGGTCATTTTGTAATTTTTTTTTTGGTTTTGTTTACATTATTTTTTAGGTTTGATGATGCTTTTATGAGCGAAACACGTGTCACCACTTTGACTAATAAATTTTTTTTTTTTTTTAAACCGAGACTATGTGTTATTGTCTTTTGATTTAAGAATACAACAGCCGAGATATTTTAAAAATTAATTTAAAAAAGAAATTATCCGAGTCTTTTGTTCTCTTTCATTTTAACTATGGGGACTTAAGAAAATATGATTAAGAGGGTATCACATAGAATCAATGAAATTCAGCGGCTAAATATGTCAAATAGAAGGCTCCTTTACCTAGGTATATCTTTTAATACAATTATAAACTTTATTATTGCTTCATCTCTTCAAATCTTAAGTTAATTAAAGCCTCATTTTTAAAAAAAAAAACAAATATAGAATTATATTTTGGCCTATCACTAGCCATAGTTGAATAGAAGTCCATATTTTGTAGGAGAATGCGTATATAAAGATTACAAAACAACAAACAAACAATTATATTACAAACAACAATAAATGAATGAATGATTTATTGTTGTTTTTTTTTCCCGATAACGGGTAATTTTTGTTTTATTTGATGAACGTATATGTTTTTTGTAATGTTCTGTATTTGATGATGACACAACCGAAATGCATAATACATTTACCTAAGTGACCTACATGCATTTTTCTTGGAGATAAAGACTTCCCCTATTTGTAATCTTTATCACTAGCCACTTTGCTGATTCCCAAACATTGAAATACGTAAGGAAGTTTATAAGGAATAATTCAGAACTTAATTAGTATTTTTATTTTAATGTAGTTTCTATCATGGAACTGCTAAAGTTATCGTGTTATAATCCATTGGAGGTTAACTTTGAGTAGCCATAGGCTAGACTTCGTCTTCTTGGAATGTTATCATAACCAGTTTCAAATTCAAATTCAAAACGTTCATTTGCCAATATCAAAAATTACAAAACAGTTGTAAGTGTAAGGGAAGTTAGCAAATAGGAATGCATCTTGATTATAAAAATCGTTTCTCAAAAGTACCTGTGCAAGAGGCACGTTTAAGTGATACTCAATACTCAATACTCAAATATTTATTTCTATAGACTCATACAAATAAGTGTCGGATAATGTTAATAAATAAAACTAACTATAAGACTTAAACATACAACTTTTAAAAAGAATTAAGAGAAAACAATAAAAAATCTACAATTAACTAAAGACTAAGAATATAAGAAAACTACAGCTTTATCAAACAAACAAATACGAATTATAGAAGTAAGGATGAGATGCTGCAATTTAAATATCTGTTACCCTATAAAAGGAATTTTTAATTAAAATTCTTTTCAATGAAGCTTCGAAATTATTAATCTTCTCAATTTTTTTTTAATTTCAATGGAAAGATTATTGTATAATTTAATTGGTAAAACTACTGGGCTGTTTGCCACTTTGGTCAATTTATATTTGGGTAAATCCAAATTTAAGTTAACCCTGAGTTCATAGTGGGTACCTCTAGACAAAGAATAGTCAGACAGGTTACGCTTTATATGCATGACCGAGTTGAAAATAAATAGGCAAGGAAATGGCATAATTTTCAAGTCTGGAAAGAGTGTTCTACAAGAAAATGTATAAGGCTTAAATAAAATAGTTCTAATAATTTTTTTCTGGGCCGTAAGAACTTCACCACTTCTAGAACAGTTACCTCAACACATTATGCCATATGACAAACATGACTGGACATAACCATAGTAATAAAGAAGGATCAGGCCAATATCGATTTTATTAGGTAATTGCCAGATCACAAATAGGCAAGGAAATGGCATAATTTTCAATTCTGGAAAGAGTGTTCTACAAGAAAATGTATAAGGCTTAAATAAAATAGCTCTAATTATTTTTTTCTGGGCCGTAAGAACTTCACCACTTCTAGAACAGTTGCCTCAACATATTATGCCATATGACAAACATGACTGGACATAACCATAGTAATAAAGACGTGTCAGGCCAATATCGATTTTATTACATAACTGCCAGATCACATATGCATAAATTGATAATTTCTTTAAATCCATATCTACATGATAACACCAACTAAGATGTGCATCGATTAATATTCCTAAGTGCTTGACAACCTTATTTTGTGAAATGATACATCCTCAAGAAAAAGGAACAAAAAAGGAAACAAAAAAAAAACCTTACGTAAGAAAATCGTTTTGATACATTTTGATAGTGAGAGTTTGACAAAGAATATAAATATAAAAATAAATATAAATATAAATAATATGATACAGGTATATCTTGTTAAATGCGAAACGAAAATGTAAGTTAGAAAAGACGCTTATCATTCTTATTATTATATACTATTTTGAGGTTAATTTTAAATATTTTTCGAATAAAAAAAAGGTATTTTCCCAAGTTAAGCGAGACATACATACGAAAGACAGTAAACATCTTTATTTTCCCTTGTTGTCACTTCTGATTTACAACCGTGGTGTGGTACGTACATTCGTTTGTTTGGTGGGTCGCCGCAACAACCCGGCTGCGGTGCAATATTACACCGGGAGTGAAATATTGCCCCCAAATGCATACCTCGGTAGATGGTGAGAACGCGATAACGCGACTCTTATACGGACGGACGATGGTCATTTTGGCTGATGCACACACACACGCTTTTCTTCGGTTATGGTTTATGTGCTGATGGTATCCCCTTGGTATGTCAATGGTGATCCTCGGATTATACGCGTTGATATTCGGAAACTGGACTAGCAACTTTATGGATGTTTTTTTAAGAGAGTACACTGTAAAAAATGACTTTGTATTTGTTACTACAATGTTGCGTCGCCCTTTTTTTTTACAAATTATAGTAAATTTTGTTTTATTTGTAGCAAGAAATCGTATGGGCATATGAAAGCAAATCTGACAGTATTATATACTCGTCAAATGGTAATTAGTCCAATAATGAGTCAAACATTTTGCTGCAATGAAATCAGAAAATGTGTCAAAGTAATTGGGAGAGCTATCTTACTGCTTGTTAAAAGTTATTTAATTATTTATAGAAAAACCTTTAAAAATAGTAATACTTTATGTTTAACAACTTTGTAGCGAAATTCTTAACAAAATATATGTTTCCAATTCTATCAATCCTACAATTTTTACGAAACAGGCGGTGGGTTTAATTTTAAAGTGTATTAAAAACACATAATTTAAATTCGCCACCTATCTTAAACCCAACTTTTTACTTGCAAAATAATGCACAATTTACTATTTGCTTTATTTGACAGGAAAAAAGCTCTTTTTAAAAGAATTTTGAACAATTTAGAAATCTTATATTAATCATTGTGTTTCACTTAAAATAAGCTTTTTTTTACTATAGCAAACAAGCGGGAAAAACTAAATATTTCTTTATTTATATGTTTTTAAATTGTACATATTATTTGATACATACATATTTCAATACAGCACTGTAGGACCACGTGTCATCAAATGTGTATACATTTTATTTACAATTTCAAATTATTTGTCTTATCGCAATATCTGAAAACTCCTATAATTAAAAATTTTACTTGTAAGAGTTATTTTTTATCAGAAACCTTTTTAATGATTAGTTTTCTTTAGATGTTTCCATTCTCATTGGTAAAATTAACCAGGCATAAATGTCCATAATAATATTGTGTGTTATAATAATATTATATATAATTATAAGACATTTAAGATTTATTCTATTCGAATCATTATTTATGAACTATTACGTAGGTATATTTATGCAAAAAAATATAATTGTAATGTTTTTACATTCGATCACAAATACTTATTGTTTCGTCCAGCATTTATATACATAAGCCATTCTTATCTATAAGAAGAAACTGAATATTATAAACACCAGTAGTGTTTCTTAATTTTTATTATTAACGCTGAAATACAATGAAAAAATTTAAGTTATCAGAATAAAATTTAAAGGATTCAAACAAAAAAAATTAAACAGAAACCATAAGGCCGCTTGAAATAAAACCGAAAAATTAATTTATAAAAATTAGAAAAGAAAAAATATAATAAAAGATTAAGATCCCTTATTAAATAGTTGTATTGCTTAGTAAATTTTCTGTTCTTATGATTGTCTATCAGCCTTGACACTTCCAGCAGACAAACATCATTTATCTTATAGTAATTTGCATTCTTGTTGATATACATAGGTTATTTTGGAAAATGAGATTGACAGAGAAAGTCTGGAAAATATGAACATGGAATTCTTAAAAGAATTCAAAATTTGCTAAATATTGGTCCTAGGGTAAAGATTGAGACGTCAGTATGCCTTGTAATATTATTGATTCACCAGTCAGCAAGAATAATGTAAGTAAACAAAAATGTAGTGTAAGGAAATGTACTCTGTTAGGGATAAGTAAAAAAATATGTTCATTTAGGAATCTTTAATTTTAGACTTTGAGCAATGTAGCAGCAACCTCAGTTATGTTAGTAATATTAATGGAATTCTAAAAGATAGAGACTAAAGGTATTATTCGAAGTTCTAATTCAAAAACTCGTAGTAAATAAATAAGAATAATTATAATATTTTTTATCAAGACCATATATTCCTTGATTAATTCAACTGAAGAGAAATTGCTCAATGGCACGAATCTGAAATCTGGAAAATGATCTGGCAAGGAAAAGTTCCTAAGAAATTAGTGGCTCTTATAATAAGGGATGAACTAATAATAATGATAATAAAAGGTGCTTTTGTTGAACATAGTATATATTAGTACATTTTATTTTAATAAAATTAGTGTGTTTCATTAAATCAAGCTGTAGGTTTGTGCAATTCATGATATTTTTAAACAGAGATTTTTTTTATAGCAAATAGACAATCCCTGAAATGTGATTCTGAATCTAGGAAGTTTTAGAGCAGGTATCTATTATTAGTTTGATTTTTTTCCCCAGTTTATAAATAAATAGTTGAATTTCAAGCAATTTGTATGTTTCATATGCATTAAAATATTTTTTCTAGACAAAGATCACTATGAGAGAGTGAATTTTTCTTGTGGCTCTCGAATAATAATGAACCGGAATAATAATGATGTATGAGAAATATAGTATCTTACAAATAGTAAACTTTCTTCTCATAATGTGACATCAAACTTTTCAGTATTATTTGAAATCTTTCTATTTTTCGTGTCATCTAAGAGTATTTAATTTTGTAACAGAATCTCCTACTTTTAATATATCACATTTCTCGAATAATTGTATAAAATTTGTTGCCAAATTGCAACACTTTAAATCACAATTTTAAGGACATTTTAATTATAATTTTATAGAAATTGCTTTAATAATTTATTACCGTCCCTATTTGTACTTTTTTTATAAGAAAAATTCCCCTAAAAACTATAGCATTTTTTCTTACATATTTTTTTCAGTGTATTCTTTGTAAAAAAGGTTTAATTGCTAAAAAACAGTTTGGTGTTCACTAATTTTCAATTGTTAAAGATATTTACAATTACAGGCTTTAAAGCTGCCTGAATGATATCGCTTACTGAATTTTTTTAAATAATCCAAGTTCAACATCAGTTCTTCAATATCCCTATGATAGAAGAAGTCTTTCTTGGCAATGTCAATGGTGTTTTCCGTTATGGGTCTACCGTAGAGTTTGATGCGACTTAGCAAATCTGCCCTTGGCATTGTCACCATTACAAAAGTACCATATTTTCTCGTTAATGGTGGAATTTTTTACCAACTACTTTTGCTACAAAGTTTCCTATTCACTTTAGTTTTTATTTGCAAGTATCGATCATCTGCTTGCACGCATTTCCCAAGGCAACACAGTTGACATGATTTGCGAAGCTTGAATCTTAGCGTCATTTGTCATAAGCAGCATTTTGATGACCATCCAAGATTCTAAAAGCTGTGATGAATTATCCTATCTGAATATAGAATTCTATTTTCACTTTTTTATTTTATGTCTCTATCACTGCATGATGCAATGCAACTGAAATATGTATTTGCTTAAGAAATTAGGTACGCAGCGTATGGTCGTCCAAGATTCTTAAGACTGAAATGACTTTTTTATTGCCCTATCAATAATGTGATTAATTGGCTTTAAATAACAAATTTGTAGCAGTGATATATGATATATTTGGTAATAATCTTGAGTAAAAATTAGCCTTGACCGAAGAGAATTCTTGTACGTTGACGTCGTTTACTTTTTACTTGGATATTATATTGACGTTTATCACAGATTTCATAATTGTGTTGAAAGAAACCTTTGAGACAGTGCACGTCTAATTTTTGATACTTCCTTCGTAATATATGCCACTTAAACATTTTTTTAATTAATAAAGTATGTAATTTACTTTGGTGAGATCTGATGATGACCCATTATTGGCTGTAGATCATATGATATTATCAATTGAGATAAATATGGATAAAAACTTGCTGGAATGTGAAACAATAAATTAAAACTTATTTTAAAAAATATATTTATTCTTAGATTTTTATCACTGTTAAAAAAAGTATTTTTAGGCGTCCCAGTTTTCTTGTTTAGTTTTAGTATCGTTTTCATACTTAAATTCTGTTTACTTTATTTTAATTTTTATTACCCGCATTTTTGCGTATAACATAAAAATGCTTTTTTTCTTAGTTGAGATAATTCTCCGGTATTTCTAGGCATTTAAATCCAGAAATACTGGGAGTGCCTGGAAGAATATTTTGATTTTAATGAATTTCAAAGGTTTTTTCTTTACTACTACCCGTTTTAATTCATGAAGTAATGGAGTTTTTGATTTATTCCAAACAGGCTCCATGAATCCTGAAGTGCCTTGAAGAATAAAATTATTTTTAAGACCAGACATATAATAAATTCTGGTAATAGTCTCTTTAGGCCTTCTTTTTTCCAGTTTTATCACTGATTTTTCCTGTATTTTTTAGGTTCCTCAGTTGTCTTGTTTAATTTAAGTATTGTTTTCAAATTTTATTTGTCTTCATTTTAATTTAATTTTTATTACCAAACTTATCGCATATTACATTAAATTCCTTTTCAGCAGTTGAGGCAGCTCTAGGTTCTTTCAGGAATTTAAAGCCCGAATTACTTGGAATTACTGAAAGAAAAACATCTATGAATTTTTAGGGGTTTTTCTTCACAAAATTATGCTTAGTGTAAATGTGTTTCCTTTTTTTTAATTTTTAGTTAAAAAATTGTTGATTTCTTCCAAGCAGTTCAACAAACAAAGTAATCCCTAATTTTCGTAAGAACGAACCTAAAGAATAGGCGACTAAGAAAAATAATTTACTTGAAAAGAAAAAGGGCTTCAATAAGTGCTTAGCAAAGAGAAATAAATTTAGGTTCTTGGGAAAAAAATTAAAAACTTGGATAAAGTTTTAACGTTCATCATAGATTTCATAATATTAGTTTATGGTTAAATTTGTATTAGGTATACACAAAAATTATTAAAAACCATCTTGCAAAAAAACGAGATTTCTACCAACCTATCGACCAAGCAGGATTTCTTAGTGCAGTCAGTACCATTGACGCATCATAATCGAAAAAATAACTGAAAACAATACCTAACATTCAGAAACTTCTATAAAGCATTAGTTCACACCAAGAGACATGGTTTTCTTCTTAATATCTTCAATAATGCTAGAATCGACTTAAGATACAATGAAAACAACAAGGAAGTAAAGGCGTTACAAAAGCGATTCACCTATTCCCTACTTTCCAAGATCTTGATCACTTAAAAGAAATTATGCAACAATTAAATTCAACATCAATAAAAATAGGGTTGAATATTGAAAACGTTGACGAATACGTAAGCCACTGGGACATCTCATTCAACTACGAAAGGTGAATCAAAAATTGGAAATATTGCAAAGCGTCAAAATAATATGAGTTGTTTTTGGAGAACTAAAATACATTCTACAAAATCCAGATATTTCAATGCAACCACATATGGTCGCGAAACAATGACAAGTATAAAAGGTAGTGCAGACCGATGGAAAATAACACAAAGGGCAATAAAATGTTGCAAGAAAGGGTGACAGTAAATTGACCAATAAAGTAATTTAAAAAGTTAGTAGGGAAAATTTTTTTTCTACAAATAAAATGGCAAGTGTTCTTTGTATCATCATATGTATGAGTTACTTAACACATACACACATTCTGATTGAAATATGTGTTAAGTAACTCAGCAAGTATTTTACAATTTTATAATTTTGTCTGTATTTTTTATGTCACCTGTTAAGGAAAAAAAATGTTTGTATACGTTTTTGAACTGTTTGCAATATATTTTATAAAAAAATATATTATAGTATAAAATATATTAGTATAGTATTTATATATTTATTATATATTATTATAGTATAGTATAATATTTATATATTAGTATAAAATATATTATAGAGTCTGATGATGGCAAGAACACTTGCCGAAATGCGAGGATTAGCATTTTATTTGTGGAGAAGACTTCCCCTATTAACTTTTCAATATTATATTGACTCAACTTCAGAATGGACTTTTTCCTTAATAAAGTAATTCATTGACACTCCAGGTAAAACAAAGAGAAGCACAGGAAGACCGCAAGAGTGCTAGCTGGATAAGATTGGGGAGGTTGTCGGTAAAAACTGAGTACAACTATCTCAAGGTTGATAGGAATTAAAGAAACTGAAAAGGCCTACATCCAGAAGTTAATGAAATAATGTTATTCACGAAAAAGAAGAAGAGGATTTTATTTCTTCAGAACTGCTTGATGCAATGCCACTACTAATTTAATTGTTATACTTGAGATAAATAAGAACACTGCATATGATAAGATTCTTATGTGCAAGATTCTTGAGACTGAGATAAGTTATTCTGTTTTAAAAACATGAAACATTTTAAACTAGTTTTTTTTTATCTCTGTCTAAATGATCTTAAAAGTATAATTTTCCTGAATAATTTTAATTTCTGCAAATAAAGATGTTTGTGAAATCAAAGATCAAACTAGGAAAAATATTGAATTTCTTAAGAATTTCTCTTCTTCTTCTTCTTCTTCTTTTCCTTAGTAGCACTACAACCCTTGTTGGGTCTTCAGATTCCTCTCATACGTTAGAATATTATTAATTTTACTATATCCAGTTTATGGTAGAGTTTTTTTGATATACGTATGCGATATTCCTCTATATTTAGATGCTTGAATAGAAATATTCTTCTTAAACATTTTCTTTTAGTTTGCTTTAGAAGAAACTCATTGTGTTTTATAAGAAACCATGCAGATGATCGGTTTGGCACCTTATGTGACATAGCAGCACCTTATGTCACACAGCGTTTGTTGATGTTATTGTCTAACCATATCGTGGCTTTAAGGTTCTATAACTGTATGATGCATTCGAAGTTATAGCTGTTCATCAATATATTCTGACCGATTCTGTCCCTGGTTAGTTATCAGATAATGTGCAGGTTTTTGGCTTTTTCCTCGTTGATGTTGAGGCCCATTTTTTACATTCCATTTTGATTTTCATCTGTTCGTCTTCTTAATATTGGCTATCAAAAAGACGAGTAGATGTGACAGTTCATGCCCTTGTCTCATAACCGACAATTCCTCTGTTATATGGTTTGCTACTTTAACGTGACACCTGATATTACGTATAACTTCGTGAGAGTAATGTGGTGTACCTATTTTTGCCATGGCTATCCAGACATTGTGCACGTCTTTATTGAATTTCCAGTGCTTCTCCAGTTGATTGTGAATTTCTGGTCCACTGTTGACCTCTTGGTCTGAATCTATAATGACAGTCACCAATTTTTTCTGAATACGATGATATAAGTTTAGTATCAATATTTCCCTGTAGTTGATGCATTTTATGCGGTCCTTCTTGTAATGCCTTGGTCTTCATATTTTAGACGTTCTTCTGGCATTGCGTCGCATCCAGGAATTTTGCTATTTTTAAGTTTGTTAATTCCCATTATTAATTCAGCTTCCAAGAGAATAGTTCTAGAATAATTTTTCTATCTTCTTTATATTTAAATACTCATTAAAAAAGGAAAAAAACTCATATAAGCAACAAAATCACAAAAAATACATCTACATATACACGTAACTCAAACTGTTGGCTGCGGTTTGACTCAAGATCAAAAACCTAGACGGTGGTGTAACGCGATACTTTCGACACCAGTTAATAAATTTGGTAAAAAAGAAAACATCGTGATAATTATTTAATACGTGACACGGTCTGGCCTGGTCATTAGCTTAAAGTATATTTTGGCGAATTCAACTCAGACCTTTAAAATATAAAGAATTTTTTTTTTAATTTTCAGTTTTTTCTTTACATTAAACGTTAATTTCCACAAACCATTTAATAAAAATTAAATCCTTACACCGCAATTACTACCCATCAGGACCCGACTTAATTTGCTTGATTGGATGACTACAATGTCGCTACGGTTAAACTATTTAGCCGGTTTTTAGAAATGTGCATGTGTCATTTTTTTCATCTGGAAAAGTAATTAAAAAAATCGGAAATAACGCAAATCATTTTTTTTTTGTTAATTAAATTAATTGTTAAGGGACGTGACAGGAGCAAAGGTGATCCTTTTAAAATAATAGACATAATATCCGAGGTATTATACATTCTTTCAACAACTTTAAATTTTCTCAATGTTACCCAGAGATATCTGTTAAAAGTCATATTTAAAAATAATGCTAGATACTCAACCAAACTCTTATTACAGGAAGCTTAAGTTATGATGGTACAACAATTATACGTTGAGTCAATTCTTTTATTAGTGTACAGGCCTGGCTTAAGACAACAATATACTACAAATTATCATCCAAGAAGCACATCTGCGAAGTCTGTGAAAAAGATTTGTAACATATATTGGTCCTAAATTTTACAATACAGGTATTAGACGCATCCACAACAAAAATCGATAAATTAAAAAAAATGATATGTTTGCTAACATCTTGGACAGGTCATAAGAATGCATTTCAAGTTTATACTAAACAAATTAGGTGTATTAGTCATCAATTGTTAACAGATAAGTTTTATATAGTTATTAGAATAAGTGATGGATATGATAGTGATGGTTCTCTTGTATGCACAAAGACATCTAGGTGTACAACTATTATTTTAAATTAATTTGAAAAAAAAAATTTTAAGATTTTCCCTTATGAAGGAGCTAAAGCATGTTTGTTCTTTTAGCACAATTTGTTGTTTTAATTCATTTTATTATTTCAATTAACTGTTTGAGGGAAATAAAACCAATCTTCTAGGCAATTGAATCTGGATCTAATATTATTTTATCTATGCGCTGCTAGAATGCACTCAACTGCCTGGAAGAAATACACGATTTATTTCATATTATTATTCCAACTTGTTTTTGGCTTAGAATTTCAAGTTTGCTTCATATAATTTTATTTCAATTAATTATGTTTTTCTAATCCTCCGCCAATGTCTTCTGCTTGCTATGTCATATGTCATGAGATCTTCTTAATATAAATTCACGGCCACAGCTTAATTAACATAAAAGAGTCGTCTATACACTCTGTTCTAGATTTTAATTAGATCTTTTTTTTTTTAAATAATATTAGTAAAACGTGTTTTTCCATTCAGGTTTTAGGGGACAGGTAGTCTCGCCGCACGGTAATTTGTCATCTTTATTTAAATTTTCGGTTGTTAACTTTTATGTGCTAATCATAGTTACGGTTATGGTTATTTTATGGGTTTGTTATATATAGGTTAGAACCTTGACACTGATTAATTATTATTACAGCTTTTAGGGTCCAAAGACTATAATTTGTTAATAGGGTTATTTGGGAAAAAAGCGATTTAATATCTTCCAAAATTAATACATTTTAACGTCATTTATTATCCCACAGATTTAATTTTTTTTTTGGTATAACACTAACCTACGTAACTCGACTTACGTAAAACCGCGTAAAAAATTGTGCTAGATAAATAAATTTTGTCATTGGCACCATAAAATTTGACTAAAATAAACCAAAATGATGCGGTTTATTATTGTGACGTATAAGAACCGCGCGGTTTTTCTAATGCGGTATTTGCTTTAAATGTGAACATCGAATGTTTGGGATATATGAAACAGATGGCATGAGTCGTAGAATTTTGTTAAAAAAAAATAACGTTAAATATAATAAAATAACGCAATTTTGCACATTTAAAAAAAAAAAATATTCCGAGATATGGATATATTTTGCATGCCACGAAAGAGTTTGAAATTAATTAGCAAAGGAATATTTTTCCCAATTTAAAAAACTTATAGAGAAATAAACTGTTATACTGCTCTCATTGACCTCTAAGTAAAGGGAGCAATTAGTTGCCAATACTAACTTTTTTAAGTACTTGCAGCTCTTTGACTTGTATGGTTTGCTTAATAAAATAATAAGCCTTAAATTCTCAACATTTATTTAATCATTTAGTATAAAATAAGGCTTATTGTATTACTGGTTGCCTGCACCGGTTTTCTTACGTGACTTGTGGGTTTTGGCAATAGGTTAACACGAGAGGTGTCACGAGTCTGATTTTTCTAATTTTTAAACTGAGATAGGGATCTATAAATAAAAATTCGACTTTTCCACTGTGTCAAGTTGACCATTGACACTAAGTCATAATCCCAGACACTAAACGATCATGATATCTACTTTTTTGCATTTAGTGGGTTAACGCAGGTTTTTTTTTACGATTTGTAGAATCTTATTTTGTTGCCGTTGTTTTTCAAATATTTACCTTCGACTTTTACTTTGACCCACTACGGAAATCCTGGTGGTATGTTACTTTGGTTATGTTTGGCATTGGTTAATGTAATCTCCTGAAATTCTAACCTAGCAGGTTCGATTATCGACCATCTTGGTTCTTTTTCTGGAGGACTCTAATGAGTGAAACAATGAATCTAATGCTTAAAGACCCTCCTAAGATCTTAAGGTCTTAAGTTAAGGCCTTTTGTTGATTCCTTCCATTCCTTAGCATTCTCAGTTGATTTCTTACTATTTCAAAAATGTTGGTGTATTTTTCTCATTTTTCCATCAAGATGACATAATTGACCTTTAAATTAATTTCTTGTTTTCCCAAGACACTTTAGGGTTACTTTACTATTTTTTAATACAGTTCGGGGTGATCTATTTAGGGGCCACTTTTTCCAATGTTGTAAATCTCACATTCTCACTCTTGACAGGATCCTACTGAAATGATTACAGATTCTATGGCTACTTTAAATCGCCTGAATAGAACCCAATTAACCTGAATTTCCAAATTTCTAATGGCATGCTTTTAATTCAGCCCAACCAATACTATTACAGCATACCCTCTACAAATATCAAACGACATAAAATCCCATAATAGAGAGGGCGTTATATATGGTGGTAGATCAAATAAGAGATAACTTACCCGGTGATAATACCGCTCACCTGGGGGTTGAAGCTTAAGCTTCAGCCCTCTATGGGGTGTCAAAATCATAGCGGGACACCTTGGATTTATGTATGCGAGGCGCGCACCGAGAATAAGGAGGGTTAATTGGACACAATGGGGCGGCGTATGTCGTCACAAAGCTGGTCCTCGAAATGGCCAATAGACCCCGGCGGTTTCAATGAGTCCATTGTTCGCCCATCGAAGTACCGTTTCCGGATTTTTTCAGGGGAGATTTTAGAAAGGATCTTAAATATGTGTCAAAATAAGGGTGAATGTGTTGTTAGTGTTTTTGATAGGGAGTTAATTTAATTGTTTATTTTTTTTATATTATTTTATGTTAGATCAGTTCAAAGTTCTAAATGACTGTATGGACTTACATGTTACATGAACTTCAGGAGAACGCGAAGTTTTAAAAACGTTTATAAGTTTATATAGAGAAATTCCAATACTTTGGAAGATTTCATTAAAGGAGTATACTGACAGAGATCAGACAAACGTTTGGTGGAAATATATAAAAATAATAAAATAAATGCAAAAATTGAGGACGTGAAAAAGAAAATTAACTCAATAAGAACCAAACTATAGAAAGGCACTTAACAAAAACCGAAGATTCTCAAAGAACAGGTGGTTCCACTGACGACATTTATGAGCCAACATCATGGATATTTTGGGAACTTCAATTTTTAAAGATGTGAAAAAGGTAGATACCAGCAGTACTCCAATATCAGAAACAGGCGTAAGTATTATCATTTTTTTTTTATTTTTTTGTTGTACATATACTCTTAACCCTATTTTTATAGTTGCTAAACTATATTGTCCTGCCAAGGTATCTGTCCCTTCTTATTGAAGTAATTTTGATGTTTTCTGACTTTTTTCGCACTTTTGGAAGAGTTTTTAAATGTGCCTTTTTGAAGTGAAGTCAATTCGTTTTCTGATCTTTCACTTCCAACTTTACAATGTCCTGTTCTCAAATTTTCTGTTATTAAAACATTATTTGTGTAATATTGCTTGTTTTTTCTAATTAAAAAATGATGTAGATAGCAACATGCCAATGTAACTGTAGCGACTTTTTTTTTTGAAAAATTTCAAATCTCGTAGCAAGGATTCCAAAGGCATTTTCCACTACTCTTCGGGCTCTGGATAAACGGTAGTTCAAAATACGTTAAGATATTGTCGCGTGTTCTCGATTATATGGTTTCATTAAGGTGCCACCCAAAGCAAAGGCATAATCCTTAACAAATACATATGGACAGTAGACATCTGTAGCTGGAAATTTTGAGGGTTCGGGAATATTTAACTTATTATTTTGTAGCAACTCTCAAAATTTTGTATTGTAGACCATGCCACCATCTGAAATTCTACCGTTTTGTCCTACGTCAACCATCAAAAAATTGTAATTGGCATCTAAAGGGTGTCCCAATAGGAACGCACGTTTTGAATTGCGCAGCATTCTTTTTTTATCGCAGTATGTCAAAAAAAAACTGAAAAGAATAATGTAAACAGTTTGCGATTAGTAGCCATGAAACGATATACGGTCGAACAACGAATTATTATTGTTAAAACACACTACAAATATGAAGAATGTTTTGCGGAAACAGTTCGTAAATTGCGGGGCATTTTTGGTCGACACGATGCACCACCAAATCACACGACCGTTCAAAGACTAATTGATAAATTTGAACAAAATGGTTCTGTCGTGGATGTAAAAACACCAGTGCGTCACCGTGCTTGCCGTTCTGTTAAAAATATTTGCGGTGCAGTGCGTGAAAGTGTTGGCGAGAATCCAGGAACATCTATCTATCCGTCATCGTGCACAGCAGTTGCACATTTCGAAGAGTACTACCCTCCGAATTCTAACAAAAGATCTTCAATTACATGCCTATAAGATTCAATTGACCCAAGAATTAAAGCGAGTGGACCATGCGACGCGCCGTACATTTTCTTCTTGGGTATTGCAAAAACAACAAATGGATGTCGATTTTTCGAAAAAAATTTTGTTTACCGATGAGGCACACTTCGACCTTAATGGCTTTGTTAATAAACAAAATTTCCGAATTTAGGGCAAAGAAAATCCTAGGGTCATTCATGAGAAGAAAATGCATCCATTAAGAGTCACTGTTTGGTGCGGACTTTGGACAGGTGGAGTAATTGGACCGGACCGTACTTCTTAGAGGACGAGGCTGAAAATGCAGTTACCGTGAACAGCGAACGCTATCGTAATATGCTCACTGAGTTTTTATGGCCTGAATTGGATGGTATGGATACGGACGGTATATAGTACCAACAGGATGGTGCGACATGTCACACTAAACGTGAAGCAATCCAATTGTTGCAAAGAAAGTTTCCCGGTTGTGTCATTTTACGGAATGGAGACCAGAACTGGCCCGCAAGATCATGCGATTTAACGCCTTGTGACTTTTTTCTTTCGGGTTTTTTAAAATCCCTCGTATACGCTAATAACCCAACAACAATTCCACAGTTGAAAAACGAAATTAGACGTATTATTAGCAAAATTGGGCCGCAATTATGTGAAAATGTAATTGAAAATTTCTCAAAACGAGTAAGAGTCTGTCACGAAAGTCGAGGCGGCCATTTGCCAGATATTATTTTTCACCTTTAATTGCAGTGTATTAGCTTTACATTAAAATATAAATAACACTCAGTTTAAAATAAATTATGACTTTTATTTACCAATTAAAAGGGTGCGCTCTTATTGGGACACCCTATACAATGGCCATCAACACCACACTGTGATATCCTTCATAGTTAAAATATCTGGACCCTGCATTTCGTGGTTTAATAATTTTAATATGCCTGCCGTCTATAGCACCAAGGCAATTCCAAAAATTCAATTTTTTGTTTAACTCTGAGGCAACTTGTTCTCCTCTTCTTTTAGTGGAAATAAATTAAATAAAAACCATTTTTTACTTTCAGATCGAATCAGAAGATCAGAACCACCTACCTGCAGAATCAGCAACACCCAAAATTGGAAGAAACCAAATTATTATCTCTTGCCTGCAACTATCTGTCAAAGGATGATAAGAGTTCCGAGCATGATGAAGAATTATACCTAGCCCAAATTTAGGCAAAAAAGTTAAAGGCATTGAAACCTAACCAAAAAGTATTTGCTGAAAAAGCGATAAATGATATATTGTTTGAAGCAAAATTGGGAACTCAATACAGAGACTCCGTTAAAATTATTTATTCAAATCATAACCCTTCACGTTTAACATTGGCTGAAAGTTGGGCACCTTCCCCCAACCACAGCATGGGTTATTCGTATTCAACTACTTCAACATCTCTACAATCACCCCAGCCCAAGATTAGTAGTTTTAGAATGTTTAGAAACACAACCACCACAACAAACTCCTGGATACCCTCAGACTTCATCACTACAAAAATTTTATTCTAGATAGTAGAAAATAAGATTTATTTGTAAACTATATTTTTCTTACCTTAATAAATTCTTTTAAAACACAGATAATCGTTTCACAGGTTTCCATAATTATTTCACTGATTGTTATTGGGGAAATCAATGTTAAAAATTTTAAATCTTCGAAAGATCTTCCTGTGCCAGCCTTTCATGAGGTGATATTGCTTTTCGCATATTCGTATCTTTTTTTTTAATACTTGGAGTAAGCAAATCCAGCAGTACTTGATATGTCTCGGAGTTCGTTCTAAAGTAGTTTTTGAAATCATTCGGTTCTACTGTCTTTATGCGATGCAGGAGATTTACATGAGTAAATTTTTCCCGCTGTAATATCCAAATTTTCACCCAACGTCTTTTTTTATTTATTTTTTCTTCAATATTTTCGCAATGCGGGCCAGCGTAATAGCAACACAAACTTTTCCAAGAGGATTGATCATGAAGTTTTCTGGCGTAAATTTACTGAGAAACTAAACTTTGAAAGAAATATTGATCGTATGAATACTTTATTAAAATATTGACAATATATTGTCAATACGAAATATTGATAATAATATTGACCGTGTGCGATTATATTAACGATTTTATTGAAAAGTGATCTTTTTT
Source organism: Anthonomus grandis grandis (assembly GCF_022605725.1). Taxonomy (NCBI): domain Eukaryota; kingdom Metazoa; phylum Arthropoda; class Insecta; order Coleoptera; family Curculionidae; genus Anthonomus; species Anthonomus grandis. The sequence continues at coordinate 5,668,811 of NC_065548.1, forward strand.
AAAAAAACTATTTTATAACTTTTGCCATTTGTTATCAAACAATTGGCAAACCTTTTTTCTTTAAGGAAACTGAGTCTTTTACGCACATGCTTTCCTTTAAAGTTAAATATCTTTAAAAATTTCATCGTAGAATCAACATGTGGTTAAAAAATATTGAACACGCAATTAGAAAAAAAAATAACATTCTTTAAATAGGTGTTTTATTAAAAGGCTAATGTTAAGACAGTGGCAAAAATTGTAATTACTTCAGAACTAACTAAAAATGATTTTTTCGCAAAGGGATTACCTATAAGAAAAATGCTTTGTGAAACATTGGTACTATCCCAATTAAATTTTTGTGACACCATCTATGGCCCTTGCCTTGATTCTTCTGACTCATATAGAATACAAAAACTTCAGAATTCCTGTCTTAGGTTTGTATATGGCATAAGAAGGAGAGAACATATTTTACATAAGCTAAAGGTTGCGGGGTGGTTAAATATGTACAATCGTAGAGTGTTGCATCTTATTTGCTTCTTTTTCAAAATTCTTAAGTTAAGGATTTCTTCATATTTACATCGAAAAGTTAGATATCGGACTAACGTGCACAACTTGAATATTAGAAGAAAATAATTATTAACTATTCCTTCACACAATAAAGGATTTTTTAATTGTTTCAATACACATTAAATGTGCTCTTTGTAAAGAACGAACTATTCAATATGTGATATGCATTTGGTTTATAACAGAATTGTAATTTTTTATTTTTCTGGTGATTAATAAAAGTCTTATTATTATTATTATTATTATTAAAGATCTCAGATTTCTAACTATTAAAAAGATCGATTCCTATCCTTGTCAATCAGAGTTTCGTCCAGGATTAAGAGCAAGTACAATTCTCGTTAAAATATTAAATTATGTTTGTGTAAGCGTTGCCTGATTTTAGCAAGGCATTCGATACTATAATCCATAATATGTTATTAGCGAAGCTGCTATATTTTGGTTTGTCAGTAAATGCTACTTAAATTTCTTAAAGCTAACACCTCTTCTAGCCCTCAGAAATTTCTTTAAAATCTATTTTTTTTTGCTTTTATCAAATAAATACCACTGACCTCAACTATTGTTTGTAAGTGGTTGCTTATTAACATATTTTATTAATAATTTTATTTACATAGATTGCAATTATTTTTTTAGATAAAATTTCATCAAATTTCCATTCTTTCTAAAAGTGTCTCTTTTGCACATATTTGGCATACCATCAATAATTCTTAATTGGTAAGAATTAACAAGACTCTTGAACCTTAAACGTTAATACATGAAAGCAACGAATTTTGTAATGTAACAAATTCTAAAGCGGCCCTCACACGATCAGTAATACTGACAGTACTTGATATTGTCAGTATTTCAGCAATATTTTGAAATTCACCTTACACTATCAATATTTCTATCAGTAACCTATACAATATTTAGTTTTGTTGTGATCGTTCTTTCTCGTATTCCTCTTCTTCAAAAAAATGGGCAATAAACAAAAAGCTTGTGTTGCCATTATATTCTACTGTACAAGTTTTAAACGCAAGAAGCAAAAGAGACGTTGGATGAAACAACGGATAGGTCAGCGTCAAGAATACACTCATTTAAATTTGTTAAATTTTATAAATAACACGGATCCAGATGATTATCGATACTATTTCCGAATGAGTAGTGATGTGTACAATGAACTCCTCAATCTCCTAAGGCCTTCTATTACCAAACAGGACACAAACATGAGGCAAGCAATATCAGCAAACCAAAGGCTAGCGTTGACGCTAGGATTTTTAGCTACTGGGAGATCGTTTGAGGATCTAAAATTTTCCACTATCATTTCTCCTACAACCATAAGTGAAATTGTGATGAAGGTTTGCAACGCCATAATTGAATTATTGGCAGACTACATCAAAGTAAGTACACATTATTTTTACATAAAACAAATATGTTTTTTTATTATTTTATTTTACATTAGAAGCTATTACAATTTATTTAAATGTCTGTATAGTAGGAAGGTCTGTTGGTAATTGTGGTGTGTATTCTGTTTGAAGGGCTTGTTGATGATTTTGGGATACATTTTGAAGCTCTAAATGACATTGGTGGAGAGAACATGGGCGCTAAAGTGTAACTATAGTTGCAACTTGCGGATGATAAAATTTGAACTGATGGTGCTCTTGAGTATACATCAACAAAATTTGCTTCGTCACAATTTATTTTGACGGCGCTTTTGGTTAAGGTGCCCTGTTCCTCCTCGAAATTTATGTATTTCTCCGCCAATCTTCGTTGTTGTGGGTCAGTAAGACTTTTCAACTTTGCTTCCCAAATTTTTCCAATGGGATATTCATCGTCCCTAGTTAGATATTCACGCGCCATGGATAATAGCTGCTGACGATCTTGGTTATCCTGGTTTCCAGTAGCTTTTCTTTTTGTTGCTTTCTCAGTTCTATCAGTGCCTTCTTTTTGTTGCATGTCTTCAGAACGCTGAAACAATAGGAAACAGATCAATGAATTAAATGCTTTGTTTTTTTTAGATACCGTTAACCGAAGACGAATGGGAGAAAATAGCAAAGGGCTTTGGGGCAAAGTGGCAATTTTGGAACTGCCTTGGGGCAATAAACGGAAAACACGTTCATATTATTAAACCAGCGAATTCCGGATCAAGGTACTATAATTACAAGGGCACCCACAGCATCGTTTTGATGGCGATTGTAGATGCTAATTATAATTTTATAATGATTGATGTTGGCACTAACGGACGGGTATCGGATGGAGGATTTTTTTACAATACCGATTTTTGGGAAATGTTCCAAAACAATCGGTTGAATATTCCTCAAAACTGCTAAATACCGACGAAAAATTTCCTTAAGTTTTTATAGGGGATGATGCCTTTGCGCTGAGCGAACATTTATTGAAGCCAAGAGGATTTATCAGTGACAAACCGGATTTTTAATTACCGATTGTCACGGGCTCGCCGAGTAGTTGAAAACGCATTTGGCATACTTGTTACTCGATTTGGTGTATTTCAAAAAGCTATAAATTTATCACCTGAAAAGGCCACCGTTGTTGTTTTAGCCTGCTGTTATCCACAAATTTTTTTAATGAAAACAGCAAATACAAATAATTATTATAATAACATATTAAATAAAGAAAACAAGGAAACAGGAGACGTCGTTATTGGCACAGACAGATCCGAACATACATTGAATGGGCTTCGTTTAGGATCATATCGAAATGCATCAAAAAACGCTAAGCAAGTTAGGGTTACGCTTTAGGAACTACTTAAATAAAGAGGGGCAAGTGGATTAGCAAAGAAAAATATTGAATTTAACTTAATCGAAATAGGTATTTTGGTTTGTTTAAAAAATGTAAAATGTAACTTTCCTGTTCCAATAAAACACTATTTACTTACCTCATTTTTTTTATTGAGCTTCTTTGTTTCTCCGGAATTTCAACATCTGCTAAAAAGTGAAGTTCATAAAATATCCATGAACTGGGTTCACACACACTTTCAGCACTACTACCAGTCTTTTATTTTCTTCAATTCCTTCCTGTAATTACTACGTAGTGTATTAATTTGCTTTTTCACATCGTCAATAGTGGCTTGTGCCTTTAAACGTACATAAATTTGAAGCAAAGCTTCGTATCCGCGTCTTTTTTTGTCTCGATCGGAATACTCTCTCAATGTGATATTCCACAACTCTGGCATTGACTTATAAGCTGCAATAAACCTCTTTAATATTGATTTTCTTGTTTTTTCTTCTTCAGAAGATATGCTGGATGAAGGTGACCCTACTGGAGACTGCATCGATTCCATGTACGTATCTAGATTTGACTCCTTTCCTTCGGTTGGTCTTGTTTCCTCTCATGTTTCCTTCTCTCTTTTACACACGCACACACACACACTTGAAATACTGAATTACTTTACTTCACTGCGCTCGGACGATCAATATTTTCATCAGTATTTTGGCTCCGCCTAAATACTTTCAGGACCCCGAAAGTATTATCAGTATACTGAAAGTCCATCAGTATTTGCCCTCACACGATCAGTACTATTGTCAGTATTTCGAAATACTGTCAGTAATACTGATAAGTTATGAATAATTAGTGTACTCTTTTTATATATCTAATTATTATAGAATAACAGTATTCTTTAATAGTTTGAAAAATGTCCCATTTTTAGTCCACTTATTAAAGATCTTCGATCTCAATTAAAATTTAAGTTCTTATTCTTTGCAGATGATAACGATTGACGACCACAGACAAATCTCCTCTTTACTTGATCTTTCGACTTCTTCACGTTATATCTCCTCGTCAAATATTGAGAAACATTAGGGTAATTTTCACTTTATTGACAGGTAATAATTAATTAATTTAATGTTATTCCAAATCTCCTAAGCTCTCGAGCCAAGATGTTCCTCTTTTCTTAAATTTTTTCCTCCATTATATTTCACAGTAGCATATATATTGGACTTCTTACTATATTCATAAAGTATATATAGTATTTTTTATTGCTTGCAAGTTTTGGATGGACTGGTTTCATAAAATTCATCAATAGAAATATTATATTTATTAATACTTTTGAAACGACTTCATTCGGATAATTTTGTTGAAGCTTCAATAATATGTTTGTTTTTAATAACCCTAATATCTTTAGGAATTATCCTAAAATTATCTGCTCTTTAAGTTTCCAGACTCATATGATTGGATTAAACTTTGGAACATTTATCCTTATTATATCAGGATAGTATTTATTTTTATATTCAATATATGTTGTTGATGTACCAGGCTGTCAAACATACCAAGCTACAAGAATATGCCGATGATTTGCACACATTGTGTACCAAAGATTACGCAAAAAATAACTCTTAAAAATATAGAGTCTTTGTATTAAATCATAACTTAAAATGAACACTTTAAAAATACAAAGCGTAGTACTAGGATACATAAACATAAGAAATGACGTTGAACAAGAATCTTGGTATTATATTTTAGATAGTTCTTTAACAATTTAATTGTCCATGTGTTTCTGAAGGAGGTTTCTTGCACTGGATCTTTTTTGAATTATTACTTTATTTTTTATAGTATTATTCGACAAATATATCCTTTTGAATTTGAATTTTGATGTACCTAGGATCTAGGTTTGACTCCTTTCCTTCGGTTGGTCTTCTTTCCTCTCATGTTTCCTTCTCTCTCTGACACACGCACGCACACAAACACACCTTGAGTGCATTTAACAGATGATTGTCGAAACCGAAATTGTCAAGGTGGTTGGACAGGAGGTCCGAATGTTTAGCCAAAAGCGGCAAAATATTACTCAAAGGTAAATTTGACCCATTGTTCGTATCGTTCGCTTTATTTAGTCCCGGATTAGGCCCTCTTGTGACAACTAGATTTATTATACAAATGGGGCTTGTAATCTCTTGAGGGCTCCAGTGCCGTAGAAAACAATAAATAAATAAGAGATTTTTATGAGTGCCTCAAGGTTCTATTCTGGGGCTTTTATTGATTGCTCATTATCTACAATTCTCACATACTTCAAAATAATTTAAATTACGAGCCTTTCCAGATGACACTCATGTTTATTTATTTATTTATTTAAGGGATGTCCCCATTCTAACAAAATTACAAAATAAATTATATCCTAATCCTAAATGTATATAATTATTCTGCCATCAACAAATTTATTAATAAGATGTACAGTGTGATAAGAATGTCTATCATGGGGATCTCGGCAGCTATAGAAGATACGAGGTTGATTAAATTGGAGAAAAGTTGCTCATTTTAGAGCCTAACAATACGCCGTTTAGAAAGGTTTAAAATCTTGAGTAGTTCCAGAGATATTTAAGAAAAACCGAAATTTGCCGATTTCGTTTTAATTTTTTTCTGGCGTTTTTATTTTTTATCTTACCATCAAGTCTATTTTGCCGTTTCATGGTATTCTTTAGTTTATATTTACTTTAAGCATCAGGATATAAATTGTCTCTCCTTTAAACATAACCTTAAACTTAACCCTTTGAAATCTAATGCTATGATATTTGGCCTTAAAAAAGATATTAGAATCAATATGAATAATAATCTGGATTTCTTAGTAAGGTTAATAGTGTAAAGAATTTTGATGTTATTCTGGATACTGAATTCAAAATTCGTTAATATGTAAGAATATTAATTCAAAATTTTTGCTCAAGATTCTATTAAACCCATCATTTTCACTGGCTTCTAAATATAAATTTATAACACGCTTCAGTATTCTAGAGTAGGGTAACAATACTCAACATCGAACTGCTACGTTTCAGCGCTTATTTACTTTTAATCCAATTTAGCTATACAACTTATTTCATATTGAATTACTATTACTTAATGAAAAATTCTATAAACTGAAGTTTAAGCAATATCCATTGAACCTGTTATATGGATTCTTATAGAATATGTATTTTTTTTGTTACTATTTTGTTTAAATCTAACAAGTGGGGTTCAATAGAGTAGCTGCCTACACCGGGCCTTTCTTTTCTGGTATATACTTTAATGAATAATTAAGTTTGTACAAAATATACAAAAATAAGGACTAAAAAGTCTGTTTTTCTACCAGGTTCCTGACATGCAATTACTGCACAAAAAAAATAAATTAAACAAATAATCGGTTTAAGACACTCGAGAGATCTTCCCTGTACCCACGTGCGGTAGGTCTCACCTGAATGAAGAACCGACTGACACCACTGTGAATGAATAGAACCGAATCCCCCGTTGAATAGAGCCGTCAAAAATCTCGAACAAAAGCGCCCCATAGTAAATATTTCCACTTTTCTTCTTTTAACAGCAACAAGAAGAGAAAAAAAGAAGAACTAAAAATCGTTAAGAGGACCCCGTCTAGGTACCATCAAAGAGACGCCACCGCCTTTTTTCAAATATCGAATGAAAAGCTGTTTACAGCATTGTCGATCCGATATGCTTCCAGGTGAGCGTGTATAAGGCCATTTTTCAATCAGATTCGGCGTGTAAAGCTGTCACTGTTTCCGGACTGTATGGACACCCCGATTTTATGGGGGTGTTACCTGACTCTGGGGTGCTTAATGGGGTTATAAATGCGCTCCGGGTAATTTGCTGTTACACCTTTTGTTTGTTAACAAAGACGTGTAGTAAGAGTCAATGAATGCTTTCTGATATGCTTATTTAAGGGTGGTTTCTTTTTTTGGCACGAAATTTGGCGTCATCAATGTCAATTATTTCTAGTGACCTTAGTTTCATTAATTTTTTTTGTTGCATATAGGTCGAAAAAAAAATTCTGCAGACTGTATGAGATCATCGAAGATCACTCATAACAATTAATAAACAATTATCCATACCTAATCCAATAACTTTTTGTCAAAAGTGACGGTAAAAAGTGAAACAATTTTTTTGAAAAATGAAATGACTTCTTGCGTACGTACATCGGACCCATCGGACAAAAGTGCTTATAACTTTGTTGGTATTTGGGGTAGAGAAATAAAATTTACCTTTTATAATCTAGAAATATGAGGCTACAACCTGATTAGTTACAAATTTTCATTTATTTTTTTTTGTGTAGGACAAAGATACCTTCAAAATCTATAAAAAACTTGTCTACATTTTTCAATGTTAATTCGATACATATCGCAACGGTTCTTTGAATATTATGAAATTCAATGAATCAATAAGAGTTTACGTGAGACAGTGCTATATAGGTGTGCTATTTTGACAGTGCTATTTTGGTTATTCTCAGCATACGGGAAGTATTTTTTTTAAGGTCCAATATTTCGGTCATGTGTGATATTCTAGCCCCTCTGACGGTCTTTGCAGAAATAATGGCCTACAGAAGATATGCGCCTCTCATCAAAAACTTCAAATTTAATTCAGGTTTTTTTTAAATATTGTTTTTTTTTGGGAGAAAAATCAAAAAAAACTTAAGAAATTGTATTTTTCAGTTTTTCGGTGTAAAATTTATATGGTCTAAATTTTAAAAAATCATTTAGTATGATTAAACCTGCGTTCTTTCCGAATAAAAAGGTGTATCAAGTTTAACGCTATCGTTTATACAGGGTGAGCACTTCTTAGTCGAAAACACCCTTTTTCACACTTTCTTTTCCAAATTTTTATTAGCTATTTAGTTGTGCCACCCAGAGTCAAATGGCTTATAGAAGGTTTGTAGCCTGTGAAAAGAAGAATGTTTTTCAATATCAACCGAACTTTTAAATGATACCGTTTTTGAGTTATATAATTTTTTAAAATTTTTTGTCTTTGGAAATTAATTGTGCGCACCCTGTATGTTATCGATGAACCATAACTGCTTAAGCTAATGCGCCATTCATTTCAGTACAACATACTAAGATTAAATTTTTTCACCATTATTATAAGTACCCTAAAAGTAATTTTTTTCCAAAAAGTACCAAGCGCGAAAAATCGCTAAAAATCACCCTGCACACTATTTTCAAAGCAACCTGAATTGATGATAATCTGTTTCGAAAGCTTCCTACTATTTTTCCATGTACAGATCATAAGGTAAACACCTTTTATTATATCCTAAAACATCGTGTGAAAATGGTCGATTTTGACGTGTATGCACAACTTTAATGGCGGCTTTTGACAACATGGCGTCAAACTGAATGAATCGGCTCGGACTTTCTTCCTAATTTCATTAATAAATTGCTTAAAATAGCTCAAAACTTTCAGGCATTGGTACCGACTTATTCAAGAGACTCTGGACAATCCGAATATATGCATATCCTTAACCAAATCGTGTTCTTTTAGCCGTACTAATTCGGCAAAATTTTGACGTTTTAGAATTTACTGTGTATTATTATAATATTCATGCGGCACAGTGGGTCTATACAAGGCATTTTGCTAGACAAAAATTACAATACAATGGCTCCTAATGATAAAAAAAATCTAATTGGGATTTAATGTTTATTATTATTTTATGTGGGATTTTTTAAAACTTTTTTGTTATTTTCCTGATTTGAATAAAAATTGGTATTTGGGGTTTATATAGGAACTAATTATTTATTTTAAATTTTTTTTTAATATTGTGTTTTAAGGTCACGTGACTGAAAAAAACTTTTTTTTCCTATGGGTCCGATTTGATTGAAATTTAATATTTGGGGTTAATTTAGGAAATAATTATTGGTTTTTAACAAGTATTTGAAATACTGAGTTTTCAGGTCACGTGACTGTCAAACCTTTTTTCTATTGGTTCGATTTGATTAATATTATTTAATTATTAATATATATTTGTGGTTTATTTAGGATAGAATTCGCCAGTTTTTACAAAGTTTTGAGAAATTGTGCTTAAGTGCTACAGTTATATTATGTATTAAAGCATACTTAACTTAAAGCGGAGCTCTTATTCCATCATGGTTCTCTGAAGCATGATATCCCAAAATCTGTAAATTCAAAACTTGAACGACACATGCAGAATTTTCGACTTAAATTGTATTTAAAAAAACTTTCCACTGATCAAAATTAAGGAAAATTTCTACTGGTCCCAACTGATCAAAGTACGAGCTTCACTCGTTCTTGTTAAAATTGCGATAACAAGGTCTGTTGTATTATTGTTGTATCTGTGGTACTAAGATATAATTTGGTATTACTTACAAACCTTGCAATCATTTGACACAACAACTTTCAGAAAAAAAATTAGCATTTTTACCTATTTCAGCTCCAATAATCCTTGAAAATCGTAATAAAATAATATAAGAGAGTGATAATGTATGAAAATCAATATTTCGGGTATGGTTTGCCTTAATCACCCACAACCGTAAAATATCAAAATAATATTATATTTATAAATATATAAATAGACAACTACAAAAGAGGATTTATCATCCATCTTTGTATAGATCTTTTTTTTCTAAAATTTTCACATAACAAAAATAACGTTAAGCCATCATATAAATATGAAAATAAGGCGTTAAAATAAACCTATGATAACCATAATCTAGACATTTAAACAAAAATGTGTAACTAGTATAACTGGTAACACAAAACAAGTACATAATAGATTTTTCACATTTATCTTATAAGACTAAGCACCCAATATCCCAGTTGGAATTTAAATTGACGATTTCAAGGGCAATATCTTTTTTAGAAGATGCTACAATGAGACCTCCACCTCTGAATATTGGGTTATCTATCCATTCATATAAAATGATGGCTATGATCAAATAATTCAGCATCATAAAAACCTGCTGTTAACTATAACTTAGTAATGGCAATTATATTAAAGGTTTCATAGGAGACGCTAGTGTAGTACTCATAGAAGTTAGTTCTTAAGCTAAGTACATTTTGATAGTATTTATTTAAATTTACCTATTATTGTTATATTCGAAGACCCATCATATAGTGATATAGTAAACAATGTCATATTGAATCCGTTTAAAAGGAAAGCCTAAAAAAGACTGTTTAAGTGCCTTTCGTTTTTATTGACTTCAAGGAACTTATATAGTGCAAAATTATACAGTATGTATATTCCTTAAAAACCCCTAGATTTTCAAATGATGCGTAGTTTCTTATTATAAATAAAGTGACCTTACAGCTGAAAGCGTAGCCAATTCGAAATATTCATTAAAACTAAAAGGTTAATCAAAAGTAATAATACCGAGATTTTTAATAGAAGTGCATCTTATTAAATCTCGAGAGCTAATTTGGTATGAATGATTTATTATATTTATTTTTCAAGAGTAGGAAACTATAAAAGATTTAGAAATATTTAGATTTACTTTACTTTTCTTGGAGCCACCCATTCAGTAAGTCTAGTCTAACTGACTCTATACTGGTTGTATAAAAATTAAAAGAAAAGGAAATAAAAGAAAAAATTAAAATTAAAAAAAAAATTAAAAGCAACATTATTATAAAAGAAATTTGAAAATCGATATTTTAGTTTAATTTGGGCAATATTAAAAAAAAATAAAATTTTTGAAATTTTTGGGTCATTTTAGCCATTTGAGAACCTGGTTATCGTTAAAAATCGAAATTAAACTATGCTTATTGTTTTAGGTAAATTAATTTAATCCAACAAAATTATTATTAACATAATTTTCGATCCTTTCTAGTTACCTCAAAACTAATAAGCAATATAAATTGTAATAATTGTTCTATAGTAAAAATAACTACCCAAGTTAATGAAACATTTATTATGATTTTAATAGCAACTAACAAAAATTGACCTTTTATCTATTTTAAAATGAAATTAAATGTTATTTATTTAAAAAATAATTGCATTATAACTAGCCTTTCTGATCCAAGAAGTTATATAGATTTATATTTTTTATCATACATTATTTCCAAAATCCAATTGAGGCACTAGATAGACTCCAAGTACAACATTTATTATAAAATCAGTAGTTTCACCATTTTTAGTAATTACATCTAATTATAAATTGTTTCCAAATTCTTGATAATATATTGATTGATCTGATCACTCGGTTTGATCCAAATCTACTAGTTTTAAGGTCACTTGGAATTGTACCTATCTCCAAAGAATTGTTGGTTAGATGCAGTGAAGGATAGCTGTAGTAACTTTTATTTTCGTTTTTTATATTAAACACCCTTTTTTTAAGTTCAATTAAATTATAGTTCTAAAGGGCTGGCTGTAAATAAACCTCTAGAGGATGTTTATTTATATAATTAATGCTCCAGTTTGCACTTTCAATACTGTCTATTATATCTTAAATGCATTAAACTTATCCTGAATCTCTCTATTATACGTCCCAAAGTTGACCTCTTAATAATTAGATATTTGGTCTTCTAATAAACCCATAAGAGTTCTTGAATTTTATTAAAAAGTCCCTTACACTAATTAATATAATTTCGTAAAAATGTCTCCTTTCTAATCTTATTTTTGAAGTAACCATGTTTCTTTTTTGTTTACAGTGTGTCGAATCTTTGTCTCAATTATTCATTCATTAATTCTTTAGTTCTTATTTATTTGTTATGCAGATATTTTATTATATTTATATTTTAATGGAATATGTTATATATTCGATGACAGTTCCTTGGCATCAAAATTATTTGTAGTCATGTGGTCCAATAATCCCATGCGCAACACGATAGTTAAATAAACGATCTTGGTTTAGGGATTATTTTGGTTTATTAAGAGATTTATCATAAATATTATTTGATAAAAGAAGTACACCACTACAGTCTTGTCTAAAATAAATTTTATTTCATAAATCCTTAATTTGTTTAAATCAAAAAATAATTGTTCAAAAAATACTATAGTTTTTTCAAAATTTAATCACTTATGTTAAAAAAACTGAATTTCCACTTATTCGCGATAAAAAATGGCACAACTACTGCAATTTTCAAAGCGATACGCCTTGCTTTCGAAAAATAAAATAGGGTTTTTTCACGTTCAATTTTCTTAAAAATTCATAATTTTTTTCTCAGGAAATTATTTTTTGCAAAAAATCTATTTTTTATCAACCCTACTCTTAGCCCCCCACCCACCCCACACATCTTACCAGTAAGAAATTGTTTTCAAAAATCACTGTCTTTTAAATTAATACGCAAGAATAACAGTTGCTTTCGTCTTTAATATTTAATGTATTAACACAGTGTGTTTATTTAATTTTGATATAATTATATATATATATCTATTAATAAATATTTAATACAAAAACTGTGCTATTATATTGGATATTATTGACAAAAAATGGTGATTTTTGAAAAAAAATCTTACTGGGCAAATATTTGGGGTGGGGGGGGGGTGTAGGGGTTGTGTTGATGAAAAACAATGTTTTTGCAGAAAATATATATTCAATATTTAATTTAGTAACGCTGTTTATTTAAATTTGATATAATTTTATATATAAATATTTAGTGGAAAAGCAGCGTTCTTAGATTGGATAATATGGACGAAAAACAGTGATTTTTCGGAAGAATTTCATCTGTGGTGTAGTATTCGAGTTTAAAAACTAGATATGTAAATCCCGTGTCAATTTTTTCAAATGCCGAAATTTTCTGCCTTTGTAAGCAGAATTGTATATTATATACGTATAGTAAATATACCTTGACCATGTACGGTTGATAAATAAATATACCAAAACCAAAAATTTACTAAAAAATTGTTAAATAAATATATATAGAACGATAATAATATATGTGTTGCTTGGGATATAACTTAAGTTTCTCTAGCAATAATTTGTCCAAACCGAACAACTTCAAATATTCTTTAATCATTTCTGACTTGCTGCAAATCAATCAATGTTAAAGTCTGCTAATAAAAACGTTTCAAAAATTTTCATGAATTTTATCATTTAATTTCTTCCTGTGAAATAGTCCCATTATAAAAATATTTATGCCGATTTAATCTTTTAATCTATTAGAATCCAATAATTATTGTCAACAGACATTGCAAATGCAATAACCTAAAGTTTGGCTAAAGCAGCTTGGTACACTTGTAAAAAATATATATATATATTTTGACATTCAAATGGATCCGACCCTGTTTGAGTTTCAATGCAAACAAAAAAAAAAAGGTGCCACCACTACTTACTAAATCCTAAATGGTTTCAAGGGGTTGGAGTGCTTAATAGTTGCGGGTATTAACTCGGGTTCGGGGTGTTAAAGATAACAAATTAGTAGTGAACTGACAGGTACGAAATGGATCTTAAGATAACGAGGTAAAGACCTCAATGGATGTTCTCACGGAAGTCATCGACTAATTCTCAGAACCATAATTTTGCAACTTAAAACAAAAATAAAAGAAAAACATAAAACAAAAGGCGAAACTTGATAGTTTTCGGTGAGTTTTTCAAAGAACCGTTAGGAAAAGGCCGGTTTTCTGCACACCGAACGGATTCCCTAGAAAAATAAAATAACAGCAGCAGGTGTTTTTCAGATCACAGACATCGCGACTACGCGTGGGTTTTTGCAATCGGTAGTAGTTGCACATTCCAAAAATAAGTTTTCCTCGGCAGTTTGTTCACCTCTAAGCGTTTTTGATGATCTTTGTGACCGTAGTAAATGTAACGTTCTCATAAAATCTGGTCATTTTCACTCTCTGGAATTTTACTTTTCTTAGAATAAATACTTACGAGTTACCAAATTTTCTAAACTGATGCAAATTTATTTTAATATCGATGCGGCAGCTCGGATCCTCGCTTATAACGTGTATACCACCATCACACGTTCCCGACGAGCCGCTTTTCTGCCTTGTTAAACACAATTCTCGAATTCGTAACCCTTGTTAAAAAAATAAATAAGAGCCCGGGTACCACCTTCCGATCTTTTACCTGTGTCGGTGGTTCTGGCCACAAATCGCTTTATCGCCTTTGGATATCGGAACCGACAGATTCAGTGACGTACCCTTAAAATAAAGAAAATTTGTTTTTAAAATTACGGAAAAATCTATAGAAGTTCTGAGACATTTTTCGAGTTTCTTAGGCTGAGATTAAACTATTATTTGAAAGGCACTATTTTTACATTACCACCTAAATTTAAGCTCATTCAATGATTACTGTCAGGAATAATGAGAGTCTACAAATAGTTCAAATTTTTAAGTTTTTATGACTAAATTTATACGAACAGCCTAGAAATATTTAATATTTGAAAGCTATATTAATAATAGAAGCTTAAAAATAAAAGGCTTTGCAGTTTCATGATCAAATACACGGATAGTTTAAAAAAGTCCAGATTTCTATGACCCAATCAATACTGACTGTCTAGAAACATAAATTGTTTTATTTTTGGACTTTCTTCACAAATAAATAATTGATATCAAATCAATTATAACTTACTATTAACTATGTAATTTCTGCCTACTTTGGTGCCCTTATAAAATACTTTCTACATTTTCTTCCTTCTTTTGTAGAATTAAACCTTAATTACCTGTATTGAAGCAATTAGCTATATTAGGGGCAAAAAACATGATTTACCGATATTTTTTACTCTCAAGGCACAGTTCCACCTCTAAAATAAATTAATAATTGATTCTAGGCACTAATTTCTATGTTTCTTCTGTCTTTTTCCCACTAAAAGTAGAACTGAACCCCAATTTTCTAGAATAGAGAAATACATTTCTGTGTATTTTCATTTTAATTTTTAATGCTGCTAATACAATTATGTTACATGAAACCGCCACATTTCATAAATCACACTATATTCTAATATTTTTGGCAGAAACAGACTTACAAATTTCTGGAAATTGATTTTGAAAAAATTTTCTATTAATACAAAATTGTATTTATTATAACTTAAATTTGACCCCAATTACCTTAAATGAAGTAATAATCTAGTCCAGGCAGTATATTCTTTTCCTGTCCCTACATAATTTTTAAATAAAGCATACTCATAAATTGGAATATTAGTCAAATTACCTAAAGTGAATTTATATTATTTTGATCCCAAATCTGGATTTTTTTAAAAACTTTAAATTAGAATTTAACCTCAATTGCCTGGAATAGAAAAATTATTTTCTTCATGATATTTATTTTAACTGAGTAATAATTAATGTGGCCAATAAGTAATTCATATTTTTTTAAATGTAGTTAATTTCTTTAGTTAATTATGTTGATGATACGGCTATATGCTGGATGAGGCCATATTTTATAAATTACATTCCTCTCACTCCAAATTTCCATTATTTTCTAAAATATTGTTTTATATGCGTTTTAATGTCAGAAATCGAACCTTTCCTATATCACATTAAATCAAAGAATATTTCTGAAAAATCTTTCTAGATTCAGATTTTTGCCACTTGGCAAGCATTGGCGATAACATAGTTTTGTCCAGAAATTAATATGCAAAAAAAGCTTTTAACAAAATCATGAATCTATGCATAATACTGTATCATTAGCAAAGCATGCTAAAAAATCTGCTTTTGTAAATATATTACAGACAAATCCAGGTATTTAGTTTCATCTAATAGAGTGAAGGATATTTGAGTTTTGAATTGAAATACATTATGAGCAAGGGTGGCTTCAAGTAACATAGTTGTATTATCAGCATAAAAAATGTTTTCAAAAAGCTTTATTAGAGGTTGCTTTTGGCAAAATTGTCCTATAATAGTTTCGGTAATAACTCATTAATCTTCTTTTGGTCTTTCTTTCTGAAAAGAAGCAGCTGGTGAACTAAGAAAATCAAGCTCAGTCAAATATCTCTTCCGGTACCATCAGGATCGGTCTTGGATCTTATCCTATTTTTATATGCAAATTTATTTTTATAAAGCTGATGTATTGCGAGAGTGTAGTAGAATAAATGAAGATTTGTCAAGTGTTTTAGAATTCTTATCGACCGATCTTTTAAAAGTCAATCCTAGTGATCTGTAAAATATAGTCTTGCATAATTTCCAACTATTTATGGGGAAGATAACGTAAAAAATCTTAACGTTAAAAACTAATGATAACTAATAAAAAATATAGTCAAGTATCTAAAAAAACAATTTGAATTTGTATATATATTTATTTATATTCTTATCTAATATATACCTAGGAACCTTGTTTTTCTGGATTTGAGCAAAGTCTTCGATAGGATAGATTACAGTACTACCGCCTTAAAAATATCAGCATCATAGGAAGTGTACTACAATTTTTTTAAATCTTCAGTATTCAGTATTCAGTATATATATTACGGTAATTAACCAATTTACAAAATAAATATAGTATATAAAATATTCAACAAAATAAGATTTTATATCGCAATAAAGCACTTGAAGTATTAGTACTATCATTAAATATCCAGCATAAATAACATATAACAGGTAACATCAATAAAATTAAATAAAATATAAGGACAATAATGATTTAAAACAGAGTAACTGCAATAGAAAAGAAGACACACTTTAAGCAAAGTCAAGATATAAAATTATATTGCACTTAAGCAGATTTTAAAACTCGTTGAAGTGGACTCAGAGAACAATGAAACAAATCTATACTGACCCTATTTGATTTAATCATCATTCTACCTATCGCACAGTTTTCACCATACAGTGTACGATGCTGTTCAAGGTAGAATAATCTAGTCTGTCTGAGCACTGTAGTAGGAGGAACATTTAAATTAAGCTGACACAACAACTCAGGAGACTGTATTACATTGTTAAGAATCTTGTATGTTATGACAATATCGCAGTTTTTACGTCGAGTCTCCAACTTTTCAATGTTCAGCAATCTATACATTTCACTGTAATTAATATCAATACAAGGAATATTAAGCTTGTAAGCAATGTATCTTATGAATTTACGTTGAACTTTTTCTAGACACATTATATATTTATCATAATAAGGTGACCATATACATGAATTCGACTCAAGTTGACTGCGAACCAATGAAAAATACAGAAGTTTGATGGAATCAATACTGCTGAAATCATGAGTGTGCCTCTTAATAAAACCCAACATTTTGTAAGCCTTATTACACAGGTTTTCAATATTTTTTGAAAAAGTTAGTCTGCAGTCAAAAAGCACCCCAAGATCACGTATCTCTAATACCTTCTCAATAAGTGGACTCATTAGATGGTACTGATGAAATGGTGGACTAAAACTCCTGGTAAATTGAATATATTTGCATTTTTTAGCATTTAGGACTATATTGTTCTTGCACCATAATTCAAATTTGTGAAGATCAGAACAAAGCTCATGATGTGCCAAGTTACTGTCTATAATTCTAAAACTCTTAACATCATTAGCAAAAAGCAACACATTACAATAATCAAAACAATGAACATCATTAATAAAAAGATTAAATAAAAAAGGGGCAAGTTGTCACTGGAAAAGGACTAGAATAAAAGTTGTTTATCTTTACAATCTGTGTTCTTCCAGACAGATATGACTTCAACCAGGCCAAAAGACAACCACCAATGCCATAGAGTGACAACTTTGCAACCAGGAGAGAATGATTAACCCTGTCAAAAGTGTTAAAGGCCTTGGAAAAGTCAGTATATATGGAATCCACCGACATACCGCTCTCCACGGCCCCCGATAAAGCTGTTTAGTAAAGCAACAAATTAGTGGTAATGGACCTACCCCTGACAAACCCATGCTGCTTAGTTGAGATTAAGTTTTTAAATTTCTCTGATAAAAAATCTGTGACAAAACTTTCAAGAACCTTTGCAAAGTGACAAGCCAGAAAAACAGGACAATCGTTTTTCTCATCATCCCTCTGACCTGTATTCTTAAATATAGGAGTCAAATAATTTAACTTCCATGAGGTTGGAAATCTACCTGTCCTGAAAGACAAATTATAAATCAGCCATAGTGGACGTGCCAAAGCAAAAGCACAGTGCTTTATGAAGACAGCTGGAATACAGTCAGGCCCAGGGCCCTTATTAACATTGACACTGGTTAACTTTTCAAAGATTTCAGATATTTGTACATGCATTTCATTAATATCAAAAGAACATGCAATATCAGGCTGCGTAAATTCCTGAACATCAAATTCATCAGGAGAGTAGACTGAAGAAAAATATTGTGCAAATAAAGATGCTATTTCTTAGATGCTTTTTATTTTTCTTAAATTTTTTCAAATTTTATTTTTATTAAATTTTTTAATTTTTCTATCTTTTTCTATGTAAGAAATGAATCACAAATTATAAGTATAAATGAGAATTTGAGTGAGATACAAAAAGTTGAATGTATTTTTAAATATATTGCATTCTTGTTGCGATAAAAGACGGGATTCCAGGTTTGAGAAAATCATTATGAATATTAATAATATTAATTTATATATATAGAGGAAGTAAACGAGATGAATACTTAAGAGTTGAAACAGATACCTTAAATGTATGGTATATTTTACATGTGACTAAGATGCGCATATAATGCCTTGGTTGGTTTTTTACATGTACACTATGGGATCGAATAAGCTGGGATGGAACTTACTATACTCACATTAAATCCCTAGAAGTAACCTTACAAAGTTCTAGTGAACCAACAAAAGCGAAACAATAAATAAACGACTAATATAGAATAAGAGATAGGGAATAAACGACAACATCACATAAAATATCTTTGAATTTTATTACAAAGATCAGGATGGTTTTTGTCTCCACACATTTTCCATCTGCCTTCCAATAATAAACCGATTTAAGACACTGTTGAAACGCTGGCTTTTAAGCTAGCCTAAAAGCAAAATAGATAGAACTGAATTGATTTGCCACTATACTGTTAATTCTTCTTGTGAATTTGGGATCAGAGATTTCATATGGTGTATTATGGATGTATTGGTCAATTGTTAAAGAAAACTATAAATTATATTTAATTCATCTTTAGGACTCTAGAAAGAATTGGTGTTTAATTTTTTTTTATAAAAATATTTGTTTGAAAATTATAAAAACACCTACCGAAGTCGCAGTTTTCTCTCGTCAAATTAAAAATATATATATCACAGGGATAAAAATGTAGATACCAGTAAAGGGCAGTTAGGAAGAGGAGGGATTACAATTAACATGTGATAAAATATATAAAATGGAACAAACCGGTAGACTAGAGAAATGTACTATAGGTGTAAAAAGTACAGAAGAGAAATGTGTGTGTATGTATGTATATATAGGTGTGAGTATGCAGAACTTAGGTTTTCAGTGTCGCGTCTAATGTTGACAGTATGATGTTTTTTAATATGTAGCATTCTACTTATGTTGCGTTTAATTAAAGAATTGTTGTCGGTTTAGAATATGTGTGTTATAAAAATTGCGACTTCGATAAGTGTGTTTGAAAGTTTTCTAGAAAGCTCTATGATATGCATACTATGATTGTATGTTAATTTATATTACAATTTTTTAACAAATATTTTTATAAAAAAAAAAGAAAAATTATTAACCACCACTTCTTCCTGTTTCAGAGCCCTGAATGTGAATTAAATATAATTCGAAACGTTGGCTAAAAACAAATAGTTTTTTTTAACAATTGACTAATATAACTTAATTTGTGTTAAAATCTGATGGCTGTAAATAACTTAATCTTAATCTTAATCAAGTATTATACTTTGCATTTGGAGATTTTTATATAAGGTAGTCTATTTTCAGATTTTTTGCTTGTATTGTTATTTTAATTTATTTCCTTTTATACAAAGTTCTTACACATCTAATTATCTAGACATTTCTGTATTTTGTTCTGTGGATAACCCTTACCTTATAATATACCAAAAATTGGTCTTTGGACTTTGGTAAGCTCTCAGTTTATTCCATATTTTCTTTTTATTAGTAAAATGGTTGTAAATTGGAAATTATAAAATTAAAAACTTTGTAAATTTGGAAATAACAGTAATATTTGTAATTGTATTACAATTATGATGGCCTTTAGTATGTACTTCCCATTATACACTACTGCAATATTGTCTATATTCCATGTTCCAATTAAAAACATTGTATCGTTCTGAGAAGCTTGAAAATCAAATTGTACTCTTGGATGGTTGG
Organism: Anthonomus grandis grandis; assembly: GCF_022605725.1. NCBI lineage: Eukaryota > Metazoa > Arthropoda > Insecta > Coleoptera > Curculionidae > Anthonomus > Anthonomus grandis. The sequence goes on from NC_065548.1 coordinate 5,689,170, forward strand.
GTGCAAAAAATCTTTTTTTTTCTTCAGTTGTGTTTTTTTGTGCTTCGATTGCTTGGTATCTCCAAGTACCTCGAATTTACAAAGAGATGCACGAAGTTAATCTAAGATGTATGAATAAACTACTATAGGCTCCTCGTTATCGTTCGACATTATTTTACAAAAACTTTCTTTTTAAAGCTGTTTCAGTGCATAATAATTTTTCGCACTTCGTCATTTTACAGAAAGTCTTTTTATCATTTAACGGGAAAATTTGTATATGCTTTTTATCAATGTCGGTTTTCATTTTGGCACATAAAGTTGTTATTCCGGGATCGATTTTCTTCATAAAATTTTTGCGATAAAATGATAATTTTCGAGAAACATAAATGGTTTTTTCATTAAATATCGTGCACGGCACTGCCTTATTTGGTTTAAGACCCCATTCAACAAGAGAAGAAAAGTGTGATACGCCCCGCCGCGGCGCGGCGTTCAATCTCATCATCATTCTTCTGCCTTTTTTTCTTATTCTACTCCTCTTCAGCTACGGGGCCGGCCTGTTATTTGCATTTAACATTTGTTAGTTTTAAGCTAATCGCGACCAAACATCACTCGCGCTGATGGTATTTTTCGGACCCGACATTTTTGTGTTTCACACACACACACACACCGCGCGACCCTTTTGAAATTCACGAGAGGCGCCGCCTCAGACGCCGTTCGGTTCGGAGTTTTCTTTTTTTTATTTTTTTGGAGTTTTTGCGAGGAAGTTTGGGTTTACCATCAAGTTTGATAAAAAGTTTATTAAATTTTCTTATTATACCTATATTTTAGTTGTATGTTTTGTATACATCTATCTCCTGGAAACAGAGAGACCTATGCAATATTCTCCTGCCAATTCGCCGATTTAAAGTTTAGCGCTTGCATTTCTTCAATTATTAAATAATCAATTTTTAGAAGATAATGGATTCTTGTCACTGTTTTTAGATCTTTCGCTTTACAATTTAACAAAATTTTTAACAGTGATAATAGGCTCTTAGATTCAGTCTTCTCCAATAGAGTAATTACCTCTAATTTAGGCTTTTCTGCTGTACCTGAAAAGTCAGTTCACCCATGTTTACAACTCATTTAATAAAGCACTTTTCTTTATTAATTTAATATATTTTAGTTTTAAAAGCATTATATATATTGATATAAACAAACACAAAAAGATCTTATATAAATTCATGTAGATATATTTCACTTAGAGCTACAAATTTTTATTGAGAAACATGTACTTACGTATAAAAAATATAGTATTCTCTCTACGTTCTCTCTAGTATTCCCTTGACATCATAAATTACTTCTTTTAGATGTAATAAAATTATTATTTTATTTAAATGTCTAAAACCCCTAAAAACTCTACACAAAAAAGCCTAGAAAGCGCGAAAAACCATCTTCAATTTCTGGAAGAATTAAAATTTTGTCAAGTGCCTGGAAGACCTAGAAAATTACTATAAGAGCATGGAAAACTTAAAAAATTATTTCGAGTTTATAAAAGACATTACATGGCTGGAACAACCCAAGCAACATAGGTTATTTTTTAGTAAATATACCCAATGATCAACCGTATATGGTCAAGCTATGTTTATTAAACTGTAAAATATCCGTATATCATATACGATTTTATTTACAAAAAGGAAAAAACTTTAGCATTTAACAAAATTGAAAGTGAATTTACATATCTAGTTTTTAAACTCGATTACTACACATCAAATATTTGATGAAATTCATCAGAAAAATTAGTGTTTTTTCGCCATATTATTCAATATAATAACGCTGCTTTTATAATAAATATATAATATATACATGTAAAATTATATTAAACATAAATTAACAGTATTATTAAATTAAATTTAATATATATTTTCTGCAAAACATTTCTTTTTATTTAAACTTCCCTAAACCCCCCACCCACCCCAAATATTTGCCCAGTAAGAAATTCTTTTGAAAAATCACCGTTTTTCGTTTATAATATTCAATCTATTACTACTGTTTTTGTATTAAATATTTATTAATATACATATATATAATTATATCAAATTTAAATAAACAAACTGTGTTATTAGAGTAGATATTAACGACGAAACCAGCTGTTATTTATGCGTATTATTTTGGAAAATAATTATTTTTGAAAACAATTTCTTACTGGTAAGTTGTGTGGGGTGGGTGGGGGGTTAAGAGTAAGGATAATAAAAAACAAATTTTTTGCAGAAAATAACTGCTTGAGAAAAAAATGCTTTTTTAGAAAATTATGAGTGGTGGTAAAAAATCTATCGTTATTTCACACTGTGTAGCATACCATATAATTTTTATTAATTTTTATACACATATATATATATATATATATATATATATATATATATATATATATATATTATAGTGTGATAATGGAATATCATACACAAAGAGATCTAGACAAAAATAGGAAATTTTATTTTATAGAAATTCAGTGGTGTACTTTTTTATGTTATAATATTTACGATAAAGCCCCTACGGACGCCATTGGTAATTCTTTTTTCTTAGTACATCGAAAAAAGCACCCTGATGCATAAAACACCACTGCATATTTAAAAAAATCTCATTCCATTAAACGCATTTTATAAACGTCTTTAAATAGTATACCATACTTAAACGTTTACCATAGACATGATTTTAAATTCCTCAACGTATATCAGGCGGAAATTTTATCTGATAGTTGAAGTTCAACCAAAAATATACATCTGATGTAAACCAAAAATAAACGTCTATTTAACTATCGTGTGTTGCTTAGGTAAAGGCATGAAAAGTTTTTTTTTAGAATAAAGGAGGAAAAAAGTTTTTTAATATAAATGATAGCAAATAAATGACCATTATTTGTTACCCCAAAAAATGCATAACATATCTAGAAAACTGAAAACATTACTTTAGAAATCTGAAGAACATGAAAAAACATTACCAGTTATCGGAAGTAAATTAAAAGTAATGCCAAATATATCAAATAAACCAAAAAATTACCTGAAATAACAAAAAGGTTATTTCCAATTAAATGGAACAAAAGTATCTAAAAGCAGAAAAAAACAACTTTTTGAGAATAAATTTTTATTGTCTAGGGTAAAATAGAAAATTAATTTAAATTATTAAAAGTTTTAAAGTTTCAAATACCAAAAAAACCGAAAAAGCTTATCTAAAAATTTGAAAAAAACTAAAAAAATTATTTCCATTTTTTGGAGTAAAATAACGTTAAATACTTGGAATAAAACGAACAATCCCTAAAATGTCAAAAAGATTTGAAAAATAAAAAACAAACCCTAAACATTAACATAGTTAAATAAGTAAAACGAAAGAAAAGTTACGTTTAATTCATAGACAATATATAAAATATTTCGAAGAAAAATAATAAAGGATAAAATAAATATAAGTTATAGATCAAAATTTCCTGTCTTAAGATAATATATTTTTAAATGTCCCGAATAAAAGAAAAATATGAGTTAAATGCGTAGAAAAGGCGACAACAAAAATGTCTGATTCCGGAAGTCAAATTGAACAAATTACGTCCAAGGCCTAGAAATCAAAAAATTGCCCCGTCTAGTACCTAACAGTATATAGAAAACTCCAAATGCCTTAGCAACAGTAAAATTATAAAGAATTATTACATACCTGAAATAAAAATTACGTTTAATACGAAAATTACATATAATGGTTAAAAGATATGAAAAAGTGCTTTTAATAACCTAAAAATCGACAAAAAGTATCACTTTCTGGAACTCATTGAAAGCCTGGAATAAAATAGTTATTTAACATCTAAAAGAAATCACTTCAAATAGCTAAAACAAACTAGCTCAAAACATTACAGATCAGTAAATCTAAACAGTAATTTTAAATTTTAACATATTTGAAAATACTACAAACAGTGCATGTACATTAATTAAATTGCTCCTAATTCCTAGTTCCTTACTTGACTGAAATGTTCCCTATACTGGGACACTTAGGACATTATAGAATTCATTTCTTTTAAATTTGGTATGTTCCAGAACATGTTAAAAACATCGAAGGAAAGAAGTCTTAAGGTATCAAAAATTATTCCGGTGAAGCAAAAATTATGACCTGAGATATCTTAATTACATTAAGAGGAATATAATAAAGAAGCAACCATACAAAACCCTAAATGACAATGTAGCACCATCTGTTAATTAATTAGCAAAACCATGATGTAGCAAATTGAGTTACAGATAACAATCAATATTAAATTTAACAGGTGCTTTCGCCATTAAGTGCGGATTATTTTTATATAAAGAGAGTAATCAAGTGATGAAATGCGCACATAGAAAACCATAATGTTTGAAGGCCTCCAAACATTTGTTTTAACAAAGGCGATAAAAGTGACCTGTTTCACACCATCGGACCACCATCAACACCAACTACCTGAAAATCAAGACCAAAACCCCCGATTCAAACTCGAAAATACCGTCAGTAACACCACGGTGGTCTTTGAAACAGTATCTGTCTCACCTTCATGTCACAGTTTTATTACATTTTTGGACTTACAAACCGATCTTCACCTCGTTAACGCGGTAGTCGGCCTCTGCCCCCCTACCGGCCCTTGACGTTTGATGACTCTGTTATGAAATTATTTCGATCCGATGGTTTTTTTGTTTGTTAATTTTTTGCACAGTTAAAACTGAATAACCCTTCATAGCGAGGACCTCCCAATGATTTACAATTAAAAAAAAAAAAACCGAGACCCCCAGCTGCGTACCATAAGAAATCGTTCTTTATCTCGGCCACATGACAACTTTGACAAATCAATCGACGCCAATCCGTATGCGATTATGACATATTGTCAGCGATTCGCCATCCTGCGAGTCGGCCAGACCTAAGGCCCATTGACGCGCGGAAAACGTGACCGCGAATACGCGATATTCCCGTGGAAGACTATTAAATTAAAAAACGAGAAAAAAAGAGTCGCGCGCGTGCAGAAGTACCCGGCATTTTATTTAGTCATGGGTCTATAGACATGGGATTGGATTGCTCTCAGACTTTTTTATTAATTTTGCTTAAATCGTTTTTTTTTAAAGTGCGGAAAAATAAGCTTAATCTGTCTTTTTACTGCTGTTTTGTAGTTCCTCGCTTCCAGAAGTGGGATTTTACTGAATATTTTAAATAAAAGATACTGTATGTTTCTTAATCTTTAATCGACTTAGTATTTTTGACATATTATTATTAATTCAGGTAGGGTAAGGCTTTTGACACTTTTAAGTTTTAAACACTTTATTGGAATATGAGAGTAATTTTGTCATTTTCTTGATTTGATCAGTTGCTCTCCCGATAAAACAAAATTGATGTAACAACTTTATTAACTAACTTTTAGATTTGTATATAACCAAATAACTGCATTTACTGATAAGTTCCAATTAATTCCCGGTTGTCAGTCGGGTTTCAGGAAAAATTTTAGCACCACTATATGCCTTGGCAAAATTTCCGACGATATTAGATTTAACGAGGAAAAAAATGATCTGACCTATCTTACTTTGATAGATTATAGTAAAGCCTTTGACACGATAGATCACAATTTATTACTTTCCGAATTACATTATATTGGCTTTTCGAGTAATACCATTAAATTATTTTAAAGTTATTTTTGATCGATTTTGTTGTGTAGCTATTAAAAATAAAAACAGTATTCTCAAGTTTCTCAAGGTTCAATACTATCACCATTACTTTTTTCACTTTATGTTGCTGATATGAACAAACAAAGTATGAAGATGACACTCACCTGTACTTACCAATAAACTTCAATAATATTCAACAGGCAAAACTAAATATAAATACTGATTTAAATAATATTGCTCTTTATGCACTAGAACACAATTTAAAAATGAATCCCTCTAAATCTCAAGTAATGATCTGTCATTCAAATCCTCAGATTAAAGAGCTCATCAAAGACAATTTAAATATTAAAATTGGAAATGTTTTTATACCAATTACTGATAAGGTAAAAAATTTAGGAACGTTTATGGACTGCGAACTAAGATTTGAAAGTCATATCAATAACAAATTAAAATTGGCATCTAAAAAAAATTAGTTGAAGAATTAAGATTTTTTAATCTCTTAGTACTCTTCACGGGGTCCGAATAAGATCAATGACTTAATGATGACTACAGGTGAAAAATTATTGACACAAGCTTGATTTCAAGTAAATAAGAAAGTCTGATGACGTATTTCTCATGTCATATGAAGACATGACAACGAATATACTATTCAATCTTAGAGACTTTGAAGCTTTTCTGAGCAGAATCTTTACAACAATGACTGAGCTAATAATTTCTTTAAATTAATTAAACAGAGAAAAGATTAACGAAACTAAGATATTTGACTGACAAATGACGAATATGAAGTTTGATAAAAATATTTAATACTAATAATAAATCCTTATTATTTGGTGCAGTTTATTTTAGTTATAAAGGAGAAAGTCTATGTTGATAAATGACGATTGACTGTCTTATGTCAACTTTGGAACAAACCGATTTCTAAATACTTCTGAGGTGACAGTAATGACGATTAATATAACAGACAGCGGATTTTGACGTAAGTATCGTCTGTAAAACCTTACATTTTTAAAAATTTCAATTCATTTGCTCATAATCACAATACTAGGAACACACATCTATTTAAAATTCCGAGTCATCGAACAGCAAATTTTCAGAAGACTTTTCTATGTAATGCTACAACGTTATGGAATAATCTCTCAATAAATATGTCAAAAAGGAATTTTGCAAAATATATAAAAGAGTTTTTCCTAGAACCACAATAAAACGCAATTTTTTTTTAAATTAAAATATACACGTTTTTAAAATGCTATAATATACAGGGTGTTCTCTTTCAAATGGTCAAAAATACTACAGAGTATATATAAGAGCCAAAAAGAAGTAGTTTGAAATAGGACATCGATGGTTGGAAGTGCGTCCGTTCCAAAATACAGGGTGTTGCAATTTTTCAAAAAAATCCAGTATTTTTCTCTACATTAAAAGTGCTTAAAGCGATTTGAATAAAATATGTAGGTTTTAAATGAAAGGTGGTGAGACACTTTTTGAGAAATTGCAGGTAATTTGACCTGTCCAGTATTAATTTTTGTGTAAAAAAAAGATACGTCATTTTTTTTTGTATAAGAAATTTTCGAATTATCTTGTTCGTTTGCAATAAAACACATGCATTGCATTTTTGCGCTCCGACGCACCGGATTCGTGCAAAAAGTTAAAATCCATACAAGGATCCTTGAAAACTTTTTTATTATACCAAAAAGTTTAATATCATTACAATAAAAAATAAATAATTTAACTAAACAATAAACAATAGACACCAAAAAAAATTAAAAAACAACTTAAAAAGAACAATTTGATTACTATCGTTCATTTTTCTCTTGTTCATGTTATCGCCTTGACAGCATTATTTGTTAATCCGATCTCCTAATAAAAGTGACTACCATACCGTAATAATACGATAGTAGGTATGACACTAAACATAACAAAAACATGTACACACTTTGTTATTATTATTATTATACTATTTATTTTATGAAATTAAAAAAAAACAAATAAAATTAAAATAATAAAATAAAGAACCCTGGCATAGATATTATTTTTTTGCGCAAAAAGGCAAGGGCTGTGTTTTGTTAAAAATAAACAAAATATTTAGAAAAAAAATACTTTTTTCAAAAAAACAGTGGCGCACTTGGTTTTTTATATAAAATTTAACGAGCATGTGCCGCAAGTTCGTCCCTGGACAAGCTAAATTACCTACAATTCCTCAAAAAGTAGCCTCACCACCTATCATTTAAAATCTAAGAAATCCATTTAAAACGGTTAAAGCGTTTTTAATACAGAGGGGAACAAAACGACTTTTTAATTTTTTTTTAAACCCTGTATTTTGAAAACACGGCACTTCTATGTGATTCTTCTGTTATTAGCTTTTAGTTAGAGTTGTTTTTCTTTTTATAGGCAAATAACTTTATTTTGAATTTGAATTTGAAAATTAACTGATTAACATGGTACTCTGCTTCTTCAGTTTTATTGTCTAAATTTATAACTTACAAACTTTTTACAGGAATTCAATTTACATCAAATTGTCAATAAGCCTACAAAAATGACTGAGCATAGCAGCACACTTTTCAATAAAATAGTGACTTCTTCAATGGATTTTGTTACGAATGCCTAGACTTTTCCAATAGATAATATTTTGGACCAGTATTAAACTTTATAAACAATATGCTTACCAAAATATAAGTCAAATAGAAATCTTACTTTCTTTCGTTATGAACATTTTGTTAAAGACATTTGCGGTATCGATTGAGATTAATTTTTTACAAACTGGGTTAAAGCGCTTTTTAAATACAGGAAAAATAGGACCGATTTTAATTGAGAGGATTACAAGAGGCAAAGGAATTTGGGACATATCAATTCGTAACGAAAAAGATTAATTAATTAATTATGTTGTCAATTTAAAATTTTTCCTAAAGGTTTTTGGAGAACCTTAGAGATATATTAATAGTAAGTTAAAACCAGTTAGTGATCCTAGTAAAATAAGAGATCCTCATACTTTTAGCAATTGTTTTGTAAACAATATTCCTTTGTTTAAGCCTTTCCTAAGTGATCCAGTTGTAAATAATTATAAAACTAATTTATTTGCTTGTATACGGGAATTTTGAGTTTTCAGTTGTTAGCAATGAAACAGTTCAACAAGGACACTAGTTAATAGAATTCAATTAATTTAAAAGTAAGATTGCTATTGCTTACATATATAGGATGTTTGAAATTTGACCCTATTATGCATTTAAAAAAATTTCAAATTCCGAATGGTTCCGAAGATATTTGAAAAAATAGGAAATTTTGAAAAATCGAATTTATTTTTTCTCAGCTTATTTCTTATCCAATTTTAATGTAGTTTTCACTTTTCCATTGACACTTTTTTTGTTCTACATGATGGTGTTTTTATATTTTTAATACGACGTTTCGTCTTTTGCTCATTTATCTCTTGTTGTATAGTGAACGTCTCAGATTCCGATAGTCAAAATTTAGGGACTGCTCTGAAGAGTTTTTTAATGTTTTTTGAAGAAATTACTAAAATCGATGTAGTAAAAGTCAAGATATTGGAACTCTTATTCCAGGAGTGCCTGGAAGCAACTAAATAAGTTACGTCTTAGATTCTAGTAGCCAAAATTTAGAAATTACTTATTTATAAACTACTCTAAAGACCTTTTTGGTGTATTTTTTTAAAAAAATGCCTAAAATCGATTAAGAAAAAGTTAAGATATTGGAATTCTTATTCGAGGAGTACCTATAACCAGTAAAGTAATTTGGCTCAAAATTTATAAATTATTAATTTATAGATTACTTTTTTAGCCTATTTTAAATAGATGACGGAAATAGATTAAGTAAAATTTATGACATTGGAAGAATGCCTGTAAGAGTCAAAATAGTTTGTCTCTTATTAATAAGTGAATATCTTGGGTTCCAGTAGTCAAAAATTATCAATGCTGTTACGCAAATATTTAAAATTGACTTAAAAAGGGGTACTGTGTAAATAGGTGTAATGACTAATAAAAATATACCGTAACATACCCAGAAAACGAAATTTCTGAAAAATTAGTGGTAAAGTCGTCACCGTGCTGCCAATACCGTTACCTACGAACAAAGAATGCGAAAACGAAGAAGAACAACAACAACAAAAAAAAAGTTAAAATAAAATAAAAGAGGCGGGAAGATATCTCGCGCCCCCTATCGTCGCCCACTAAATCAAACGAGTGGTGCTCTCGTGTGTTGACTTCTTGGCATCCGAAACAACAAAAGAAATGCGTCGTCGTCGTCGTATAGCTGTTGCACTTAACGACATGTATCAGATTGGGACGGCCATATTGCCAATATGGAAATCGGATGCATTTTAGTTCACGAGTTCTTTCTTTAGTTCGCGAGCCCGTTTGGGGGTATGGAATTTCAAATGAGCGCACTTTTTCTCTTGTTTTATGCCAAGATTTTTTTCTTTTTGACGAAAACAACGGCTCTCTAGATTAATCATGAACTTCCTACGGTTACGGATTCCTTTTGCTGCCTACTACTGCCTTCGATGTTAAACGCATTGTCATTGACTAGGTTTAACATTTAGTCTTTAAACCAGAGACGAAGAACGAGACGCGCAGGTCGTCAATTATTATCCATAGATCTATCCTTTTCTGGCGTCGTCAAAGGTGAACGCAGATGGCGCTAGAGGCATTTTGACCGCGATATTTGAATTTAATTTTAAGGCTCTTTGGGATCAGCTAATTCGTGGCGATTTACGTATAGAATGTCTATGTTTTTTATATCAGGAGTCTAGTAGGTTATCGGAAAACTCATTTTAAAATGATAAGTTTGGATTTTTTTGACATGTTTGTTTCTAATAATAATACACACTTTTTAACGAAAAACATTTGCCATATTTATTTCAATAATTTCAATGTTATTATCCTATGTTACTTAGTTATTTTTGGAATTTCTGACAATATTTTTGTTTATTTAAAAAAATGAAAAAAAATCCTAGTTTTTAAAGAAGCGTCTAAATTAAATCAAGTCATTTTAAAAAAAATTTTATCTCCTCAAAAGCATTTTGGGAAATTGGAGTTAATTTAAAAGTCCCTGATCTGCAGTCAATTTAGAAATCATTTCAAGAAATTTAAATGTATTGTTAAAATTAGAAGAAATCCATGAATTCGAGTCAATTTAAAAATTCTTGGACTTTTCAGATATTTCTTGTAAAAAAAACTAAAGAATTTTAACCAGCATTCAATAAATAATTAAATCACTGTCTAAATTAAAAGAAATCCAATGATTATGTAGTCACTTTAAAATTCAATATTATTATTAAGGATTTTATGTAAACATTTTTTGGATTTGCAGAAATTTTACATACATTTAATAATTTCTTAATAAATTATGAAAACTAAAGCAACGGAATTTTTTATAGCATCCTTGGAACTTTTGTAAACCTTCAAAAATGTTTGTTCATTTAAGAAACTCTCCAAATTAAAATAATTCCAATAATTTGACAGTGAATTTAAACATGCTTGGAAATGTCAAGTATTTTATATATAAAAAAAATTTGGATATGCGAAAATTTCAAATAATTTTTAAAATATTTTACAAAATTATTATTGTTAAAATCTCAAGTAGCTTTAAAAAAATTATAGAATCCTACGAATTTTAATGGATTTTAGATTTTTTTTTAAGTATTTTTAAATAAGCTTAAATAGCTCGAGAAATAAAATAGGGTTTTTTTTACGTTTTATTCAAAAACCTTAAGGTTATGTGAAAAAAGTATAGATAGAAAAACTATAGAATTTTTGATCACCTATAATTTTCTTAAAGACTATTTTTTTCTCAGGAAATTATTTTCTGCTAAAAAACCGTTTAGAATTAACTCTAAACTTACCCCACCTTATTTAAATTTAAATAAAGAAACTTAACACAGTTTCTTTATTTAAATTTTATATGATTAAATATATATAATATGTATAATAATAAATATTTAATACAAAAACAGTGCTATTAGATTATGAACGAAAAACAGTGATTTTTCTAAAGAATTTTTTTACTGGGTAAATGTTTGGGGTGGGTGGGGGGGGTAAGGGTTGTGTTGATCAAAAAAAATATTTTTACAGAAAATATATAGTGAATATTTCATTTTACAGCACTATTTATTTAAATTTGATATAATTTTTTATATAAATATTTAGTACTAAAACAGCGTTAGATTGAATAATATGGACGAAAAATAGTGATTTTGCAGAAGAATTTTATCAAATATTTGAGGTGTAGTAATCGACTTTAAAAACTAGATATGTAAATCCTGTGTCAATTTTTTGTAATTTTCTCCCTCTTGTAAACAAAATTGTATATGATATACGTATATTCTACAGTTTAATAAATATACCAAAACCAAATAAATAAATAATAATATATGATGTGTTACTTGGGAAGTTGAAATTTTAAATGAATTTTAGAATATTTTAGGAATGTTTTACAAGACATTTATATAACATCCTTCAAATTTTCATGAATTTTCAGAAAGTTCTTTATATCTTACACATTGCCAATATTAAAAATATCCATGAAATTATTGATAAGAAAATATCTTAGGTTTCAGGAGTCAAAATTCAGAAATTATTGATTTATAGACATTTCAGCCTTCTTATTCTTTTTAAAAACAATCACTAAAATCGATTTAATAAACGTCAAGATATTGGAATTTCTATTCCAGGAGAGCCTTTTATTGATAAATGTTTTTTTAATCCAGATTTTGTATTTTCTGGATTCTTTTTATATCCAAACTCTCCGAAATTGGTCTAAATAAATGTAAGTAAAATAAAAATACGTTGCAAAGCATGGCCCTAGTTTGCTATGACATGTTATGCAAATAATTATTTTAAACATTGCATACACTTTCTTTAAACGATAAGTAGCATGCTCCTTAAGCATTAACGTTCAATTTATGACTAGTCCTAGATTCTTTACTGATCCCTTAAATGGGATTAAATTGTTACTAAGTTTAAGTTTAATAGCTCCTTGCAAATCGTTTCTAGAACTTTCATAAAAAAAGGAAGTCACAGTATTCATGTTCGATTTGTCAGGATTTATTTTGAGATTTATTATTGCTCCTATCAGTAAAATCTGCCACTGCGCTATACTGCATTTTAAACGAGTAGAGAGTAATAAATCGTAAATTATTTTGAGAGTTTTGTGGCCATTCATGGGCGTAGGTAAACATAGTACCTAGTTAATTTAAAAGGTGTTTTTATTTCGTATTAAAAGAAAAACAATAAAAGAAAACAACATAGAAAAGAAAATATTTATTTCAAAAGTATACTACATTTCAAATAGATAGAGAGTTATAAAATGTCAATTTTCAAAAGTTTTGCGATCATCCATGAAAGATCAGATTCGAATGCTATAAGAACGATATGGGTAGGTGCCATTTTTAAATGTAACACAGATAAGCATATAATTTAATATACTAATTTGGCAAGTAATACAGCTTCATGAATATGGGGAATAAAAATAAATTTATCAGGGCTGGTAATAAAAACACAGGGTATCCATATTAGTATAAAAGTGTTAAACATGGCACTCCATAAAAAATGAATTTCGCAATGCAAACCATGGAAGTACCCCCTGCCCCTTTTCCATACTTAATAAGGCTTTTTTTACTCTCTACCTATTTGGAATGGACTTTAGGCTTCAACCTAAAATGGGGTCTTTGAGTTGCATGATTTAAAGAATATTATTGTGTTATATAGATGCTCTATAGTGTCTTAAATAGGAGAAAAGGGTAAGAAAAATAAGCTTTAAAGGTTACGTATGTCAAAAATAGACTCTCTTCTCTCGGTTGTAACTTCTACCACATTTCACTGTTCATTCACGTCTTTAATCGCCTGAGAGAGGTCCTTTTTTATTTACTCTCTAACAATGACTTATATCAGTAAATATCGAATAAAATGTAACATCATATTCAATGAATATAACGGATCTTTGTCATAAAAAGTGACTAATTATTTTACCTGAAGTATTACACTTTAAGAAGGTAATTAGAAATCCTAAATATTTTCCAATACTATGATGCAATAAATTAAGAAATTCTTAAGAAAGTTGAAACTTTTCCAAGTAAATGCAGCCACTTATTGCTGAACACAATAAAACCTAATACTCAGCGTGGCAAAAAGATTGCCCTGATGATCAAGCAGTTATTTATCATAAGTCGGTCTTTTACCTCTTTTAAATATGTCACACATAATGTCAGGATTAATTTACGTCATACGATATGTCCTGTTATATTAGCAGTTTCTTTTTTAAAATTTCTACATAATTTTTATGTTGAATATTGAACCAAAACATGTTTTAAATCAGTAAGGTAACGTCGTACATTGGCACACTAATGATAGATAAATTATTGGTTTTCAAATAATTTGTTGCTAGAGCCTGGTCTTGACAAGTGATTCGAACTATGCTGTGATATTTAATTTTTCAAACAGCTCCATGACTGACTCTGATTTTTTCTTCTTTAATTTCTTTGTGTGCTTTCTTTACTGTTTGTTTGTGTAATGCTTGATTTTCCATTTTGTTATTAGTTTTTGTCTTATCCCATTATTTTTTTTTTGTTTTAACTTTTTGGCTCTATTGTCTTTCTCTTTCACATTTAGTCTAACTTTGGCAATGTTATAAGTGGTTTCAACATTTTTCATATTTCTTTCTATTCTTTACTTGAGATATAGAGTTTTCTTATTTGGGTATAGTCTAGTTCTCTGATCTTTGTCTGGGTCCATTTTATTACGTCGGTGCTGTAGTATCTACCAGAACTGCGTTACGTATTTACTCCCTAATAGTTGTATTATTTTATTTTTTGCATTCAACTCAGTTTTGAGTATTGCTCTTATTCATCTGTAATATTATTTCTTTAATGTGGCTTTTTTTTAAGTTAGTTCTTCTTTCTTTAATAAAGTTTCTGCGCATTTGTCCAGGCTAATTTTCATTAAAGTGTCATCACTGCGTTCTTTTACAATCTTGAGTATTTCCCTTAGTTTTTTGTCATTTTTTTCTATAACATTTATGTCATCAATATAGTGTAGATTGTTCATGAATTCTTTCTCGTTTTTTTTTATTTGTAATTCTTTTTAGTATTATCGAGTCTAGAAGTGAGGAGGAAAATAAAAAATCAAAATTAAAAAAAAATTAAATTGATGGTAAACCTGGCCCACCCACCTTATATCATAAGGCACTTCAGGGTGACTTAACACTCCCTCTGCTGTGATAAAAAGGCCACGAAAATTCAGTTGGACACGGTCGTAAAGGCGCCTTTGCAACGTCGATTTTTGTGCCTCAATAAAGGCGTTTTCGGCTTTTTGACGTTTCAACAAAAGGGCGTTTTGTACGAAAATTGACTCGTAAAATTTTTGTTTTGCTAAAGAATAGAATCACTAATTCGACACACCCGAGAATAATGATCAGGATTTTATTTAGCCATCGGGAGTTTTTTCGATTCTGGTGAGCTTTGGAGCTTTTAAAATATATGCTTTTTTTCCTAATAGGGCAATCCTACTTATCTTGATACTCGTCAAAGCGTATTCAATTTTTTTTTTAATTTTCTTAGTAAAATACCAAACATAATAAACACCTAGTCCCAGCCTAAGGGATAAAAGTCCAAGTCAGAGACAAAGGGGTATGCTATGTTTATTACACGTGTTTCATCCTGTATCACGGCATCATCAGATTCAAAAGTAAGGTGAAAAATAATAAACGTAAGTCTTATTAAATGAATACACTTCTAGAACGTACGTCCTAATGAAAATACGTTACTTGGTGCTTATAGTCCACCTTATATAGATTTTCACTTGAAAAAAATTTGTAACCGAATGATCCAAAATTGAATTTTTTTAAACTTTTTTACAAAAAATGTGTGGAAATAATTATTTTGCAATAACAAAAATATATACTTCACGATTTTGTCGCAAATTCGAAAAATACGGCTTTATTCGAAAAACAAGCTGGACTAATTTTGTAGAAAATGGAAAACCGCTCAAGACCATGTATGTTGTTTTATCGTACATTGTGTTGTTTAAATAATATACCCCTTGAAAAATATAAAAAATTAACAAATCACTTCTTTTTCTTGATTTTCACAAAAGTGGTAACATATATCCTAATTACTTTTCCAAGATAAACGTAAGATAACTTTTCTTTTAGCCCTTCTAATTCCGCCCATTTTCAATATGCCCGGTGACGGGTTTTTTAATCGACTGATAAACAAGCCTATAAGATGAAAAAAACTCAATTGGCGTCCATAAGGGGTTTATCGTAAATATAATTTAATTAAAAAAAAGTACACCACTGCTTTCTAAAATAAATTTTATCTTTTAAATCCTTGTTTAGTTTTAAGGAAATTTGTATTCTTAATTTTTTTTTATTGGTATATCTTATTTGGTGTAATTATTATTTCATATACCTTAATGCATTTCCTATATTTTTTTCTAGATTTCTTTGTGTATGATATTCCATTATTACGCTAGAACACATAATATGTATTAAAAGTTTCGTATAATACACAGTATCATATATCTAATATTGGGGTTATTCTCTAGGAGTAAATCTCTAGAATCTTAGAAATTTTCGTATATTCTACAGCATAAAAAATATACGTATATTCTACAGTTTAATGAATATACCTTGACCATATACAAAATGTGAACTGAGATAAAATCTGAAAAATTATTTAAAGAAATACATAATAAATTAGCCGCGAAATATTGCATTAAGTTGAGCCTTAAATTGAACTAGAAATAAAAAAACATCCGGTTTATTTGCCACAAAAATTAACCAACTGAGTTGCCAGTTTTTTACTTCTATTTAATTGTCACATCTAAGACTTAATTATGAATAAACCGAAACCAAACGTTTACTAAAAAATCGTTGAATGAATATATATTTAACTTTCTCAACAGTGAGCTCATTAATTCTAGGTTTACTCAAGTCATGACAATTCTTACAAATTGCTGTGTAGGTTTTTCCAGATACAAGGGCATGATTTACGTATGTAGATGTTATACTTAACAAGCAAATAGTCTCGGAAATCAACCAGACTTTCCTCTTCTATTTCATCGTAAAATTTAACAATAAATTTGTATCCAGCCATCTTAAGCTTCTCCTTTTTTGCATCATAATTCTTAAATTCACCTAGTTCTGTAGTTAGGTACTTGGATAAATATTCTACTCAGAGACCACAAAAATGGGGGAAAATTATGTATTTAAGTAGGTAGAGAAATCCTGAATAATAAATAATGACTCATTAATTTTCTGATAAAACCAGATTGTGTCAAATCGACATCTCTCTGCCTTTTCCGAATCTACATAGAAAAAAAATACCCGTATTTCGTACAGTGGAGCACACATTCTGTGCAACAAATATTTTATTAAAAATACTATATTTTTATAAAGGTTAGCAAGTTCTATTTGTTAACTTGTTCTTTTGACTGAGTAGGAACTAATAAAATCAGTATTCTGTTTCAAAACATAGTTGAGCAATGAAGAAAGAAAAACAACGGATCTAACACCACATTCAGTCTTGTGCATTTTCAGGAGGTCATAAAAACTATGCAGTGAATTTGCTAGAATTTTAATCATTTTTTTAGAGGATGTCTCAATAACCTAATAATAAAAAGAGGTCGGTAAACTTCTCTGAAAAATAAGTTATTTTGCTCCGTAATTTAGTAAGTCAATGTGCGGGTACAATTGAATCAAAAAAGACTAATGCAACCTCTTGGAACGAAAAAAATCAGGTCTGGGAAAAATTTGACAACAGAGTGTAATGTAAAAAACCCTGTGTCAGGGGTGGTTCGAACCCTGAATAATCGTCGAACAAAGTATGAGGGTATAAACAAAAATCTAAGAAAAAAATACAATACCAAGAACAAACAGGAAATATTTAAAACTGGTGGTTGGTATTTAAATATGATGGCTCAAATTTGATGTTCTTATATGGGATTTCTTAAATGTATGTTTTCTTTTCATTTCTCAGTCACATAATAGCGGCAGCTAAGGGAAGTGTCTGTCCTTGCCCTAAGTCAGGCATTTAAATATTAAATAAAGAGAGATTTAACCAGATGAAAAATAACTAAATACTCATACAGATTAACAACAAAATTTAGAATATTATACACAAACTTCTTGCAAGACTATGCAAGTTCCAACTCTTTGAAAAATTTGAGGTTATACATTTCCTGGTAAACCTTTTATACGCTGCTTTTTTATGTTGTTAACTTATTCTACTGGTAAGCAAGAATTATCCCATTGGTAAGACAAACAAGAAGTTCATAATTCAATTTTTCATGTTACCAGCAGGATAACTTTTCCAGGCACTTTACCATCCGGTCTATAATTTGGCCCTAAAGAAAGTATATAGCAAGAATAAAAGAGGTCCTAGAATCGATCCTTGAGGAACTCCGAAAAGTATGCGTTTCGAATCGAAGTAATTGTTATTTGTTGCTTCTACTTTTTTTGTATTTTTGAGCTAAGATTAAGTAATCGTGATATTATATGACCTGACCTCCGTAGACAAACTCGAGAAGAAAAAAGAGAAAAAAAAAAGTCAAAGATCCCTGGGTGGCCGCAGGTCTCTCTCGCTATCTCCCTTCGTGGTGTGTGAACGCGGCCACGTCTCCTCCGTAGCTCTCTCGTTAGCCACGGCATGGAAGTGTTGGGTACTTTAGTGACAGAGGTTAATCTGAAGACAGGGTGGCCGCAGCGCCGCGGATGACCGATTGCTCCCAACGATATATCAGACTGGGGCGCCACGGTATTACAGTGGGACGATCATACGAGAAATATTGGCAAGCATTGGCAAGCATTTAGTTCTTTTACTCGTTCATTAAGTGTAAATTAAAACACTTGATGTACAAATATAGTCAACTGATTTTTTTACATACCTATACTATTAAACAGGATCACTAAATACTCCTAGAAATATTTATTTATATCGTATCTATCCGATTTAAAGGTCTGAACTTGTCTCCCAGTGATGCAGGCTTCTTATATACTCGGCAGACTATGGCTCCGTAAAATTCGCAAACTTTAAGAATCAACGCTTTTCTCCAAAGAACGTTGAGGGGTATATTTACACACCTGTAACCACTTGAAAGTCACTTCTAACATGATACGAACCGTCCTCTAGTTCAGGTTATATTATTGAACTTAAAGCATCCCAAATATCCTTGCTTCGTATGTAACTTCTCTTTGATAACCCAGATTTCGTGGTACGATGTTACCTGATAAAAGTGCATATAACTGAGAAAGTTTTTGAACTATAAAAAACTATAATATCTGAAAATGCTTGCCAGGAAATTGGTCTAAGTTTAAGTGTAAAATTTCCTCAAATGCCTCAAGCAGTTTTAGAGTTATTTGACTTCAAAGATGGATATTGCCAATGAGAACAAAGGTTTTCTATCTACAGCAGATTTTAGACAAAAATGGTTGGAACTTATTGGCATTGTAGGTCTTCAACAAACTTAGAATAAGTTGCTGTTAAAAAAATATTCTTTACTACTTAAAGAGACTTTTGTTAAACTTTAAAATTAAAAGGCGGAGACAGAAAAATAATAAGAAAAAGAAGAAACAAGACGCATTATAAATGGCAAAAAAATTTCAAGTAATTGCTAATAAATATGCGAAAAAAGGCTCGTAAGGTAACGCTTTTTGTCGGCTTACTTAAAAACTAAACGAACCAATGTATGCATTGAGAAAAAAATTAATCAATGTTATTTTTAGTAGTGGCGTTCTTGTTTTAGGACCTGGCTTGATAAAAGGGGCGATAACTCAAAAAATTTTAATGCTATAGAAAAGTATAATATACTAAAATCTTTCCCAGGTAAAAGATCTATCTCAGTCTCTTCTTTAGTTTTTAGTTTTCTAGTTATCTTAAGTGTTTGCCCGACTATGGGGTTAGACCGATGCAGTTCTTAAAATTTTACCGAACTTTTTACGGAAAACCTGTGCTATTCTTCAGATTTATACATCCTTATTCACACAATGTGCCAGAGCATTTTTAGCTGGGGCAATAAACAGGTCTTGTTGTACTTCACAGGCAATATAAAATGCACTCAACCGGCTTAAAAGAATTACTTAAACTGTCTAGAAAAAACGAACATTGTCCTTAAGTGCCTGAAAAATTTACTGCAACTAGAAATGTATAAATGTCCTGAAAAAAATCTGTAATTATACTCAACTGCGTTAAAAATTAAATTAAAATGCTTGGATCAAATAAAAAATGTCCTCAAATTTCTGGATGTTTTTTTTTAAATGCAGTAAAACCTCTTAAAAAGTAGTTGGTAAAAAATTACTTAAATTTCCTTGAAAAAACTAAAAATTTCCTCAAGTGCCTAAAAAGTTTACTGTGACTACTTGTAAATGAACTAAAAATGCACTGAACTGTCTAAAAAAATTACATGGGAATGCCTGGAATAGATGAATAATTTCCTCATATGCCTGGAAAATATACGCAAAAGTGAATGTAAAGTGCCTGGGAGAATCTACACATGTTCTCAAGCGCCTGAAAAATTACCTGACATGACTGAAAATCTAGTCAAGAGAAAAATTTAATTTAAATGCTTTGAAAAATTTGTTCTGAAATCTCAAGAAATAAAATTAAAAATGCAGCAAAATTTCTACAAAAATTACTTGAATGGTCTTGAAAAAGTGTAAAAAGTGACTTAAAATGCCTGTAAAAAAATACACTTAACCGTTTGAAAAAATGACTGATTGATTCTGTTTAAAAAAAAAAAAAACATGAAAAACTTTTTCAAATGCCTGAAAGAAAGTAAAAAAGTCCTTAAATACCTGAAAAATTTGTAAAAAAAAAGTATAACAAAGTACAAACACTTCACCAATAAATTTCTGATATTGATGGGTTTATATTAACTCTACATAATAACAAAACATTTTTATGGTTTATCAAAACACATAAAATAAATTTTCCTTTAAGACCTATCGTTAGTAGCACAAATTCACCAAATACTTTTTAGAAAAATATTCGTCTATTTCTTTTAAACCACATGATCTTTAAATATTGTTAAAAATTAATTAGAGAATGATAATAATTTTGCAGAACGCATAACACTAAAGGTTAATACAATTTTAGTACTTTAACTTAAAAGTACATATTTCGAATACACTAATAATTTTTATCAATACAACTTTAGTATGGCTACCGATTGTTCCCTTTCACCGATAAATTTATGGAAAACTGGAATTTAAAATTATTAATAAATTTGATAAAAAAGACCTTTAATATTCTGACGTTATATTAAAGATATTTTTTACAAGGGTAATTACAAGGGCAATTACAAGGTAAACATTGACAATATTTTAAATTACATAAGGTTTACAGAGTATACTATAAAACTAACTCTCCAAAAGAAGGTTGTTGATCGATTTCCTTTTCTTGTTTTTAATAAAAAAAATTTACACAATTTTGAAAAAGGAATTTACAATAAACCTACTCATACTAATAAATATCTTAATTTTAATACTAATGGTCCAGTAATGGCAAAAGGAGGTGTGGTAAAAAGTTTGAAATAATCAAAATTTAACACCTGAAAGAGATTTATTTTATTTATTCATTTAATTTATTCATAAATCTTATTTCAGCATTTATTCCTGGTTTTTCTGATGACGTTAAAAGAACACTAAAAAAATTAATATTTTAAGAACTTTTATTAAATCACAAAATACATTACGATAATAAAATTAAATAAAAATGTAATATATAAAATTCCTCTTATTTGTGATTAATTTTACATAGGTGAAACTTGTAGACCATTACCAAAAAGAATTATTGAATATAAATTTTAGTATATAAAACCCAATGATTTTCAAAAATTAAACTCCATGCATTTGGCAATAACCAAAAATTTAAACCAGTTTCAGAATTACGCAAACTAAAGTGCATTGATAATGTTAAATGAAGATCAATAGCTCACTTGTTCAGTTGATTTTAATAATACATGGATTCTTAAAATTAATTGACATTTGGAAGCAAAGTTTATTCAGGTATTTTCCTAATAAATTATATTAAGAGCACACCCTTTTGCTTTTAAGAAATGCCAATTTTGTATTTTCTTTGTTGCTCGTTGAGACAGTTTATCAAAGTCAAAGAAAGGTCAAATTGAAATAAAAAAAATACTTTATAAACTATGATAAAAGGCAGCAAAAACCAAAAAAATAATTTGTTTTATATATTTAATTTTAATTTATTTTATTTACCCTGATGTAGTAAATTATACTACCGAAACAATGATTAAAATTTGTTATTTTTATTCAATAAATAGACTTTTAGAAAGTTGTCGGTACAGATTAAAGTTCATATATCTTCTAGATACGTGAATAGGCCTTTTTTAATAATTGAGTGTATGAGATTGAAATAGTGACGTAATGCCAATAAAATAAGTAAATAGTTACAAACTGTAACAGAAATCTTATGTAAAGTGATTTGTTAAAAATTCGATATTCAAAATACCTTATACAAGCTTTTATGTTCTTGCTTCATTTCTTCTTATTTATCCGACTTTTTTTTTCTTTGACATTGAATTCTTTAATTTTTATTAGATCTTTTTTTTACAAAGGGACATGCATCTTGAAATCCGCTTATTTTGTAGGCAAATCAAAGTCACTCTTGTATGCTTGAGTATCACAAAGTTGTGGTTAAAAAATTTTTTAATTAATCTGTAGAAATCGAAGCTGGAAAATACCATTGTATTTTATTTGTTTATTTTAAGATCCTATACTTAGACGATTTTCTTCCAATATTGGCCATGCAGGTTTGATAAGAAATGAGTATATATTATTGAAAAATTTTATTTTTTTAAATCAATAATAATAATAAGAATCAGCAGTAATGCTTGTAAAACTTCAAAAAAATCAAATTCATTCAGTCACAAGACATCAGTGGCTCTCTCAAGGTTGGTGCTTCTCTATTCTATAGAAAGTTGGACATTGAAGATGAATGCAATTAAGAAGCGAGACATCTGTGAGACGCAGAATCGTTAAGGCTCCTTGGATGAAGAAACTGACAAATAAGGAAGTTCTTAAAGGCATCAACAAAAAACGTGAAATTATTGAAAAGACAAAAAACGGCATATCTGGCACACATTAAGCGAACTGAAAGGTACCAATCCTTGTATAATGAGAGAAGAAGAGTACTCGCTAATAATATACTGCTATGGAAAATGTCGCTTGCTTGAAAATGCATTGTTGAAAGTCATAAGACCCAATACCAGAAGTTACAAACTTAGAGGTAAAATGATCATTTTGTCCCACTGTACGAAGAGCCCATTGCCGGATAAGATCAAAACGAAACGATAATTGGACCGGGGATCGTCCGGAATTCGGCGTCCACCTTTTTCGGTCCACCGTAACGATGTCGAATTAATTTCGGGACAAGTGTTTCGGATTGTTTCTACTTGTTGCCTTCGCTTATTTTGATTTTAATCGGCGACTGCGAGGGTTGAGATTTTTGAATTGAATTGGACTTTTCGGTCATCCAGGGCCCTTTGTTTCAATCGTTCGTTCATCTACGAATGGACAGTCAATCGCCTTTTTTTCATTGATGTAATTCGAGTTATATTATAAAAGCTTTATCTATCAGAAGGATGCCAATATACGATGTTGGGTAGGCGTTTACATAACTGTTTCAAAAAATTGGGTCATTTTTGTCAAAGAGACTTGCTAATCATATATATTCAGAGGGATAAATTATTAACACCACAAAGATTTAAATGTTGCTGACGTTTGCATTATATCACATTAAAAAAAAAAACTTATTCTGAGATCGTTGGTTTTGTGCCCCTTCACCCTCTTACCCTCTCACCCGCTCAGCTTACGTAACTGATTAACTATGTCTTAAGAGAAATGGTTATAATATATTTAATAATTAATATAGAAATCATTTAAAGGCTTGATAAAGAAAACTAAGCAGATTCATGCAGAGATCAGAGAACTAGACACCTAAACAATACATTTAAATTATCTGAACGTTTCAGATTTACCTAAGTCAAACTTTTTGTTTTTCTGATTTTGGTTTTCACGTAAAAATGCTTTGTGCAAATCGGGTCTGCATAGGACAAACTGAAAACGGATTATAAGCAATACATGGCTAATACATTTTAAATTAACAAAAGGAAATAGTCAAGGGTATACATTTATTTATTCAGTTAACTGGCAAATTGTCAATGTATATTGCAAATTAACAAAAAAGAATTATGACCTACGTTGTATATTTTTTGCTGTCATTTTTAACATACGGCTTTTCACTAGCATCAATTAATTTTATTATATAAAAACTATACAAATATCACACTTTCAACCTATGTATTTTACTGGCTATTAGGAAACAATAAAGTCCAATAATTTATATTAAAAGTTTATACCTGAAAACTAATTAAAACCGCATTACTAATTACCCTACTAAAGATTAAAACTACATATCCAAGGCTGCCTCTATTACAAAATTTGACTACTTAAGGCCCCCAAGGAGCTCACAGGGCAAAACCGTATTATAACCCGGAACAAATCGGTGTGATATTTATATTACCTACCTGTAAAATGGTTGTAAAACGTCTTAAAAACCATGCATAATCCGTTTTTCACTTCTCGACCCTCCCCGTAGCATTTCAATGGACTTAAGGAAGATCATAATATCATTTGAAACATTGGTTGTAAATATGTCGAGTGTCGTAAAGTTGGACCGTCCAATTTATTGTGACATCTACCGGTAGGTTTTAGGCAGCTGGAGAGGGGTAAAAAAATTTTTAATTTTTGATTAAATTGTGATTTTTACAGTGGTTTAAAGGGAGTGTTTATGGATTTATTATTGCTATAAGGGATTTGGAGGAAGTATATTAAATGAAAGGGATATTAACGCTAATATTACTAAGGTATAAATATTTTATGTGTTTAAGAATTCTCAAGTGAAATGCAATCATTATCGAGATTATTATCCAATATTTCCTCTTCATATTATAAAAGTGCAGTTAGATTAATATAAGTTATATACATACATTTCTACAAATACTGTGTCGCAGTCATTTAAGTTATGCATTAATTTAGTTACATATTTATCTAATTTGACAAGGGAATAATACTCATATTTCTGTAGTATTTGTAATAAGTAGGTTAAGAATTGTGCTATAATTTTATATTAAATAAGATCTAATCACCGAATATTAAAAAATTAATGTCTGAGATAAAGTTTTTTTTTTAAATTATTTTATTTAAATTATGTCCTCAGTTAATTAATTTTTAAAGGTTTACTTGATTTTATAAAAGTGGAGAACACATCTACTTTTTAATAAAACCTAGGATATACATATGAATTATTTAACTAAACGTAATAATTTTCTTCCTTTAGTAATACAAATAAATTCTATGTAGGCAAAATGAACATTTGAAAGATAATAATGATTACCTTTTTAATTTTTAATAGCTGGTAAATATTTAATAATGCATCAACTGCCTGGAAGAAATACAATTTTTTAATTTTAGGCAGTTTTATTAAAAAAAATTAAAAATGCAATAAGTGGGTCTAAATTAGACTGCAATCAA
Source organism: Anthonomus grandis grandis (assembly GCF_022605725.1). NCBI lineage: Eukaryota > Metazoa > Arthropoda > Insecta > Coleoptera > Curculionidae > Anthonomus > Anthonomus grandis. The sequence continues at coordinate 5,714,327 of NC_065548.1, forward strand.
TAAAAAATTGACATTAAACTGGAGAAAAATAGATGTGTTTGTGCGTTTCATATACAATTAAATTATGCATTCGGTAAAAATACATTTACTTTAATAAGGGGTTGAGACACAATTTTTTACCCTTTTTATAGCAATTTACAAATAATAATATTAAATTTGTGGGTGCAAGAGAGAAGAGAATATTGGAAAAAGAAATGACTCGAATAAAAAAATAATAAAGTATAAAGGCTCAGAATTACTTTTAAGTTTCAATACAAAATGTGATTTATTATTGTATAATAAATATGAAAAGATGCATCGTATTTATTTAAATTATGCATTAATTTAATTAATTTCTGTAAATTTATTTGATTTAACAAGGAAGCAGTTTTCCTTTTAAGATTATGCACAATTTTAGGATTATTTATTAACCCCTAACATATTATATATCAATTATTTAACTCAATGTAATAATTTATTAGTATTACATAGTTTTACAAAAAATGACAATCAACCAGAGCCAAATAGATCGTATGCAATTAAATTATGCATTCAAAAAAAATTATACTTAATTTAACTAAACATCATAATTCTCTTCCTGTAGTAATAAAAATATTTAGGCAAAATGAACATTTGAGTCATAATGGTGTAGAACTTCTTGACTTTTGATAGCTAAAAAATATTTAATAATACATCAACTGCCTGGAAGAAATGAAAAATTTTAATTTTAGGCAGTTTCAAAACGAAATTGAAAATGCAATAAGTGGTTCTAAATCATGCATTTATTTAAACAAAAAATACATAAAACCGTAGAAAATAGATATGCGTTTCATGTACAATTAAATTATGCATTCGCTAAAAATACATTTAATTTAATAAAGGGTTGGGATACAACTTTTTACCCTCTTTATAGAACTTAGTTTATCATATTTAATAATTAAGTGCAACAGAGAAAGAATATTGGAAAAATAAAGTTTTTCAAAAAAAAAGAAGTTTTTCAGGCTAAATTATTATTACTTTTTATTAAGAGATCAAATAAGAAGGTTCAAAATTAGTTTTCAATTTTCTTGCCTAATATAAATTATTATTACAAAACAAATATGGAAAGATGCAGCGCGGCTATTTAAATTATGCATTAGTTAATTTTTTTTTATTTAGTTAATTTAATAAGGGAAGAGTTTTCCTTTTTCTTTTAAGATTATGCAGAATTTTAAAATTATTTATTAAAGCCTAATATATGTATACATATCAATTATTTAACTCAATTTATAAGTTTTATATAATAATTTTGATACATTTTGTATTTAATACCTTCCTGTGAAAAATATTAAATAATACAGCAATTGCCTGGAAGTAATTTAAATTCTTCAATTTTTTTCAGACCTTTGATAAATGAGCAATATTAGGCAATTTAAAAATATAAGAAAAAATAATAAATAATTAGATTTATTTAAATTTATAATAAATAATAAATTAATTTGATAAAAATCAAACAATTCATCAATTGCCTGGAAGTAATTTAAATTTTAAATTTTTTTCAGACTTTTAATAAGTTAGCAATATTGGTCAATTTAAAAAAAACAAAATTTGTTAAATAGGTTTAATTTCAAAAAAATGACAATCAACCAGAGCCAAATAGATGTATGGAACCTATGCAATTAAATTATGCATTCAAAAAAATTATACTTAAGGGTTAATATACAATTTTGCTTCATTTTAAAAAAATGATATTAAAGCAAAGCTATATTGTTCTGGGTATTATATGCAGTTTATTTGTGCTTTTTGTTTATTCAGAAAAAAAAATATATATATTTAATTTTATTTAAGTTTCTAAGATACAACTTTTTGCCTTCGTTATAGTCTTTTTTTGTATACTTTATATCATATTTATTCCATATGCTTCAATTTTAAAAAATCTTTAAAAAAAATAAAATCTTGTTCATTTAGGTTATGCGCAATTTAAATATAATTTTTATTGATTCCAATATAATAATAATTTTGTCACATAAAAATGGACTTACTTGACTTACAGTCGATCTAATACTTTTAAATTAAACATCGTCTAAATTACTTATAATAGCTAAATATATAAAGAGACATAATATCAACTTAAATTATGCATTCGCCTAATTATATTTTATTACTTATTTGATTTGAACAAAAGCAGGGTATTTCCCATTAAAGTTATGCACAATTTCTGGATTTTTTAATAGATGAAATTAATGGTTAGATAACTTTAGAATCCTTCAAAGAATTGTTGCCTCTGTCTCGTATTTTTGATAGTTTATATAATTTAATAGTACAATTGTTTGTTGTATATACGGTTTTATTGATAAAAGTAGAAAGGACACGTTTGTGCTGTCTTGGTCAATCTTTAAGAAAAAACAATGAAAATCTCCATTCAGGTTATGCACTATCTAATAAGAATTCTCACTAGTTCCTAAATAATGATAATTTTGTTGCAAAAAATATGGACTTACTTGACTTGCAGTTAAAACAACCCATAAAAAGTGTGTTCAAAATTTAATCCTGACATCGCTTTAAAAACGAAACCGTAACAATTGGTACCAAACTGTCAATAAGTTTATTGCCACCTCCCTTAATAAAACATGAAAATCCCAAGATGTTATATGGCCTGGTGCTTTAGAACCCAATGGATAACTGTAAATCATCAGTTTAAGGGTTATTTTCGTTTTTACAGTCCGGATCCCCGCCCCGGTTGTAAATAAAACCGATTTTGATTTTTACGACGTTATGATTTTTGCGGCCGTTTTACAAACCGAATCGGCAGAGAACAGAAAAAAATCGATTTGTGATTTGTTCGCCGGTCGAATTTACGATCGACCGACCGACGACCGACTCGAAATTTAATTAGCGGTCTTGTTAATTTCTTGGTGAGTTGTTTAATTTATATTAATGTACCTACAGGAATTTATGTGAGAGCTTAAAGTTTGACAATAAAATGGCGAATCCCTTGTCAAATTTAACCACGTTTTGTTTGGCAAATATTAAATTACACAATAATTTTTATTTTGTTAGTATTTGCAATCGTAAACAAGAGCGTCACTCTATTATGAATCAAACCGTTAGTTTTTACTCGTAAACATAATGGTACAGATATAGTAATCCTGGTACAACTTAAAAAATATAAATAAGAGAAAACACTATACAAAAATTATAATTACAAAAAAATGAACTCTCTATGTCACGCAAATCACATATACTCTGAGTAGAGTTTCTAGTATGAAAATTTAACGCATCTAATTAATCAAATCAAAATCAGGCTGTCATAAAATAAATGTTTCATTTCCAATGTCTGGCAAGAGACTTGGTTTAGTAAATTTCATGGTTTTTTGCCTATATGATTAAGTTACCTAAATTATTATTTAGCCCCTCTTGAGCTACTACTTGTAACAAGTAATTAAAATATATACCTGTGATTCATATTCCTTGCAAGTTGAATATTTTAATGTCCTATGCATATCTCCAACGTAAATGAAAAAAAAAACAGAGATGTAGTATGGATCTCTGTGGTACTCCTTTGTTAATAAGCATAAAAATTCGATCCACAAGTACGAGTACTATTAAATTTTTTCTAGTAATATTAGTAAAGAACAGTCTACTTACTCTAACTCAGTAACATAGTATTGTAGGTAATCATGTATGGATATATACCAAACTTTCTGGCATAAAGAAACCTCAGGAATCGTTTTCGAACCCTTTTAATCAGATCAACATTCGGCTTGTAGTGCCAATACTTACTAGTGCTTTATATTAGGGTTGCAATTGCTTAAAAAAATTGACTAACTTTTTAAACGATAATATTTATTAAATTCAAATTTTGCTAAAATACTCCTCCAACATCTTTGCAAGTATTTTTTCTTTCAATTACAGAGTTAGACATTTTGTATTGTTTCTCTATGTATTGTGTTTTTCGAGTTTGAACATGATACTCTAGAATCATTTAGTTTTTATCGTACTTATCGAATTTATTAATTTACTGTTGAGTTTAAATCTTAAAAATTTCACTCGGTGAGTTAAACCGTTAATAAATATAGCAAGTAGAAAAGGACCCAAGTTGCTACCTTCTATTTATATATAAATACTAAACATAAACTATTCCTCACTTTGATTTGATTTAACCTATAATGAGAAAAATATGACTCAAAAAACATATAGGATCCTAATCCAAAGTCAAATTTGCCTAGTTCTTTAATAAGTAAAGGGTGATCAAACTTTATCAAAAGTTTTAGTACAGTTAATAAAAATAACATCCATTTTACTATTTTTATGACCTCCGCTCAAAAACGTAAAAATACACAATTTTGATATAGTAGGCTTCCCTAATAAAAACCGTGTTGTTCTGAACAGAACCTAACGCTAAAGTTATTTAAAAAATTATTATAAAACACGTTTTCGAATATCTTAGCAACTGAATTAATGACAGATATAAATATACTATACTAGTAACACGAGATTTAAATAAAGGTGTTATAACTCTGTGCTTTATTGTTATTTTTGAGTATTAAAGACCTCCTTGGATCTTTCTAAGTCTAATTCCTTGGATCTCTCTAAGTCTAATTTCTACGAACTAAGTTAAAAATGCTAGAGTATGTACATAGGATAACGATGGTCGGAAGTGTGTCGTTTCCAAAATAGAGGATGTTGAAATTTAAAAAAAAAGCATAATTTCTTCGTCTGTATTTAAAGCAGAATATTAATGAATTTTTTAGGTTTTAAATAATATGTGGTGAGCCCACTTTTTTAGCATAGTTTACTAGTTTACTAATATTTTTTAAAAATAGTCTATTAATTTTCAACAAAAAGAAGCCCTTGAATTCGTACGATCCGACGCATTGTTTTGCTGTGAAAGAATAAAATCCATACAAGGATCCTTTACATAAAAGCACAGTCTAACAATAGTTGAAATCTATATACTTTGATAAAAGCTTCAAAAAAAATTACACTTTTATTTCGAAAAATTTTTTGAACCTCAAAAATTTTTTCAGTTAAAGGTGATTTTGTCATCCAAGATCCAAATGCAATCAAATTTAAAGAATTTAAAACCAAATTGTAATTTTATGATTTTTATTTTTAAAGGACATTTTTGGTCACAATTGTTAAATAACATATTGGATATATTTTTGTAATTTTTTAACGACGAAATTGTAGGATTTTTTAGGATAAATTTGATAGGTCATAAATGACTTTAGGCGAACAAGTTTAGTAGTTAGAGCCATTCTGGTTAAAGTACTTTTATGACAATTACAAAAACCTGTAATTTAAATTGTTTTTTTTTTGTGGCAAACTAGTTTTAGTACCTGAATGAAATCAACTACTTTTCATAATATATTAGCTATTCTTGAAATAATATTTAAGCTTTTAAAGATATTTAAAAGATCTTGTAGATATTTAAAAATAAGAGCTTAATTAGGCACCGAACTTTTACTTTCTCTTTACAATTATTCCAAATAAATTACAAATAGTCAAAAGTTCACTTTATCGGATTGAGATTAAAGTGTGTTTTACCTTTTACTTTACTTTAAAAAAAAAGCATTTTTCAGTGGTTTGCTACAACAATAGGTGATTTGATAGAGGCGGTCCAGTCCCTTGGCCAGCGAGATCACCTGATTTGACACCTCTAAACTTTTTTGTCTGGAGCGCGTCTTTATTACGGATACAGATGCAGAAAATGTGTGGACTTACATGGAGAACACTTTGCGTATTAATGACTTATATTCAGGTGAAACCAAAGCATAGATTTATTTAACTAGCTAATTACGCTTAATCTCAAATATAACTTCAGAAGTAAACGAACTTACTTAAAAGGATACTTACTTGTTGTTTGTCATACATTCCTTGACTGTTTTTTGGGTATTGATTGATCAATGAATCCATACAGTTTTTCGTAGAATAGCGGCCTCTATACATTTAGATCCAAGCACCCCTCCAGCTCGTCCATAACTTGTATGATTCCATATAAATGGTGAAAATCGTTCTTTGTATAGTCACAGAAAAATGAACTTTTGATACAATTCTTAGTCGAATGTAAAACACTAAATGTGACAATAAAATCGAGGCAAGGATGATATATGTCCCCACTAACATGTGGGGTGTATCGCATTTAGTTAAATTGTTGACATTCTTGCTTGAAAATACCAAAACCAATCTTATGTTCCTTAACTATTATTATGAACTTACACTTATTGTGAAGATCAATTAAATAAAAAGCAAAATTAAAATCACTCAATAACCAAAAATCTACTTTATTACCTAAAATAACATTAAAACTAGAGAATATTTTTCTTAGAACGAACTAACTTAAAACTTCTAGTAGTAGGTACTCAATACAACAACTTGCATTAATTTGAACTGATTCTTCCCTAAATTCCTTTCTTTATTACTAGAAGGACATCACCAGTCCTAATTTTTGTATTCCTAATGTCTGTCCTAAATACAGTATAGTAGATAGATCCACTATGATAGTTGAGTATCTTTTATCTCTTTTAATACAATGCATCACTTGGCTATTCTTCATGATTCCAAATTCTCCTAATATCTTTTTGGAGGATTGTAACCTTTATTGACGAGAACAGACTTGAATGTCGAGACTCATGTTTTTCACAACTAACAACAAACAAATTTGGTTCTAGGAATGCATTAAGTTGGGCAGGTTTTGTCCCTGGTTAAAACTTTGTTACATGTAAAGGCATACTTTGGTACTGTTTTAATTTCAGAGTTCTCCTGATTCCTACCTACTACCCTAAACAACACATGATATGTTATTATCGTATAAATATAAACGATTTTTTAGTAATTTTTTGGTTTTGGTATATTGATCAAGCGTCATAGGGTCAAGGTAGATTTATTAAACTGTATACACGTATATCAAATACGATCCTGTTTACAAAAGAGAGAAAGTTTCGGAATTTAAAAAAATTGACACAATTCAAATATTTGATAAAATTCTTCTGAAAACTCACTGTTTTTCGTTCATATTATCCAATCTAAAAACGCTGTTTTTTACTTAATATTTATATAGAAAATTGTTATCAGGTTATAAGAGTTATGTTACCCCCCACCCGCCCCAAACATTTGCCCAGTAAGAAATTGTTTTAGAAAATCACTGTTTTTCATCCGTAATAAATAATCCAATAGCACTGTTTTTGTATTAAGTATTTATTAATATACATATATATAATTATATCAAATTTTAATGAACAAACTGTGTTATTAGATTAGATATTAAGGACAAACCCAGCTGTTATTCATGCGTATTGTTTCAAAAAACAATGATTTTTAAAAACAATTTCTTACTGGTAAGTTGTGTGGGGTGGGTGGGGGGGTAAAGGTAGGTTTAATGAAAAACGATTTTTTTTGCAGAAAATAACTGCCAGAGAAAAAAATGCTTTTTAATAAACTTAAAGGTGATAAAAAATCTATAATTTTTCTATATATATTTTTCTCACATATACTTTAAGGTTCTGGAGTAAAACGTGAAAAAACCCTGTCATATACGATCCGGTTTAAACAAGGGAGAAAAGTCAGCGTTTTAAAAAAATATTAAATAATATTTACGATAAACCCGTTATGAACGCCACTGGTCAGAATAATTTTTTCTTTTTACGTCGAAATTACGTTATCAAGTTAAAAAAAAATCAATCTACATTGGGAGTAAATTTATTCTATTAAACGTCTTTAAATCGTATACAATATAACATACTTAAACCCTAAACTTTTATGAACTAATAAGCATATATTATTAACATGTAATAAACGTTCTTGTTAAACGTGAATAAACCTAATATTAAATTCCTCACATTATCATTTATCCGATATTTATATTTAAAATTCAACCAAAAATGTAGATTTGGTATAAACCAACAATAAACGTTTATTTAGCCATCGTGTGTTGCTTGGGACCCTTTGTTTGAACTACGCTGTTAAAAAAAAACAAGAAAGCTAAAAGAAACAACCTTGGTTCTTCGATCCAGATACTGAATAATTTACTTAAAAGCAAAAAACTTAACTGATTTCGAGAAACTATGTGGTCCTAAATAAAATTGGCTTCAATGATAAACTATTAAGGAAAAAATAAAACAACATGTTCAACTGTGTTTACTAATTAATTAAACACTTAATATTTGTATATAAATTCCATTTTATCTCCAAATTGAGAAAATAAATGTGTATAAAAAGCGGGCAATCTATGTAAATCGGTAATTGCGGGCAATAGATTCATATAAACCGATTAACCTCGAAACGGATCCGGTCGATCGATGCGATAATGGGCCTTCAACAAGTTTCGGAACACGCTTTCGGTTCAATGTCAATGTCAAGGCCCGCGAAACGAGAATCGCGGCCGACGTAAATGCGTCATCCGCGGTGGAGTTTTCCTGTTATTGCGATTCTTAATTACGATAACGTAAAATTGCGGTATTTTGCTTAATTATTTAATTTTTAAATGCTTTAAATCGGGATCATAGCAATAGGTATAAGATGACAAAAATCTTCTCTGGTGACTCGTTTAAAATATCTAAATGAAATTTTCAGCAAAAAAATAATGTTTAGCACGATTGAGTTCATTGGTTTATTAAGTCCATGGACTTTATGCCAAAAACTAATTTAATAACAGATCAGTGATCAGAAAAAACAAGTTTAAAGTTTAAAATAAGACGAGGAACTCTAGGAATCAAATAATAAAGAATATAAGATATCATTAAAAGAAACAGAAATTATATAGTATTAACAGATATACTCTAGGATATACCATAAAATAATGAATATTCAAAATAATTTATAAATATTCTTGTGATGCACGAATAACATATACAGGGTGCCTCCGATTAAGTCGGCACTATTGGTATGTTTGTTAATATTTAAGATACAAGATCGGTAAATTGGCAAACTGGTAGGATTTTTTCTGTTGATTAAAATGGTGAAAACAGAAAAAAAATTAAACATCGCGTTTTCGAGAAAATGTGAAAAATGTACTTTTGTTAAATGGAATCCCCTGTATATTATTACATAAATCAAAAGATAATAATTTTCTTAATATAAAAGTTTAATTTTTTTATTCAATTTTTTTTATGTTTTCACCATTTTAATCAACAGAAAAATTCCTACTAGTTTGCTAATTTAACCGACCCTGTATCTTAAATATTAACAAAGATACCAATAGTGCCGACTTAGTTGGAGGCACCCTGCATATTTAGCAAAATGATAATTTATATGCAGCATTTTTTTATTCTTATGAAATATATATATATATATATATATTTTTCTGGTAATTTTTAAATATAAAAAAATGGGTCTTGTCATTTCATACAAAAAAAAAAGAAAATTATTTTGAAAATTTTAAATTACTTATTAAATAAAGGAAAAAATCAGAATTGTTTAAAACACAATTTTTTAAATTACAGGCATTTATTTATTTGATTTAAGGAATTAAAATCTTTTAAATGAAAAGACGGTTTTTAAAATTTTAAAGCCAATTTTTTTAATTTTAAAACTACAGTGGAGAATTTTTATTACTAGTAAAATAATTAATTTAAAACCTCTAAACCCTTAACTTAAATTGCGTATTTTACTGAATTTGGAAACTTTTAGATTCTATGCGATGTTTTAAGAAATTTGATTATTTATGTACCATGTTAATTTTCAAAGTGCAGTTTTAAAGTATCAAAATGCAGTTCAAATCCTTGGAATTTTACGTAGCATTTAAAAATTTACAAGTATCCTTTTATAACTAAGAAAGTCGATATTCTATTCTATAACAATCCAATGCAATTTTATGTAAAACTTAGTCAGATAACCAAGACAACCTATGAAATAATTAAATCAGTAAAATATTTTCCTCTCATATGTAAAATAAAATAAAATATTACGCAATATGTACTTTACTCCTATAGATAGAGGCATATTTTTTAAAGGTTTTGTAAAAAACAATTAAATTAAATAAAACTATAGTAATTATTAGATAAGACATTTTTTATCCATAATATTTGTTTGCTTTTTTGTAAATTTGAAGTCTTACGTAAATTTAAATAAACTTTAAAAAAAAATGAATAAATAGAAGAGTTTTAATTTTATTTAGAAAATTAATTAAATTTTAAATAGAAAATCAATGACAAATTCTTTTCTTGTCCCTAATCCAGCTATGAACCATTCAGTATGTTTCTTATTTTTAAAAATTTGCGACAATACTTTTTTTCTAGTGATTTTAAAAATTACAAAATATTCATTACTGGAACAATTTTAAAAATTTAGCCATAGAAATCACTTAAATGAATAGTTTTTCCTAATTAATTTTTATTCTATGAAATTTCATCCCTGCAATTATTAACGGTTTAATAATATAAAAGGATTTTATCAACTTAAAGGAAATTTTCATTTTAATATCCTATAAAGCACATAATACTAAATCATAGAATACAGGGGTCATTCTAGAAATATTTCCATCTAAAATCAATGAGAACTATTTATTTATAATAATTGTGATAATTTTTCGAGAAATTACCAAATATTTATCATAGCAGTAATTTGAAAATTCAGCTACAAAAATCATTCAAATGATTATATTTTATTTGTCGATTTTTAAGCCATAAGCCAATACATTTTAAATCAGGTTTACTAAATTGTTTTTTAATAAATATATTTTATATCAAATCTAAAAATTGGTGTATACAACGAATGTCATGATAAGGTTCTAAACAACCCAGAAATATCTAGGTTGTACTTGTACTAGTGATGCGAGTTTTAATTAGAAAATTGATCCTAAACGTAATTTATTACCTATTTGGTTTCCAAACTTCTAAAATAATTTTATAATGAAGTTTTTTAATCATTTTGACTCATTTATTTTTATCTTTTAGACTTTGATATAGTCATTGTTAATATAATATTTGCGATAAACTTCTTATGGATCGATAATTCTTGATACAAAAATTTGCTCATATATTTTTTATGGACGAATATTTTTTTATTTAGAATTTGTTCCAAATATTAGAAAAGAAAAATTGGTTCATCATTGTTTATTAAATAAATATTTTTTAGGTTGGTTCCAATTGTATTATTATAGAGTTGATTAAAAAAATTATTTTTGCCTCACATGTTGGGCGCCAATTTTTCTTTAAATGGTTTTCATTTAAATTAATTTCTAATTACCAGTTTACGTAGAAATTAATAAAATCGAAATTTTTACAAGAAAAAATCTATTTTAATAAACGTTTAAATAAAGTTTTTTTAGTCTCGTATATTGTACCAGTACCATTTTTTTATTTATTGGCTACCTACACAATAAATTATTTTTTATTACTAATTTTCTATGAACTCATTTCAATGAATTACTAGTGTAATTATCATAGATCAACTAAATAGTCAATAAATTGGTAAATGCACCCACAATGTTAGGCGCCAACAATTATGTTCTTTTCTGGCTTATTACATAAAATTTTTAATTAAATATTTTTTTAAATCGTCTTATTATCGTAATTGGGCATTTTCTTTTAATTTACAGCCTCTATAAATTAAAAGACAACTTAATATCTAAAAATAATTTTTTTAATGACATATTGTTGGCAAAACAAAGTTCCTTTAATATTATAAGTTCTATATAGAAAAATAATATTTGTATCCCACATGTTGGGCGCCAATTTTTCTTCAAATAATTCCTGGATTTCCTTTTAACTTATCCCTAGTTATTCTAAATATTCCCTGTATTATTCTTAGCATCAATTAAAAAGAACCGTGCTAAAAACAAATCCACATGGACCAAAATTAACTTGCATACAAATAAAAAATGCAAAATTTAAATTCACAAATAAGGTATCCGAAAAAAATCCGCGCATAGCAAAAACTCCCCGAAAAGTAAAACGAATTCCCACAAGTCGTTTTCAACAGCTTCAAACAATAAACATATTCCTTGAAATCGCCTGCGATTTCTTGTAAGTCTTTTTAGGCCACCACGGCCGTTACAGATCTGACTTGTTGTTTCTTTTTTTTTCGTGTTTATTTTTTTCTCGTCCTTTTCCAATTTTAATACTGGCGGTTCTGTCGTGGCGGAGACCACTTTTGCCGTTGATGGTGAGCCCACACTAATTTATTCAAAGATTTCGATCACCGCACCGGGGTCTGTGTCGTTCTCTCGGTATTGTCTGTTAGCCTTATAATGGTAATTGGTTGTAAATGGTGGCTCTGGTTTCAATGTTCCGAGTTCTTTGTTTTATTTAGAATCGATTTGAAAGCGTACTTTTGATTATTGGGTTTTATATTAGAAGATAATAAAGAAATAAGTCGTTATGGTAAAATGACAAACGTATCCATTTAAGTTATGCCTTATAAAGTCTTTTACCAGTGAGCTAAAATTGAAAATTGAAAATTTGTCAAGGTCACATTATTGTGCTGAGTTTTTGTTCAAAAATTAAAAAGTTTTTTGATGTATTTTAAAAAACTGTAGTCAGATAAGTTTCAGATCTATAAGATTAATATCAGGCATTTTTGCTGTAGAAATTATAGTGTGCGAAGTGTTTTGACAATTGTTTAATTGTTAACTGATTATGTTTCAATCAGTTAATTTTACTCAAATATGACAATTTTTACAGAAAATTCTTACTTAAATTTAGGAAGAACTTACTCGATGCATTTCTAATTTTTAAAATTAGCTAATGACTGAAGAAATTGTCCTCGTTGGCTTAATTCTCTCTAAAAAACATGATATTTATTTATTTTTAATCTAGTTTTCCAGATTGATTTGTATTCCAAAATTTCTAGAATTGCTACTTAAATTCCTCTGATTTGCTTTATTTTAAGTAAAATATTAAAAATAACTAATCTATGTCTCCTTTGTTTTTATTTTTCTTTATTCTAGGCAACACATTGATAATATATGGAACTGAGAAATAGTGGGACTTGACTGGATAATTCTGTTAGTTCGGAATTTTCCAAAACTCTTAAGTGTTTTCAATTTTTGAAATATTTTTAATATTTAATGTATCATCTGCCTACCTTTTCAGATTATTTTGTATTTCAATTTTTATATATTTCACTCCATGTCTCTTTTTTTTATTTTTTAGTTTTTCTCTACGATTTGTCTTTGATTCAGGATACATAGATATTATGTAAAAGTAAAATATGTTAGAGTTTTAGATTATTCTATATAATATACGTTTATCATATCTGTTGTAAAAGAAAAAAAACTTAATTTAACTATCTTGGGTTCTTTACTTTTAATTTTTTTTAGATTAAAAGAAATTTGAGCGAATAATTTTAAAGCACCTGAAATAATCGTCGTAATGCTTTAAAAACTATCTGGATCGTATTTCGACTCTAATTTATATAGGGCATGTGTGGAAGCAAGCAATAATTCTTCTTTCATTAAAATCATCTTAGAAATGTCTCTCCTACCTATCTATCCAGATTAATCGGTATTCAACGTTTTCTGGAAAAGCCTTTAAGATAGGTTTTATTTGTCTAACCTCTCACATTTCCTTTTCCAATTTTCTAATACTTTTGTACTCACTAATGTAATCATTGATAACTTAAAGTGCCTGGAATGACACTTAAACTAATTTGCCCCATCCTAGATTCTTCTCAATGCATAAACGATTTGATCCTAAATCATCAGTAAAAGAAGTTTAAGAGAATAATTTCAAGTACATTGAATAGTCTTAAATTACCATTTTTCTGCACCTTTATTCTCTGGGTATATTGGCCTGAATACTTGCCTGACCTAATTTGATAGTTAATTCATATTTTAAAAACTATAATAGTTAGATGAGAGTTGTATGACAATTTTTTGAAAAGTACTTTTATGGCATTATCTTATTTTGGTCAAAAGTCATCTCCAAGAATATTGAGCCAACTGGTTTGAAAACTGAATTGCCCTCACCTAAATTTTAAAAATTTATATTGTGATTTAAATAGGTCATGTGTGGAAGTAAGCAATAAATTATCCTCTAGTAGGATCGTCTTGGAAATATTTCACCTTCCTACTTTTCCAGATTATTTTGTATTCAAAATTTTCTGGAAAATCCCTTAAAATATAATTAATTTGCTAAAACTTTAATTTCTCCTGTTCTAATCATCCAAATTGTTAATACTTTCTGGTACATTAATATATATATTCTAGTATAAGATGATAACTTGGACTGCCTGGAATGATCCTTATTCAACTCCAAAGACAATCTGGACCAAATCAGACTGTCCCCAATGATACTCATATTGAAACCTGGACTTATATTAAAAATGTATATTGTATTTATACTACATGAAAAAAAATTATAATATATTAAAGTTATGTATCCATGCAATTTTCTTTATACAGGCTTGTGTAGAAGCAAACAGTAATTTATCTTTTAGTAGGATTATCGTGGAAATGTCACTCCTACCCATCTTTCCAGAATAATCTGTATTCAAAATTTTCTAAAACAGCCATTAAAGTACTTTAATTTGTCCTATCTTTCATTTTTTTCTAGTTTTTATTCTCTAATAATACCCACTGGGGTACCTGGAACAACCTTTAAATTACTTTAAAATGGTCATATTAGACTGTCCCTGATAAAAACCTTTATTTAAAGTAGAATTAAATGCCAGGCTTACTAACGGTCTATTTTGAGAAATGATGTATGGCTTAACTGGTTGGCCACCTAGGTCACCAGATCTGACACAGTAGATTTAAAGTTAGAGGACGCGTGCTTAAATATGCTCAGAAATCTTTTAAACAAGATAACGATGTTTTTGCTCATTTATTGCGAATTAAAGAGATTGACTTGAATTGGGAAAAAACTTTGCTGATTTCAAAATGTTTCTATTAGTCGTTTCTCTGTGATTGATACAGGCCATGTATGGAAGCAAGCAATAATTCGTCTTCCAGTAAAATCATATTGAAAATGTCTCTTATACCTGTGTTTCCAGATTAATCTGTATTCAAAATTTTCTGGAAAAGGACATGTTTCATTTGCATAGTCTCTAATTTTATCATGTTTAATCCTCTAATACGTTATTCCCTTTTAGTATAATCAATCATAACTTAGAGTGCCTGGAATGACAGATAAATTACTACAAGAATAATCTGGATCATATTAGATTGTTCCCAACAAATATATGATTTGATTCTTGGTCACCAGTACCTTTTTAATAGTTTAATAGGAGTATTAGAAGATAATTTGAAACACTTGGAATAAGCCTAATAACTACCACTTTTATTCACCTTTTTTTTCTGGTTTAAACAGGCTAATAATCCTTAAACTACCTTAAAAACCATTTAGATCACATAAGACTATTTCCAATAAATAATTTTTTAAACTCGTATTACATCCTAGGGATACTAAAGAATATTGCTCGTGATTCTAATAGAAAAGAAGTCTTTTTTTTAAACACCTTTCTTCATTGGTTTATACAGGATATGCAGGAAAACAAGCAATAATTCATCATCCGGTGGAATCATCTTGAAAACATCTTTCCTTCCTATTTTTCCAGATTATTCTGTATTCAAAATTTTCTGGAAAAGCCATCAAGGTACATTTAATTTAACCTATCTAACATGTTTCCTGTTTAAATCCTCTAATAAGTTAATACCTACTAGTAAAATCACTAGAGTGCCTGCAGTTAGACTTAAACTACTCCAAGGACAATCTGAATCTCATATTAGATTATTACCAATAAATAAATTGTTTGATTCTTGGTTACATTTGTAGCAATTTAAAAGGACTTTTTTAAGATAATTTGAAATAATTGGCATAATCCTAAACAACCACTTTTATTCATCATTCTTCTCTGGTTTATACAGGTCGTTGTGGATTCAAACAATAATTCGTCTTACAGTAAATTCGTCTCAGAAATGTCTCTCCTACCTATCTTTCCAGGTTTATCTGTGTTCAAAATTTTCTGGAAAAGCCGTTAAGGTAAATTAAATTTGCCTTATTTTTCATTTTACTGTTTCAATCCTCTAATAAGTTAATACCTACAAAAAATATTCCAAGGACAATGAGATCATAATAAATTATTCCCAATAAATAGATGACTTGATCCTGGAGTACCAGTAACTCTCGCACATTTCTGTATACATATACAGGGTGTTTTATCGAATTATTAAACCAATTTTCACGTGTTTTTAAATTCTAAAACCGACCACCTCGACTATTAAATGCGCAATATATATATCATTAAACACTTACCTCATAAATCACAAAGCAGATCCTTCTTAGAATCAACAGTAATATTCCAAGAATAAAAAACAGGTTCTCGGGCACCGTAAAATTATTTATTAATTTTTTTTTTCCTTTTCAATTTATCACTGGTAATTGCAAGAGTTGTTTGTTGAGAACTACATAACAAATGTGACGTCATGTTTTAACTCTTCTTTAGTAGACACAATGGAGGCGGTGAGTTGTAAGGTGGAAGTGAACTCACTATCAGAAAAAAATCTATCCTACCTTTAAGGTTTTTATCCATATATAGAAAGAGAAGACTTGACTTTTGTGACATATTTTGTAGTAGAGCCATCTTATTCTAAGTCAAATAATTCCTTAATATAAACCTAATGTCAAAAACGCGTTTTTTTCTCAAACATATTTATTTTAGACATTATTCAAATAACTATGAGAACGTCAGTCCCTAATGACCACTTTGACAAGTTTACTGCCACCATTTGTTTGCCCAGAGTGTTTGTTCAACTTCATCAGCGATTATGCGATATTTCTCACCCTTTCTAAGACAACACGGCACATGGTAAACCGGAGTTTATTTTGACAGTTAGCACCCGGTTTAACTGACGTACCGGCGCCTTTTTGGTTTTTTTTTCGTCATGAGAACCGTCTATTATACGTGTTTATTAGGTGCTAAGTAGTGTATAATGTTACCTAAATAAAATATTTTTGACCAATTATCTCTTTTCTTCTTCTCGTTAGCTTCTTCCACTCAATCAAATTTGCAAACCGTGAATTATCTGATATAAAACCGCATTTGCTTCTTTGTTCATTGTTCCTCGGGTTTTAAAACGTTTTTGTTGTTCTTACCGCACATAAAGTGAGTTTTCTGTTACCGGTTTATGTACGAGCCCAGTTGTGTGTACATACGATCAGATGCGTCATCGCTTGCGGATCGTATATGGACACTCCTGAACTATTTCGCACGTTTGTCACATCGGGGTTTTATGTCTGTAAACATTTTATTAATAAAGCAACAACAAAAAGACTAAAAATCAATCTTCCATTGATAAAAAAAAAAATTAATATTTACAAGATTACTTAGTAGCTATATTGATAAACCTTCTAGACAATTAGGTTCTAAAAGTGTCGCCACATTTCCTTTCATTCTCTAGAGGGCATTGAACATGTCCCATATTTCACCATAAAACATTTGCCTAATAAAAGATGCATCTTAACAAGTACGCCACTGCTAAATACGCCATTTAATTAAACCTTAATAACAATTTGATTAGATCATTGCTTGCATAGTGTAAAATACCTATGATTGATCTTTGATCGCTCCTAGCAGCTGCAATGTTATGCGAGCATCAAATCTTTCAAATTAAAATAATTTTTTGCCGAGTTGTCTTATTTCGAACAGTTTCTACCATAAGTTTGACTTCTAAAATTGTTTTTATGGAATTTTCAATTGAGTTCTGGATACAGTAAAATAAGTAGCAGAGTCATGTTAAATGTTTAAGATTTTGTACAAAATATATATTTGTAATTAGCATTTTATGAATTATTAATTTTTGTTCATACAAAAACCTGTAGTTTTTGGAGGTGCAGTCGGTAGGATCATCTATAAGAACTTTGGCGCCCAACAGTGTGGAATACCAAAGGGTTTTCTTAATTAAAAAATATATTCTTGTAGATGTTGTTTTATTTATTTTTATGGCTTCCTCTTCTTTATACAGAAAAGCAGTGAATGGACTTTAAATAATATAAAAAAAGACCTAAAGCAATTTTTTGCATTTCGAAAAAAAAAATAAAATGCCTGGAAAAATTACATTAAAAAAACTATTTTATCAGGCTATAAAATCATAAATCCTGTGGGTTGGGTAAGATTGACTTGAAAGACTTTTTTAGTCGTTTTAAAAAAAAAATTAATGAAATCCATTCATTAAACGTCAGAATATTGAAATACTTATTCCAGGAGTGCCTGTAAGAAAAAAAATAATTTGTCTCCTATTGATAGATAAATATCCTGAGTTATAGTAGTCTAAATTTAGAAATAACTGATCTATGAAGTAATCTGAAGACTTTTTTAGTCTTTTTTGAAAAAATCAATTTTCAAAAAGTCAGGATAATGAAATTTTTATTCTGGGAGGGCCTCTAAGAAAAAAATTTATTTGCCTCTAATTCATAAGTTCTAATGGTCAAAATTTAGAAATTATTGATTTATGTAATGATATAAAAACTATTTTACTATGTTTTGTCAAATATCTAAAATCCACTTACACTAAGTCAAAGTAATGAAACTCTTGTTTCAGGAGTGCCTGTAAGGAAAAAATAATTCGTCTCTTTTCGATAAGTGAATATTTTGATTTCTAGTCATCGAAATTAAAAAATAATTGAATTATACTATTGAGGCGACTCTAAAGACTTAAAAAAAATAAATAAACATAAAATTTTGAGCAGAAGAGACAAAAACAATCAATAGGATCGTCCGTAAGAACTTTGGCGCCCAACCGCGGGCAACATCAAAAGATTTTTGTAACAGATCCATATAAGTGTTATTTTATTAATTTATACTATCATATCTTACTTTTGAATTATTTTTTTTTATATTTTCGAAGAATTTTATTCCAAGTATTTTGTAATTCGTATACTTCTCGTAGACTTCTAAAGGTTTTTTTATGGAATTTTCAATTGAGTTCTGAATACAGTAAAATAAGTAGCACAGTCAATAGGTTTTAGCAATGTTTAGGATTTTCTAGATATTTGTAATTATCATTTTATGCATTAATAATTTGACCATACAAAAACCTGTAGTTTTTGGCGGTGCAGTCGGTAGGATCATCTATAGGAACTTTGGCGCCCAACAGTGTGGAATACCAAAGGGTTTTCTTAATTAAAAAGCACATTCTTGTAGATGTTTTATTTATTTATATGGCTTCCTCTTGTTTATACAGAAAAGCAGTGAATGGACTTTAAATAATATAAAAAAAGACCTGAAGCAATTTTTTGCATTTCGAAAAAAAATAAATAAAATGCCTGGAAAAATTACATTAAAAAACTATTTTATCAGCCTATAAAATCATAAATCCTGTGGGTTGGGTAAGATTAACTTGAAAGACTTTTTTAGTTGTTTTTAAAAAAAATTAATGAAATCCATTCATAAAACGTTAGGATATTGGAATTCTTATTCCAGGAGTGCCTGTAAGAAAGAATATAATTTGTGTCCTATTGATAGATGAATATCCTGAGTTATAGTAGTCTAAATTTAGAAATAACTGATCTATGAAGTAATCTGAAGACTATTTTAGTCTTTTTTGAAAAAATCAATTTTCAAAAAGTCAGGATAATGAAATTTTTATTCTGGGAGGGCCTCTAAGAAAAAAATTTATTTGCCTCTAATTCATAAGTTCTAATGGTCAAAATTTAGAAATTATTGATTTATGTAATGATATAAAAACTATTTTACTATGTTTTGTCAAATATCTAAAATCCACTTACACTAAGTCAAAGTAATGAAACTCTTATTCCAGGAGTGCCTGTAAGGAGAAAATAATTCGTGTCTTTTTGATAAGTGAATATTTTAAGTTCTAGTCATCGAAATTTAAAAATAATTAAATTATACTATTGAGGCGACTCTAAAGACTTTAAAAAAATAAATAAACATAAAATTTTGAGCAGAAGAGACAAAAACAATCAATAGGATCGTCCGTAAGGACTTTGGCGCCCAACTGCGGGCAACATCATAAGATGTTTGTAACAGATCCATATAAGTGTTATTTTATTAATTTATACTATCATATCTTACTTTTGAATTATTTTTTTTTTTATATTTTCGAAGAATTTTATTCCAAGTATTTTGTAATTCGTATACTTCTCGTAGACTTCTAAAGGTTTTTTTATGGAATTTTCAATTGAATTCTGAATACAGTAAAATAAGTAGCACAGTCAATAGGTTTTGTCAATGTTTAGGATTTTCTAGATATTTGTAATTATCATTTTATGCATTAATAATTTGCCCATACAAAAACCTATAGTTTTTGGCGGTGCAGTCGGTAGGATCATCTATAGGAACTTTGGCGCCCAACAGTGTGAAATACCAAAGGGTTTTCTTAATTTAAAAGCACATTCTTGTAGATGTTTTATTTATTTATATGGCTTCCTCTTGTTTATACAGAAAAGCAGTGAATGGACTTTAAATAATATAAAAAAAGACCTAAAGCAATTTTTTGCATTTTGAAAAAAATATAAATTGCCTGGAGAAATTACATTAAAAAAACTACTTTATCAGGCCATAAAATCAATAATTCTATGGGTTGGTTAAGATTGAGTTTTTTATTGATAAGTAAATATCTTAAGTTCAAGTAGTCAAAATTTAGAAACTGTTGATTCATAGAAGACTTTTTAAGAAGTTTTTAAAAAAATTAATGAAATCCGTTCATAAAACGTCAGGATATTGGAATTTTTATTCCAAGAGTGTCTGTAAGAAAGAAAATAATTTGTCTCCTATTGATAGATGAATACCCTGAGTTATAATAGTTTAAATTTAGAAATAATTGATCTATGAAGTAATCTGATGACTCTTTTGAAAAAATCAATTTTCAAAAAGTCAGGATAAAGAAATTTTTATTCTGGGAGCGCATCTAAGAAAAAAATTAATTTGCCTCTAATTCATAAGTGAATATCTTAAGCTCTAATAGTCAAAATTTAAAAATTATTGATTTATGTAAAAATATATAGACTTCTTTACTATTCTTTAAAAAATATCTAAAATCCACTTACCCGAAGTCATAGTAATGAAACTCTTATTCCAGGAGTGCCTGTAAGGAAAAAATAATTCGTCTCTTTTCGATAAGTGAATATTTTGAGTTCTAGTCATCGAAATTTAAAAATAATTGAATTATACTATTGAGGCGACTCTAAAGACTTTAAAAAAATAAATAAACATAAAATTTTGAGCAGAAGAGACAAAAACAATCAATAGGATCGCCCGTAAGAACTTTGGCGCCCAACCGCGGGCAACATCAAAAAATTTTTGTAACAGATCCATATAAGTGTTATTTTATTAATTTATACTATCATATTATATCTTACTTTTGAATTATTTTTTTTTATATTTTCGAAGAATTTTATTCCAAGTATTTTGTAATTCGTATACTTCTCGTAGACTTCTAAAGGTTTTTTTATGGAATTTTCAATTGAGTTCTGGATACAGTAAAATAAGTAGCACAGTCAATAGGTTTTGGCAATGTTTAGGATTTTCTAGATATTTTTAATTATCATTTTATGCATTAATAATTTGCCCATACAAAAACCTGTAGTTTTTGGCGGCGCAGTCGGTAGGATCATCTATAGGAACTTTGGCGCCCAACAGTGTGGAATACCAAAGGGTTTTCTTAATTAAAAAATACATTCTTATAGATGTTATTTGATTTATTTATATGGCTTCCTCTTCTTTATACAGAAAAGCAGTGAATGGACTTAAATAATATAAAAAAAGACCTAAAGCATTTTTTTGCATTTAAAAAAAAATAAATAAAATGCGTGGAAAAATTACATTACATAGAAAAAAACTATTTTATCAGGCTATAAAATCATAAATCCTGTGGGTTGGGTAAGATTGACTTGAAAGACTTTTTTAGTCATTTTTAAAAAAAAATTAATGAAATTCATTCATAAAACGTTAGGATATTGGAATTCTTATTCCAGGAGTGCCTGTAAGAAAGAATATAATTTGTCTCCTATTGATAGATGAATACCCTGAATTATAATAGTTTAAATTTAGAAATAATTGATTAATGAAGTCATCTGAAGACTTTTTTAGTCCTTTTTGAAAAAATCAATTTTTAAAAAGTCAGGATAATGAAATTTTTATTCTGGGAGGGCCTCTAAGAAAAAAATTTATTTGCCTCTAATTCATAAGTTCTAATGGTCAAAATTTAGAAATTATTGATTTATGTAATGATATAAAGACTTTTTTACTATATTTTGTAAAATATCTAAAATCCACTTACACTAAGTCAAAGTAATGAAACTCTTATTCCAGGAGTGCCTGTAAGGAAAAAATAATTCGTCTCTTTTCGATAAGTGAATATTTTAACTTCTAGTCATCGAGATTAAAAAATAATTGAATTATACTATTGAGGCGACTCTAAAGACTTTAAAAAAATAAATAAACATCAAATTTTGAGCAGAAGAGACAAAAACAATCAATAGGATCGTCCGTAAGAACTTTGGCGCCCAACTGCGGGCAACATCATAAGATTCTTGTAACAGATCCATATAAGTGTTATTTTATTAATTTATAATATCATATCTTACTTTTGATTTTTTTTTTTATATTTTCGAAGAATTTTATTTCAAGTATTTTGTGATTCGTATACTTAGTAGATTCGGAGATCAGGTTTCAGTTATTACAGACGTTTTACGTTATTTTTTAAGCCTTTTTTTTATTTCTTTCAGACATTACAGATAAATTTTAAATTTTAATTTAATTATTATTGCATTTAATCGTGAACCTGGAATGAAGTTTATAACCCTTAATAGACTTTAATAACTGAATACGACTACCAAATAACTAACAAGCGGCGTCTATGTTGCCTGAGTGTTTTACCCGTTTAATTGTTACTTTGTAATATCTTTAATTTTTTTTATTCAACTTTTTTATTTATATTTGTTATCGTCCAGGTATTAAAACTAATTTTATATTCAAGACATTTGGGGTAATTTCTTATTTTATTCCAGGCATTTCGCGTTATTTTCATGCCATTTAGTGATATAAACAACCGTCTGAAATTGAATTACTGTCAGATATTTCAAATAATTGTTAATTTCATTACAGAAATTTAACGTAATTTTTTAAGTATTCCAGCTGTCTTAAATAATTTTTCATTTTTAATATAGTAAAGCGTATTTTTTTTTAGAGGCGGAGAACTTTCATTTGGCAACACTGTTTTTTTATGACAGCCGACCTGACAGTTCTGGGTTATTTTTAGATTAGTTTGGTTTGGCAATTCATCATGAACAGATTCACGCCGGAGCAACGTTTCCAAATTGTTCAAATTTATTTTGAAAGACATGGTTCTATTCGAGAAACACATCGGGCATTACGTGAGTTTTATGGTGCTCATAATCGTCCTTCAGAGAGATTAATTCGAGAAACTCTTGATCGTTTTCGCAATACTTTTACTCTAGTCGACAATACGCATCCCGTAAGACGCCGTACAGTGCGCACGCAACAAGCGATAGCTGCTGTGCAGCATAGTGTTGATAATGATCCAAATTTGTCAATTCGACAAGTGAACAAGTGAACTTATGTCCATCCACTTTATGGAAAATTTTGCGGAAAGATCTCGGATTGCGAGTATATAAAATTCAACTTGTCTCATAAAATTCATCTTTTGCACCGTACATTAGCTGAATGGGCGGAAGCAAAGATTGCTGTTGATCCACGATTTCATATGAAAATTTTGTTTAGTGATGAAGCACACTTTTGGTTAAATGGCTATGTAAACAAGCAGGATTGCCGAATTTGGGGGCATGAGAATCCACGAGCTATTGGCCAAAAACCGTTACATCCAGAAAAACTAACCGTTTGATGCGCTTTATGGGCCGGTGGAATCATTGGTCCTTATGTCTTCAGAAATGCTGATGGTCAGAACGTTACAGTAAACGGTGTGCGATACAGAAACATGATAACCAACTTTTTTGTGCCTCAATTGGAAGCCGCTGCAGAAATGTGGTTTCAGCAGGACGGTGCCACTTGCCATACAGCGCGCCAAACAATTAATTTACTGCAAGAGACATTCAAGCAACGAATAATTTCAAGGAATAGACCTGTAAACTGGCCAGCTCGTTCGTGCGACTTGACGCCATTAGATCATTTTCTTTGGGGCTATGTGAAGTCGCATGTCTACGCTGATAAACCCGAGACACTTGAGCACTTGGAAGCCAACAACGACGCGTGATTGCCCAAATACAACCTGCAGTACTGGAAAGAGTGTAGGAAAATTGGACCTCTAGATTACGTTACGTACGCGCCAGCCGTGGGAGTCACATGCCCGAAATCATTTTTAAATATTAATGCCAAAAAAAATTCTTTAATATGAAAGCAAATTCGTTCATATCAATAAAATATTTTGTGTTTAATTTCAATTTAAAGTTCTCCGCCTCTAAAAAAAAAACACCCTTTATTTCCAATATATATATTTTTTTATACAAGCAATAAAGGTAGTTTTAGTTTTTAAAAAAATAAGTTTTAAAAAAATGATAAGTTTAAAAAAATGTAGTTAACGTGGTAGTTCTACGTTATTTTTAATACCTTCCAGAAGCCTAAAATAACTTTTTAATATATATTATTATTGAAAGGCATAAGAAATGACGTCAAATTCGAAATAAAGAATTTTAAAAAATGTAAATGCTGGAGAAACATGACAGATAACTCAACAAAAATTAAATGAAATGGAAAATTATTTCAAATGCCTGGAAATTTTATGAGATGCCTGGAAGACACAACAAAATACGTCAATAGAATGAAAAATGATTTTTAGTTCCAATGGAGGTACTTTCGTAATTTGTCCCAGATATTTCACGTTATTTTTTACACTTTTTTTTCTTGTATTTCTAGGTGGCACAATCGGTAGGACTTCCACAAGAACTATGGCACCAAACTGTGTTAAATATATAAAATTTTGCAGCGAAAACGTTCCTGTAAGTAATATTTTATCCATTTATAATTTCTATTTAAAAAAAACACCATATAATTTTTAGCGGCGCAGTCAGTAGGATAATCGATGAAAGACGTTTGGCGCCCAACTGTGTGAATTATCAAACTTTTTTTTTAAACAAATTCATGTAAGTATTATGTAAGTAGTAAGTATTCTGGTTCAGCACTAGTAAAATTACAAGCAATTAATGGGACTATCTCGAAAAGAAAATAAAATGGCGACCAAGTAAGTCAACCTGGACTGGAAGAGGTACCGTTGATCCACAAGATCCAGAGGTGATCGTGACCTTAACTGATGACCTGTTAGGTCTCTGGAAAATTGAAGCAGAGGGCTATTAAAGGTGTCGTTCGTATGTACAACAAGATTTTGACGATTATCATCAGGAAAACCCTCTGTAGTAAAAGTTCTAAAACTTGCGCAATTCCAACTGAGAATAAATAGGCGAGTAATCGATCATCACTCACCATTAAAGATAGTTAAATAGTTATAGCAATTAATTAACGTTTTACACATCTATAAGTTTTTGATGGCGCAGTCAGTAGGATCACCCATAAGAACTTTGGCGCCCAACTGTGTGAAACATCAAAAACTTTTTATTAAAACAGATTTCTATTATATGGATTGTGCTGTATCCAGAATAGCAATAAATCGACTTAAAAGTGTGCACAAAAAATTTCAGCTTTATTTTTATTTAGTTTATAAATAAAAAAAACACGATAGATGTTGATGCCTAATTGATTTCTAGTTTAACATGCCATAAATTTCAACCGAGTACGTTATTTAACTGTGGGGTTTTTTCACCATAAATCCACTTAATGAGGTAAAAACCGAAAATTAGCTCACCCCAATTAGGATTTCCTACGCTAATGCGTAAACGGGTTCATCTGACCCCCTAATTTTTTTCTCACGTAATTAGTAAGTAGAACTAAGAACCGGTTTTAGCTAAAGTTAATTCAAATTTAATAATTATTGTTCGATCCTGCAAAATGGGGTCTCACGGTTGAAATAAAACGCAGCGATTTTTTAAAAACAAAATCTTTTTTACTCAACATACGAGTATCACAGTTAAAAAAATCAATAAAAAAGAAATCGATAGCAAACGTAACCCTTATCAATAAAAATAAAATAATGCTAAAATAAATATTCGAGGGCCAATCAGCGGGACCGCAAATGTTCACTGGGACCCTAAATAGGGGTATGTCTGGACCAGCTGATCGGCCTGATTCAAGTATAAAAACACATCGTTAAAAAAATATACAATATACAAAATACACAACTATAGATGGGCAATAATATAAATTAAAAATGACAAATAAATTATACGATTATACACATAATAAATAACCCTAAGCTAGCACGTGAAATAAATAATTTATATGATGGAGAGGGGTGAATACGATTTATTACATTAAATGAAATAGTTGCCATCAAGTAATCGGAGCCAATTCTCAATTAAGTACATAAATTGTTCATAATTTTTTTTTTAGCAATTAAATCTCAAGAATAACAATTTTCGTCAAAAAAGGCAAATTTTCAAATTTAAATTTTAAAATCTTTAAAGGTCATCAACTCGTTGGTCACCTCCAGGAGGGACTGGATGATCAACATATTCCTAGAGGTGCGATAGGTTTTGGTTAAGTCATTCTTTTGCTCCTCTGGCATCACAAATTCTGACTTGACGTTGAGTTTCCAGCCAATAGACTCAAAAATGGCAGCGAGGTCTTGCCATAGAGTACGAATGAACCCGGCAGTGACCTCGACGTGATGAGCCACCACTGGATCCTCCAGAGTTGGATCCTGTTGATTTTCCAGTTTGATTTGCTTAAGGGCTCCGTGTAGGGTTATTAAATCTTCGTAGAGTTTTTGTAGGGCCTCGCTTAATAAGGTTTCGTCAGACTGTAAAAAAAAGGAATTGAGCATTTATGGGCAAACCGAATGCAAAGAAAATTGGGTAAACAAATGGTTTTTTCTATGAAAACAGTGATTCTTAGTCGGGTTAGCAATTTTTGGCTTTGTATTAAATTAGTGGCGCAGTCAATAGAACGACCTCTCAAAAAAACTTTGGCGCCCAACAGTATTGAATACTTAAGATTTGCAATTGAATTTTTTTGAGGCCACTCTAGTAATAGTTTATTTAAAGAAAGTGACACTTACCATTAAATTTTGAAGATATTCTTCCGTTTCTTCCCGGGTTCTTGAGGGGACCTTTGGAAGCCAATCGGACTGAATACCCTTAAATCTAGAATCCATCGGATTTGAATCCTGTAAGAAAAAATGTATATTAGACGTTATCTCAAAAAACCTATCGCTCAAATTATTTAGAATCCTAAAAATTTCGAATTTGGCGCAGTCTGTAGAACCTTGTAATGAAGCTAATCTTTTTCATAGCAGTTTGCATCATAAATTTGACATAAGTTAGAAAACATCATAAGTTAGTGGTGCAGTCGATAGGATGCACAGTTTGGCGCCCAACAGTATTTAAATTAAAAAAATTTTTAAAATTTTGTAGTTTTTTTGTTTATGTCTAGAGAAGCCTTTATAAAAGAAAAGTATTTAATTTTTTTTTGGAAAATAAAATTAAATTGGCGCAGTAGATTCCTGTAACGAAGCTGATCTTGTTTTCAGCAGTTTGTGCTATAAATTTGCAATGTCTTGTAAATTTAACCTTAAATTAGACCAATTATCATTAAGTAAATGTGGCAGTCGATAGAATAGACACTTTGGCGCCCAACAAGGTTTAAGTAAAAAAATTCCAAGGAGTTTCTTGCTTTTTTGCTTATTTCTAGAAAAGCTTTAATAAAAGAAAAAAATTTTAATTTTCTTAAGGAAACTGACAATACGGCGCAGTCGGTAGGTTAGACTTTTTGGCGCCCAACAATATTTGAATGAAGAAATTTCCAGAGATTTTGATGTTTTTTTTATTTATTTTTAAACAAGTCATTAAAAAAATATATTAAATGTTTTTTAAAGCAAATTACAACATTATTGACGCAGTCGGTAGGATATTGTAATGGAATTGATCTTGTTTAAAGCAGTTTGTATATTTGAGCATTTTTGTTTAAAATTTTAAATTACATTCTGGTATTAGACCATTTATCAAGTTAGTGGCACAGTCGGTAGCATAGACAGTTTGGCGCCCAACAGAATTTAAATAAAGAATTTCGAAGGTGTTTATTGTTTTTTTTGTTTATTTCTAGAAAAGCAATTATAAAAAAAATGTTTTTAGAGAAAATTACAACATTATTGGCGCAGTCGGTAGGATCTTGTAATGATGCCGATCTTGTTTAAACCAGTTTGCATCATAAATTTAATGACTTGTCTTTGTGAGCAGTCAGTGAGATAGACACCTTGGCGCCCAACAAAATTTAAATGAACATTTTTTCAAAGATTCTGTGGTTTTTGAGTTTATTGCTAGAAAAGCCTTTACAAAAATAAATATTTAAATTAAAAAAAAAATTGGCGTAGTCGGTAGGAACTTGTAATAAAGCTAATCTTGTTCACAGCACTTTGTGTCATAAATTTGATATTTCAGCAATTTTCTTGAAATTTCACATGAAATTCTGAATATCAATCAAATTAGTGGTGCAGTCGGTGGGATGGACATTTTGGCGCCCAACAGTATTTAAATCAGAAACTTTCCATGAATTATGTTCGTGTGCTTTAACATTTTTTTAAGTCTGTATCCTTGAGTAACCCATAAGACATGTACAGGCAATTTGACAAAGGTTGGATCAAGTATAATTAGCAGTGTATATTTTAAAATCTTGGTACAGTAGTACAACAGTACAATAGGCCAGCGTTTCGACCTATATTGGTCCTTCTTCAAGGGGGAACAGAAAAATGAAAGCTTTTCGTTAGACTGTAACATTGCTGTATTTTTTTCATTATTCCATTTGGTTTATTACTTTTTGAGGATGTTAAACTGCTGGTGTGTAAGCAACAAAAATGGGCTGTCTTTGTCCAATAAGCCTTGTATATGATAAGAACTAAAGTAAATTGGACTTACTGGAGTCTGAATGGCTAATAAACTTATGGAAATAACTATAAGTAGAGTCAAGTTAAGGGGAGTTGAACAAATGATAAACCTCCAGTTGTCTTGTGTTATAACCGTTTTCTTAAAAAACTATCCGATTCGATTTTCTTAAAGAAAGTTACGTAATTAGTAGCGCAGTCAGTAGGATCTTTTGTTAATTAAACTGCTGTTTTTTCTTTTATTATAAATTGGTAATTAAGGGATCTTCTTTAAAATTGCACATTAAATTCTGGAACTAGAACATTTATGAAATTAGTGGCGCAGTCAGTAGGACAAAAACTTTGGCGCCCAACTGTATTTAACAACAATTTTTTTAAACATTATATTCCTATGCTTGGTATTTATATTTTCTTATTTCACCAAAAAGTCATCTAAATTGTTACACGACAGATAAGCCTTGTGTATATAGAGGTGGATACTCAAGAAACCCTAATACCAATTATCAATTATTTAAAAAAGACTTGGATACGATCTGATATAACCTCTGTATAACGTCTCGTATAAAATTTTAAGCGTAAAATGGTTAAATCTCAAATTGTTGGATTAAAACCTTATTTATCTCTATTGGACTTGGATCTCAAATAAATCATATACAATCAATTAAAAAAAAAATCGGTTTAAATCTTTCTGATATGCAGTGTATATATTAACATCTTCATCTAACAAAAAGCATGAATTCCTTAGGAGTCTGAATGCCCAATAAACTTATGCAGTGACGGTCAGGAAAGTTAGGGGTTTGGGATAAAATGAACATCTGAAAAGACCCATGTTATTTTAAAATGGAATTGTTAGGTTGGATTTAATGTGATGAAAAAAAAGGGAGGTATAATGAACATCCGATAAGTCTATAAAGCATTAGATTTACGTCAGGTTAACCTAAAAAACGATAATTGTGTGAATCTGTCTGATAATCTACGTGTAATTTGTTTAAGCGGGAATTAAGTAAGCTCTATTAATAGATAAACATTTTTTTAGAAAATATGCAATTGAATTAAAACTGGATATTAGACAACTCACTTGTAGTAAATTTTAGATCAGATTAAATTGAGGTAAAGTTGAATATTAAATAAGTTTTATTTAATCACTAAAGTTTAAATTGGTTCGTTTTAAACAAAAAATCAGGTGTAAAAAATATCTGATAAGACAATGTGATAACAATTCCATAAAGTATGTTCCTGTAATTGACATTTTATTTATTTATAATATTTGTTTATTAAGAAATCAATTTATCATTTAATTATTAGTGGTCGGTAGGATAATGCATAGAAACATTGGCGCCCAACTGTGTTAAATATTTAGGAGTTTCCATAGAATACGTTCCTGTACTAAACATTTTATTTATTGAGTCAGATTATCTGGTAGCTTCTAAAGGCGCAGTCGGTATGTTCATCCATAGGAACTTTGGCGCCCAACTGTGTGACATATCAAAATCTTTCTAATAACAAATTTGTATTATATATGACTTATTCCTTATCCAGATACGAGCTCTATATAAATAAAGGAGCTATTAAACTATAAAACATCTTAATGCCATGCAAAAAAAATTGTTTCTCATTAATTTCGCTTAACAAAAAGTTCATTTACCGAATGATTCACATGATAAAAATTATAAATTCCACCATCCGGTGGGTCCGGTACGAGGTACGCACCGAAAGGAATAAAAAAGTGCGTGCCCGAAAAATTTGGGGTACCGCTCATAACTCATACGTCAACCCGTATACGATTAATATGCGAACCGTGGCGGGTAATTTGAATTCTTTCACGAAAAAACCGTCGCGGTTATATGGTCATTATTCAAGATCCTGATGGTCGAGACTCGCCATCAGGAGGGGACATCCTTCCTGTCATAATATATCGATGAAATTCCTCGGTCTGGACGGTTTTATAATTTATGTCTGTTGATTGATTACATTCAGTTATTTAATCAAAAAAAAAAACTTTCATAGGAAATATCACTAAACAATAACGATAAACATGTTCGTCATTATAATAATATCGCTTAACCTTGACGTGGCACGTCATTGAAGCCACAGACGTTCAGTCCCCAGGATCGTATTTAAAGCGATAGGGAAATTATATCATACTCGTAACGTTAACGTTAGATAGACATGCACTTTATTAAATGTCAACATAATTTCCAAAAAAAATTATTATAGTTGAACTTCTCACAACAAGACAAACACGACGAGTCACGAAGAATTGCATCGACTTCCGACGCGAAGAACGGATGTGAAACCGAGACATCCGATAGAAAAAGACTTAACCAACGAGACAGAGTGAGACAGAAAATATGATAGTGTGTAATCGGTCGACGACGATCTTATGAGCGTTGAATATTGATGATACTATTATTGTTGGCCGGTGTTAATGAATGAAGACCATCCGTGGACTTTTGGGTTCATGTGGATGAAGTTACGTTCTACTAGTTCGAATGAGGAATTTATGTAGAATAATGCATATTTTATTTGTGAATATTTAGTGTTTTTTGAATCAGGGGAGTGTAATGCATAACTTAAATGGATACGAAAGACATTTCTTTATTTGTGTTTTCTCTTTTGAATAATTCTAGTTCTCCTAGATAGGTTAAAGCAATGTGCAGAGGCAACCCAGGACAATTTATAATTGTCCTAAATTAAATCAAATAACTTATTTCTCACGAAAATACAATATAGAAAAATTAAGCATTAAAGAAAGATTATCATTATCAAATGACAAAATTAAACTCAACCAAAATAGTTATTTTAGATAAAGGCTATAAACAAGATATAGAATTTAGATACAAAAGTTAAATAAAAGAAGTAAAAAAAACGCAAAAGTCAATAAATACAGCAAAGAAGCACTATTGCTTGCACTATATTAAGCAAGTATTTATTTTTTTATACAAATATTGGTAAAAACAGAAGAAAACGGAAGAAAGGGATATTCACAGTTTCCCATAATCCTCGATAATTTATGAAACTTTGGAAGTCCTTTTGAAGGATAAAATCCCGAAAAAAAATTCCAATATTCTTCTATAAAAAGCATAACTTAAATGGACACTAGATACATTTTCTTATATTTTAAATAGAAAGAGAAATTAGGCGTTCATGCTACAAAATATAGACTTTTGTTACCAGGCAGTCTGTAGTTACTGATAGAGTGTAATTATTAATTTTTTATACAGGAATTTGCCGATAATGAACTGACAAATTCCGCTATAAAAATCTGTCGACTAATTATCGACAAAGTTAAAAATATTAGTTCAAGTGAAGGGTTAATTATTTATTTAAACGAAGAATTCACTTAGAATAATGCATTTATTTGGGAGCATTAGGTATTTTTTTGAAGTAACTGCCCAAGTAACACATCACATATTGTTATCGTTGAATATATGTTTATTCAACCATTTTTTATCAAATTTTTAATTTTGATGTATTTATCAGGTAATTGTACACAAAATTTATAAAGTGATGCGAGTTTCAGGTATACCAATTTTCACCAATTTTTTAAATTTTGTTCACATTAGAATGAAGGGTTCATTATTTATTTGAATAAGAGATTTATTCAAAGTAATGCATTTGTACATAAAGAAAAAATGTTTTCAGTTTATTTATCTAAATGAGTAAGTCCAGTTTCTATGTCGCAATTAGCAAAACCTATCCCGTCTCACCTAAAAATAATTTACAAAATATAGGCCACAAATTATAGCAAGACATCAAAATAGATTAAAGAATTAGGCTAAATGTATGGAATAATATAAAAAATAACTTCAAAATACCAAAATGTACAAATTTTGTACATAAAAAAGTTAATGGATGAGCATGAAAACGTAACAAATTATTTCAAATCCCTGGAATATGAAACGTGATGTCTTATGCCTGGAATAATATTTCCATTTAAATTATGTGAAATGTTGAAAAGAAAAAGTGGAAGTGACCCCAGAAGCTTGGACAAGATAAAAAATTATATTATGAAAGCATAAGAATCAAATGTTATCTGAAACTAAATTATTACAAGAATGAAGCTTAAATACCTGGAATAAACTTAAAAAAGCTGAACGTTTTTTAAAAATATTTTCTTGGATAATAAATGCCTTTCAAAAGTACGGGCTTGAAGCCAGAAAATTCTCACATATTTTTGTTTTTAATAAGCTAAATTTAAAGCTTTCAAATCGCATAAGCTTTTCAAGAATGAATGATACAAGTACTCTTTGAAGAGGTATTGCTTTTTTTGCTGAAAACCTACACTCCATCAACCAAATCGATAAAAATTGATAAAATATATCCACGGCAAGAAGTCATACAGACATCATTGCAGACCTATAAGTTATCAAAAAATAATCATAAAAATGTATACTCTACAATCAAGAGTGAATATGCAATATCTACCTACAAATGAGCAAACCATTAAGAAACTTCTATGTTTTTAGAAAATATCTGAAACTCTAGTATCCTTTGATGGCTTCAAGCATCTTCAAGAATTAGCAAAAGATTCGAAATCTGCTTACCATTAGCATCGAGTTATTATTTAGCATTTTTTGGGCCAACTGTGCTAGTAATGCATAATTTAAATGGATACGCAAGACGTCTTTTTAATTTTCATTAAATAGAAATTTATAATATAGTTCCCTAAGATCCTCGACAGTCTATGAGTTAAAATATTGTGCAAAAAAAACCCAGAGAAATTGATAGTTAATGCGTTTAAAGAAATTAATCGACTCTCTTATAAAAAGACAATTATTTATGCCTTCAAATTCCAATATTTCGAAAATTAATTGTAATATCCCCGTTAAACAAAAAGAAGATTATTCTGTAGAATATTCCCTTAAAATTTTGTCAACAGTTTAAGTAGATTAAGAAATTATTTCTGGAATTATTGGCATTTTAGAAAGTTATTTTATTGAGCATGGAATATATTTATTTCAAAATTAATAGTTTTACACAATCCTTGACAATTAATGAAATAAAAGACTCTTAAAGAGCAAAATCTTAAAGAAAAATTCCAATATTCTTTTATAAAATGCATAACTTAAGTGGATACTAGATACGTTTTCTAACATTTAAAATAGAATGAAAAACTAAGCATTGATGCTAGAAGATATAGACTTTTTTTAACGAAATCCTCCATAATCCCAGGCAGTCTATAAAACGACGAGTTTTTATAGAGGAAAATCAGGAACAAAATTAAATGGTTCTATTAGTTCAAATGAAGAAGCCATTATTTATTTGAATAAAAAATTTAATTAAAATAATGCATTTAATTGTGACCATTTGGCATTTTTCGGACCACATGTGAATGAAATGCATAACTTAAATGGATAAGTAAGACGTTTTTTTATTTTTCTTTAAATAAATATTTATAAAGTTTTTTTCTAAATATTTCTAGTTCTCTAGGATCCTTGACAGTCTATGGGTTGATGCATTATTTAAATACAAGCCAGGAAAATTTATGGTTATTTACAATTTATTATAATCATCGACAATTTGTAAAATAAAGGAGACTTCAAAGAGCAAAATCTCGAAAATCCTTTTAATGTTCTTTCATAAAATCCATAACTTAAATGGATATAAAATACCCTTTCTTATATTTAAAATAGAAAGAAAAAATCGTTTTTGAAATAACATATTTTCATTAAAAACAAAATAAAATTTGGCATCATTGTATGCAAGAAAATATTTACTTTTTAAAATTAATTAACTAAAAGAAACTTTTTTTTAATTATATATATATATATAATTATAATAATAATAAATTAATTTAAACCTCTCATAACCCATCTAAAATCATGTATCAACATGCATAATTTACAAGAATACTACAGACGTTCTCTTTACATTTAAAACAGATATATATAATTACTCCTACCAAATATTTCGCATTGTATTGAAATAGATTCTTACTAGTCATGGCCACAATAATTAAGCATAACTTAAAGGACATTTTTTCTACATATTTAAACGGAAACCACCATAACTGGCCTGAGCTGAATTCCAGTAACGTTAATTGACTTAACCTCAAATCAACCTATTAAGTCCAACAATTTTTTTCAAATAAAAAAAAAACTCTTACCGGATAATATTGATCAAAAAACGCCCTGCTTAGCTCCTGCGCACTCTTACTGGCCGACTCGATGCTAACCAACGTAGCTGCCACCGAAGTATTCAGACTCTCATTATCACCCTTTAGTAGGGCGATCCTTTTAAAAATCCCTTCGTTCTTCTCCATACTCATGAGTCTTCTTAGCAGGAACGATGAGGGAGCACCGAAGGTTCGAAACGTCGCGGGAAACGCACTGGCACAAGGAAAACTCAATAGGGTCAGGCAGGTGCTCAGCAGAAGGAACTGATGAGGAAATTCTGCAAGAGGATAATTAGTTTAGCTTATTACTTGATCAGTTAATGAAGTGTTACTGGTTAAAGTGGTCCATAAGTTGTAAGGGATCACGTCCGATTTATACACGATTGTTTGTAATTTTTTTTTGTGTTTGTTTTTTAGGGTTTCATTTGTAAGTGTAAAAAAGGTTTGATGTATCTGTTGGCAGTTGACAGGGACGGGAAGTTAAAGGTTAAAATTATTATGACATTTAAGGCATAACCTAAATGGACATTGAAGACGATTTTTTCATTAAAAAAAATTTAATTATCTTTGTTTTTGTCAATAATTTAAAATTCTTAAGGCCAATTTTAATGAAATTTATTTTTTTAAGCATATTATTTGACGTACTGAAATCCCATTTAATAATTTCCGTGGGAAGGTTCAGATAGGAGTTTCAGTGATTATAGTTATGCATAATTTAAATGGATAGCAAGAACGCTTTCTTATCTTAAAATAAATAATTTAGTTATTTGAGATATTGGTACAAATAGATGATTTTGTTAAAATGTACAAGTATACAGTGCATCCCAAAACAATTTTTTTCTATAATAAACCTAAAATCTTTAAAAATTGTCTACTTTTGAGATAGCAGGTAGAAAAAATACAAGAAAGTAAATATATATGATTTAAAAAAAATTGCTATAAGAAATTTCAACTTAAAAAACTGCGAAACCGCAATTTCTATCTAAGATTAATATAGGTTAAAGTCTGCAAGTAATTTAGAAAATGCATCAATATTCCAGTAATACCTTGCAATTCTCAGGAACTCCTTATATCACTTAATCAACTCTTAATTCAAAAACTAGAAATTTTCCTTAATTTACTGCAATCCCTTTTTTCTATCTGCAATAGTTTTTGGACTATACCAAATCAAATGACACTTACAATTGCCCTACCATTTCATCAAAAACATAAAGACTGAAGAACAAAACTTTAATTTTATAAAAATGCCAATGGTATCCATTTAAGTTATGCTAATGATAGGCTGTAAAATGTTCTATGAAACACTACCTTTGAGATTATTTTGAATAGATGAAGATTAATTAAGGATGTTCCTGTTGAAATGAAAGGCAATACACAGACAGAAGAACATGAAAGAATAATAGATTAAACGCCTTAATCACGGATTGATTTATTTTTGAATTATTTATAATAAAAAAATAAAATAATAAAAAAAACCTTTGGATTTCCAAAAGCTTTGGATTTTAAATCTGAAAGATTTGGAAATTATGTTGAGTGTTTTAATTGTTTTTTTTTTAATATCATCTTAACTGTATAAAATTGATTTAATGATTTAATTTGTTTTTTATATAGCCTTTGATGAGTCCTGAGTATAATCTTATAGAGATCGAAACGGCGCCAAAATAAATAATTGATCTTCTGAAGTCGTTTTTTTTACCTACATCCAACAAAAGCAAAAATACACACTAGAATTCATGCCAAGATAAAGGAATAAATACACACAAGTTAAGGGAATATCAAATATATTATAAGTGTATAATTATGAATTTAAAAAATTATATTTAATATTGTGTTGCTGCTCATAGATACAAAATGCCTAAAAATTTAAAGAAGGTGAGAAACAAGAAGAAAAAAACAGAGAATAGAGGAATTCATTCAGTTGCTGTAGAAGAATTTGGAAGTAAATAAAATTGATCAAAAAGGATAAGAGAGAAAATAAAAAGAACAGCAAGAAAAATTAAATAAGGTAAGAAATAAAAAGAAAACCGAGAATTCCTGATCAAGTAAAAGAAGACCAAAGCATGTTGATAGACCTTTGGAGTGATGTAGACGTGGAGAAAAAGTCATCGCATATCTTCAACAATAATTAAGCGTAATTTAAGGAAGTTTCTGTTGAGGAACTTTTGAAAAATAAGAAATAGTAATATAAGGATCACGAGAAAAATAAAAAACAGATGCGAGAATAAGAATAAAATAAAATACAGACGAACAAATAAGAAAGCAAGATCAAATGCCTCAAACAAGGAATAACTTATTCTCCAGACTGAATAGAGATAGACAAATTGAAGGAGTTGCTATAAATAAAGTAGGTAGTTCAAAGTCTTGAAATTCAGGGAAACTAAAAAAATCCAAATTTGCTTAGTAAATTCACGTTTTTGGTGTGTAACTCGGAAACTGTTACTTTAGCGAATAAAAGTGTAATTAATCAAATAATAGATGGTCAAATTTTCCATTAAAGAGTGCTCTATTATTTTTTTTAAATGTTGTAATTTTTAAAAAAATCTGCTTTAAAAATCGGAGTTACTAAGAAATACCAACTTTGCCTAGTAAAGACACTTTTTGGCTGGTAACTTAAAAACTGTTACTTTAATGAAAAAACGTGTAATTATCAAAATGATAAACTATAAAAGCCACTTTGAGAACTGCCTTTCAATTTGGCTTATAAAGTGCAATTTTGTTTATTATTAAATCGATTCCCACAGTTATATTTCACGACATACCACGGGCCTTTGACACCGTATAATACCTCGCGCGCGCTATCGGTAGCTCCCATCTCCGAGGTTAAAAAAAAAAAAGAGAGAACCTTAAGAAACGAAAAAAAAAAATAAATTAAAATAATTATTCAGACAAAAAAAATATTTATTTCGTAGCCGTTTGCGGCGGACTTTGTCAGGGGTCAGACCTCAGCGAGGCAATAAAAAATAAAGAAGCGCCCATTCTCACGGGTATAGAGGTCTTTGTGTATAATGTCCACATACACACACACACACCGAACCATTCTCGTAGATATATTTAAACAACACGTTTCGTTTTGGTGTCGGCCCGTCTTTAAACAATTATTTATTTCGTCTTCTCCTTCTTCTTTATTTTATTTTTTTAAGGCGGTTTATTTGACCGAAGCACGGATTCTACTCGGAAGATTCTTGTTAAGATAAAACCGTTAAATAATTTAAGAAAAAATCAACTATTATCAACGTCCAGAACCTTCCAGTAGAAGTGTAGCAGATTAGTAAGAAACTTGGAAACTTGAAAGATTCTAGGAGTACATCTCTGAGAAATTCAATAAATTTTATGTATATTTATACGTTTAATAAGTTACGTTGCATGTAAATTTAACAGGATTTTATTATTATAATAGGACAAAAAATAATTATTGATAAATACCAGGTTTTTATAAAAAGTAAATATAAATAAAAACGCATAATTATTGTAAATATAAATCATAAAAAGTACTTATTATTAAAATTTAAAAATTTAACGTAGATTATAAAAAGGATTAAAATAAGATGACAAAAATTTGGTGTAAATAATAAAACATGGGTCTAACATTACAACTTTAAAACATTAGGTAAAGAATACACTAAATTTAAATAAATTGTTAGGCGGATAACATATTTAAGTCATTTAGTTTTATAGGCGTTACACTTCAAAATTGATCACATCACCTTTTTTCCAATAAACAGATTTTATATTCCATTTTTTATTTATTGGTTCCGTTAATTATATCTAAATAGTAACTCACGATTTAATAAATGCATAACTTAAATGCATATGGTGCACTTTTTTTTACATACCTAAATATTGCTTTTGCATTGCAAACTGTAATCAATAGTCCCATAAAAAGTTATATGATTTTGGTTGAAAGAGCTAATAATTTAAAAATGCAATTAAATTGTATTATTTAATTAAAAATACAAATCAAGCTTACATATATTGTAGGAAAAAATCAACAAAAAAACAGTAGTTTATTTTATAATCGCCCAATTATTCCAAAATAATATTTTACGATTGGATTTAATGAGTCTTTGTGATGCACATATGGCCTGCATTAAAATACGTTGAATAGATGATAAATTTAAAATTAATTCATAAAAATATTCCGAAATTGCAGATACTATATAGTTGTGGATTTAATTTTTTTTTAATATTAGGCAATTGAGACTGATCTGCTTGACTGCCTCAATTGCCTGGAATTACATATAAAATTAAATCATGATTTAAGAATTCCAGGCAGTTCAACCTACAGGTTGGAGTTACCTCAACTACCTAAAATTTTCCAAAATATCCTGTAACTATAGAGACTATAATATGTAATTTTTTACCAATTCCAGGCATTACATTAACTGCCTGGAATTACAAATAAAATTAAATCGTGGATCAAGAATTTCTGATAGTTGAACGCGCAGGAATCACCTCACACCTCAGCTCCCTGGAATTTCCCAAAAAATTCCTTAGTCGTAGAGATTATAATATGTAAATTCTTTGTTTCAATTCCAGGCAGTTGACACTGTTTGACTGCCTCAACTGCCAGGAATTACAAAAAAAAATCAAATTATAAATCAAGAATTCCAAGCACGTGCTGGAATTACCTAAACTGTCTAGAATTCCCCAAAATATCCCGGAATTATAAAGACTATAATAATATGTAAATCCTATTTTTCAATGCATTAAAATACGTTGAATAGATAATAAATTTGGAATTAATTATTTACTATGATGAATGCATAATTTAAAGGGATATGATTTACTTTTTGCCATATCAAAGCTGTCTTTTTACTATTTCAACTGTCAATTTTAGTTTCTACACTTGTTTCGCTAGCTCTGTGTACATTTTCAGGATTACACCAGAATGCACCCTTTTTCCCAAACTTTTTCATTATACAATTACAATTTCAATGTCAATTAAAGGTTTTTGAATGTCTAATATATATTGAAAAGAAAAGGATTTTGACCATATTGAGCTGATATCTGCAAATAAAAAATATCCCTAAATTCTAACAATTGATGACAGGTTGTGTACAATTCTGAGTCAGTTATGTAAGAATTAACCGAGAACAACTAGGAACCAGCAATTTTATAAAAATGCAATATATCAATGAAGAGTTTACAGTTGACACTGTCAAATGCCTTGAGCAAATCGGTGTAAATACTTACATTACTACTCGCAAAGGTATCCCACAGGGCTTTTTTATATACAGTAAAGTTATTGGTAACAGACAATTACTGAATTCTGGAAATTTAGGTTAGTTAGCATGTTTCATAGGAACTTTGGCGCCCAACAGTGTGGAATATCAAAAGCATTTTTTAAAACAAATTCCTGTAAGTATTATTTTATTTATTTCTATGGTTTCTTCTTTATATATTTAATTGGCCTATGACCTAGATATCTCAATAACAAACTACATAGTTTTCTCTTTACATTACGTTGCTTAAATTTAGATCGTATTGTAGACGTTACTCTATAATTTTAGTTCTATTTTTTTCGCAAATTAGGATTTATTCATTCATTATCCACTAACGTTTATTCAACTTCAATCACACTTTGGGCTCTCGATTTTGTGATATGCAGTAGTCAGAGTTTTCAAATAAACACAATAGTTAAACTATATACCGTGCTCCTGAGACCACATGTAGAATACGCACCCCTACGTGGTGTTTTATAGGTCAATGTTTCAATCCTTTAGGTTTACTAGCTTTAGTCAAAAAAGAGAGACACACGTATAATGTAAATTTACCATATAATATAGAAATAACGGTCTGATTAATTTCATCAACTTTAGGCTGCAAAACTTTGAATTTTAATCGAATGTACGCTTTATTACCTAATGGTTCACAGTTTCCTGATTTAATTTTTTTCAAACCAGAAAGAATTGAAGTGTTGCATTAAGACATATCACTTACAGGCATAAGGTGTCTATCAGAAATGATGTTTTGTTTGTAGTATTTTTGAGCTAGATTACTTTATTTTTATTAAGTGTTTTTAATTCTATATTCTTATTAGATTAAGTAAATTCCTAATTATTGTAGCTACTACATTACAAGTAATTATGCTATTTTATACTTCTGTAATTGGCTTTTTATTTATTCATAAACTTTGACGGCGCAGTCAGTAGGATTGACGATGGGAATTTTGGCGCCCAACTTTGTGAAGCATTAAAGATTTTTTTTAAACAGATTCTTGTAAGCGGTATTTTATTTGTTTATATGGCTTGTTTTTTATCCAGAAATCTAGTAAATTGACATTAAAGTATAGGAAAAGGGTTTAAAGAATATTTTACTTGTTTTTTACTTAATAAATATATTCACAAAATTTAATTTGAATGGCATTGAAATTGTAAGGATTTTTTAAAGCATATTTTTTTTAATTGTTTTTTTTTGAGGAATTCCATTCTGAAACTCTAGGGATCTAACAAAATAAGTAGCGCAGTCGGTAGGATTTTTCATAGGAACTTTGGCGCCCAACAGTGTACAATAATAAAAGCATTTTTTAAAACAAATTCCTGTAAGTATTATTTTATTTATTTCTATGGTTTCTTCTTTATGTATTTAATTGGCGTAAGACCTTTGATATCTCATTAACAAACTACATAATTTTCTTTTTACATATTAGTTTAACGTTGCTTAAACTTAGATCGTATTGTAGGAGTTACTCTATAATTTTAGTTTTATTTTTTGGCAAATTAAGATTCATTCATTCATTCGTTATTCACTAACACTTGTTCAACTTGGTTAAACCAAAGTTTGGCCTCTAGGGTTTATGATATGATAGTAAAAATTTTCAAATAAATACAATATTAGAACTGCGTATACAATACTTGTGAGACCATATGTAGACTATGCATCCCTGCGTACTGTCTTTTAGGTCACTGCTCGAATCTTTAAGGTTTACTATGATAAATAAAAGAAGAAAGACACAAGCTATAATGTAAATACAAATTTTGAAGTTTTTTCGTGTTTGTAAAGCTATATAATTGAAATTAAAAAAAAATAATTTAAGAGTTTCCTTAGAATATGCTCCTGTAATTAGCGCTACCTTTATTTATAATTTTTCTCCATACAGAAGTTCAGTCGGTAGGATCATCCATAGGAATTTTGGCACCCGACTATGTGGAATATTAAAGACTGTAATAAATTGACTTATAAAAATATGCAAAAATGGTCTAAGGCAATTTTAGCTTGTTTCTTATTTATTAAATATATTCACAAAAATTCAATCTAAATAACCTTGAAATGGTGAAGATTCTTTTTAAATAATTTTTTTTTTTTGGAGAGTTTTTTTGATTGATGTTCTCAATTATGAAAGTATTGATCGAAAGATTTGTGCCGCAGTCGCCAGGACTTTCCATAGGAAATTTGGCGCCCAACTGTGGGAAACATCAAAGGTTTTTTTAAACAAATTCTTGTAAATAGCATGTAATTTGTTTAAACGCTTTGGTTCTTATCTAGGGATGCAACAAATTCGTCTGGAAAACTTTATCACACTATAACAAAATATTGCAAAATTATTGACTTAATTTCCACTTCTACCTGAAATTTCATAAAGTGGATCGGGGTCCCAGTTTTCGCAGTTATGTTATAAAACAACGACAATAAAACGAAGACGACTCGAGTCGCGTTGTAGCTATTCGACAAAAAAAAATGCACCGTTACCAGTCCGTATAACCCGAGAAAAAGTCCATAATTAAATTTGAAAAAAAAGCGGCACCATCGGAAAAATGTTTTAAATACTCGCGATAGAGGAATACCGCGGATAGAAAAATGCCGGGAAAATGTCTTGTAATGATAGTAAATAGTGGACGTACGGAGTAATTACGAGACATTAGCGGTTGGTGTTAAATACTGACGACCTGCTCGTAAAATAAACAGAGGAGCGCATTAAATGCGTCGGGTTTATGACGACTGGTCGATGACCAAACGATTTATTTAACAATAAGGCACAAGGAGGTTTCGTTATTTTTTTTGTCTCTGCGAATTACGACCTGGAACTGGATTTATACACTTCAATAGTCGTAGAGAACATAAATTTATATTTGGCATCGCTTCTTTATGGAGGATTCTGGGAGCGAAAACTTCCAGTGATGGAGAAGCCTCAGATATAAGTGCTTAAGAGGAACATTCTTAGGAGCATTAAATAATATACGGAAGAAAAGAATAATAATTTACATAAGTGAATCTAATAGATATATCTATATATCTAAAGAAAAAATAATAATTATTGCTTATGATAGTGGTAAAAGAGTGTTAAAAAAACTACTATCATAGTAAAATGAATTCCATACAAACTCATTCTAAATAGTCCAGCCAATAGTGTGTTGATTATAGATAATGCATCATATCGTAATGTTTAGGTGTGCTTATATATACTAAAGAAAAGATGTAATAAAAGACAACAGAATATTTAATTTTCTAAAGGAATGGTAAAAGCGGAATTTTATAGCTTAATAAGAAAATATTAACCTAAAAAGCCTATAATATAGATAAGGTTATAATTTTCACCCTACCTCTTGGATCTTAACCCAATTGAGTTGGTATAAGCTAAATTAAACCTGAAAATATGAATTTAGTAAAAAATCACTTTAACTAACTACTCAAAAGGAAATATACGTAAAATTTTCAGCAACTGGCTGAAATATAGTGAATTTGACTCTAACCAAGTTTATAAATACCTTGTTAACTATAAAGTAATTTTTCTAGATACTTGAAGTCAGTAATATAAAATTAAAGGAGTTTTTTTTACAGGCAGACTATAAATGCTGAAAATTAAATTGTCTTTATTCCAGGTCTGAAAACAATTGACAATGATGTCAACAGCCTGAAAAAGTCTTAAAAATTTGTTCAGTTGTCTGCAATAGATCTTAAAAATATTTTAGTTAGTTACAAGTGCAAAAGGAAATTAAATAGTGACTTTAACTACCTGGAAGAATTGTAACATTCCTGCAATTTATTTAATTATAGTAAAAGTAGTAGGCTTCAACTGCCTGGACGAAATTTATAATTAACTTTTTAAGGAACATTAGGAATATAAGGAACATTTTTTTCTCAGGCAATTATTTATTGCAAAAAAAAACATTTTTTATTAAAACTACCCTTACCCCCCCACCCGCCCCACACAACTCGCCAGTAAGAAATTGTTTCCAAAAAATCATTGTTTTCCAAAATAATACACATGCATAACAGCCGGTTTCATCGTTAATATCTTATCTTATAACACAGTTTGTATATTAAAATTTAATATAATTATATATATGTATATTAATTAATAAATAATTAATACAAAAGCAGTATTATTATATTGGATATTATCGACGAAAAACGGTGGTTTTTCAAAACAATTCCTTATTGGGAAAATGTGTGGGGTGGGTGGGTGGGGTAAGGGTTTGGTTGATAAAGAACAATATTTTTGCACAAAATATATATCCAATATCTAATCCAATAACATTATTTATTTAAATTTAATATTATTTTATGTATCAATATTTAGTATAAAAATAGCGTTATTAGATTGGATAATATCAACGAAAAGTAGTAATTTTTTAGAAGAATTTTATCAAATATTTGAGGTGCAATAATTGAGTTTAAAAACTAAATATCTAAATCTCGTGCCAATTTTTTTAAAGTCCAAAGTTTTATTCTATTTCTAAACAGAATAGTGTATTCTACAGTTTAATAAATATACCTTATACGATTAATAAACATACCAAAACTAAAAATTCATCAATCTATATCAATATATATTTAACAATAATAATATATTATGTGTTGCTTGAAAAGCCAATATTACTTACTCTTATGAATTTTTTTTATTAAAATACCTCAGTTTCTTCAAGTATTTCAAAAAAATTACTTTCTCATATTTTAGGTATTTTTAAGCTTTTTTAAAGCTAATGAACTAACTCTTAAAGTTTAACCCT
The DNA here is from genome assembly GCF_022605725.1 of Anthonomus grandis grandis. Classification (NCBI taxonomy): domain Eukaryota; kingdom Metazoa; phylum Arthropoda; class Insecta; order Coleoptera; family Curculionidae; genus Anthonomus; species Anthonomus grandis. Next base: position 5,759,217 of record NC_065548.1, read on the forward strand.
TGGCATTAAACCTAAAACATAAAACCCGAAAAATTATAGGGAAAATCTAAATTATTATGACGAATTCGTAATTAGTAACTTATTTTGTTGGGTAATACTACGCCACTATTTCAGTAAGTGTCAGTTTAGAAAATACCAATAGGCTTAATTTAAAAAAAATTAAAAAATTAGACTTATTCGGGTATTTAGAAGAAACATGAATCTAAATCAATAATGATAATATTCATAAATTTTTAAATACAATAATTTATTTGAGGTGTAATAGATTTTGTTACATACCCATGTGTTCAGCTTTAGTCTATCAACCTTTGTTCTCGTTTCTGCTTATCAATATTCTACCTATTTTTATTTTCTATCGCAATTAAAAAGAATTAAAAGACCTGTTTTCATTAGGAATATAATTACAATGTAATAATCAAAACTTAATAACTGAAAAGATTCTATCAAAAGTATCTTAAAACAATACAATTATGCAAAAGAATCTTTGGAAAATTGCTTAAGAGTTTGATAGTTAAAAAAACAATTTTTATAAGGCAAAATACATTACGATAAATATGAATGAAAAGTAAACCTTTTAATATTAATGAATTAAATAAAATAGTAATAAATACAATTTCTTGTACTTGTGGTAAATTTTACATAGATGAAGCCTTGAAAAAATAATTAATAAATATAAATCGTAGATAAAACACAATGATTTTCGGACATTAAAAATGACACAAATCAAAATAAAGTCAATTTATAATTTTGAATGAAGATTAATGAATAGATTGATTTTATTAATACATAGATTTTTTTGCTGAATAAAAAGGTAGAACATTTTTAAAAATATAAGATAATTGCAACTATGTTTCATTGTATGTATTTTCTATTATTCAATTATATTAGGATTACACCTTTTAACTTTTAAAAAGTTACTTTTGGATTTTCTTTGTTACTTTTGAAACGGATTTTTAAAGCGTCAATGTAAAAACTTCTTTGGTTTATGATTTAAATTAAAAATGGTGGTTCCACGACTTAGATTTGGCCTTACATTCTTTTTTATCATTCTACCTAAAAAACTGGATATTCTACTGAAATTTTCATCAATTTTTAATATCAGGTATATTTAAAGTAACGAGGCTCAATTTGATATTTTTAATACAACAAAATCTGTCATATGTCGTGTTCTTGATCACTAGCACCTTTTAAGAAATTTTACGTTAGGCTTTGTTTTTTTTATTGTATTGACCTTTTACTTAAGTTGCATTTTCAGTATATATTTGTGCATTTACTGCCATGTAAATGAGTTTGTTTCACCTCTAAGTCAGATATTTGAAAATAGTAAATAATATCCTAATTAAAACCTAAAATTCGCTAAAAATTAACAAGTTTTTATTTGAAAAACCATCCAAAAAATCAATTTGAAATAACGCATTAAAACTGTTACGTTAACGTAAAATCCGATCCGGTATACACGAGTGGGGCGTGACCGTAAAGCGCAACAAGTGACCAATCAGACGGTTTGCCGCCGTCGGAAGTTCGCGGAATCCCGGCGAAATTCCAACGAATTATCGGGAATGACGCCACAGTATAAACTTACCGGGAATTCCCCTTAACTCGGACAGGATTTGGCTATTTTTCTTCCTATGACGTCACACGGATGCTTTATAATTAATTTTGAGGTTACGCGGTTTTTCGGTTTCGCATCGACGATTGCGGTTTGTTATTAACTAAGGCATTATTTTGCTATTTATAATTTTAATTGTAGATTTTGAGTTTGTTGTTAATTAAAAAGAATAAGGGTTTATTAAATAATTTAATTTTCCTTGTTCAGTGAATATTTTATATTTGTTGTGCATAACTTAAATGGATAGGAATAATGTTTTTCCCATTATCAAGATGGTTGTTTTACTGAATTTTAGTCAGAAAAGCATAAAAAGTATTTTTTTAGTTAATAATGCATAACTTAAATGGCTACGAAGCATTTTTTTTCATTCAAAGAATTGGTTAGGTTATAAGAAAATCAGTATTTATTTAACTCAATAAATTTATGTAAAAAGCCAAATAAACCTTAAAAATCAATCAAGAAAAGACAATTTTAAATTCATAATTACGATTTTATTTACATTAAGTCAAAAAATGAGAATAAATTTAATTTAAATTAAAAGGACATAACTTAAATGAATACAAAGTGTTTCTCATTATTTAACAAGAAATTAATATTTTTTTTTTAATGATAGATGCAGTTTTTAATATATTATAATATTCGCTTTTTTTATTTAAAAATATATTATATACTTTACTAATTTAACTCAAATAAGAAGTGTAATTATTTAAGATAAGGCCGCACAGAACGAATTATTTACCATGAATTTAATTTTTTTATATTCTAGTTTAATTACTCTCCAAACTAATCACGACATTTATGCAAACAAATAATTTTAATTAAAAATCCATATTTAATAAGCCAAAACCCAATAGAATTTTACTTCAGATTAGGGATGCACAATTTAAAGAAAATTAGGATTTTATTTAAGAAAAAATCTTTGACAAGCAATTAAAAAGAGACAACCTAAATAACAATTAAATTTTTTTTTAGTTACGACTTATTTTTCTAGTTAAGGATGCATAACTTAAATGGATACGAATTAGTTTTCGCTATTAGTAAAAAATCGATAAAAACGTGTTTTTCAAATGAGAAAATGCTTAATTTTATTAAACACTATTGCTTAAATTAAAAGCAAACTTCAACCGACTCATAAATTCAACCTAGATAAAAAGTATATTTCAAGTTATAGAAATTTAAAAAGTAGTTTTCCATAATATATGTTTTGTAAAAATAAACTTAGCTACTCTTTAAAATGATAAAAATCATGACAATTATGTGAACATAAGCAATTCAAATTAAAATTTTTTATTTAATCATTTAAAACCCAATAAAATTTCACTTTAACTTAATGATGCATAAGCTAGAGGGACCCGGCTTCCCATTTCCGATTTTTTCAATATGTTGCTTAAAAAATGAAAAAATGCTTGTGTTATTCAACTTAAATAAATATAAACCAATTTTCTTTAATAACAAAATTGGAAAAATAATAAAAAAATCATTGTTTTACTTATTAAATTTAATTAAAAATTAATAAAAAGGGTTGGTTTAGTTAAGGTTGCATAACTTAAATGAATATGATGTATTTTTTTTTAAATAGCTCGTTAAAAAATTAGGATTTTATTGAATAAGTTTGTTTATGTTTTTTATTTTCATTTATAAGTCAGAAAAACTTTGATAAACAATTACAAATAGATTAACCTCATCAAAAAATTATTAAAAATTTATTTTAATTTAAGGATGCATCGTCTTTCTTTATTTAAAAATATCCTTGTATTGGAAAGAAATTTTCGCATTTTTTAAATCGTAAATTAAACCCAAATAAAAAGTGTATTTTGAGTTATATGTATTAAACGAATAGTTTTTCATTATACTTATTTTTTTTAAATCCAGTCCAATTATCCTTTAAAACCATAAAAATCATGAAAAATATGTTAAAAATTTAAATTAAAAACCCTTAATTAATTAATTAAAACCCAATAAAATATCACTTTAAATTAGGAATGCATAACCTAATTGGATACGAATATGTTCACGCTATTAATTACAAATTAATTTGAAAAAAATTTGATGCAAAAATACATAAATTAATTAAACACGAATTGATTTTCTTCATTTAAAAGAATTATAGGGAAATTCTCGATAAATCATAAATTTAACCCAAATAGTTTAGTGTATTTTTAATATAGTCCAAAAAAGTGCCGAACAAGTTTTTCATAATTTTTAAAACAGAAAACTTAAGTTTATTTGCTGTTTAAAATTATAATTTAATTAGTAAAGCCGCAACAAAAAATCACTTTGAATTAAGAACCATAACTTAAATGGACATGACTCTCGTCTACATATTTTCTTACTATTGGCAAGAAAAATTAAAGAACTCTTACGTTATTCAACTTACTTTTAAGCCAAGATTTCGTTCCATTTTTCCACCATTGGTCGCACTTTTTACTACTCCGACACTTAACATCTTCAGTCTCTATACATTGACACAGTCTTTTATTTCCGTTAAAATACTGATTATGGCAATAACTACATAAGGAACTGTCGACACTACCCCTCGATTCTTCCGCGGTCTGAGGAGAACGCTCGGACGTCCGAAACGTCAGTCGCGTCCTGAACGTTCTCTGATCTCTATAAAGCACCTCGTCGAGACTCAATTCAATCATCGTTAGGCACGTGATTCGAAGAACAAAAAAATTATTTTTTATTTATTATTTTTTTTTAAATATAAAAATTACGGAAGCAGCACCCTCGATGTGGTACGTCTAATGTGTTCTTTGTGACTGCCGGTTTAAGCGGTTGGATTTAAGGATTTATAAAAATTGAAGAGGTGTGTCACACGAACCGTGGGGCGGTACGTGTAGTGTGATTTCATGAATGAACGCGATGCCCCCACCATCGTAACAAAACACGGATTCTCGCCTCGTGTTCGACGGGCGAGCGTGTGCCCCCGGAAGAAGACCCTGATGATGACGATGATGATGTTGATGATGATGATGATGATGAAGGATTTTGTTTTCGGGTTTTAGTGACGTTCATAATTGCACTGATTGTTTATGCGGTTAGTTAGTATGGGCTCTGGGTTAAACAAAATAAATAAAGTCACTTATATAACTTTGCTTATATGTTTTGTGTATTATGAAATCTGACTGAAATTGTTTGCCTAATATATATGACAAATATACGTGTTTTAATAAGGAATCATAAATTTACCTAATTTAGTGGGTCAAATGTCAGTAAAAATGAGTTTGAAATTCACGACGCAAAACTTAAATGGATATAAACTATTGTTTTTTAATAAAAATATTTATAGCCTTATTTTTATTTATTTTGGTCATATAGTGCGAAAAATTGCGTATCTACAATTTCGTGACCCCTTAACCTTATACACACCTTAACCCATATAAATGTAACATTTTTAGTCTGATAAGTTATATGCCTAATTAATTTCTTAATCTCTTATAGTATATAATTTACTTTATTTAATCATCTGTATTCATTTTCAATTGCTTGAACTACAGACATAGAGTCTGAAAAAATGACAAGATTAGTGGATTTGTATTGCTTTCATACCTATGCTGCAATGTTTGTCTATGTGAAATTGTTATCTAATATCTAAGTGAGGAATATAAATTCCTACTTCATTACCTTTAGTATTTTTTAAAGTATCTGTATATATTTGTATGCTATTAGAGTGATTTCTTCTGAATTCTGATTTAGGCAGGTTGTCATTAATCATCGGATAGTCAATATATAAAAAGCATTTAACTAATGTGCTTTATATGGAGCCTAAGTAGTCAGATTGTGAAAAATCAAAAGGGATAATTAACTCCAATATTAAATAAACCTATTAAGAGGCTTTATTATATAACTTGGCTCAAGTTTTGTGAATTATGAAATCTGACTAAAATTATTTGCCTAATATGCATCTTTTATTAAACAATAATTAAATTTACTTCATTTAGTTGGTCAAATGATAGTGAAAGACAGTTTTCAATATACGATGCATAACTTAAATGGATATGAATAATTTTTGTATTGCCCATATATAGAGCGACTTTTGGAAAATCTAATTTGTCCCCACTTTTTAATTTAATTAATTTTATCAACACCTTTATTGAAAAGTCAATTTGAATTTTAAATCTCTTGAAAAAGTCCAAATAACTATTTCTCGTTATTTAATAAAGAATTAACAAAAGGTATTTTTAAATGAAAGATGCATAACTTAATTGAACACGAGTCACTCTTCTTTACTTAAAAATATATTTCATAAATTTAACCCACATTTAAAAAAAAATTACTAATAATAAGCCTCAATTTAATAATTTTGTGCGGTCCTACTTTTTGGTTTTTTTCTCTGGGTTTTTTATAATTTGTTTTTACTCACTTAAATAAATTGATACTTAATATTAAATTATTAATTTTAACTATTGTTATTTAGATTTATTTTCTGACTTGTAGGTAGGTTTATTTGACTAGTAAGCTCAGTAGTATGAAACAAATAAATAAAATCCTAAAGTTAAAATACAAAAACGGATAAAAATGAACTAAAAAACCCTAAAAAACGTTTAAAATCAAATTTATTCTTTTAAAAAATAATTCCTTTTTAAAAATAGCTTACTTTAATAAATGTATTTACAAAGTCAGAAAAACTCTGACAAACAACTAAAAATAGACAACCAACAGTTACAATTTTACCTCTTATGAGTCAAAAATAGACAAACATCTTATTATCAATTAAGGGTGAGTAACTAAATGTTTATAGTTAATTTTTTTATATTTATACTTGTATTCATATTTGTAATTACTTGTGCTTTGTTTTTACATACATAGACTCTGATAAATTGACGAAATTAGTAAATTTGTATTTTAAACATAAATTAGGTGCTTTCGCAGGTAGGCTGTAATGTTTTTAATATCTAATATTAAGGGAGAAATATAAATTTTAATATAATATATTTTTAATAATTAGTATTTTTTTAAAGCATCTGTATTATAATTATTATAAGTATTTATTTGTATGCTATCAGAGTAATAAAAGTAAGGGTTTTTTATTTTATAATTCTGATTTAAACAGGTTTATATATTAATCATCGGATAGTCAGTAAATAAAGAGCATTTAACTAATGTGTTTTATATGAAGCCTAAATAGTCAAATTGTAAAAAACCAAAAGGGTACTCTAACATTGGGTAAAACTCTTAATAGGCTTTATTATATAACTAGGCTTAAGTTTTAGAATTTATGAAATCTGACTGAAATTATTAGCCTAATATGCATGACAAATATGCATCTTTTATTAAACAATCATAAATTTACCTAATTTATTTGGTCAAATGCTATTAAGACAATTTTGATTTTACAATGCATAACTTAAATGGATATGAACCATTTCTCTTTTATAAAAAAAGAATGCTTTTTTTTACCTATACTATTGCCCATATATAAAGCGACTTTTGAAGAATCTAATTTGTTCCCTTTTTTTTAATTTAATTTATTTTTAAAAATAAGTCTGCTAATTTAATATGTTAATTATTAAGCAACTTTATGGAATTTTCAATCTCTTGAAGTCTGGATAAAAATAAGGGTATCTGAAAATTCAACTATGTTTAAAATTATATACCTTGTTAGATACCATGTAATTTTAAACCTGTAAAAATATATTTGTGTTAAAAAAGATCTATATTGTGGTGACTATTTTATAATTATATAATCGTGCAAACATTATATGTAATAAATACATTTCAAAGACACATTCTAGATTTTATTAAGCACAACTTATTACAAAACAATTATTCAATAGATTTTTTAGCCAATTCAAAAAAAATCATTTTTATTTATTTAAAAAGTAAAATTTGTGCCAATAAATCTATGTAAAAAGCCACATTTATCTTTAAAAAAAATTTAAAAAAAGGAAATTTTAGTTACTATTTCACTTATATAAAAAAGCTAAAAATAGCTAAAAATCTGTTCTGAATTTTTATTACTTTTTGTACCTTAATTGAAATAAATCTTATTAAAAATAACTTAATACAAAACAATTATGCAAAATTCTTATTTTAAATTCTAAAAAAATCATTATTTTACCCAACATATTTAGTTAAAAATGAATAAGTAGTATTTTTTTTAGTTAGGGATGCATAACCTAAATGGCAACGAAGCATTTTTCTTTATTTAAAAAGGTCCCTTAATTATAGGGTAATCGGAAGTTTGACGCAATGAATATATTTAAAAAACTAAATAAGCCTTAACAAACTGTTACAAAAAGGCAATTTTAATTAATATTTATAGTTTAACTTACAATCTGCAACAAAATTGTTTATAATTATTAAGGATGAGTAACTTTAATGGTTCTAAATTGCTTTTCATGGTTTTTGTACTTTTTACTTAAGTAAATTTTATTACAAATAACTTAATACAAAATCATTATCCAAAAGAATTTTTTTTAAATTATTTTAAAGAGCTTAATAATCCACGTATAAAATTAAAGCAACCAATTTTTACCACTAAACTTATTTTGTCATTTATTCCTTGTTTTTTTGATAAAATTAAAAAATAGCTAAACAGTTTAATATAAAACCTTTTTTAAATCATAAAATACATAACGATATCTATTATTAAATGCTTAATTTCTTAATGAAAATTAATTAAATAAAAATGTAATTTATAAAACATCTTGTACTTGTAGTAAATATTACATAGATTAAACATGTATAAAACATTAATAATTTCCAAAAATTAAAAATCACACAACATTCATTTGACAATAACGATGGAAATTTCTTCACTGACCTAGGTCTTCATTTTACATAGTATCTAGCGATATTAGAACATGTTCCAATTTTGTTTTGCTTGAGAAGTGCTAATTAATATATCTTGTACAACCAATCTCATGATATTTTTCTTTAATATCTCTCAGTTTTTCTTTTTCTGTCAGGTTTTGGAATTCCTTTCACGGTATTTCTTATACTAAACCAACCAATGTATTTCATAACATTATGATTGTATTTATTTGTTTGAAGTATTTCTAATTACAAAACTAAGAATTTGATATGCTTTTTATATGTATTTCATAGTGCGTAGTAAGTTTAAGGTTTCACTGCATGTACATACTTATTCCTTGCACACATTTATTCCATGTGCTGAATGAGATACCCGGATTCTCTAAAATATTAAAAATAAAGCAGGCATAACCTAAATGCGTACGGAGCAATGATTTTATTTATGTCATTCTTAAAAACATAGTTTTAAGTTATTTATAGTGTCCCCTTCCTAAGCAACACATCATTATATTATTATTGTTAAATATATATTTATTCAACGATTTTTTAGTTATTTGGTTTTGGGATATTTATCAACCGTATATGGTCAAATTATATTTATTAAACTTTAGAATATACGTGTATCATCAACAATTCTTTTTACAAAAGGGAAAAAATTTCAGGATTTAAAAAAATTGACACGTGATTTACATATCTATTATAGTTTTTAAACTCGATTACTACACCTCAAATATTTGATGAAATTTGTCTAAAAAATCACTGTTTTTCGTCCATATTATCCAATCTAATAACACTGTTTTTATACTAAATATTTATATATAAAATTATATCAAATTTAAATAAAAAGTGTTATTAAATTTAATATTGAATATATATTTCCTGCAAAAACATTGTTTTTCATAAATACAACCCTTATCCCCCCACCCACCCCAAACATTTTTCCAGTAAGAAATTATTTTGAAAAATCACCGTTTTTCGTCCATAATATCCAATCTAAAAGAACTTTTTTTATTTTAAATATTTAATAATATACACATATATAATTATATTACATTTAAATAAACACACTGTGTTATTAGAGTAGATATTAACGACAAAACCACCTGTTATTCATGCGTAGTATTTTGTAAAACAAGGATTTTTGAATATAATTTTTGACTGGTAAGTTGTGTAGGGTGGGTGGGGGGTGAAGAGTAGATTTAATGAAAAATGTTTTTTTTGCAGAAAATAATTGCCTGTAGGCAAAATTCACTTTAAAAAAATTATAGGTAATAATAAAATCTCTAGTTTCTGTATCTATACTTTTCTCACATACCTAGTAATGAAAATATTATTGAAATTACTTATGAAAATTTTTATTGAAGCCAGAAAAACTAAATAGTAATTGAGTTTTTAATAAAGACTTTAACCATAGCCTTAGTTATTAAACCAAAAGTAAAACAAATAATTCTTAAAAGTAATAATGCATAACTTAGCTGGATGTCAATACAATTCTTTTTATAATTTGGCAACTTTCCAAATGCGTATAAACTAATTGAGCTTTTCATTAATAAACAAGAGCATCCTTTGGTTTAGCATAATTAAAAAAAAATCAAATTCAGCACACATACTAAACTGCAGCAGTACTTTCCACACAAACAAAAAAGAAGATAACACCAGATACGCTATCTCTTTTGCTCTCGCTCTCTCTAAAGCTTATCGGCCTGACGTAAAATCCTAAACGGATTGTCGTCGGCCGTTGCGCAACCAGAATATTTTTTTGCGATTTCGAGAAGTCAAAATTGCGTCAGAGGACGCAACAGTTCCAGCACATCGTGTTTTATGGGTTTTTTTAATTGTTGATTCATACTTATTTGACTCCTAAAGTTGATTAATAAGAAAACAGAAGTAAAAAAATTAAAACAGTATCCGTAATATATTTCTGAAAAGGGTTTTTTGGGAAGTTATAAGATGCACGTATGATTCATTGTAAAGTAGCGTAGACGAGAGAGTTGTCCGATTTTTAGGAAGTGCCGAATATTTTATCCGTATTGGCCGTAGCAGGATGTGCCTAAGGTAATTCTCGGTAAAGAATTTGGGTCAGTAGGAAGGTGGAGCAGCAGGTTCTGATGCGTGTTCATCAGTTAAAAATCTACAATTATGTCAAAAATATATGTAAAAATAAAAAAGCAGAAGCGCCATTAGCAAGGAATTGAAGGTGCATCCGTAATACATTGCTGAAAAGGGTTTTTGGGAACTTTCAAGATGCGCGCATGATTCATTGTAAAACAGCGTAGACAAGAGAATTGACCGATTTTTAGGAATTGCTGAATACTTTATAGGCCCTAACAGGATGCGATTTGGTAATTCTCGGTAAAGAATTTGGGTTAGTAAAGTAGGTGGAGCAGCAGGTTTAGGTTCTGTTGGGTCTTGTTCTTCAGTTAAGAATCTGTAGTTAGGTCAAAAATAAACGTAAAAAAATTGGGAAAATTGTAGGTTTTTCATGCCTTAAGTAAGTTTTTTTTTCTTTAATGTCAAATGTGTCTTTAAGTTTTTGTAATCGGTTTAAATTTTCTTAATTAATGACTATCGGATCCAATAAAGTTATACAAAGATAATGCCAAACTTAGAATGTGTTTAATATCAGTCATAAAGTATTTAGGCCGTATTAATAAAATAATTTTTTTTGAAAAAGTGAGTAGAATCTCCTTTAAAGTTACGCATGGAAATTGAAAGTATTATTAATTTTAATTAAAGTAGTGCCAAAGATACACTTGAGTATTTATATTTTTATTAAGTAAATGACGTGGTTGTGGGTTCTCTGGCCAAAGACTAAAAAAAATAAGTTTCGTCTACCATTTCAAATTATATTTAATTCATCTTCAGGGCTCTACAATAGGATAAATGAAGACGGTGATTTATTAAAATAAATTAATACAGATAGCTAGAGTTAAATATGAAAAAAAATTAGATTAAAATGTAGTACGGATATAACATTTAAAATAAAAATATAAATTACATTTAGTATCAGTTGAATAGTAAAAAAATAATAAATACACATTTTAAAATTTTCAATCGTAAAAATCGTCTGTAGTAAGACAGGCTAAAATAAATAAATATAAAAAAGAATAATAAATAACTTATATAAGTCATAGAGCTATAGATTATAAAATATACAACAGCAAGAACACGGAAAAGAGACTTACCGAAATTATAGTTGTCGTGTGATATTAAAGATAAAGATTTCATAATTCATAGATATCGGCACAACATGTTTGTGTACTTAAATTATTATAATATTAGTTGTGAGTATCAACATAAAAAGAACATGAAAAACAAAACAAAATCTGTCATAAAACAAATAGTAAATCGATATAAATGGCTTATAAGTGAAAAATTGACTAAATTATAGATTCTTAAGGCTTTACGTAAGATGTTTATCAATGGTAAACGTTAAAATACCCTAGACACTTTTAATATTTGTATAAAATAGATATCGTATCCAATAAAGTTATGCATGAATAATTCCAAACTTAGTAATTTTTAACTGTAGTAGTGCCTTTAAGATCAGTCATTATACATTTAAAGCGTATTAATTAGATATATTTTTTTGAAAAAATAAGTATGATATCCATTACAATTATGTATGGAAAAAGCAAGAATTATTAATGTTAATAAAAGAGTCTGCAGACCCTTGAAAAATTCCATTTTTACTTCTTCTATAATTGGCATAATATCAATTGTAAGTATCAGTATAAAAAATAAAACAAAATCTGTCATAAAAAAATGTAAATCGATACAAATTGCCTGTAAAAGAAAAATTGAAAGAATTGCAGGTTCTGCAGGCCTTATGTAAGATTTATTAGATATTTCAATGTTAAATGTGTTGAATATTTATGTTTTTAGAGAGTCTGTTTACAAAAGGGAAAAAATTTAAGCATTAAAAAAAATTGACACGAGATTTGCATATCTGGTTTTAAACTCGATTACTACACCTGAAATATTTAATGAAATTTTTCTAAAAAATCACTGTTTTTCGTCCATATTATCCAATCTAATAACGCTGTTTTTATACTAAATATTTATATATAAAATTATATCAAATTTAAATAAACAGTGTTATTAAATTTAATATTGAATATATATTTCCTGCAAAAACATTGTTTTTCATAAATACAACCCTTATCCCCCCACCCACCCCAAACATTTTTCCAGTAAGAAATTATTTTGAAAAAAATGTAAAATGTAAATCGATATAAATTGCCTGTAAAAGAAAAATTGAAAGAATTGCAGGTTCTGCAGGCCTTATGTAAGATTTATTAGATATTTCAATGTTAAATGTGTTGAATATTTATGTTTTTAAAATACCATGATTAGTTTCAATATTTGTATAAAATAGGTATCGTATCCAATAAAGTTATGCATTGATAATGCCAACTATAGTAATTTTCAGCTTCAGTCTCTTTTTATGAGTTATAGTACGATTGCATTCCAATTTTAGGATAACAAGACTATGTTCTATCTTTAAAAAATAAACTTGCCATCAATAGATTAAATAAATTTAAAATTAAAATAATTAGAATAATTCTTAAAGGTTGACAGACGAACATTTCGAAAAAATTCATTGTCTAATGAGTTACAAATGTATAAAGTATGTAATACTGAACCTTATACTTCAGAAAAATCATATAAATACACACAGTAATAATTTAAAAATTTAAAAAAATGGGAAATTGAGATTGATATAAAGATTTTAAAAAAACAGAGAATTAGAATGAAAATCTAAAAAATATGAGAAAAATAAAATAATCCAATAAATTTGAACAGGAAAAACTCTCAAGAAGAAATGAAAAACTTCAAAGGAGTTAGACACCAAGAAAATTCTTAAAAAATTAAATAAATCTAAGGTTTTCTTAGGAAATTCAAGAAAAGCTAAATAAAAACTAAATTTAGAAACAGTAAAACTTAAAAAGATATAAAACTTAAGTAAATCCAGAAAAAGTCGACGAAATACAAAAAAGTTCAAGAAACTTTGACTTCTCTTTATTTGGAAAAATCATTTAAAAACTTACCAAAAATAATTAAAAAAATTAAAAATTAAGAAGAAAAGGGGATTTTTGGAAAAAAATCAGATAAAGCAAATTAAGAAAAATTAAGTGAAAGCCTGAACAATGTAACAAAATAGAAAAAAAATAATAACATTTTTCAAAATATAAAAGAATGTAAGATGTAAGATGAAAACTCAATTGGATCTCTTTGAAGTATATCAGTTTAAGAATAGCATTCTTTAGAGCTCATCAAAATTCACAGAAACAATTTTTTGAACCCTATTTTCTTAAAAATTCACTGTTTTATAAGTAATACTACAATTTCATTTTACTTTCCACTGTAGATTAACGCAGCCAAGTTCTATAATGAAAAAAAATATTTGGCATCAATAGTTCAAGTAGAAAATTTTTTAGAGCTCGTCAAACTTCATAGAAGCTAATTTTTGAACAGTATTTTCTAAAAAATTGACTGTTTTATACGTTGTTCTATGATTTTACACTTATTTGCACTATAGGTTTATGGGACCATGTTTTACATTATAAAAATTATTTGGCATTAAAAATTTAAGCAAAACATTTTTTACAGCTTACCAAAGCTCACAGGAGCAAATTTTTGAACACTATTTCCTAAAATATTAACGGTTTTATAAGTTATGAAACAATTTTACCGTACTAGGTTAACAGGAAAATGTGTTTTAGTGGAAAAATATTTGGTGTTAATTGTTCAAATAAAACATTATTTGGAGCTCGTCAAAGTTCCCAAAAGCCAATTTTTAGTCATTATTCACTTAAAAATTCAAGGTTTAATGAGATATAGTACAATATTAATCGTATTCCCAGTGTACAGTACTTTTTGTGCAGATTAATAAAACTATGTTCTATACTGAAGAGAATTTAGTTTAGTCTGATAAAACAACAATATATTAACCTCAATAGTGATTTTGTAGATTAATCTGCCCTGAATCAGTATAAAAACATTTTTCTTCTTACTTTATCAAGAAAATTAATTTAAAGCTTTTGTTTATGTTATAATTGGCATTTTCTCATGATCTTTTAATCCCCTTAAGCATTTATAAGACGAACATTTAAGACTTATAAAATAAAATTTATACGAAGGTTCAGGTGTGCTTCTTCGTTGAAACTCTCATTAACCCTCCTAGACAACCGTGGTAAAGAAATCGGTACAAATCAAGTGATTAAAATCGAATCAACAATTACAGATAAAAATCTACTTAAGTACCGCCGTAAGGTCGGCACACTTTTACACCCTTTCCTTATAAAAAAAAACTAATTTAACCACCTGTTCTCGATCTAATAAAAAAGGGTGGCTTTTTACCCTATTATTAACTTCACCGACAAACAAGCCGCTAGGGGTACAATCGCGGTAAATAAAATCACTTTTATTTAACCATTGTGGTTATTTCGTGGTCATATTTCGAATTATTAGTAGCGGTGACTCTTTGGTGAAACTTGCCGGAGACGGGTTGCACCTGTGCATCTTCACTTCAAAGAATTAAATAGTCAGATGTTTTATGTAACAAATTGATTTTATTAATTAAATGTATAAAAAGAACACTCATATTTTAAATGGGTGTGATGCTCAATTTCTAAGACAATTTAAACGATTTGCTAAAATTATCTTGCCGCTTTGTTGACTATTTAATAATTGTTTTTTTTTGTTGATAACCATGTGTAGGTCAATATGAGTTACTGCAATGAGAACTATATCAATAGTTTTATTTATTTGGGGTCGATGGCCTCGTACCACCACTTTGATACCTAGAAAATAGATATTTATGAAAAATACGTAATTGCAATCATTATTTTGTATACTAATCTTTCAACTTGTCTTTGATTATATATTTTTAGCAGCTGTAGTAGAGCTTGTTAATTTTTTTGTTGAAATTAGTTGCAATTGTTTTAAATGTTTTAAAAAAATTGTTTTTTTTTTATCAATTAGTTAAAATGATGTTTATTTCCATTTTTCAGGCATTCATAGTTTTAATTTTACACTTTAAAGTAGTTTTTACTGCACATTCTTAAGTCAATTATTTATTTTTTAATTCACGCTTTTTTAAGGCTCATATTTAAAATTGTTTAAGCAAAATAAAATAAAGAATTCAATATTTTAATGGAGATGACACTCATTTTCTTAAAAAATATATGTTTTTATCTCAGCTTGGAGCAGGTTTAACTTTGACGAATTGTATAAACTTTTATATTTATACTAGTAATACAAAATATTTTTTTAATGTCAAATATGGTTCTGCTAACTTATAGAGAAAATTAGAATAAAAATCATACTAAAACTTATAAAACACAGAATTTTAGGTAAATAGTGTCCAAAAGTTGGCTTTTGCAAATTTTGACCAGCTCTATTGAACTATTGATGCCAATTATTTTTTCTAGTGTAGGATATAGTCCTATAAACTTATAGAGCAAATTGTAGTAAAATCATATTATAACTTAAAAAAAAAGGAATTTATTTAGGAAATAATTTGCAAAAAACGTTTTCTGTAAATATTGGCGAGCTCTAAATAATTTATATTTAAATAATTGATCCTAAATATTTTTTTAGTGTAGAATATAGTTTCATTCAAATGTTATGAATATATAGTTCAATTCATAGAAAGAGCAGTGAAATCGCACTATAACTTATAAAACAGTAGTAGGTTCAACTTTGATAAATTGTATTAACTTTTATACTTAAAGTAATAATGAAAAAGATTTTTTTTAATGTAAAATATGGTCCTGGTAAGCTATAGAGAAAAGTAGAATAAAATTAAACTATCACATATAAAACAGTAAATTTATTAGAAAATAGTGTTCAAAAAATTGCTTCGATAAACTTTAACGAGCCTTAAAAAATGTTTTACTTAAAATATTGATGCAAAATATTTTTTCTAGTATGGAACATGGTCTCATTAACTAATAGGATAAATAAGAGTAAAATCGCAATATAACTTATAAGACAGTGAATTTTTTAGGAAGAGCGTTTAAAAATTGGCTTCTGTAACCGTTTCTGTAACTTGATTTTTTTAAACGATAGGCCAGACAAATAATTAATTGCATTTAATCTTTTATGAAATACATTTATTATTAATTTAAAAATAATCGTTTTCTGCTTAAGACAACTTTTTATAGTGAATTATAGACTTTTAAAATCAATACTGAGATAAATATCATATTACAGTGTTAGGGCAGACAATATTTTTTTACTTTTTGCAAAAATATCTTTAAAATCACTGTTGGGATATAAATCTTATAGCATTTATTCTAATGAGGGAAAAAATTTACTGCTTATTAGTGCAGGAGCTTTCAAAATCACTGATAAGATAAATGGAAATTATCCACTGCCTATATCGTATAATCATTCCTTTATTAATATTTTAAGTAATTTTCTCACGAGTTTTTGTGGTCTAAATAATAAAATTTTTTTAAGAAAATGCGTATGATCTCCATTTAAGTTATGCACGGAAAATGCAAATTTGGTAATTTTAATACCGTCTCTCTATTACTACAACTAGGTAGCTTAAAAATTGTAATTTTTGAGGTAGTATATAAAGTATATAAAACTATTTTTAACTGTTTAACAATAAGTGGAAAAAATTATTTTGTCAATAAAAATTATAATCATTGACGAGAAAAAAATAGAATCGATTCCAGTAAAATCACTGTTGACATAAATATATTGATAAATAATAATAAACGTATGTCTCTTTTTATATTAATTTATAAACTTTTAAGTATATCATTAAAATAAATATAATTTTACAGGCATAAAATATATTTATCATTAAAATAAATGAAATATTCCAGGCAAAGAAAATATATGTATATTGATTATGAATTTATCTTTAAAATCGCTGCTGAGATTGTTCTTATGCTGTTTTAAAAAATTTGTTGATATTTATTTTGTAACTGATTCTAAGCAAAATAATGTTTTTAAAATCACTAAATTCATTTATTAACTATTGAAAGCACTGTTGTGATCAATGTAATGTAGCCAGAAAACTGACAATTAAAAAAATTTTTTATGAATAGCGTCGATTTTAACCTGTTGAGCTTAATTTGTAGCGTTTTATAAAATATTTTTTCTTTGTTATTATTATTATTAATATCAAACATTTTTCAGTACTTACACTTTAAATATCTATAATTATTTAATATATTAATTTATTATACGTTTTTTTTTTAAATTCATTAATGATTTTTGTTCACTTAAACACTTGTAACTGAGCACCTACCTTTAACTTAACAATTTTTAGTAATTTATAGTAAAAAAAAAATATTTCTGAATATAAATAAGGTCCAAACTAGAATTGTAACCAAACCAACTCAACTCATTTAGGATTTTCATAAAAAAAACTATATTTACTTACTAAGTATACACCTAACCACGTTTACACCCATATTAGATTTTATACACTGCAAGAAGTAACTAAAAGTGACCATCTATAAGTTACGTCTAACACTAAGAAAACTGCATTGCACACCCCACTTTTATACACCGATTTCTGCATACGTAAACAATATAAATAAATATTTTTTTCCAACAAAAATAGATAATTTTAATAAAATAACTAATTAAAAAAAAAAAAGAAAATCGAGAGATCCTTTGATGTGACCGCTCCCGTTGCACATCCAAAACCACGTGGTTCATCACCAGTTTACACCTGTAAAAGGTGTTTTTTTGCGATACCTACATCGAATTCATGTTTATTAAAACAAGAATTTTTCAAAAGATTTCAGGTGATTTCGGGTAGTCATAACAGACAGCCTTCAGGTACATCAGGTGTTATTACATAGAAAATTCTCACCATTACATAGGATTATAACAATAATAATTAATTATTATATTTGAATAACTTATTGACCTATAAGATAACAAATGAATCATTATATGGTAAAATCTATTGATCTAGAAGTCATTTTTTCCTTTTGTTTTGTTGACAAACTGAACTAGTTTTAAAATGAGAACGTCAAAACACTCTTTTAGGGCCTACAGATTTAGGACTTAGGGATTTAATGTACTCTTATTATTTGATTTATAGTATTATGTTCAATAGTGCAAACGAGGGTTCAGAGGTCAGCGCATGCACTTGTTTTGGAAAATAATTGTTAAATGATATAAAAATATGTTGGTTTAAGCTTCCTGTACAAGTAAGTAGATATTTTGTTACTTTTATTCATAGAATTACGAAAATTAGTTAATTATTGTTGGCCTTTAACATTTATTAGGCCACCGAAGTGGTGCAAAGAGAATGACTAAGAATGCTTATCTTATATAAGAACGATTGGAAGAAAGAGAAAGAGGGAGAGTTTATTATGTGCATCACTAGATGAGTAAAATAATAGAAACCTCAATTTTTCTATTCAAAATCTAAAATGGAAAGTACTAAAATTGTTGTTTTACGAGTTTTCTTATTCAGTTTTCTTGAGCCTTTATTCAATATTTGTCAGTCTTTTCGATTTTCTTGTTTATAATTTTAATTATTTTGCTACTTTATTTGTTCTTTTGTTATTCTGTTTTTCAATTTATTATCCATTTAACAGGAGAGCCATAATTTATTAAATAGTATAGAAATTGTTTTGTATGAAGGCAAGGGGATACTAAACTCAACTCTCAAGATCTTAATTCTAGAGTACTTCTTAGACATCATAACGCTTTTTGAATATAATAGAGACCACACTATTTTATTATCATTCTCTATGACAGAGATAAAACAAACATTAACCTTTTACTTACAAAGTGTACATTTAAAGGCAAGATATTGTTTAATTGCTTCATAGAATTAATGATTTTTGTTAATTATTATTAACCTTTAACGCTTATCGAGCCACCAAAGTAGCGTGGATTATTAGAAAAATTTAATTTTTCGAAATTATTAAAAACAATGAAATGAGAATGACTAATATGGTTTATCTAGAGAGAGAGCTTATCAGTCATTAATATCAAAACAGTGAATTAAAAAGAGAGGAAATTTGAGCCAATGTTCATAGATTATTATGGAATTATTAAAAAAATATAAAAGTGCAAAAGTTTAATTTTTAAAAGGTTATCACTGCTTTATTGGTTTTGTTCATAGAATTAACGATTTTTGTTAATTATTTTTGGCCTTTAACATTTAGCAGGCTACCAAAGTAGTATCGGTCATTAAAAACGAGTGAAAAAATTATAGACGATGAGAAAGAGAAAGTTTATCAGCGTCCACTAGTTCAGTCTCACTTGGTTGTATTAGATAAGTGAATTGGAAAGAAAAGAAAGATGAGCAGATTAAGAAGCTCTAGCAGAAAATTAATTTAAGGAAAATAATACTAAATAAAGAATTAGAAATGAAATTCATTGTAAGTAACTTAGCATAAGCTATCTTAAAGGCAATTTATAAATGTATAAAATGAATGATTAAAAAATAAATGAATTTTCAATAGGTGCAAAAAATTTAAAATAAATGAAACATTAATAACAAAAAAAATTAAATTGAAAGAAAATAAGTAATGAAACAAAATAGGTTGCAGGTTTTTTTGCAATTTTCTTAAAAAAACTTCAAAAAATTGGACTCTTAATTTTTAGAGTGTATTCTGTTATATAAGAATTATTTAATTTTTCAACGCACTTTTATGTTAAAAAAAAATATAAACAAAAATTTGGTAGGTGGTCGAACTTTTCAACAAAATATTTGTGACTCGTTCCTTTGAATAAATAACACACACAATATGGTCTATAAATTTTATTTTTAATTTTCTTAGGATTCCGGGTAAATAACATTATTATTTTGTTCATTAAAATGTTATTTTTCGGTATTATAGTGATTTTACGCAAAAATGTTTGTGTAATGTCCGATTGACTGGTCAAAGCCTAAAGTGCAAGAAACGATTTGGAAAAGTTTGGTGAAAACTTCAGTTTTATACGTCAATCATAACATTCGTGTAAATATTTAAATAGGTCATTGTTTTTCATCTCTATTATAACAATACTCCTATTTGTTAAAAATATTTTAAGAAAAATAAAAAAATATTAAAAATTGGCATTAATTAAAAAAAAATCTCTGCAGTAAATGTTACGAAAAATATACCAAGTGGGGCTTATCAATTAACCTATCAAAAATAGAGTATGCAGTGAAGGGGAGATCAAGGATAGGGTTAAGATCTAAGGTAAACACAAATCGCAAATACTGAGTGCTATAAATGACACTAGCTGTCATAGTGAGAATACAACGGAAATAGCAATTTGAATTAAACAAGATAATTTAGTTATCTCAAGCAACATATCATATTATTATTATTATTATCCTTGAATATATAAATTTGTACAACGAGTTTTTAGTAAATTTTTGATTTTGGTATATTGATCAACCGTATATGGTCAAGGGATATTTGTTAAACTGTAGAATATACGTATATTATATAAGATTCTGCTTATAATAGGGAACAAATTTCGGCATTTAAAAAAATTGACACGGGATTTAAGGAAATTCTTCTGAAAAATCAGTGTTTTTCTACTCAATATTTATACAGGGTCCCCACCAAAAGTCTGGAAAAAATCTCCAGGACATTCCCGGACATTTTTTTACAATAATGCATCAGTTTTTGTGAGACCATCAATTTTATAAACTGAAAATGTTTAAGGTAAAGGTTTAGTTTTTAGTAAAGGTAGGCAAAGGTGTCATAAGAAAAAAAAAGAAGAAAAACACAGAATTCATAAATAGTTATATTTAAACGCCTACATTTACAGTCTATTTTTAACTTTTAAGAACTGCAAAAAACGCTTTTAAAAAAACTTAACCAACTTTTATATTAAAAACCTATTATGTAAAAGTATACACAAAAACAGAAAAATATAATATTAAATATTTTTTTGTAAAAGTTTAATTTTCTGATTTAAGGAGTCAAGCTCTAAAGAGTGCTCATTATTAATATTTTGCTTTTTTGTTTGTAATTCTTTTATGTTGGTCCTCCGATATTCTTTTTTCGGCTTTTTGTTTTTGTTCCAAATTTTCAGATTTTTTTTATCTTCCAGATACTGTTTATATTTAAACAGTATTTGGAAGTATGTTTCATATTTAAGAGCACCCTTCTGCGCTATCTTTGAGAAAGTCGCAGACAAAAATTTTTACCACTTGCTGCAGCTTTTTTAAAAAAAATTGTTGTCTCAAACCCTAAATCAAGCTTCTGAGTGGAAGAAATATCGATTTATTCGAAAGATCAATCGAAATTAATTTTTTAAGATTATTAGACCAACAGCAAGCTAAGGTCTCCGCAAACAAATGGCATAACAGGATCATTAGTTTGGTCAAAAACGGTTCAAGCAATGACGCTACCAGTGCAAAAAACGCTATTTTAGCTTGCACGAGAGGATCCTTTAAACCCTGCTAGAAATTTTTTATTGAAGTCGTCTGCGGCAATCGTACACTAGGATGTTCTACATAATTTTTAACTTTCTCAAAAATATCTAATGCTCTTCTGGCTGCCTTGTAACCTTCTACCCAACGTGTCTGACAGAACTTGAACGGAAATATTCTATTTGAGTCGGTTAAACTTAAAAAAGATAAATACATATATTAAAAAAATAAAATATATATACCCACATACCTATATCAAATTATATTTAGAAAAATTTAAGAATTTCTGAAAATATGTTTTTATAATAGGACACTCGCTGTAACTTAACTTATTGTACTTAAAATTACTTATTAACTTTAGAATTCTGCTATTTTATATACAAAAATAAAAAACAAGTTGCTAGGAAAAAAATTATAAATTTTTTTTTGAAACAATTTAAATTTTTATATACCAAAACTTATTACAAAATCTCACCTAAATAATCACTGTGACGTGCTGGCGAATCTTTAAAAAGATAATACAATCCAATTAAGAAACTGTTAACTGACCAGCCACTTGCTTTGTGCCCTGATTGTAAAGAACTATGAACCACATGTAATCCACAGATTCCAATATCGATCAATTTGCTAGATTCTTCCAGGAAATCTTTAAGTAGTCTATACAGTTTTATGTGTACGTTGGGTTTATCCATTGAAATTTGCGTCATTTTGCTAGCATCCAAATTCCAAGACTTCAAACCTCGTAAAAGGTTTGAAGTCTTGTTGAAGTTGAAGTTTTAATAAATTTAAGTCAAGTACATTGTTTCGCACTGCTCAGTATTTTTATTTAAAAACCGTATAGCGATGTCCATTTGGCCCCTTTGAGATATTTTGTTTAAATGATTCATCAAAGGAAATAGTGTAGTAGTCTAAGTCTCAAAAAATCATCTTTGAAATATTCTGCCAATCCAAAATTGTATAAATATGCAGCTTGTGGATCCCAGCTGCATTGATTTTGCTATTTCCGAATCAGGAAACATTGACTGGAATAATGGGACACTTTTATTTACACTATTAATTAAGCCATGGATGTCTATTAAATGTAACAACCATAATATTTGAGCTCTTAACACAGAAACATCATCTTTGTAAAAAGTAGTAATTGTCACTTTGTCTGTTTTTTTTTCAGTGCCAGAGGTACTGGCCTTGGGCACAGCTTCAACGTCTTTACGTGTATCTTTGGGTTTATTTAAAAATGTAGTTAATACATTTTTTTAATACTTTCCATACCTTTTAGTTTGGAGGTGTGTGTCTTTAACTTTTTTATGTGGCTCACCACTGTCTGCCTTCCCATATTACTAAAATTAAAGTTTTTTTTGCACAGCAAACATCGAAAAGAACTTTTATCACAAGGTACAGAAGAAATATTGATATTCCCACCAAATTCAGCGTCTTCGAGCCACTCATCCAAAAAACATGTTTTTCTAGGAGCCATTTTAATCACTTATTTGTTTACTTTAGCAAAGACGCGAAACCTATACTCGACTTGAAAACAATAAATAAACATTCGAATAGTCTAATAAATCTGTTTTTTGATCACCGTTTATATTGTTTTATTGAATTTTTTAGCTCACACACGATTTGTATAGTAATGTAAGCCATGGATCATGTCAAAAATAGAAACAAATAAAATTATTTGAATTTTTTGATATTATTTTGTGTTTTAAGATGATTTTAAAAAATTTTTGTCGCCCATCCCGTGGTCCGTCTCTCCACCTGTCTGTTGTCTGTCTGTCTTTGTAACTCAAAAACTACTTGGCCGATTTTTATTAAATTAGGTACCTTGTTGGGTTTTGGCTCCAGGAAGGTCTTTTATAACAATTACTAAAATCCGCCGGATAGAAGCCAAAACAAATGGGTGGGGGTAAATTTTAAAAATTAGATTATAAATTAAATTAAATATATTGCGTGGTATTAAATAAATGGTAATTGGGTATGGGGGTGAATGAAACATATTAGTTTTTGAGCTAGTGGGTGTACAAGAAGAGACCATAAATAAATTTTAGTAAAAATTGTAGTCTATTTAAAACGTAATTGAATTTGGAAATGAAAAAAAAGTTTTAGTCTCTTTCGGCCGGTGCATTGAAATATGTATAATGGAGGGGGTAGATTTGGTATATCGTATGAGCTTAGGTGCCCACTAATTTTTGAAGTTTTTTTTTAATACTTAATATTAATAGGGATCCAAAAAATTGTGTATAAAATAAGTTTAAGAATCTCCAGGTTCTACTTGGAAAATCCAGGACCTCCAGAACGCTTTTTGTAATTTCAGGACATTCCAGGATTCTCCAGGTTGGTGGAAACCCTGTTATATATAAAATTATATCATTGTAACAGTATTTTAACATTGTAACAGTAATTAACAGTAATTTATTGACAGTTTTTCCCAACCGGTCCGAAGAGGACACAATACCAACTGTCATCTCACTCGGGCCATCACCTTTAACGTTATCCCAAAGGCCACTGACTCACTTTTGACGGCTCGTTTTTCATTGGAAATATTTTTCTTTTTGGTTCGGGTTCGTATCAGGACCGTAACATGACCAAGGGGGGGTTAAAAAACAGTGCATAAATTAAAATGAAAATTTTAAAGTTAAATCCGGCAAAAAGGTCCTTTACCATTTACAACTTCGAACGAACAAGGGGTAATTGAAACAGGAGGCGGGGAGAATGGCAGTGGCAAACTTGACAAACAGGATTTATCATTTTTTCACAAAAATGTCATCACAGACAATCACTTAAATAAATAGTGGTAATAAATTAAAAATTAAATATATATTTCTTGCAAAAACATTGTTTTTCATCAACATAACCCTTAACCCCCCCACCCACCCCAAACATTTGCCCAGTAAGAAATTCTTTTGAAAAATTCCCATTTTTCGTTCATAATATTCAAACTAATAGCACTGTTTTTGTATAATATATTTATTAATACAAATATATAATTATATTACATTTAAATAAATAAACTGTGTTATTAGATTAGATATTAACCAGCTATTCATCGTATTATTTTTGAAAACAATTTTTTACTGGTAAGTTGTGTGGGTGGGTGGCTGGTTGCATCGTTAATATTCGATCTAATAACACAGTTTGTTTATTAAAATTTAATATAATTATATAAATGTAAATTAAAAAATATTTCATACAAAAGCGGTGCTTTTAGATTGGATATTATAGACAAAAAACGTGATTTTTCAAAGGAATTTCTTACTGGGCAAATGTTTGGGGTGGGTGGCGGGGTAAGGGTTGTGTTAATGAAAAAGAATGTTTTTACAGAAAATATATATTCAATATTTAATAACACTATTTATTTGAATTTGATATAATATTATATATAAAGATTTAGTATAAAAATAGTGTTATAAGATTGGATAATATAGGCAAAAAAACAATTATTTTTCAATAGAATTTTTTTTAATATTTGAGTTCTAGTAATCAATTCTATTAAATGCCAAAATTGTTTCCAAATTGTAAACAGAATCGTATATGATATATGTATAATCTACAGTTTAATAAATATACAAAAACCAAAAATGTACTAAAAGAACGCTAAATAAATATATATTTAACGATAATGATATATGATGTGTTGCTTAAAGATATTGTATCAAATTGCGGATAATCTTATTCAGCAATTAATGATGGTATTATAACAGACATGGAAAATATTGAGTCTGAAGCTTTATCAGGTAAATATAATACCTTTTACCGGATTTAAATAGAATACTTTGAATTTTATATTATCAATAAATGTGAGAATGAATGCTTTACTAAACATAACTTTGATATTATGCTACTGCTCTTTAAAATATATAGAAAGTAAAAAAAATATATGAAACACATATAGAGTATATGTGACAGCTATAATTTTAAAAGATGCTTCTTAAATGTATCCTATGTCGTGAATATAAATAGGGAACCTAAAGTATCAGCACTAAATAAATAATAAAACGAGCATTATCTCTTGCAGTCTCTATTAAGCGGTTAATATTGACTAACCTTGTCCGTTTTATCTAACAAAATTCATCATAATAACGATTCGTATGACGCCCTAAAGTTAAAAAAAGAAAAAAACATTAGGAGACATGCTGGGTGGCGCTTAAAGTCCCACACAACAATTCCGAAAAACATCTCAATACCGAGGCATTCCTCGCCACCTACTTAGCACCTTTTTTTTCCCCCGGTCCGATTTCACACGTTTTCGTAACGATAAATTTCGAAAATTACACCCCCCATCGTATTTTGAAAACACCACCGTTTTACGAGGCTTTTATTCAATTCAATTCGTACCGGTTGGGGCGGTACCGTTTGAAGGGCGACTTCCTTCGTTTTTAATATAAATGGGGGTTGGCATATTTTTAAGAGAGCTGTCAAATGGTATCCATTAGTCAGACGGAGGCCGGTAGTCTTATCTTCAAAGCAATAAAAATGATTTGTTTTCGGGTGGGTTCTCTTTTTCTTTTTCTTTATTTTTTTTTTTGTTAGTTATTTAAATCAAAAAGGGAAGAAATGCGCTTTCTCATCTGGGACGAGGCGTGATGGATTTTCTTAATGGGGTACTTCTCTTTTTTTTTCTTCGTCGTCTTGTTCTGTGTGAATATAGGCGTTCCCTTTGTGGTTTTTAACGTTACTTTTAAATGGTCAAAATATTTTTGTTGAATTTTAAATTTTATGTCTTTTTAGATAAGTACTGCCTGATGAGGGTTGAGATTAGAGTCATTCGTTTTATTTTAATAAATTAACCTCTAGGAACATATCATAATTATATTATTATCGTTCAATATACAGGGTGATTCAAAATTGAATGCAAAGATTTCAAGGGCGTATTTACCAGACAAAAATAAGAACTTTTTTTCATGTAAACCTGTGTCCTAACTTGCTTCGTTTTCTAGATACAGAGCGTAAAAGTTTTTTAATAAAATCGGTTTTTTATCAGTTATTCAAAATTCTTTCAGCCGATTTAAATAAAATTTGATAGGCTTATTTGTCGTCATAAAGGCCCTCCTTTGGTGGGGATAAAATAAATTTATTAATTCCAGTGGCATTTCAGGGGGCTACTTACTTGATACTTATAGGTAAAATTATGGTAGGCGACCGCTTTTTTAACAATTTAATTTTTTTTTTAGATTAAGCGGTCAATAATGTAACTTTTTTGCCTCTTAAGCCTCACTCGTATCTAGCTTTGTTTCCAGGAAAAAAAATCAAAATCTGTGCCGGGCCCTATTAAAACAAATAATAAATTCGCATCGATTATTGAGATTCATTTAATTTCTTTTCAAAATTTAACTTAGCATAATTAACAAACATATACAAAGCATACAGATTTTCATAACAAAAAAAAAAATTTTACATTCTGTATCTAGAAAACGAAATAAGTAAGGACATACGTTTTTATGAAAAAAACTTTTAATTTTTGGCCCTTGAAATCTTTTGAATCACCCTAAATCTTTAATAAACGATTTTTTTATGCATATTTATCAACCGTAAGTGGTTAAGGTATATCTAGTTCAAAGTATACAAAGTATAAAGTGTAAAATATACGTATATCATATACGGTTCTGTTTACAAAAGGTAGAAAATTATGGCTTTTAAAAAATTATCCACAGAATTTAAATATCTAGTTTTTAAACTCGCTTGCTATACCTTAAATTTTTAATGAAATCATCCCTATATCAAATATTATATGCCACTGTATAGCATACGATGCACTCTTTATACATGTTTTTATCTTATAGTGTAATATTGATATATCATATATAGAAAAATCTAAAAAAAAAGAAGGAAATGCATTAACGTATATCAAACATAATAATTATACCACACTGCGGCTTGGCCTATCAGGTATTTCATCTTTACATATCCGTAGTATATAGTACATATATAGCTTTTTTATTTGATACACTGTTTTTGCGCAAATAAATAAAAATCTTTTTTTGGTAATGATTATTTTAATAAAAAGCATATTATAGCAGCCTATTTCATAATTATTAAAACTTTCTTTAAATTTTTAAAATTGACTTAAAAAATTAAACTTTTTTTTTTTTAATGCAGTGGTGTCCTTCCTTTTTTAATAATAAGAGTAATTAAATAAGATAATTTTAGATAATGTTAATGCTAAATATCTTACGAACGCCACTGGTAAAAATTCTTTTTTTTTATACATCAAAAAATGATTCCACATGCATAAAGCACATTGAAAAATAAATTGGTAGTAAAGTTTAAAAAGAAGTTAAAGTTAAAGGTAGGTACTTCTTTCTTTGTCATTTTTAACATCTTGTAGATCTGAAAGTAAGACATTTAGAACATACATTTATAAAAAAAAAACTTATTTTTTATTAAAGAATCACCCTGTAAAGTTCCTGGACACCCATTATAATGTACCAAAATGTAAGCTTAAATTAAAATATACCTTTATTAAAAATTCCATATTAACAATTATTTACCGATTAAAATAAAAATGTTATACTGGATTTCTATGAATAAAAATTCCTTAAAAACAAGCTCATTTTATTAAAATGAGCTTGTTTGCATTTTGGATACCTTTCAATTATCCGATATTTATGATTTAAATTTATCCAAAAATGTACACCAAAAATAAACAATCAAAAAAAATCTCTGGAATATTTACTCAATTTTCTTAAAAAAATCTTAAGAATCAGAGTTTCTTTGACTGATTTTTACGCTAAGACTTTATCACAAAAATTGTTTTTTGTACATCTCTATCTTACTGACCACGTTGCTGACTTCTTTACAGGAAAATTCTTTACAGATAATATATTCATAAGAAGCTTATTTTTTATTAGTATAGATAATTATGAAATTTTTATAATTTCCTATAGTTTTAAAAATAAATATAAATTCACTCAATTTTTTACGAAAATCTCAAGAATCAACGTCTTTTTCGTCGATTTTAAGGCTAGAACTTTATTCCAAAATTACATTCCTTGACTTTTTTACATCTCCTAGTTAAGTTTGCTATTTCTCAAATTGTCTATAGTTTTTAAGCCACAAATCTTTGAAATATTCACTCAATTTCATTAGAAAAGTCTCAGTAATCAGAATCATATTTATCCTCGTATAAGTATCAAAAAAAAACTAAAATAAGCAGATCAAGGAATTAATTCTTAGATTGGAATTGGATGGACAGTAGCTTTTTTAGCTTCATTTCAGACTATAATTTTTCTTTATAAAATCAGATTATTATACTTTTTGACTATTGGTTTTTGCGATTTTAAAAGCATCTTCCTTGGTTAGTATAGAAATAGCTAAATCTTTGCAGGTCTCCCTTAATTTTTCTAAAAATCTCTTAGAAATTATAGTCTCTTTGACTAATTTTTAGGCTAGAACTAGTTGTTAAAATCAAATCATTTCACTCCTTAATAAATTAATGTTGACGACTTGTTTGTAAGATAATACATCGTAAATATTCATCAAAACCTTCTTGCTTCAGTAGTATAGATGCGTATGCTAGTTCTTACATTTTTCATGGTTTTAAAGCAAAAACCATATTTCCAGAATCAGAATATATACAAAAATGCAGATAAAAGAAATATTATTAAATTGAAACTGGATAAACCATGACCTGTTTAGCAGATTTTCAAACAGGAATCTCTTAGTAATAATGAATTATTTAATTTTTTTGAAAGGAAATCCTTTTGGGAATAATTCATTAAAAGCATCTAATTTTCCACAAGAAAAAAATTGATAATTTTCAATCCTTAGAAATATTCTCTAATTTCCTTGAAAAGTCATGACTAAAAATAAAAGAGAAGCTAAAGTTTTATTGAATTTTTTATTGCATAAAGTTATATTACATTTTTTGTAACTTAAAAAATATAAAAAGGAAATGCGTTGGAAAGAACAAATACTGATAACAATACCTTTAATAAAAATTCCATATAAACCGATTAAAAGAAACATTTTATACAGCATTTATGTAAATAAAAATTCCTTACAAACGAGCTCATTTTATTAAACGCATTTTGGATACTTTTAAATGGTAAACAATATTTCACACTTGAACGTTTAACTTTTATGAAATAATAATTGTGTAATATTAAGATGTAATAAATTCACTTGTTAAACGTAAATAACATATGCATACTATTAAATTCCTCAACATATACCACGCGGACATTTTATCCGATATTTATGGTTTAAGTTTAACCAAAAATGTACACCAAAAATAAACAATCAAGAAAAATCCCTGAAATATTTACTCAATTTTCGTAAAAAAACTTAAGAATCTCTTTGGGTGATTTTCACGCTACAACTCTAGCACAAAATTAAATTATTAAAACTTTTTTACATCTCTATCTTACTGACTACGCTGCTGATTTTTTTACAGGAAAATTCTTCACAGATATATTCATAAGGAGCTTATTTCTTTATTAGTATAGATAATTATGAAATTTATCTAATTTCCTATAGTTAGAATACAAAAAATAATTTTTAAATGATCCCTAATTTACTTAGAAAAATCTCAAGAATCAAGGTCTTTTTCGTCGATTCTAAGGCTAGAACTTCATTCCAAAATTACATTACTTGACTTTTCTACATCTCATATTTAATAATTTTTTTATAGGAAAATTCTTCTTAAAAATATTCAACTAAACCTTATTTCTTCAATCATGTAGATAAGTTTAATATTTCTCAAGTTGGCTATAGTTTTAAAGCAAGAAAAATCCTTGGAATATTCACTCAGTTTCATTAGAAAAGTTTCAGTAATCAGATTCATATTTATCCTCGTATAAGTATAAAAAAAACTAAAATAAGCAGATCAAGGAATTAATTCTTAGATTGGAATTGGATGGACAGTAGCTTTTTTAGCTTCATTTCAGACTAAAATTTTTCTTTATAAAATCAGATAATTTTACTTTTTGACTATTGGTTTTTGCGAATTTATTAAAAGCATCTTCCTTGGTTAGTATAGAAATAGCTAAATCTTTGCAGGTCTCCCTTAATTTTTCTAAAAATTTCTTAGAAATTAGAGTCTCTTTGACTAATTTTTAGGCTAGAACTAGTTGTTAAAATCATCAAATCATTTCACTCCTTAATAAATTAATGTTGACGACTTGTTTGTAAGATAATACATCGTAAATATTCATCAAAACCTTCTTGCTTCAGTAGTATAGATGCGTATGCTAGTTCTTACATTTTTCATGGTTATAAAGCAAAAACCATGTTTCCAGAATCAAAATATATACAGAAATGCAGATAAAAGAAATATAATTAAATTGAAACTGGATAGACCATGACCTGTTTAGCAGATTTTCAAACAGGAATCTCTTAGTAATAATAAATTATTTAATTTTTTTGAAAGGAAATCCTTTTGGGAATAATTCATTAAAAGCAATTGATAACAACGTTAAAAACAAAAAGCAAATTGATAATTTTCAATCCTTAGAAATATTCTCTAATTTCCTTGAAAAGTCATGACTAAAAATAAAAGAGAAGCTAAAGTTTTATTGCATTTTTTATTGCATAAAGTTATATTACATTTTTTGTAACTTAAAAAATATAAAAAGGAAATGCGTTGGAAACAACAAGTACTGATAACAATACCTTTAATAAAAATTCCTTACAAACGAGCTCATTTTGTTAAACGCATTTTGGATACCTTTAAATAGTAAACAATATTTCACATTTGAACGTTTAACTTTTATGAAATAATAATTGTGTAATATTAAGATGTAATAAATCCACTTGTTAAACGTAAATAACATAAGCATAATACTAAATTCCTTAACATGTATCACGCGAACATTTTATCCGATATTTATGGTTCAAGTTTAACCAAAAATATACAGCAAAAATAAACAATCAAGAAAAATCCCTGGAATATTTACTCAATTTTCTTAAAAGATCTTAAGAATCAGAGTCTCTTTGGATGATTTTCACGCCAAAATTTTTTCACAAAAATTGACTTTTTTACATCTCTATCTTACTGACTACGTTGCTGATTTTTTTACACGAAAATTCTTATTATTTCTTTATTAGTATAGATAATTATGAAATTTCTCTAATTTCCTATAGTTTGAATACAAAAAATAAATTTTTAAAAATTCACTAACTTTGTTAGGCAAATCTCAAGAATCAACGTCTTTTTCGTCGATTTTAAGGCTAGAACTTTATTTTAAAGTTAAACTCCTTGACTTTTCTACATCTCCTAGTTAATAATTTTTTTGTAGGAAAATTCGTCTTAAAAATATGCAGCAAAACCTTGTTTCTTCAATTATATAGATAAGTTTAACATTTCTCAAATTGTCTATAGTTCTAAAGCGAGAAAAATCCTAGGAATATTCACTCAGTTTCATTAGAAAAGTAAGCAGATCAAGGAACTAATATTGAATTAAACTAAAATTGGATGAACAGTGGTGGCTTTTTTAGCTAATTTTTACACTGAAATTTTTATAAAATTAAATTATTCTTAATTTTCACTTCTTTGATAGGAAATCCGAGAGAACGAAATTCTTTCTCAAGAATCTCAAAAATCTCGAATATCAAGAATAAGAATTAGAATATATACAAAAAGCAAATAAAAGAAGTCGTATTAAATTGGAACTGGATAGACGGTGACCTCTTAAGCTGATTTTCGAACAGGAGTCTGTTAATAATAATAAATTATTTAACTTTTTGATTTTTTTGGAAGGGAATTCTTGTGAAAATGAAGCACTGAAAGCATCTAATCCTTTACAGCAAAAAAATTTATAATTTTAAATCCTTAGAAATATTCCTTAATTTTAATACTGAAAAGTCATGACTAAAAAATGAAACAGAAGCAAGTTTTATTAGTATAAATACAATGAGGCATAGATGAAGTTTAAAATGTTTATATTTTTTGTAACTTAAAAAATTTAAAAAGGAAATGTGTTGAAAAGAACAAGTACTAATTACAATCTGTTTTAATCGAGTGAAGTACCCGGAGAATAGAATTCGAATTTCCTGCGCTTAATTGTAAAAGCGCCGGTTTTGGCCAGGCCTTCTTTCAAATCTGATTGGTTAGACGGGTTGCCAACAATTATGGTTTAAAAATGTCAAAATTAAAAACCCATATCAGTACCATGTTTTTCACTAATTTGCTATCACTTCAAACTCTTTTCAATAACTTAGGTTATCTTCCTATTAATTATTATTGATTTTGGTCAAACCTATGAAATTCAACAAATATTTGTGTCTAATTCCTTGAAAAAAATACTGCACGCTTATTATGATCTAGCTAACTAAATGTACATGTATTTCCCGGGATTCTATATGAATAATATTATTATTTGTCTTAAGGCATTTTTTTGTCTTTGACTTCGATACTGATTATACGCATGAATTGCAAAATAATGCAAAAATATTTGTGCAGAATCCGGCGCGGTAAAGTAGTCATTTATTGAGTAAATCCACGGTTCAAGGTCAGATTTGTTTTTTCGGATCCACGAGCCGCATGTTATTCCTTATCGTTTACATCATTTTTAATACTACTACAACGAGAAATACACACATTAACCGATAAGGTTATGGACAAAGTTTATTTAATTGTTTGTGATAACTAGACTAGTTTGCACAAATACATATGTTTTTTTTCTTACGTCTTAAAGTGATTTCATACAACAATTTTTTGGGAGTTTTTGGAGCTTCATTCAATAATTTCGAGTATCCGAGATTAATGAAAACTATCCAAAGTAACAAAATTTGCTTATTAAAACCTAAAACATTTATTCTTACAATCGCGATTATTACCAAAATCCGTGTTGAATTTTAAGCAGGTATTAGTTTCGTAAACCCAGAAATGTTGCATGTGATGATGACTGGTCGTCTCGCTCTGGCCGAACTTGGGCGTTATGTGATAGAAAATGACGCAAGACGAGGATCGCATACGAGTTCAAGGTGATTTTTTTTCGCATAAATTGGGTCAGGAACAACCGTTTTTTATGATGTTTTAATGAGGTCTTATATAATGGTTTTTGGTGTATATTAAAGATTCTTAAGCTTAAAAATCATGCTATATATAAAAGTTTTCAGACAAAGAAGTTAGACACCAAGAAAACCTTATTTACAGAATAATCCTGCCAAAAAAAATTCTTACAATTTTCCTAATAACAGTTGCAAACTAGGCCGTACAGGTGTAGCGGATTAACAGCTGAATTTTCCGGAAAAATAAGTTTTTCACGGAATAAAGTAAAATCGATGATGAGTAACGACCTGAGCTCGACTACATCCGGTTAAGTTCACGGTCGCTATTTGGGTTACTGGGGATTTATGATGAACAGTTGGAGATGCATTTTGCTCTAATTTCCTTAACAGGACCGGACCCCAGGGAGCTATTTAGTCCATTAGCATTCGTTATTTAAAATTAGTAAATTTATGTTTTGAGCTTTTAGATGGATTGTAAAATGCCAATTTTAAAATATCCGAAAGTACTCGGAAAATTAAATTTTTAAAGGTGATTAAAGAACTGAGATAGGGATATGTCCGAAAAACCGGCCTGAAAGTCGAGGTTTTGGCTCTCCTACGACCTATATCCTGGACGCAGTTTAAGAATAGTGAAGAATCATTATGAAATGATTGTTTTCATACGTAATTGAATAAACCTCAACAGAAAAATACAATTTTAAACCAATCCTGAAGATATTAAATAACTGAGACAGGGATATGTCCGAAAAACCGGCCTAAAAGTCGAGATTTTGGATGTCCTGCGACCTATATCCTGGATGCAGTTTAAGAATAAGTCAAGAATCATTATGAAATGATTCTTTTCATACGCAATTGAATAAACCTTAATAGAAAAGTACAATTTTAAACCAATACTATAGATATTAAATAACTGAGACAGGGATATGTCCGAAGAACCGGCCTAAAAGTCGAGATTTTGGATCTCCTACGATCTATATCCTCGACGCAGTTTCTGAATAAGTGAAGAATCATTATGAAATGATTGTTTTCATACGTAATTGAATAAACCTCAATAGAAAAATACAATTTTAAGCCAATACTGAAGATATTAAATAACTGAGACAGGGATATGTCCGAAAAACCGGCCTAAAAGTCGAGATTCTGGATCTCCTACGACCTATATCCTGGACGCAGTTTAAGAATAAGTAAAGAATCATTATGAAATGATTGTTTTCATACCTAATTGAATAAACCTCAATAGAAAAATACAATTTTAAGCCAATACTGAAGATATTAAATAACTGAGACAGGGATATGTCCGAAAAACCGGCCTAAAAGTCGAGATTCTGGATCTCCTACGACTTATATCCTGGACGCAGTTTAAGAATAAGTAAAGAATCATTATGAAATGATTGTTTTCATACGTAATTGAATAAACCTCAATAGAAAAATACAATTTTAAGCCATTACTGAAGATATTAAATAACTGAGACAGGGTTATGTCCGAAAAACCGGCCTAAAAGTCGAGATTTTGGATCTCCTACGACCTATATCCTGGACGCAGTTTAAGAATAAGTAAAGAATCATTATGAAATGATTGTTTTCATACGTAATTGAATAAACCTCAACAGAAAAATACAATTTTAAACCAATCCTGAAGATATTAAATAACTAAGACAGGGTTATGTCCGAAAAACCGGCCTAAAAGTCGAGATTTTGGATCTCCTACGACCTATATCCTGGACGCAGTTTAAGAATAAGTAAAGAATCATTATGAAATGATTGTTTTCGTACCTAATTGAATAAACCTCAAAAGAAAAATACAATTTTAAGCCAATACTGAAGATATTAAATAACTGAGACAGGGATATGTCCGAAAAACCGGCCTAAAAGTCGAGATTCTGGATCTCCTACGACTTATATCCTGGACGCAGTTTAAGAATAAGTAAAGAATCATTATGAAATGATTGTTTTCATACGTAATTGAATAAACCTCAATAGAAAAATACAATTTTAAGCCATTACTGAAGATATTAAATAACTGAGACAGGGTTATGTCCGAAAAACCGGCCTAAAAGTCGAGATTTTGGATCTCCTACGACCTATATCCTGGACGCAGTTTAAGAATAAGTGAAGAATCATTATGAAATGATTGATTTCATACGTAATTGAATAAACCTCAATAGAAAAATACAATTTTAAGCCAATACTGAAGATATTAAATAACTGAGACAGGGTTATGTCCGAAAAACCGGCCTAAAAGTCGAGATTTTGGATCTCCTACGACCTATATCCTGGACGCAGTTTAGGAATAAGTGAAGAATCATTATGAAATTATTGTTTTCATAGATAATTGAATAAACCTTAATAGAAAAATACAATTTTAAGCCAATACTGAAGATATTAAATAACTGAGACAGGGTTATGTCCGAAAAACCGGCCTAAAAGTCGAGATTTTGGATCTCCTACGACCTATATCCTGAACGCAGTTTAGGAATAAGTGAAGAATCATTATGAAATTATTGTTTTCATAGATAATTGAATAAACCTTAATAGAAAAATACAATTTTAAACCAATACTGAAGATATTAAATAACTGAGACAAGGATATGTCCGAAAAACCGGCCTAAAAGTCGAGATTTTGGATCTCCTACGACCTATATCCTGAACGCAGTTTAAGAATAAGTGAAGAACCATTATAAAATTAGTGTTTTTATACGTAATCAATTAAACCTCAATAGGAAAACACAATTTTAAGCCAATACCGAAGATATTAAATAACTGAGACTAGGATATGTCCAAAAAACCGGTTTTAAATCTTACACAAAAGTGCGATAGGATTGTCAAAAACTATCGGCACTTTCTTTGTAATCGTTGAAATGTAATGTAAATTCTGTCAAGTTTCTATGATATTCTTGACAATTTGTATTTCGTAATTTAATCTTTGTTTAAAAAAAATTACTGCTAGTGTAGTTTAAAATCTAAAAAAAATATGAAAAAATTGTCCATGCCCAAAAAAATCTATCAATTACTTTAAAAGCCTTAGAATATGCTAATAAAACCAAAAAAATTTTTTTTTTACATAATTATTAATGATGCTATTTCTTGCATCTTGCCCTACGATCCGATATACATAAAGGCGGCATATCGATAACCCAAAACCCCATAAAATCTAAACAGTACGGTACCAATATAACATACACAAAACGTAGACCGTATAAAATCTACGGGGGCGGAAAACGTTGCATTTTCGCCCACCGTAGTACTTCCTGTATGTCACCACGCCATGCTAGCAGCAGCCACATGTAAACCCATAGACTAAAAACGCGTTTTAAACTTTGTTGCTGCAATATTTCGTCTCAGCAGGAGACCCGACACTCGGAACAGGTGGTTTCTCCATTATATTTTGTTACAGTAACCTAGATTTACCTACATATGGTTTAAAGAAAAATTAATTCCGCATAAAACAAACTGAAAATCAGTTGGGGAGATTGATCATCTTGATCACCAAATTTTTAATTTATTTTCCCACCGTTTGGGATTTTCACCGTTACATATTAATCCCCTTTGGCCCAACCTGTAGATTTCTCCCAAGGCAGCTCTCCACCACAACCCAAACCACAACGAATCGTGATTTGACCATATAATGATGACACCTAATATTAAATGGTGAAAAAAATCTGCTTGAGTGAATCATGTGGTTTTCACAATTCGTCCCAAATACAACTATTGTTTTGATTCTGACGCATTTCAATTATTTTTCAATGGACAATTTAATGTTAAATGAGAGGATACAGCTCTAGGATAATTTTTGCTGTGACTAATGCTAAAAAATCTGACATAATAATAATTGGGCCCTCGTAAGTGTTGAAAGAAGCAAAATATATGGGTGGTACCTGATCAGTGGCACGAGTAGACAGACGAACCGTTGCGAAAGGAAACAAAAAAAAAATTGTCGTACGTGACATCGAAAAAATTCGCACAAGACTAAGAAGAACCGATTTTGCCGACAGGAACTCTTTAGGCTCAATGAGGAGACCTACGTTGAATGTTTAATATGAAAAAAAGCCGCTGAGGTTAGATTTTTAGATGTACGTTTCAGTCAACAGGCCTCGACTATTAAGAGTAGCACAAGAAAAAAATGTTACCGCACTAATTTTTGACCCAAAAAACCTTTATAAATAACGTAGTAAAATCCCAGAATTTTTACTAAACTTAAACTGTTTGATATACTGGAGTCTTCTTGACTCGGA
Organism: Anthonomus grandis grandis; assembly: GCF_022605725.1. Taxonomy (NCBI): domain Eukaryota; kingdom Metazoa; phylum Arthropoda; class Insecta; order Coleoptera; family Curculionidae; genus Anthonomus; species Anthonomus grandis. Next base: position 5,797,132 of record NC_065548.1, read on the forward strand.
CCTTATTAGTACATCCGTGAAGACCCGATGTGTGAACATTCACACCTGAAATTTTCAAGGAAAATCCATAGATAAGATCGTAATATCCGCAAGAGAAATGCACATTCATTGTGGTCGGTAAAAATAATTTTGTTGGCAATTGTTAAATAAGAAAAATAAAATCGACATTAATTAACAAAGCTGATAAGTTAAGAAAGCAAAAAAAATCGTGATGGTTGTTAATTATTTTATAATAATTAGGAATGTTCAAGGGACATAAACCTTGGAATCTGGAGCTACTTATGGAGACCTTTTTTATTTAAGCAACACATGCTATGATCTCTTAAAGGCTTTCGACAGTGTTCACCACTAAAATGAGCTAATGATATTTATGAGGCAGGTGTGCAGGTGATCAGCAGTTACTTAAGTGACCATAAGCAGTTAACTACTTTTATTAATATAACCTCTGATGAAGCAGAGTTGACTCAGGAAACAATATGATCTATTTTATTGACATTTATCGACTTAGACTTTGATTATTTGCTAATGACAATAACATTCACGTGCAGAGATGTATTTAAGAGGATCTTAATAAGATATGCTTCTTGTATTAATATTTTAACGGAATGGCTTAGCAAAACTGCGTTAAACTTATTGGAAGTATATTTTGATCCTTTCCTAAAGTTTGACAAGCACATTGATCGTTTATCAAACCCAATAATTCACGAAAAACAAAGTTCTCAAAAAAAGAAGTTTTCGTTGTATTTTTTTTCTTATTTTTCATATTTTAATTTTTAGTTATTATTTATTAAATGGTATAGCTCACCAACCCAATGATTTATTGAAAAAAGTTTATAAAATTCAGTGGAAATATCAAGAAATTCAATGGATTAATTGGAAGTTGTATATTATTTATAAAAGTTTATATTGTGTTTAAATTTACTTGTGTGTTTTTTATTTATTGCAGAAAGTTTAAAAAAAAAATAAGAAAATATATTTAGGAAGATTGAGGCAAGATAATAAATTGTAAATAAAATGTAAGCAGAACGAGTAAAAAAAATATACAAATTAAAGAAAAAATCAAGGATTTCCTTGGAAATAGCAGAAAATTGAATATTCAGTTTTTTTTTTTATTCCTTGTGCTTTATTAATTTATTAGGAAAATGTAGAAAAACATTAAAGAAATAATTGAAAATCCATGTAATATTTTGCATAATTTAAGACAAGAAAATATACATACAATATACTAAATAAATAAGGCTAAATAACATAATTACAAAAATTACGTTAATATGCTGATAATTGTGCTTAATATTAAAAGGAAAAGGAAAAAATAAAAACAAATTTATTGGAAAAAAAAATAATAAAAAAATCAATTATTAAATAAAAAAAAATCTGAAATGTACAAAGTTTCTTTAAGGAATCGGTCTACAAATTATTAGAATATTTGATTTTTCGATTTTTTTTTTGTTATTTTATGTAAAAAAAAATTAATAGCCAATTTTCAATAGTATGAGTTACGTAAAAATTTAAGAAAAAAACATAGTTTTTCGTAAAAAAAATCTCAAATATTCGTAAGGAAATAGGTTAAATTAAATCAATCTTTTGGGAAAAAACTATGGCTTTCAATTTTTGAAAAATACACAAATTTAAAGAAAAATTCATCACGTATAGTCAATAAATAAGGTTTTTAGAAATCATTTTTTTTCATTGTAGTTTTTTTTTGTAAAAGTATTAGAAACATTTAATAAATTTTAATAAAAATGTGAATATTTAAAACGATTTATTGTATAATAAATTTTTTTAAATTTTTTATTGTTCTAATGCATAAAAATAATTTAATTTTTTATGACTTAAAAATTTTAGAAAACTTAAAAATACCTTAAACGACTAAGAAAGAAAAGAAGGAACTAAAACCGGCAAGAATATTTTTAATTATTTTGTTTATTTTATTTAAAAACAGCTTCTAGAAAGTGAAGAGAAATAAAACAAAATATGCCAAAAAAAAAAAACAAAAATTTGAACTAAAAATGAGAAGAAAAATATTTTTTTAAGTCCAAAAAATCCAAAAAAAGAAAAGCCAAGGAAATTTAAAATAATTGCATATTTTTTTTACTTCTGCTGAGGCCTATGCAATTTTTATTATTATGATTTTAAAAAATCTATAAAGAGAAAATCCAGGAAAAAATTGAGCATTCACTGACTGTGAAAGGTTTACCTAAAAAGACCATTATATGTGCCATTTATTTAAAAATTTGAATTGACATAAATAAAGAAGCATAAAATAATGAATAAATGAAGCCTTTTAATTTCATTGCATTGTATTAAAAAAACGGTGTACAAAGGGGTGAGTTCACAGAACATAATTTAGGCAGAAAAACTATTTAAAAAAAATTAAATACCCTATAATTCCTATAATATTATGCTTCTGATAAAAATGTCGTATATTCGTAAGTAACCTTTTTTAATTTCCTTATTTTTCGTTTTATATTGCAGGAAAATTTAAAAACAAATCTACATATTAACAATACATTAATATGTTTAAATACAGTACCATTCATACAAGATATTTAAAGAAAAAAAAATTAAAAAAAATTAATTTCGCTTTAAATTAAAAGTTTTATATGCGATTTTTTATCTTAATTTTCATCCATTAACATTTACAAGATTTATCAGTCTGTCGAATGAAGTATATTTTGTCATTTTACGAAAAGAAACATTTTTAGCAAAAATTTGTAATTTTGTCGAAAAACCCTAAAATAGGTGTCAAAAAACTTTCATTAATTAACCTGTACTGAAATTTTCAAAGGTATGAGGTACGTCAAAATAAAAAAAATCAATTCTCAAATATTGACTGAATTTTTTGAGAAATCTGTGAAGTAGATTTATTTAAGAAACATATAAACATGTACCAAATTTTAGAAATTTTTATTATTTTTTAATTGCACTTGTTTTTTTTATTTATTTCTTATAATAGTATTTTGTTTTTTTTTTGACATGAGTCCGTACAACTTTCATATCAAAATGTTCGATAATTGTTATTGTTCACATTAAATTGCACTGATTTAAGGATAAAAGATTTATTGTTTCCAAAAACATTTAGAAGTTTTAGTTTATTACACATAATTTTGAATTTTTCATACTTAGTTCGATTTAATTTGAAAACAACTCTTAGGAAACTGAAAAAAAAATAAAACCTTTAAGAAAAATGTGAAGACAAATTACAAGAAAAATATTTTTTTTTAAATTTATAAAAATATATGAAAATACTAAGAAGAAACAAAAAATCAGAATATTTTAAATAAAATTTAAACAAATCAGCATGATTTTTTTATTTTTGCCTAAGCTTAAGGAAGTTTTCAGTAATATCTAATTAAAAAAATTATTTAAAAAAAACTCAAATTAATCCAAGAAAACCACTGTACATTAAGAGTGACTGTGGCGTGTTTCGTCCGAAAAACGTGAAAAATATAAACTAAATAATAAAACAATTAAAAAAGTGGTAAAAATGATTTACTGTAACATTAAAATTTACAAGAATCAGAGTAAAATAATAAACCAATGAAGATAAATTGCCAATAAATAAAACAAATTTAATTCCAAGGAACCAATTGTAAATTTGTTGAATAACTTTGGTGACAAGTTAATCGCATTTAAAAATGCTTATAAAAACCTGCAGAGGTATGAGTTCTGCAAAGAATTTTTAACAGAAAAATTATTATTTCAAAAAACAAAATTGGCGTCTGGTATAAACATGTTTTACCCTATAATCTTCATAATATACCTATCAATCTTCATGCACCCAAGTGACTCATATTTTATTAAATCATATTGCCACCCAATGGCACGTACATATCGCCGAAATTTTACCTCGTGGCGCTTACATTCCTGATCGATTAGATTCCCATAAAGTCCATTGAGAAAACACTTTTGCGAATGATAACCGATCGGGTTTCTTAGAACGGTTTTGAATAACCGGATACCAGGTTCTTTATGCAAACGCATTGCAAGGTGATACATACACCCAGTTAAGGGGCAAATTTTAGCAAAAATCTAAGTAACACATGATAGTTAAATAAACGGTTATTTTTAGCTTACACTACATGTATATTTTTGGTTGAACTTCAACTGTAAATATCGAATAAAATGTCCATGTGATATACGTTGAGGAATGTGGTATTATCTTTGTGTTTTATTCGCTTTATGTTAGAAAGCATTTTTTCTCAGTTAATTATTTTCTGCAAAAAAAACGTTTTTCAATAACACAACTCTTACCCCCCCACCCACCCCACATAACTTACTAGGTAAGAAATTGTTTTCCAAAATAATACGCATGAATAACAGCTGATTTGTTTATTTGAATTTCATATAATTATATACATTTATATTAATAAGTATTTAATACAAAGAGAGTGCTATTAGATTGGATATTATGGACAAAAAACGGTGATTTTTCAAAAGCATTTCTTACTGGGAAAATGTTTGGGGTGGGTGGGGGGGGTAAGGGTCGTGTTAATGAAAAAGAATGTTTTTGCATAAAATATTTATTCAATATTTAATTTAATAACACTGTTTATTTAATTTTGATATAATTTTATATATAAATATATACTATAAAAACAGCGTTGCGAGATTGGATAATATGGACGAAAAACATTAATTTTTCAGAGGAATTTCATCAAATATTTGAGGTATAGTAATCGAGTTTAAAAACTAGATAAATATATAAAAACTAAAAATCTACTAAAAAATCGTTGACTAAATATACATTTAATAAAAATAATATATATGTAATAAGTTGCTTGGGCAAAAACATATAAAAACAAGTGAACAGAATTCATAAATCAATGACCTATTTAAATAACAAAAACCTTTAAAATATTATCAAAAAATGCCTGAATCACTATATTCCGTTAAGTTCCAAGTGTAAAATCATCATTAACATTCTTGTATTAACACCTTATAAGTGAAATAATAATCGGTGAGGAACCACCAAACTTTAAAATAAATACGACCTTGTGCCGATAAGACCACAACTAGCAACGTTATATCCGCCTTGCGTAATACCAAAACAGTTATAATGTGACTTCGAAGAGTGTGACGGAAAGTAAAATCGAAGTAGAGAAGGAACCAGATTACTTTTATTGAATTAATCTTGTGTAACTTGTCGAAACTGGTCGCTGAAGAAGAATGACCTGGATTTTAGTTTGCGAATAATATAGGTGCGTTCTGCAAGTCATTCACGAATACATCCTCATTCGTGACTGATCATTTTTGAAGATGAAACAGCCAAAACAAGTATTTTAAAATAAAGAGAAAAATGTGACTTTAAAAACACAGATCTTGGACATACAAAAAGCAATAAAATATTTTTTAGCACTTAATTTACATACATTAAAAATCATAGCTGTATAGAAACGCTTTGTATATAATCCCTCTCTTAATAAAAAATATTGTTTTCAATATGTAAAACCTCTAATGCGTAACTACCCTATAAAACATTTAATTGTTAAACATCAATTTGTCAAATGTTTCGCATGTAATCAATTAGTATAAAACATTTAAAAACTTTAGAATTAATATTTGACTTATAAGCAATGTGTAAATAAAGTAACCAATTTATCAAAATCTCTTATAGATTATGTTCTTAGCCACTTCTAGTTTTTATTTTTTGATCATAGAAGAACATTGCTAGACATTAAAAGTTCTGTGCAATCTCAATATTCAATGGTAGATCTATCAAGTCGAATCTATAGATTGTAAACCTATTTGAACAAAAAATTGTAAGCATATATATAATATTATTGCAATAATTGATTGATTTAATTAAAGAGTGTAAAAAATATATGAAAATAACAATTCGTACAAATAACACTTGAATATTTAATAAACTTTTTGAGCGTATTAAAAAACCGATAGAATAAAAAAAATATTAATCAACATGAAAACGCTAAATATATTGTTATTGTTATAAGATTTGAAAACGAAAATTGAACAATTAGGGTTTTCTCTGTTAAAAAAAAGTCCACAATTTACTACTGCTCTGTTGCTGTTTAACTTTCTAGTAATACTAACATTAAACCTTTAAGCTATTTAAGACGTATATCTATACAATAAACGTTTTACTTTGCTTTTGTATTTTCCGAGAAAATAATTTTAACTTGATTAATTTAAAATCAGCATTCTTTAGGCTTGAATGGTCTCCTAATTTTTCTTTTTTTAAATTGGCAACCCTCGACTGTGTTAACGAATCAGGCTTTCTATTGTTTTTTCTTTACGTCAATGATCAGTGATTAAGAATATATTATTTACTTCTTTTGCTGATGATGCTACTTAGCTTTGTCATAGAAAGGTTATTTCATACGACATTCTTTGAAAGACATTCTTTTTGTTTACAGAGGACAAATGATTAAGAGCTGGGGTGATTGCAATGGTTTATCTCTTAATGCTTCTAAGGCTAATATTTTAAGTAATTATTATTTTGTTTTACAGAAAAGTATATTTGAGATGTTTGCAATAATGGATAAAAGGAGTTTTGCACGCGGTACTTTATCTCTGAGACTGGTTTTTAAAATACCTTCAATAACCTTTCGATAAGTATTTCTTGAAAGCTCTCTGATTGCATTTGGTCAATATGTAATTTTCACCTATATGTTTTTTCTTGCTATGTATATGGTTTGTATTTGCTTAGCTTTTTCTTTAAATTCTAAAGCATATTTTGGCTTTGTGTTAAGAGGCGAAAATTGAATTTTTAATCTTTTAAATTGTAAGGGTTTTCCTTCATTTTCTCTCTGCCATTTAATTAAATTTATAAAATGTTTTTATTAGATTCAGACGCATCGATAAAATGATATAAAATACACACATAATAAATAATATGAATATGAAATATCTACTAATTTCTGTGCAATTTTTGTTTTATAGCTGACTAATCATGCAGAGAAATTGTCTTGTTGGGCACTATTTTCCTTTTTCTATTCTATTTTATTTGCCATATAGAAAATCCCTTTTTACAAAATTATCTTTTATGTATAATATGTTTTACATTTTGGAATTTCTACCCTAAAATCTACAGGAATTACACCTTTTTTGATCCATAATGACACAATCTAGTCCTGTTACACCGAAATAGGCCCTGTTTCTACTTGTACATTATTTAAATCAAAAAAGTCACATAATTCGATAAAACTCAACCATAGTAAATTCACACGTGAAAGGACGATTTAATGCCCATAATAATGCGGTTCCATTCGATGATCGGGCGGCGCCAAAATCGTAGGCACAAAAGGAATTCTCGTTCCGTGGTACTGAATGGAACCCCCGTCGACTTTCTCAGGAATATTTTTTCGCCCAAAAATTTCGGCTTCGTTTTTGGCGGGTTCGGGTTTCGGCCAGTCATTTAACCGGTCATCTATCACTCCGTTTTCCTAAATTTATTTGACGCTCTTTTTCACCGCAACCGATCGTGATGACGACGACGACGACGACGATGATGATGATGGTAATGCCCATCCCCAGTTTTGAGTATTTCGATATTTCCTGTCGTTTGATCTTTGCAAGTGATGGGAATTAGTGAAATATGGGATTATTTACAAATTAGGGATGAAATACGGGCGTAAAGGTTCTCACGGTAGAGAGTATATAAGAAATAAATAAAGGAAGTTTTGCTTTTTTCAAGTCATTTTAATCAGCGCTTGTGTAAATGCTAGCTCAAAAATAACAAAAAAAATATATGTATATTCTAGTAACCGCGATGGTAGCCCATAGTTGCTAGACAACATTCATTAACAATGTTTCCAAGTTTTATGTACTGTTTTCTATCATATATTCTTCAGATGGAAAGCCCTTGATTACACCATACCTAAAGCATTATCTAAAGCAAATATACGTCTTTACTACTTCAAATAACGTGAATGACACAACTTGCAAGGAAAAAATTTCCTTTTATCAAAATAACAAAGCTGTCAATTTCCCCAATTTACTGAATTTTAATTTTATGAATGAGACTACTTTAAAAGATATTATAGCTTCAATTGATACTAATCCATGATGGATTATTAATAAGAGATGTAATAACTTGTTTTCAATTCTCTAGCAAACCTTTTCTCAACACTATTAATTTTTGTATTTTAGAAAATTATTTTCCAGACTTATTATTAAGACAAACTAATTCATTTTTAAATGCCTATAAAATTATACCTGAATGTCAATCTGGGTTTAGGAAACCGTTTAATACAACCACTTATCTTGTAAATATTATGAATGATATCAGGCACTATGAAGAACAAAAATAATTCACAAACACAATTTAATTCCGACTTAAATGATTTTACATATATACACTAGGCCCATAATTTGAAACTAAACCCTTTAAAATCATACCTCTTATCTAGTAGAAATAACATGAAATATTTAAGTCAAAACTTGGGGGTTAAAATAAACAGTACAATAGTACCTCTCATTAATGAAGCAAAGAATTTCGTTATTATTATTAAAGTATTTTCTATGCAACTTTATAAGGTTATTATAGTTTGATTATGGTCATGTAATCGACAAGAACGCAATTACACCTGCAGTTTCTTCCTCGATTCAAAAAGTGCAAAATACCTGTATGCGTTTTTCCTTTAATATTTGCTACATAAGTCATGTTACCCCATATCTTAATAATCGTTTTATTCTTTTGATATCAAATAGGCGTAAATATCGTATGTACTCTTGCATATACAGAACTTTTAAGTTGGAAAACCCACCATATCTAAGAAAACTTTTTATTGTGCGTGAACATAATAATATAAGGCTTTTTAAAAATTATCCAGTTAGGTTGCAGTTCATTTGTGGAACAATTTGCCTCACTTTGTTAAAGATTTTTTTTTTATACGTATAAAAAAAATATAAAAAATTTGCTTATGCTGTCACAGTATGATGCCTAATAAATAAATATTTATTGACTTGCATATGAATTGGGTTCTTTCCAGTCTATTTTCATTCAACTTGTTTCATATTCATGCCATAATATCTTAAAAAATACACCTACCACTAACATAATGGCTCATGTTTTTTTTTATCACCTGACTTAAAACGTGGACTAATTTTGCTAATTTTTAATTATTGTGGAAAGATTTCAGTTTGTATAGTCTTATTGACTAATTGTACTTTAGGATAGTGAGTTTAAATTTTCAACTCAAATATGGAATTTCTTAATTCTTTGGCAAATTTGCTCGCTTTCCAAAACGCACTATTTGACAGCCTGAATTTAATAATATTTTCATTAAATAAAAAAATTGTTAATTATTCCACGCAAGGAGTGACGACTGAATTATGAGTTAATATTTAGAATTGTAGCGCTTAACTACTGCTATTTAATTACGGGCAACCTAAAATAATTTTTTAGGTGTTTTCGTAAAGGGTTGGGTTTTTCCAAATACTCAAAGTCATTTTTGTTATTCCAGGGATTTCAAAAAAGTGAATTATTTAATGTACTCGATGTCATTATTAATGTTTCCTTAGCGTTGAAAATCATATGGCTTCCCGGAATCAAGTACTTTAATAATCTTTTAATTATCATGCATGTTTATATTATTGTATATTTATTTACATGTAAATATAATAATTTGTAATATAGGCTTAAACAATTTTAAATCTGGATTTAGGGACAATATAAGTCAATATTGGTCATATAAATTATAAAATTAAGTCAATTATATGAAATAAATTAAACTAAGGGAAATTTTATCTATTTACATATGTACCAGTTTTTGTCAAATAAATATGGGTCAAATACACCTACTAGCTGAAGTTTCCACTCTTAAATTTGACTTGGAATAATTTTAGGTTATTGGTATTCGTATGCAAATGGATAAATAACGTAAAAAAAATATTTACTGAAGAGTTAGACACTACTGAGAATTTTTTACCAGGTATTAATTTTCTTATGGTATCGAATCAACTACATAAAAAAAATTTACAGAATATAGACAATTATAGGAAAATAACAATGAAATATATCTGAAAAAAACTGAAAAAGTATTTAGTATTCTACATATTTTTATACCTTCCAAGCTCTGAATCTAAGCTATAACAAATAATTTTAATTAATTAATGGCATTCGTATATAATCGGATAAATTACATACATAATCTCTGGATAATATTCTATGCACAACTTTTAAACTTAAAAACGAATATTTTAAATGGGCTAAAAACCATTAATAAAAATCTTGTAAATAAAAAATCCATAATAAATCAGTCGATGCTATAAGACTATTAAATACAAGAAAGAATATTAGGAATATATTTATCTATAAACATATTGAACACAAGAAAGATGCTATCAACCTAACAACAATAGTATATTTATAATATCAAGGATATTGAAGATTCATAGAATTTACCAAAAATATTCTTACTAACTAAGCCATTTTGCGAATAATGTTTACTGGTTTTTATGTTTGTTTCAATATAAATAGTGCTATTAAATAATATATCTATTTTTTATTAAGCTGAGTACTAGTTTTGAGAAATACATTTTTTATATTTAGGAGATTATAACAGTTCAGCAATAAATAACAAGAGTAAGTTATACCGAGCGATAATTTCATAGATCAGATGAGATTGTACAATTACCGTTACTAAATTGGAATTATGGATGTCCTACTTAAAGAACGAATTAATTATAATATTAAAATCAATTTTTCACTAGTCGTACTTCTATAGGGAATGTTAATATCCAGTGATTTTTGTTAGGTAAAAAGTCCTTACAATAAGAAAAGAGTATGTATACTGTTTATTTTGAAAATTAATCATAAGAATCATGTTTGATTATTTATTCTACATTAACAAGTAATACAATATAATTTGCAAAAGAAATTATTTTTTTCGAACATTCAAGATTAAGGTAAAATGGAAGTCTTGGAGTCTCCCTCCAAGTGTTTTTAAACATTTAGTTATTTAAAATTCCCTACATGTTTCGGATACAAGGGTGTCCATCATCAGGGGATAAAAGGTTTAAAATTGATATTAGATATATGCCCCAGGGTTTGATTCCATGTCAAAAGAACCCTCTATTTATTATTATTATTTTTTTTTATTGATTATTTTTAATTTTATTTAAAGGACCGAACACTATGCTAAAAAATATATATTCCAGAATATATATTAGAAATAAGAAGAAATAAAATTAAAAATAATAAAATAAAAAAAAAACAATAATAATAAATAGAGAGTTTTTTTGACATGGAATCAAACCCTGAAGTGTATATCTAATACCAATTTTAAACCTTTTATTCCCTGATGATGGACATCGCTGTATTGAAAACATGTAGGGAATTTTAAATAACTAAATGTTTAATAAATAAGTGGAGGGAGACTGCAGGATTTTCATTTTACCTTAACCTACGAATCCACTGCAAGTATGAAGTATTTCTTTACATTCAAGATTAAGAAGCTTATCTTAAGAAGCTTTCTTTCTAAGAGATAAATGTTTAATAGCAAAAGCATTGATCCTGGTAAGCCTACATATTGCAATCGTGCAATAGAGCTATCATCACTCACTGATTCAAACGTTTGCCAAATATAGGCGCATATATTTTCTCCTCTATTCATGTAAAAATTTATATGATGTCAAAGCCATCGTCTGTTAACCTATTTTTGACAATCAACATAAGTGAAACAAAATTGCCTAAAGATTTAGCGAGCAATATACAAATTAACGGAGAATTTATCCAAAAAAAATCAATTTTTTGACTTATATCCACTGCTCACTGTAGTAAGTTGTAAAAATATTATGAAAATTACATAGCAATATACCTAAATCCACCTTTGGATCTATAAATAATTTACTTTTTACTATTTGCCATTAAGCGCATAATCAAACTGTTACAACCGTCGGTAATCCCCTCGGAACCAGCTGGTATGAATCACGAACGAACGATTCAAGGTCTTCGCGGTATGAATGAAACACCGGCGAGTACCCACCGTGAGCTTTTGCGTATTTTGGAAAACTTATTCAAAGAAAGTAGTACGTAACTAGAACTTTACATTTGAATTGGTAATTAGCTTTAAAAAAAAAAAAAACACGATTTATGCAACTCGCGTTTCAGTTCCAACGAAACCCGTTTGATGGTTACATTCGATTTGAGAAAATGTAGATTTAATATGTTTAAATTTACAAAAAACTAATATTATGTAACAAACAGATTTTAAATTTTATTGTATTCCCTAGGGGATTCCCATATACTTGACTGTTGTACTCACTCACACCTAATGTTTGCACAGTGATTTAATTGCAGATTAAATTGTTTAGTGACGCACTTTATGACCTTTAAAATTGATGATTTTTATTTATAGTTTGGACCAAAATAATCATCGAAAGTTCATAAAGGACTGTAACAAATGACCCAATTCTCCAAAATTCCTATAATCTCTTTGACCCTGTCCCTCAAAACTATGCCAAGAGGGTGATTTCATTTCAATTATCGGTTTAACTAGAACGCCGCTTTTCGGGGTCAGAGTGTTCCTTTTCACGGAAATCATATGATTTATACGGAACTTTATTGATTTTACACTTGAGCATAATAGTCCTATAGTTTAGGAATTTCGTTAGGCAGGAGTGGCTTTAGGGAATGTTTGTTTTTTTTTCTCAATCGTGATTCATTGTTAGGGAAACTATTGAGTGATTCAGTAGCATATTTTAAATATAAAAAAATATTAAGTGTGACCAAATATTGCAAGATTTACGAAAAATTCCCATCGGTTTTTCCCTATTTTAAATAATGCGACCTAATACCATCGGTATGCGCGTTTGATGATTTATTTACCGGTGGATTTTTTAATTGTTAATCATTCCAAGGTCGTGTTAACCGTGGTCATTGAGATAAACGTGAAAATATAGACTTGCTTGGTTTAGCTAGTAGTTGATTACGATGTGAAATTTAAGGCTAAATATAAAAACAATTTTTTCCCAAGAAATATTGATGACGATCTCAGGAAAACGAAACGTCGAATTTTGAATGCGAAAATACCATCTTGCAAAGAAGGAAAATTGGTCCTATAAAAAAGGGTCAATTTTTTTGAGATTAGAATAATTTAACTGACTTCAAGCTTTTACAAATGATAAGTACATTGTAAAATATTCCGTAATTAAAGAAAATATAAATATAAATGTAAATTTAATAAAAACTCTTACGATGAAAATTGTCTATTCATGGTTCTTTTTTTAATGTAATAAATCACTTTATACCATCAAGATACCATCTTTTGGATTGTGAAATATTTTCCTTTGTATAGGCAATTCTTTTTTCAATTATCAGCTTTCGAATACTTACTTAAGTATTTAATTTAGCAATATTTTTAACCTAAATAAATTATTTATCTTAGCAGCAATTTATTACAACTATTGACATGCTTCGTTAATATTTTCTATTTCTCAAAGTAATACAATTTTGTCACAGTAGTTTCTTTTGGTTCTTTTTTCTGAGTTTTTTCTTTATCATCTTATAAACGATAAAATATTTATCACAACAGTGATTTTTTAATTCATTTTCAGTAAAAAAAAGCTTAGAAGCAATAAAACCTTGATTTCAGGTTCAGGTTAAAATAAAAACTCTAAACTTATTAATCGATTAATAAGAAAATCTCATCCATTTTTCACAAAGAGACCGACGTATACAACAGACGAAAAACAATGAAAAACACAAAGTCACGGTCTCACAACATTTACTTAAAGCTACACGTGTTTCGCTCTATTCAGAGCATCATCAGGCCTAAAACAATAATAATTAGTCTTGAAAGAAAAAAGAGGACATTAAAAAGACTAAAACCTTAAAAAGCCACTGACGTTGGCAAAACAGTAAATAAACATACATTTAAGGTTAGGATGACTATACAGTTATTTAGAACCAAAAAAATAAAAAATAAAAAATAAAAAATTACACCTATTGGGAATCGAACCCGCAACAACAAGCTTACAAGCCAGAGACTATAACCTATGGGCTACCGGAACACTGAGGAGAAGTTCAAAACATTTGATGTTAAGCCAAGGCATTCTAACACAATATTAAACTTATTTCAGTTGGAAGAGATTATGTAAATATAAAATTGATTAAATAAGATTATTAAAAATAAGGTTGGGTTCAAAATTAAATACGTCATTAACACAGACAAGAACAGGACTCTTCTTGGCTTTAGTAATTTCCATCCTCTCCAGAAGGTTGACGATATTTTCATTGTCTGGAATGGCCAGAAAGAAGATTTGACAAATTTTCTTCGTTTTGTGAATTCTTTGCACCCAAAGATTTCTTTTACCATTGAGGAAGAACAAAATGGTAAACTGCCATTCCTAGACCTCCTTATAGAAAGACTCAATAATAAACTAATATTTGAAATATATCGTAAACCCACAACTACTGATAATGTCATTCAATATGCGTCTATTTCTCCCTATCCATACAAATTTGCCTCCTTCAATTCTTTCTTTTACAGACTTTTTAACATCGCCCTGTCAAAGGAAGCGTTTGCTAAAGAGCTTAATATTATAAAACATATTGCTTTTAATAATGGATTTCCACTTTACTTAATTAACAAATTATACTTTAAGTTCTTAAATAAATATAGGTTGACTTACAACCTTCTTCATGCGAAAGACGACAAAAAGTCCTTTAGATCTTTATCCTTTTTCGGCTCAATTTCATTAAATTTAGCTAAATTTTTTAAGACCTCTAATATCAAAATCGCTTTCAAAACCGCGAATAATTTAAAAAAACAGTTAGTGAGCGTGATAGACAAGGCAAATGTCTTTTCGAAATCAGGGGTTTACTCTTTGAAATGTGGGGATTGTGACGCTGTATATATTGGCCAATCTGGAAGAAAAATTTCTACACGCGTTAAAGAACATGTAGCGTTGTTTGAGAAATTTAAAAATACAGACGTCCGTGATACAAAGTCAGCGTTTGCGAATCACCTGTTAGCTTCCACACATCACTTTTCTCCAGAGGTCGGAGCTGAAATACTTCATGAATGCCCTAAAGGGAAAAAGCTTGACCTTCTGGAGAGGATGGAAATTACTAAAGCCAAGAAGAGTCCTGTTCTTGTCTGTGTTAATGACGTATTTAATTTTGAACCCAACCTTATTTTTAATAATCTTATTTAATCAATTTTATATTTACATAATCTCTTCCAACTGAAATAAGTTTAATATTGTGTTAGAATGCCTTGGCTTAACATCAAATGTTTTGAACTTCTCCTCAGTGTTCCGGTAGCCCATAGGTTATAGTCTCTGGCTTGTAAGCTTGTTGTTGCGGGTTCGATTCCCAATAGGTGTAATTTTTTATTTTTTATTTTTTTGGTTCTAAATAACTGTATAGTCATCCTAACCTTAAATGTATGTTTATTTACTGTTTTGCCAACGTCAGTGGCTTTTTAAGGTTTTAGTCTTTTTAATGTCCTCTTTTTTCTTTCAAGACTAATTATTATTGTTTTAGGCCTGATGATGCTCTGAATAGAGCGAAACACGTGTAGCTTTAAGTAAATGTTGTGAGACCGTGACTTTGTGTTTTTCATTGTTTTTCGTCTGTTATTAATCGATGTCACTATCCAGCCAATTAATTTATTGTTTAATAACTGTTGAATACATTTGATAGTCAGTTAATATTTATATTGTGAAGTGTTCTTTTTAAGTCTTATAATTTAGGTAGAAAAATGTCTTATTATGCCCTTAAGGTGAAATAGGTTATAAAATGATACTGTAAAGTTCTCTTTTAATTTGGATTAAAAATTTGTATCCTAGAGAACCATAAATTACTTTTTTAAATTGATTTCAGATTTTTTAATGGATTTTTCCTCTTTTTTTTCTTTAAAATAAATTATTCATCTTAACAGTAATTTACTAAGAACATTGACATCTACCATTAATATTTTTTTAATTGTCAACTTTCAATATGTAAAAAAAAAATAATATAATATTTTTTTTGTTGATTTATCGAAATATAAGAGTCAACTTATCAATCATCACTTCTTAATTATAAAATATTTATAGCAACAGTGAAGTTTTTAAATCCATAGTGAAAAGGGACTTTAGAGAAATATGTTCTTAATTAAGAGTTCTTCCATTATTGACAAAAAAAGGCTTTGGAGATATAAAATTTGAATTTTCGATTCTTTTAACAGCTCCTAAATTTTTAATTAATTATTAATTACATTGATTTTTCAATGTGCATCGAACCCAATTGTCAAAAAAAAATTCGATTAACTAAAAAATTCAATATTTACCTCAGCAGTGATTTTTTATTACTAGTATAGCACGTACCAGTAATAAAAAAATATCTCATACAGTATTGTGCAAAAAGATAGCAACATTGAACTTTCCTGTTATATATCTTTTAGTATCTAGCTTGTGAGTCTTGGCATGGACTCAATTCATAATATAATTTATAACAAATTTCATAATATAGTCATTGTTCATTTCTTTCCAAGCCTTTTCCACTGTTGCAAAGAGAATATTTGTATTAGAGTATGTTAGGTGCCTGATTTTGGTGTCAATGTAATGCCATAAATTCTCTATAGGGTTTAAGTCTGGCGATTGAGATGGCCAGACCATTACATTTATTTTTTCATCGGATTGCCACCTCTTAACAAATTGAGAAGCATGTTTTGGATCGTTGTCATGCTGAAATATGCATGGCTGTTACTGGCATGACTTCATCCATATATGGCACTAAATGTATTTGCAGAATGTCTTTGTACATAAAACGATCCATTTTGCCCACTATTCTTACTATGGGCCCCATGCCACGAGCCGAGAAACATCCCCATACAAGAATATTTCCCCCTCCATGTTTAACTGTGGGGCAAATGTACTTTTTGTTTAATCTTTGTTCACTGGGGCGTCTGACGTACATCACTCCATCAGTTCTGAATAAATTATATTTAGATTCATCACTAAATACGACTTGTATACGGTCTTCCCATCAGCTACAGACCAGTGGACATGAGATTGGGCAAAGTGAAAACGAGCCTTGACGTTCTTCTTTGAGAGTAACGGTTTTTTGGCGGGGCGACGAGCAGGTAATTTGGCATCAAGTAATCTTCTCCTTACGGTACTGGAACTGAGGTTTACTCCTCCACTCTCTTTGAATTTTGCCAAAATTTGGGAAGAAGACAAAAAAGGATTTTCTTTGGAAATTCGTAGCAGCTGCCTATCCATCCTCAAATTTGTCTTTATGGGTCCACTAGGAATGGGCGCCGGTGCAGCTGTTTCAGTAAGGCGAATTTTTTTGCAAACTCTGGATACGATTGACCTGTGAAGCCGTAAGCTTCTTGCAATGTCACTCTGCCTAACACCATTTTCGTAATGCTCCACAATAAGTTTTCTTACATCACCAGAGACGGTTTTTGAGCGACCCATTTTAGGTAAATTCTGGGATTCAAAAATAACAACTTTACAGCAGGTAAATCGATATTTAGCGGATAAAATAAATGCGAAACAAGAATGTTGCTATATGCATTGGCATTTTTATGATATCTCGGTATATTTATAAATAATACAGAGGCGTGTACTTAAAAGTAAAGAAATAATATGGAATAAATAAAGGAGCAAATAATATTTTTGAAAACATCGCTTGTTGCTATATTTATGCACAATACTGTATTTTTGACTTAATTTAATAAAAATAGTAATTAAACTAGTGTTTTCTGGATTTAGTGCAAGCACTTTCATCGGCTTGTAAATCAGTAAATATTTATGTAAGCAACGACTTTAAAGGTGTAAATTTAAGATTTTATGTCGAAAATCGTTTGTTTAACTTTCATTTAAATTATAAAAGGTAGTAAACATTTTTTAAATTAAAAATAATTTAACAGAATACATTAATGTAAAATTACACTCAATTTTTTCATCTCACATATCTCCTAATTTTTTTCAGAAAACAAGGTTCAATTGAAAGGTATGTATTGGGAAAATAGATGTTTATTTACAAAAACGTGTTATAAGTGCATAGGCAATTTTCCTAAAAAAATACAGTCATTGACAAAATATAAATTTTACAAGTAAGTTGACAGTATTATAATTTTAATATTATGCTAACTTAAAGTGTAATTTACCTAAAAAATTAGACACAATTGATAGTAAAAAAGGACTTTTCAATTTAAATATCGTATTTTTAATGTAATTTAATAAAATAATAATCACAATAGTGTTTTTTTGGTTTATGCTACGAGTTTAGGACTATCATTAGAATTATCATACAGCAATAATTTAAAAATACACTTAGTTTCTTAATATCTGTTTTTTTTTAAATAAAGCTTAATTTAAAAGTGTTTATTGGAAAACAGATATTTTCTTAAAAAAAAAGTTACTAGTGCATAGGCAATTTTCCTGAAATATTACATCCATCTACAAAATGTAAATTTTATAAATAAATTGACAGTAAAATCACGTTAATACGGTTCCCTTCTTTTTTATATACTTTCCGCAAGATATGACTTACTCTTATTAATAATATTTAAAAAAATTAAATTTACTGTCAAAAATATTAGAAAAATATAAACATATATGTAAATTCATTGTAAAGTCTTACAATATAAATTGTGTATTCCTGTCACGTTTTGAATGTAGTAAATATCTTTATATCATCAGTTTGTTCGGCTTTAATTTTTTTTGTTAATAATTTTGAAGGTTCTATGCACCTATACACAATTATTTTTTTATTTATTAGCTGGAGAATATTGAAATAATTAATTTAGGAGTAATTTTTAAATGTGCATTGAATCAAAATAAATTATTAGTCTTCCTATAATTTTACAATAAATCATTTATCTCAGCAGTAATTTATTACAACCGTTGACACGCATCGTTAACATTATTTATTTTTTCAGCATTAAAGTAATAACATATTTATCATACTAGTGATTTTGATTATCATACGAATTATTTCGTTAATCCATAACTAGTAAAAAATGGCTTTGAAGGAATACCATCTTAATTTCAGATTTTTACAGCATTTGTAAGTTATCAAATAATTAATATAGTGATTTTTAAAAATATCATCCTAAATCTCTTGGTCTATTGGAATAATATATTTTGATGTTGTCAAAGTTAATTTAATTTTGTGACAGCCGCGTCAACAAAATCGTTCTTTCAAAATGCCTACATTTTCTCCTCAACAAAAAGCGATATTATACACTCGTCTGATGGATGGAGTTCCTATAAGAAGAATCACAGAAGAATTGGACATTCATAAAAATACTGTTTCCTTAGCTAAGGCAAAAATTGCAGAATATGGAGCTATTGTAAGAAATCCAGGTTCTGGTTGACCAAAAACGACATTCAAGATAGAGAGTTAGTTAGCTTTCTAAGAAAGAATCCGTTTGAAACAGCAATAAAGGCGAAAGAAAACACGCATCTTCCTGGTTCTGTTAACACAGCTCGTAACAGGATAAGAAATTCGAAAATTAAAAGTTGCTGTGCAACAAATAAAATATTTTTGACTGAAGCAAACAAACAGAGAAGATTAGAATTTGCCCATCAATATGCACACCAAAATAACATATGGGAAACGGTAATATTTTCGGATAAAAAAACCTTTCAATCGTGCAATAATGGCAAAATCCGCATTTACAGACCTTCTAATACCAGATATGATAAAAAATAAGCACATAAGACTAATCAAAGTGGAAGTTTTAGTATAATAAACGTGTGGGCCTGGATTAGTTTTAGAGGACCAGGCATTTGTCAAACAGTGCAGGGAAGGCTTAATGCCTTAGGATATTGCAATATCCTGAATAATGTTATGATGCCATCTGTTGATATAGTCTATGGGCAAGATTTTATCTTCCAACATGATAATGCTCCTATACATACAGCCCGTATAGTTCAAAACTATCTAGACGAAAGACGAATTCAAGTTTTACCGTGGCCCTCGAAAAGCCCTGATTTCAATCCAATTGAAAACGTTTGGGGTAAAATGGCAAAATATATGTATAAAGATAACTTTAGGCCTTATAGAAATCAGAATGAATTACGCTTAAAGATAGATCACGCATGGGATCGAATATACCATGCGTATATAGTTTTGGTTTATTTATAAAATGTGTTCTAAATAAAAATAAATATAGAAAAATAAAAATGTTTGGTATCAATATTATTATTTAAATATGTAATTATTAAGACTCCAAAAATTCATAATGCGTAATAATGCATACCATACCCACGGAATGCGATTTACTATAATAGACTAGGAGACAATTCCCTACCTAAATGTTAATGTCCCAGTTTTTTTTCGGCACGATGGTACATCAATTGAACCTAAATAGATTTTCTTTCTCTGCTTTAAAATTAATTATTTATCTCAGCAGAGGTTTATTGAAACCGTTAAGACGTACCATTTTTAGTAGACTAATAAAATTCTTATCACAGTAGTTTTGTTTTATATATCAAAGTGTAGCGAGTCAGTTTCTCTCTGATTACCTTGTAAATTATAAAATATTTATACAGTGATTATTAAAAATTAGTAGATTTTTTTATTGCTTTAAAATAAATCATGTATTTCAGCAGTGATTTTTTAAAGACCACCCTGAAAGTTTAATGTGTTTTTCAGAATGTAACGAGTCAATTCTTATTTGATAACTTAGAAAATATTAAATCAAATAATAATTTTATACTCCTAAAAGCAAAACTTTGTCCGATTGTTATTCCAAAATAATAACGACTTAACGAATCAATTACATAATTATTATGAAATATTTATCTGGACAGTGATTTCTAAAGCTCCTGATATTCATCCAAAAATTATTATATCATAAATCGTTGTTTTTTTTTAAACGTATGACGTACTAATTTATGGACATACTCTTACGAGCATCATCGTTCCCACGAAAACGCAAATTAAGACACAAAAAAAGAAACGGCAAATTTATTGTAAAACAAATGTAAAAACGATAAAGGAACGATCAAGAGTCGAGTGGAAAAAAAGTGGCCACTTAAACATGTGTAGGTAGGAATGTATACACGGTGTCAGGGTTCTTTCGGCAGATCGTAGCTGAAGATAAAAAATTACCTGGGCAAGACCGTTCTGGTTTTTTTTCTTTGTTAAATGGCATTTTTAACTAAATTTTGTGTTTTTTTTTTAAATAATTTAAATAGGATAATATTACGTATAAAAATAATATCAATTAGAGCAAGGCATATCGTGACAAGAAATACTAGTAAGCAAAAAGCAAATGAACTTTACTTAATTTAACTAACTTAACTAAAATTTACATTTTGTAAATGGGTGTAACCTGTCAGGAAATTTGCCTTTGCATAACATGATTTTAAAGTAAATAAATATCTAAATCAAAACATATTCTGTTTAAATTAAAAAAAACATTTAATTGGTTACAGATTTATTAACTAAGAAAATCGCTGATGTGACCAATCATCAAATTCTTTAAATTACTACTGAGATAAATATTTTTTGATGTACAGTCAAGAAGAAAATGATTATTATATTAACGGAATAAAAGAATTTAAAATCACTGACTGCTTAACTAAAAATGAGACCAGAGGCTTTTTTCGTCTACATTCTATGCTATTGGGATAAAAAAAAATTAATATATTTAGGGTGATACAAAAAATCACTGCTGTGATAAATATTTTTTACTGCGACAGCTAATAAGAAACCCATTTTTATTTCAATGCAAGAAAATAATGTAAAATTACTGCTTAATTAAATAGTTTATACTTCATAATACGACAATTAAAAATACCCTATTCTGATAATAATATTATTATTTTCAGGTTGGTACAAAAAAAATCATTGCTGATAAATATTTTACTTTTAAATAGATCCAAGAATAATTTAGATTTGATGCACAAGTAAGAATATATGTAAACATTTGTATTCTGAGAGGAGAAGATATTTCAATAAATTATACATTTCTTAACCTTTAAAATCACTGATGTGATAAATTTTGAGCAGATTTTCTTTTAAATCACTGATATGCGATTTTTCTGAGATAATTATTTCGTAATGTAATGGCCAATCAGACAAGCGTTATTATTTAAAAATATTAAAAACACAAAAAATTTAATTTTGTTTTTCAGTTCACTGATTAATTAAATACTTTAACAAAAAGATACTACTGTGATAAAAATATTAATATTTATAACTTGGTACAAAAAAATCGCTGCTGAGATATATATTTTACTTAATAGTCGACTGAAGAACAAAATCTATTTCGATGCTATTTAAAAATTGATTAGAGGTGTGATAAATGTTTTATATTTTACAAGTATAACGAGCAAAAAAGAAGTTCGAGGTATTGGTTTGAATATATTTTAATTAACTCCTGTAAAAAAATTATTTTAACTAAAATAAGCTAAACAATAACTATTAGTAGTCAAAGAGAAAGCAACATTCCAATTGCTTGTAGATTTATTAACTTCAAAAATTATTGCTGTGATAAATATTTTAATATTTTCAAACACATAACGGGATAAATACAATGCCTAGATTTTCGTTTGAATCAGTGCCTATGCAATTATTTTATAGAAGGAAAAACTGAAAAATCACTGCTGTGATAAAGTTGATATAAAATTAAAATCTATTTATTCAATTTAGGTTAACTGAATACACTTATTCAAGAAAAGTTCGATGTAAAGTTAAAAATACACTTGAACTTAAAAATGAAAAAAATACTTAAATGATTATTAATTTATAAACTTTAAAAATCACTGATGTGATAAATATTTCATATTTTTTAAGGAGATTTTTTTTAAATCAGTGCTATTAAATTTCTGTAAATAAAATAGGCTAAAAATTACTTCTAGATAAATATTTGGTAATGTATAAGCCAATAATAAAATTGCTACTATTTTATAGTTGCCAAAAGACAAAACATAAAACTTTGGTCTTAAGAATTTGAGATTACCCTTAAATTAAAAATTAATATATCATTGAAAAAACTAATAACATATTTAAGTTGTACAAAAAAATCACTGCTGAGATAAATATTATAATTTTAAGTCCACACATTAATAAAATCTACTTAAAAATGTGTATTTAGGAATGAAAAATTATTTTAATTACTTGTAGATTTTTAAATTTTTAAAATCACTGACATGATAAATATTTTTTTTTCATGCAGATAATTTACTTTAAATCACTGCTATACACAATTATTTGATATAAGATAAATTGATAAATAATTTTTAAGGTTTTATCACTTTTTATTCAATAAGCTACTTGTATGGGTCTACAATTAATGAGCCTTTAAAATCGATATGCTTTCGAATCACTGCTGTGATAAACATTTTACGATTTATGAGATGATAACTGACTCGCTATATCCCGATAATATTAAGTCAATATAAGGTATTATAATTTTAAGTATACAAAATGTCAAAATTAAAAATTTTGCTTTTTAAAATTTTAAATCAGTATTTAATTAGATATTTTAATAAAGAAACACTATTGTGATGAAAATATTATTATTTATAAGGTGGTACGAAAAATCACTGAGGAGATAAATATTTTTATATTCTTTAGATAGATAATGGAAAAATTTATTTGATAAATTATATTTTTATTCACTGCTATAAAGAAATATTTGAAATAAAATAAATCAATAAATCATTGTTAAGATGTGTATTTTATCACTTTTTATCCAATAGCCTGCGTTATTGTATTGGTCTACAATTGATGAGCCTTTGAAATCATGATAAAAATAAAAGTTTTATCACAAGGCATTAAAAAAATTGAAAATATTATTGATGAATTACATATAGATAACATTTTCAAATCCCTGTTGTGATAAAAATTTTATGATTTATGAGACGAGAATTGACTCTCTACATACCGATAAAACGAGGAATTCACTATTGTGAGATAACTATTTATACTTTTATGATACAAACAAATCAGTGATAAGATAAATATTTTACTTTGAGTCGAAATAAGGTGTTATAATTTTGAATCTTCAAAAGATCAAAACTTAAAATTTTGCTTTTCAGAATAATAAATCACTGTTTAGTTAAATATTTCAACGAAAGAACCCCTATAATTAGAATTATAATATTTTTAAGTTGACACAATAAAATTACCGCTACTTTTAATACGACATAAGAATAAAATTTATTTAGGTTCGATGCTATTTAAAAATGTATAATTAAGAAGTAAAAACAACTCTTTTGGTACTAAATTTATTAAATTTTAAAATCACTGATGTGATAAATATTTTAATTTTTTCCCTTACATTTTCTGCTTAATCACTGCTATAGAATTTTTATAAAATTAACTAAGCCAAAAAATCACTATTGATATACTAATATTATTTGCTGATTACATATTATTGATAATCCTTTCAAATCACTATTGTGATACTAATATTTATACTTTTAAGTTATTATTTACTTTTTTAATTATTTACACTTTATCCACGATTGTATAAATAAATAAATAAATAAATGTGTATATAGAGAGGAAAAAGTATATACATTGCAATGATAAATATTTTATATTTATCCAGGAGATAACAAATGCATTAACTAAATTTTCATTTAAATCACTACTATAAAAAAATATTTTTAATAAAATAAGCTGGAAAATCACTGCTGTGATATATATTTTATTACTTTGAAGCCGAAAAGGTTTTTGTATATGATAAAAATAAGAGTGAAAGTGAATTACATTGAAAGCAAAAAAAAATTAATTAATTACATATTAATATACCTTAGAAGTCAGTGCTGAGATATATTAAAAAATCACTCCTAAACTTCGTTTCTATATAAGAAGTCCTCTATCTACTATTTTTTAAGCAATTTTATAAAGAGGCTTAAAAAGTATTAAAAAGTTTACTTTACCTTACTGAGATCTCCAAATCTAGAATCCTCACTAAAGTGCCAACTCAACAGCAATACTACCTAAAACAAAAACAAAAAATAAATTAATAATAAATCTTAACCTAACTTAACTAATTTCAAGTTACTTCACACTTTCAGTGGTGATTCCCTGGAAATCAATTAAATTTATAACATATAAAAAAAAATTAACCATAATTAAATCCTCACCGATCGCATATTAAATTGGTGGAATTTGAAATTAATAGTCGGAGGTACTTCACCTGACTAATTTACATAAATAATTGCACGTTATTTTAAAATTTGTTATAACCTGTATAAACATAATAAACATTGCAAAAATGGCAATAAAGAGGTCGGCAAGTGGGCGTCTTGTTGATAAATTCATTACGTTTATTTTTAGGAATTTTTTAAAAAATTAATTAGAAGCGTTATAGCGAAAATAATTGGCGATTTATTTCAGTTAAAATTGCACAAAAAAATTTAAGTTCTATTAGTTGCTAGGGGTGCTAAACATTATCATTTTATTTAGCAAAAATACCCTTATTTAAGAATCTTAATTCCCTTCTCAATTTAAGGTTCAGTTCTCCATGTGCTTCTTTCATTATTGTTCACTGGACCTACGTATCGCTTCTTCTTGACTGCGTCTAATTAGTCCGTTTAACTGATAAAAATCTTAGTTCATTCTTAACAAAATTGTTACAGAAAATAGACGACACATTTTATAGAATTTCCTCGGAAATCCAGATCGGGTCCGCGTACGCATAATACTGAGAAAGTTATTAGGTTAGAAGTAGAAATAATAGGGAACTATTGAGCCAAAAACTTTAATTTGATCTAAAAATATGAAGCAGCGTTTATTGTTTTTTTGCCCGAAGTCTATATTAGCTTCTATTATAGGTGAATGCAATAAATACGCATAAATTTAACTTTTTTAATGCGTCTATCTTAAACAGGTGTCTTGCCAGAGAGATTTGTTCTATAAAATTTTTATCAGTTCGCGAACGCCCTGTTGAAATCATTGAATCAGTTATTGGGGATGAGAGGTTTTTGCACCAGCGATTGCATGATGGTGATATAAAGAAAATTAGTTCAAGAGTGATAGTTAGTAGTGCACTAAAAAGATAATACAAGTATTACTGTCGAAACGTCCATGTATTAAGAAATCATTTTTTAATGCAGGGTCAGAAGGTTCAGATTTTTTACTGATTTGATGTACTTAAAAATCTGCTATTACAAAGGTCGAAAATATTTACTGGTTACAGGTTAATAATTCTACAAAAAAAAAGAAAATAAATACTATTTTTGTATACTACTACTATTAAGGTATTTTGAATTATGTGACAAAATTTGTATTTTAAATAATGATGTTAAGAATTTACCAAGTAATTTGAACGCTCATAATAAATATTTTAATATATACCACCGTAATATAAGAAGTGAAAATAATGTGCTTGGACAATAGTAGTATGGTTTTGGATTTAACAGTTTTTATTAAAATATGGCTACTTGGAGATCCTGCAGTTTGTATATTTCAATACATTCTTTAATTTACAGTAAGTGAAATTATAAACAAAATGATGGAGTAACAATTTGGGAGCAATCAAATATGTAATTATTTATCTAAAAAAAATAAGAATTCAATTATATAGCGTAAATATTCCAGATTATTTATACAGTCCTTTTAGGTTTCATGGTAGGTAGAACTAAAATCGAGTTTAAATGCTTTATAGTTGGAATAAAAGCATAGATATTTTGCAAAAAAAAATTTTTAACACAATAATATTTACATAATTTTAGTACAAATAATTATATTTTACTAATTAACAATAACACTCTCGTGCAAAACTAAAGACAAAGTTGCATTGACCATATTTGGTTAAAATATGATGACATAATTAGAAAATATTAACCAAAAATTTTTAAAAATATGAAAAAAATATTTGCGTATTTCTATCTTCCTTTGGCCAAGTCTTCAATACGATTGATTGACATTTTAAATATTCTGAGAATCATAGGCGCGTTAAAACTACGCAATAAGGTACTTGGGTGTCGATGTATATAAAACCTTAAAATGGGACATACATATTCATCTTAGAAGTCAAATATATGGTTATACATATTAATATTAATGCAATTAAAAAACTTATTATAATATAACTGCTTAAAATCATCCATCCCTAGTAGGCAGTTGTATACAATTTAAAATAACCGGCACGATAAGTATATTAAATCTCTGAAAATACTACAATAACTCATTAACTTATTGCACTGATTAAATTTCTAAAGATTCCAAACTATTTGATATACGGTAATTGCTTACTTATAAAATTTTAACTTAATATAAAACTAGATAAACTTTTCAAAAAAATTAAGCATGGCACTCAACAGTCATTAAAAAATTGCAGTTGTAACCAAAATACTAAAGGTATTTAGATCTTATTGTTAAAGATAGGGTTGGTTTTACTAAAGTGCCAAATGACATGAAAGAGAGCAAATTTGTTAATAGTTTTAAAAAGTTGTGGATTTTTAGTAAATGTAGAAAATAGATTTTTAACATGAACTCACTACAACTAGTACCTAAGTTTGTATTGCGTATGTAATCGGTATTTTATTTTAATTTATTATATTTATTTTGATAGGTTTAGCTAACATTTTTGTTTTTTTTTTTTAATTTTATCTCATTGTTTCATTCCCAAGCAACACATCATATATAATTTAGTAAATTTTAGGTTTTATTTATCAACTGTATATGGTCAAGGTATATCTATTAAACTGGAGAATATATGTATATCGTATACGATTCTGTTTACAAAAGGGAGAAAATTTGGGCATTTCAATAACTGATACGGGATTTACATAACTAGTTTTTAAAATCGATTACTACACCTCTAATATTTGATTAAATTCTTTTGAAAAATCACTGTTTTTCGACCATATTATCTCATAACGCTGTTTTTATACTAAATATTTATATATAAAATTATATCAAATTTACATAAAAGTGTTAATTAATTAAATGTTGAAAATATTTTCTGCAAATACATTGTTTTTCATCAACACAACCCTTACCCCCCCCCACCCACCCCAGACATTTGTTCAGTAAGAAATTCTTTTGAAAAATTCCCGTTTTTCGTCCATAATATCCAATCTAATATCACTGTTTTTGTATCAAATATTTATTAATATACATATATATAATTATATGAAATTTCAATAAATAAACTGTGTTATTAGATTACATATTAATTATGAAACTAGTAAAATATTCGTGCGTATTATTTTGGAAAACAATGATTTTTGAGCATAATTTCTTACTGGTAAATTGTATGGGGTGGGTGGGGGGTGTAAGGGTAATGTTATAAAAAACGGTTTCTTTACAGAAAATAATTGCCTAAGAAAAAAAATCTTTTCAAGAAAATTATAGGTGATAAAAAAATCTGTAGTTATTGCATCTATACTTTTCTCACGTAACTAGGTCAGAACAATGATATTTCAAGGCAATTAGAAAAATGCAACTAAAAAAAACAAACACTATTAAGCACTTTTCTAATAATTTCTCAAAATCTACATTATTATTTACGATTTTATTTTTATCAAACTTTGCAATAATCCTTATAAAAAATATATTACTTTTGGTTGTATAATTTGGTGAACACTCCAAAATTTAAATGTACATTCTTCAGGTTACCATTTCTTATATGTATCCATTATCACCTATGCTTATTTCAACTTTTTATAGCCTCTTTTAATGCAATTAACACACTTATTTTGTACAGTTTTTTAAAATTCTCAATAATGATTCTAATAACAAAATAAATGTTTACAATTCAAATGTTGTGTTAGTATTAAGTAATAATTTTTCTCTTAAATTAACTGATACTAAAGAAGTCCGCAAAGTTTTAAATAAATTAATAAGAAAACGGGGTAGGGGTTCACGATATTTCTCTTAGAATGTATATTGATATATCTCTAGTTCATATAAGAAAAATAATGTTCTTTTGAGCAAACTTGTTTTCCACTTGTATGAAACGTCCTGTAAGTATGATAAAACTTCATTGCACATCGAAATTAATTTTTTAATCTGCATATCATAAATATTTTACCTATAGCTTCTATAAAATATTTGACATGTTATGTACAAGCAAATCTACGACTATTTCCTGCATAAATATTAATTAACAAACTATCAGCGCGTATTTAGGGCCTCATTAAGTACAACTACAGTGCTTTCTAAAGTAACTAGTGACATTTTGAAAACGTAGATCGTGGCTATGTCTCAATCCTAGCGCTACGTAATTATTCAACCTCTAGTATCTAAGCTAAACTATTTTGGGTTTTCTAAAGAATTAGCTTAATTAATTAATTCATATTTATTAACCACAGCTTATATTCGGAGAAGCTAGCTATAGAATCTGGCGTACCGCTAGGATCCATACTGAAGCCCTTGCTTTTTAATATTTATACTGCTGATATTTTACTTTTTAAAGAAATATCATATGATAGCTTATACTAATGACATGCATCTATATGTTTTTTGATACCGTTGAACTTAAGGCTGCTTCTGTTGCTTTAAATGCTGATTTAAAACTCCTAAGTGAGTTCTGATTCTATAAAAACATAACCTGAATCAAAGTTCCAAAATATCAAGCCTTAATGCCTTTGATAGTGAGAATGCAGTAGGATTAGTGCAATTATATATGAATATTTTTGCTAATAATAATAAATTAATCTTTGTAAAACTAGGGCGCAATTCCCTGGCCTGATATTCTTATTCATTCTCAATTACGTTTTGATTCGTATGTAGAAATGTTAAAGTGTAAGGCGTTTTTAAACTTTCAAAAATGTCAACTTTTAGTTAATGCGATCTTATTTATTGTACTTGCCTTACTACACTTTTTACACTTTTTTCTTTTTCTTGCAATGCAATAAACTTGATCAAATCTCCTAGAAAAATAAAACTGTCCAGTAAATGTGTGACCTGGTGTTTTTTCTTTTTTATACAAAGAACTTGTTTTGCACTTATATATTGTGATTGTATTTTTTTAACTGCTTTGTATTGCTTTCTCCCCCATGCAAAGGTTTTTTAGTTTAGTATAGACATATGTATGGTTGAGCAGAATAACATGTGTTTGCTAGAATGAATTCGGTTTCATCTAATAATATGCTTTATTTATTTATTTATTTATTTACTTATTTTCCAACACAGGTAAATTTTATATGTATATAATATATATAAAATTTTTATAAATATATAATATAATATTTTTATATGTATACATTTAAAGATTTTTAGGGTGATAGCTGGCGCAATTGTTCTTCTCCGAAACTAAACATATGTACGTCCACACGGCACATACGAGTACAATGTATAATGAGTGCGTTATGAAAATAAGTAGCGTAGGCCCGCAGGTTTGCGGTGTTTGACCCAACCTGAGCTGACGGACCACTTTTGTTTTCTGTTAACTGAAACCAGATTACTTACAGTTAGGAAAAGTTACTGAAGCGACCAATTGGGAGGCTGTGGGTGAGCTTTCAAGGTGAGGAGTTTTTTCATGGGTCAGATTAGGTTAAAGAGAGAGAGGATTAATAATGATATTATCCTGTTTATCTTAAATTAAAACAGGTGTTTAGTAAGGTATAAGATGGACAGTTTGCTTAAAAAAGGTGCTCTGATTATCGAGTCATTGAGATTTAAAAAAATTTTTATAAGGAGATAGTGGAATAGGTGTGACAGGAATTTATATAGAAAATGTTTCAGGTTCTTTAAATAATGTATTAGAAATATAGAGAGTTAAACAAATGTTTTTTCTCAATTTGCAGTAATTCTTTTGGGAAAATGGTAAAACTAGAGTGTAACAATTTTAATTAAACGACTCAGATACTAGTTTTTTTTAATGGCTTTGTGTCGAGCATATTTAGCCACAAGTTCCTA
The DNA here is from genome assembly GCF_022605725.1 of Anthonomus grandis grandis. Taxonomy (NCBI): domain Eukaryota; kingdom Metazoa; phylum Arthropoda; class Insecta; order Coleoptera; family Curculionidae; genus Anthonomus; species Anthonomus grandis. The sequence continues at coordinate 5,827,874 of NC_065548.1, forward strand.
GAGGAACAACGGTATTTATGTTGTACGGTGGCTCTTATCTAACAGCCACCTGTACACCTGTATTTCAAACAAATTAGAAAAACTCATTAGATTAGTTAATTATCTAAAAACTTATAACTAACTCTCTATAATATAGATATCTGCTTCTATCAATAATTTTAATATCTGTATTACATGCTTATTTATTTTTATATATCTACGACCTAATAGGAAAGTATATTTTGAAAATTGTAGACAGGGTCACTCGCTTCTTGCCTTAGGGAGTATTTTTAACTAGCTTAGTTGCGTGGCAATGTTGCGTGGCATATTGAAAGTAAGGATATTTTTCCGAGATCATTAATTGATACCATACCTGTTAACATACATATACTATATATACTAGTTTTTGAGCTATAGACATTTTGTGCTGTCATTGATCTATAAGGACAATAAGAAAATAGCTTGTGATTCTGTTTTTCTCTCTAACTATTGTCTGTCTTATCTAATTATTTATTGTAGATTTATACATGGATTGAGGAAATATGATCATATCTCCATCTGTTCGTCACAGCTTAATTGACTATATACAGGGTGTCTACTATAAAAACCGCCAAACTTTAAGAGGTGATTTTACAAGTCATTTGCAACAAAAAAGTCGTATAACATTTTTTCGAAAAGTTGTTAGTTCTTCTGGTATTTAACATTTTTTGATTTTATCAAATTTCTTTGTTTTTTTTCATATAAACAAGAATATCTCCGTTATTCTTACCACCACATAAAATTTAGATATACCATCCGAAAGAGAATTAAATATGCTATAAGATGAATATATTTAAGTTTTTGAGTAATTTTTTATACCGGGTGTTATCAGGAGTTAAATGTAACATTTGGGAAATGTGCAAAATTAGTGGTATCTTCTTTGTTGTTGTTTTTCTAAAATTTGGTAAATAGGGACATGTTTTTTTCCGGCAGAAATTACTGCATTGAATATGCTTTCCAATGATATACTTACTTTTGTGATAGCTATTTGTTTTCACAGCAATATCATGGGCAAAAGAAAGAAAACCACAAAAATTAAATATTTTCAAATTTTATATTTCTTGATTGACCAAAATTAAAGAATCAAAATTTCATTAAACAAACCTAAAATTATAACAATTGTTCAAAATACATTTGATGCATCTTCTTCTGACACTATCAACAACCCGTTCAAGTTTAACGCGTTTTTGTCACATTTTATTGCAACACACATTAATTCGATTAATTAGTTCGTCTCGAGTATAGTAATAGAAAAGCGTCGTATATCGTTGTTTTTAAATTCCGTACATCAAATTTTAACTAAAAAAGTTACATCAAAAGATCGACATAATAGAACCTTTTTTTAGAAATCTTTTTTATATCGACCATTTAATTAATATCACAATCTTAAAACTGATATTAAGTCTCTTATGGTGGAATTTTTAGTTATAAGATGCTGATTTTGTATAAATGCAAACTAAGAGTTAGGTGGAA